>NC_139049.1:6425551-7025551 GCF_965140915.1 Aythya marila
TCCAAAGCTTGCTGCTGAACTTCACAAATGCTGACAACTACCAGCTGCACCTGAGGTCGGCGCAGGCTGAGGGGGAACTCTGTGGAGATGAATAACGTAGTCTGCATTTTTTAAGCTCCATAAAACTAACTTCTGAACCATTAAAATAACATTACTCAAGACTGCAAAGCCAAATGTTAAAACTGAAGGACGGCAAGATCAGGGGTGCCTGTACAACCACCCGTGGCTTACAGCGCCTTGTGTGCACATGTACCGTAGGCAAATAATATGCATCTCACGATCCATACACACAGCCCCCGACGCAGGACAGCCGAGTGCAGTTCCCTGTCTCACAGTTACCTGTTCATGGCTCACCGTCTCCAGGCTCACGGCCGTGCGGTACCAGCCCCTCTGATCCCCTTCCACAGATCCCAGTGCCCAGCGCTACAAAACTTCACACAGCTTACAAAGCATTGGAAGGCTTTACTCCTGTATTACTGGGGAACCAGGTAATCCAGGCCAAATGTGACCACTAACTTCGGATCTTCCAACTGTTACCGACTAAACCCTTGGAGATGTTCAGCCCTTACCTCAGAGGCCACCAGGAGCTGCTGAGCCCCGGACTCTCAGCGAAGCGGCTGCAGAGCCGCCGCCCGCCATGGAGGATATAACTTCACAAGGTGATACAAGCATAATTCTATTATTTATAATTATATATTACTATACGTTTTATCTCTTATTATAAACAGCGCCTACTGTTCTGTCACACAACCCTGCCAAACCCCACAGCCCCGGGGCAATCTCTCCGCGGCTGCCGCAGCCCCCAGCTCACCCCTCCCCGCACCTTGTAGGGCCTCCTCATGGCCCCGGCGGCCGCGTCGTAGTTGATCATGTCGGTGGGGTCGATCCACTCCTCGTCGGGCCCCGCGGCGGCTCGGGGCAGCAGCGCGGCGCACAGCAGCAGGGCCGGCAGCAGCGCGGGGCCGCCGCGCCTCATGGCGCCCGCACCGCACCGCGCCCCGGCCCCGGGCCCCAGCCCCCAGCCGCAGGCCGCGCTCCTCGCCCGGCTCCCGGCAGCGCCCCCGGCCCCCGGCCCGCCCCGCTCCGCCTCAGCGCGGCCCTCGCGAGGCGCTGCGGCCCCGGTGCCGCCTCCTCCGCGGGCCCGGCCCCGCCCCGAGGCCCGGCCGCGGCCCTAAGGCCCCGGGCGGCGCTGCCCGCGCCATGGCGGCGGCCCCTGAGGGGGGGAGCGGCGCCGGCTGCGCTGCCAAACGGGGCCCCCCCCCGGGTATAAGGAGGCTAAAAACCAAGTACGGCCACACGAGGCTGGGTGGCAGAGGATGGAGAAATTCTTACTGATTGTCGAATGCAGGGGTTTTAGCCCAAACTGCCATTTTTCTTTGTCATCTGCCGTTGCAGGCATAGATAGAGGAAGAAAGATTCCCCTTTCTTTCTTGTTTGGCTGCAGAACACCCAAGCAATAAACACAGGAGCTCTCTGCCCTATTAACAATTTGGCTTCACAACAAAAGCCAAGCACACATAACAATGCCAAGACACACTGTTGTAACACCCACGCAGGAAAGGTGGCATTCAACACAAGGTGCTACTTAATAACAGCCTGTCAGCTATGTCCACAAATAGGCACACAGCCCGAGGCATAGAGTAGTTTGATTAAGGCCCTAATGCTAAGGAAAACATGACTTCTACATATCAAATTACCAAACTCTTACCTCTGCCATACTATTACTTACCACACTGCAAAGTGAGATAGTTGGAAATCGTATCGAACATCCAAAGCCTTTTATAATTCAAATCATACAACAGATCTTGATGTTCAGGTATCAGAGCAGCACGTTGGAATTATAGAACAACAGTCTAAAACAACAAATGAGATAGCTGCAGGTGTTGGAGGTCTTTATTGAGATTATAGCACAGATACACTTCTATATTTACCTTTCCACTTTTATACGATAGTTAAAATTGCTTGCTACAGTGCACATATAATTTAGTATGTAAGAGAATCCAAAACTTAGGTGTTCAAATAAATAAATAACCTAATGTTTAAATTTAAAAAGTAAAAGAAACTGTACAATATGAAAAATATAACAATACATAAACATTAGAATCTAAAGTTCTGTAGAAATAAAATTGTAATTTCCCATACATAAACAGTGCAAGAAATAAAATTCAAATAAGCTTCTGACCTGGGAATTTAAATGACTTAATTCTTAAATTACCATGCAGACATAGCATTTTAAGCCATGCTGGTTTCTATTATAGTGTTAATGGTATCCCTTTTACTTTGAAAACTGATAGCCGTTAAGCTCACTGTGACAACTGCTGCCAATCCACTCTTTTCTACAGTACATTATACACAGAGGTATTCTGTTGCATTCAGAAAGTAAAATATTGTATGTTTCTACAGCAAAAAAAACAAAACAAAAAAAACAACAATATTTTACTTCCCCCCCTCCAACATGTTAGCTTTTTGAAAACAATGTCATGTAGTAAAAACGGCAACATTTCCCCCTGTTTAGATGAAGAGAAAGGAAAGACCCCCACTATACAATGGACCATAATCAAGATGTGGTTACTGCCTAGTCAACTTTAAAGTTCAGAGTTTATTACTAAAAAAGTTGAAACCATGGAGATGTTAAAAAGTTTGACCTCTCGTGGAGAAGTGATGAATATAATAAATCTGAAAAAACAGTGGAAGTAATTTATCTTTTATGTGCATGTGGAACTAGTTTGATATTAACTTGAAGTTTTGTTCAACTTAAGGTTCTATATAAAATTCTCATTGAGGCAAAGACCAAGGAATGCAATTAATACCAAACTGTAAACACGTCATTCATGTTACTCAGAGTGCACATCGACAACAAAGGAGTTCTTCTCAGACTTTGGCAACAAGACTACAATAGGTCACAGCAGCATGAGTTCACATGGAAGACTGAAAGCACTGCAAAAGAATATACTGAAAACACCAAGACCTCCGAGAAACCAGAAAAATCTGTGACAAGCGCCTTTCCTCTTGATAAGACACTTTCCTACTCAACTGCTGCTCTCTGAATGCCTATTTATTATTACTTGGTTTTTACAGTTCCGTAGTCTCAGGTCTCTGTGCTTTAGCTGCATAGGTTGCCTTTAGCTGCACTCTAGCCATTGTAGGTCCACAGGGTTACAGTTCTGTCTGCAGACGAAGACAAGAAGGAAAGATCTTGCGTATGCCATCTGCATTGAATAACTTTGTCCTTGTGCTCTCCTACCACCATAAGAGGAAGCTGCTTCGTGAGGTCCCCTACAGCAGAGGAACAGAAATCATTAGTCACTCCATGAACTTACATCTTAGCTCTTTTTTTGTGTGTGTGTTTTTGTTTAATAAAATTTACTATGTACTTCACCTTGTGAAGCACAGTTGAACTCTCAACACACACACACAATTTAGCAGTCCAGGAAAAACAAGATCATAGGAAAAGGGAAGATATCAGATATCTCAACTCTTCACAGTAAGCATAAGAATCTTTTTTTTTTTTTTTTTTTTTTAAAAAAAGAGTCGATTTTCTAAATGCTTTCTGAAAGCGAAGGCTAACTCATCCAGCAACAGTATTAGTTTTTACCATTATCAGCCTCCCAACCCTCCTCAACACAATCACACTTATACACATTTCAAATGCTTCAAAGCTTCTTTTTTTCCCCCCATTTTAAACTAAAACCCTATCTTTTGAGTGAAATTCTTACAACCTTAATATTAAAACCATCAAAGTTAACCTTGCATCTTTTGAAGTACGTTACCTTGCAAGTCTGTCACCTTTATTTTCATATCATATGATCCCGTGAGCAAGTAGTGAGCCCCTGGAGAGAAGCGCACAGAGCGAACATCACTGGCATGAGGGTGGTAGCTCTGAACCATTCGTCCTCCTCGAATATCATACAACATACAGCTAGAGTCCTCTTGTCCAGTAGCCAGGAGACGACCACTAGGATCTACAGCTACTGAAGCTACAGCACTTCCTACAAGAGAAAAACAACCCCCCCCCGAATTCATGTACATTTATGCAAATGTATGTTCTTGCTTAAAAGAAAAGCTATTATATAAAAATACCAAATGCTGGCCTTCTTTTTACTCTGAAACAGCTATGCAGCTTTTGTTCTGATGTGCTTTGGACAGCTTTGATGTCTGATAATCACAAGGCAAAAAAAGTAGCTGATTTTTGAAAGTATATTATTTTATTTATTGATTTTTAAGGGGAAAAAATAAAAACACAGATAAAAGGAAATTGGTGAGGATGTCCTTAAGGGCATCTCCATTCTGTGATATATATATACCACAGAATATAATATATATTTTTTTTCTTATATATATATTTATACATACATATATATATATATATATGTATGTGTGTGTGTATATGTAAATATATATAAACACCCCATACCTTACATTCACTCTACACTACTTAGATGTCCTTAAAATAAGTTTTTATGCAAAAATGATCAGAGGCATGATAGCAAGTCTTACCTGTTCCATGAAATGTCGTTCCCACAACGCGAACACAACTTGGCACTCTCAGATCCCAGAATCTTACAGTCTTGTCTTGGGATCCAGATGCAATCATCCAACCACTCCACGTATAAAGTGCTAAAATATGACCTATGAACAAGAAGATTTCTTAATTTGATCAAACAACGTTAATCAAATAATTAAATACTGCAGTTCTGATTACGTTTCTGTACTCAGAAATTAAACAGTCCCATGGAAAACCTGCAAGCTGCATGGTCTAAAATGCCAACAGTATAAGGCAATAGCCAGCTTTGCACCTTCTCTGGAGTGAAGCACGCACTTCCCATTAAATTAACAGCCAGGATATTTAAACAAACCCAACCAGAGTCACCCACAAAAAAAGAAAACAAAACAAAAAAAATACTCCAAATCCCCAAACACAAAAACAACTGAAGCAGTTTGGGGAGGATCAAAGTCTTTCTAGCAAGAAAAAGACAAATAAAACCTTTTGAAAACAAACATTATTTGAATCTAATACAGGCTTCAGAAGTGCCAAAGAGAAACAGCAACATACCAGTGTGACCACTTAGAGCGTGCAGACCTTGTCCTCGCTGACAATCTGTAGTGTAAATATTACAGTCCCCTGCTCCAGCACTTATTAAAATAGCACCACCACTTTCTGGGCCTTCCATAAAAGCAAGATCTCTGATTGTTCCATCATGCATGCTGAATTCCAAATCTGGTCCTAAAATAATAATAAAATACAAATTATAAAAAAAAATAAAACACATGATGAGGCATACTTTGTTTAGCACAGTTAGCGCTACAATCTTTAAAGCAGTTACAGTGATAACGCAGACTATTTCAGCCAAGGGCGGCACACTACCTACTATAGACACTGCATACTTTCTGCAGAATATCCCATTTGAGTTATGGGCATTCAAATAAAAGCTTCAATGATCTTATTTACACCGAGTATTGCTTGAGCTTCCCACAGTTCCTAAAGCATACCAAAGATGTATCTCTATAGCCAATCCCAGGCAACATTATACAGTAAAATCATTTATTTTTGTAAACTGCGGTGAAATAACAGAATTAGGAAGGCTTCCTCTGCCAGGAGGAAAGGATCATTAAGAACACTGAGTCACGTAGGACAAGTCACCCTGAGGTCAAAATAAAGAAGAGCCACATTCTGGGAATTGACTAGAAGGGCCAGGCATAGAAAATAGTATTTGCAGGAAAGAAATACTGGATTTTTAAGATGGGGAAGAAGATGACAGAGGTAGGTAAGGAAAACTAGAGCTTGAATTCCTCCTGACAATCAAGAACTAGAATTGGGTAAGAATATCCAGTCGTTTACCCGTGTCTAAAAAAAAACCAAACAAACAAAAAAACAAAAAACACTTTATGAGAAGACAACACAATAGCACAGAATCTTCCAAAACAAGAAAAAAATGCCTGCAATGAAAACAAGCCCAGAACACCCAACTAAAATAAAGCCCAAATGATAATCCTCACTCCCAACAGCTCTGGGGCTATTTGCTGAACAAAGACTACAGAAATGGTGAATGGGAAAAGGGGCTAAATTAATTCAAGTATTGGAGTAAGAATAACAAAACTTAAATACATATTTATTTCAAGGGTCTTGCCAAATAGTGGATAAACAAGTGAAAATAAATTCTTTAAACTATACAGAGACCTACCTGTCGCATTACAAGTTTCAGCATTAAAAGGTAGTACTTTCACATATTTATCATTAGAACCAGTAGCCAGCAACTGTCCACAGGGACTCCATGCTACACAGTAGATCGATCCTTTATGATGCTTGTTTCTTTTGAAGCGAACCACAGGTTGTTTAGGAGTATTATAAGCACTGCAAAAGAAAACAGAAAAGCGTGTTTTTATTTGCAAGGAAAGTTGTGTGCTCTAAAATAAAAATACTGCTTTTTTTTCCCTGTTGTTTTGGATAACATGACATAGGTAAGACTGTTAGCACTGAAACAAATGCATGGGATCTAAGACAAAATAAAATGATCTTCTCCATCCCATTTTATTATTTTTTTTCCCGTCTTCCATTGTGTTTGTGATTAGGCTTTGTTTGTGATTAAGTTTGTGAAAGAACTTACAGGATCCCTTCATCAATAGAGGGCTGATAAAAATATAGAAATTGTAGCTACATATGAATGAATGAATCCTTATCCCCACGCTCCTAAATGGGTAAGATTTTTCTAAACAAGAGACAAAGGCTACAGAGTCAACTGAATGTTTCCCAGTAGTTAGAGAAGTAAGGTGTGTGAGAGGAGACTGTAGTTAGTCGATAACAAAGCATCTGTCCTACTGAGAGAGTTTTGCACTTTTTACCAATCAAGAAGAGGTTATCTGGGCTTCAAGCCCAGCAAGCCAGGTTGCACTGAGTATCAGAAAAATCAACAGCTTTTTTGGTTGTTTCATATACTGCCAATAAGTATTTTGGACTTAAACTTCAAAGGCTACTTTACTGATTATATTTTCGTGGGGAAAAAAAAATAAATCGGATTACTTATTGAACATTTTAGAAGCCTGACCACAAATCCTAAACTGAAAGGTCTCCCAGATAAAGTCACTGTGCATACTTGTAGCTCTCTCAAATTATGAAGTTTTAGACACGTTTTTCCCCTCTGGTCCAAGAAAATAACGTAACTACAGTAGAGACACGACGACTATTGAGATGGCAGTATTTTCTTCCAGGTGAAAAAAGGGGCACACACATACCCCTCTATTAAAAATAAGGGTTTTGAGGGCGAAACGAGAAAAAAGAAAAACTAACAGAAAAGACTAGGTAGCCAGTAAACCACAAAGGACCCTTTTCTTTTCAAGGAGCTTAAGTATCAGGAAAACAATCTTTAAAATAACAAGAGACTCAGACATATTCTGTAACTTTGCTGTAACAGCTGGATTTGTTGGTTTCTCCACTGTCAAATCTGTCCTTCTGCTAAACACTCCATCTCATTAAACCCACCTTGTGCTTGCTTAGGCTGACACATGCTTTCTTCTCCCACTTTTACAACCAAAGTACTGAAAGCAGAAGCGATCAGAGTAAACAGAGGCCCAATCACAAGGGCAAAAAAAAACACTTTTATACGGTAAAGCTGTATGTAGTACTGCAGCAAAGCATCCAACACATAACAGAAGAGAACAAAAACTAGTCCACGAATACACAAATTTTTCAGTAGATTCTTTTTATTTTTGCTTGTCAGTTCTGGTTTTGAAAGAAAACATTGCACTATTTATGACAACAAAATAAAGGTATGAAACATACAGATTTCAGTAGCTACAGGGGAAAAGTGCTATGACTCAGGAAAATACAGAACTATACAAGCTTTCTTACCTTGGGTCAATTACTTCTGGGTAGGCACACACTCTCAAAGTTTTAGAGTTGGAGCCAACAGCATATAAACTCCCACTGGGATGAAAGGCTACAGCTCTGACAGCTTGTGTGTCTTCTAGAGTATTAATGCAAATGAACTGCTTTTTTGATTTGTCATCCTGTGTAGAATGATCACAGTCAGATTAGGCTCTACAATATCAAACTGGACATTTAAGTGTATTTGACTGATTTTTTTTTTTTTTTAGAATAATTTATAACTATTATAAGTATTAAAAAGCAGCAGCACCAGACTAAACTGAGGGATTTGTAAAACAATGTCTATTCCTGGTCATGGAATTGCACTCTTCAAGAAGTTCTTTACCTCAACTCCCTCTGAAGCTGACATTAGATGAACATTTCTCAGTTTCCCTCCAGGCTACCAACAACTCTCCTTCTTAACAGCCCATCTCAGAAGCCTGATATTATGATTTATTTGTGTGAACATATTTGATCTGGGTGTAAATTGTAAGGAGAGCAAAGGTACATTTTTAATTAAAACAGTCCAGGTCAAATGATTTATAAAACAGATATAATACTAAGCATAAGAACTACCTTTTCCACCATGCAGTTAACATTTAAAACAATTTTTATATATAATTTTATATATATATATAAAAAATATATATATATATATTTAAAATAATTCAACTTATGCAAAACTTTTTATTACATTGTCCTCCAGAAGGCTTCATCACCACCTTTCTAATGTTTTGGTTTCATTTGTGTGATACAGAAACTTTGGAATGTCCTCGTTGCAAAGTTATTTCCCTAGAGTTTGGCCATACTGAGTTGAGTCAAATGATCTTAATTTTAACCTGGAGAACACAAAGTAATCACCTATTACACTGCTGCCAATTATAGCAACAGCAGTTAGTGCAGTAAGTATTCTTGCAATGCTACTGAGCAAGTTGTCAGCATCTACAACTTCGAATTTGAAAGCATTGAATCTGTTGCCCTACATCCCCAGGAAGCAAGACAGAAATCATTAGGTTCAATTTCTATACAAAGTAGCTTCCTTCGTAAGGAGGAGAGATTACAGCTTTGGGGCTACATAAAAAGCAGAGGAAATAAGTACTTAATTACTGATAAGCAGTTTATGTAATTCCTGTGTATCCTAATTGTTTCACCAACAGAAGTAGTATTAGTTGGATAGCTATTTGCTGATTCAATCAGCAAATCATGTTACTGGACCAACGAGTTAACTCTGCAGTAGTTTTTAGGTACAGACTCAGAAGAGACAAATGCAAGGACAGTCAAATGGAAGCTGTAATCAGAAGCAGCTTTATTATTTACAGTGAATATAAGGTACAATAGATTAAAAAACAATCGAGTTACCGCTCAGTGTTCTTTTTGCCACATTTTAACACCTGACATCTAGAATACTACGTCCGGTGCTGGGCTCCACTGAAACAACTAAGGGACTGGATGAAGTCTCTGTTACACATGGAGAAGCTGAAAAAGCTAGGACTGTTTGCCCTTGAGAGAGAGAGGCTTGAAGGGGGCTGGTGGGGCAGATTTCATCAGTGAATACTGATGAAGTACTTATAAAGATAGAGCAAGGCTCTCTGCAGTGGTATCCACTGAAGGACAAGAGACAATAGACAGAAATTGAAATGCAGGAGGTTCAATTTAAACATTTCTGTTGTTTTAAATACAATACTGTAAGGGTGGTAAGGTGGTCAAACATGGATGCAGGCTGCCCACAGAGGTTGGGGAGTCTCCATCCCTGGAGATGCTCAAAACCCAACTGGAACAGGCCCTGAGCAACCTGCTCTAGTTGGATCTCGAGTAGTTGGTTTGGATTCAGTCTCCAGAGGTCCCTTCCAATCAACAGTTCTGTGATTCTCAAAGTACTACATCAGCCAAAATTCAGTGTAAACTTCTGTTAACACTGAGAGCATGCTGTTAACACATGAGAGCACTCAGGATAAAACACTGAATCTTGTGAAAACACACTGCAAGAGACAGTAAGGAAACTCACCTCATCACCTCTTGTCCTACTTAGGCTCCCTGAAGAGTCGTCCAACGGTGGCTGAGTGACAGCATGTTCTGATGCACTGTTTTGATTTGGTGAAGAATTTGAATTCATAACAACAACAACAAAAAAACAAACAAGAGGAGGAATAGATTTGTTTATAAATATTTGTGGACTGAAGTTACATTAACTCATACTGAGAACTAACTTTTGTGGACTAGTGTTATGCATGTCTGATTCTTTATCATTAAACTACTGTTTTTGCAAGATGTTGCCATTTTTTGCAGGTACTCCAAGTATTGAATGAGTCAAAGAAAGTTAGAAGAAAAAACCAAGATTTTTGTTTTCATTTCATAACATACACACACTTGGAAGAATGGTTATTTCTTTCAGGTCAGTGGTACCTTTACCTACGGCTGGATGTGGCCTTGGCCAGCCTGATCTAGTGGGTGGCATCCCTGCCTCGGACAGGGGGGTTGGAGTTAGATGATCTTTAAGATCCCTTCCAACCCAAGCCATTCTATGATTAAGGGAAGAAATCCAGTTGCCACTCTGTCCTGCCTCTCATTTAACTAATATTTCATAAGGGGAAAAAAAAACAACCACCAAAAAAAGCTTTCAGAAGCTTAGTAGAAATACAAAATAAACAAGAACTATACAAATAAGATGGAATAAGAAGAAATTAAAAATAAGTACACAAGGTAAACCACAAATAACCACTATTTCTTGTGTCTTAAAACATCAATTTTATCATCAATATAAAAATACCTAGGTAACAACAGTCATTAACTATATACCCCTAATTCAATGACAAATTAACGTGATAACAAAACAAATACAAACAGCTCTTCCCTCCTAAAATAGGGGGATTTCCAGTCCTAAGCAGTTTCAAATAACTTACGTTTGATTCCCCTGCACAGGTGACTCTTCAGGAAAGGGTATTTGATTAGCTGATCCACGTTTTCGAGGAGTGCTTGTGTTAATGTTTTGGCCATCAGCCGTTAGCCTCTGAGAAGCATCTGAAGGTGGTGATGTAAAGTTACTTGCTGGGTTAGTAGATGCATTCCCTCTGCTCCCATTACATTGCTGGCTAAGTGTTTGCACATCATTTCCAAGACTGTCCATACCTATATTTAATTCTCCTAGCTTCTGGATAGATCTAATATTAAAAAAAAAAAAAGGGGGGGAGAAGACCAAACCAGGTTATTTTGAGAACTTGATGAGGCATAGGGGTGGGTGAAGAAGGAAGTTAACAGACGTCCCCAACCTGTTAAGAAACTGCTCAGTAAGATTCTGTTGCTGGTCAGCTCCATCTTCTTGGTTTACACCTCCTTCCAACAACATTTGCTGGTACAACTGACGTTGCTGCTCCTTTTGTTCTAAGTGCTGCTGGTAACGTAGTCTTTGTCTGTAATATTCTTGAAACTGTTCTGTTGAATCACGAAGCTTGAAAGAAGTGAGAATTATTAATGAGAATTAAATACTTAGTTGCAGTAGTTAACCTAAATACTTACACTCTGGTTCACTACTTCACCACATGCATCACAAAGCCATCAAATTGTCCTCTGAAGAACAAAGCTTTCGTTTTCCCCTAAAACCAGATATAATTTACTCACTAAAGAAAGAAATCCCTGTCCTTCTGTACTGTTGAAGTAGTTCTGCCTTTGTGCCTTATTCAGGACAAGACTGCTCTTGCCCATAAAACTCCCAAAGTAGTAATTAATATCAGAACAAATAAGTAATCCAAAGCTGAAAATAAAAAGGAAAAAAATAGAAGTTGGAAAGCAACATAAGCTACTTTCCAATTTCCAAGTAATATTTCCAATGTAACTTTTGTATTTTCTGCTGTGTTGACACCTCTCTGCTATCAATCTGCCATTTATCAACATCAAAATAAGATGCAGCACTTCTGGACAGAACAAATTAGTGCTTCCTTTTCCATGATCTCTTCCTATTTATGTACTATCTTTGGTGTCAGCCACCGCCAGCTCCTCAGGACTCTCTGCCATCTGCAGTCTCTGATCCTCACTTTCTCCTTCTGTCACCAGTCCCAAATGCTACCATCAAAACCAGATGAGAACAAGCTGAAAATTAAAAATGGAACACACAGGAAACCGAAAAAACTTCGGTCCAAGGCCAGAAGTATCAACAACCGTGCCATGTGTTTTCCCAAGAAAACTAATCAAACACCGTTTTTACCAACTAAAAGGAAAAAAAAATCAGTATAAGAAAAAAAAAAAACACGTTTCTTGCTTAAAGAGAAATTACATCTTTGTCATCTAGTGGATTCCTATCGCTGCTGCACTTGTAAAATGTTTACCACATTGGGTTTCCAAAGATCAAAATTGGGCAATTGTCTTCAGAAGTTTAACAAGCATTCTCAATATTTCAAATATGTAAGCTATTTCCTGGTCACTGGGTTATCCTTTTAAGGAACAGGTATATTCTGGCCAATATTTCTTTGCATGACTGACACTTGTTTGTTGCAATTGGATCCGATCCTTGGATTGTTTAGTCTGAGTAATAACACAATAACAATATATATAAGATAAATTATATAAAGATATAATAATGATCCAACACCTAAACCTAAAATGTGTTGCCCAGATGTTCTTTCGTACAAATTCTGCCGTATAAATCAATCTTTCCAGGAGCAATACAAAAATAAAAAATAATGAAAATAAACTTAACAGAATTTCTTTCTCACATATACCACTAAGACATAGAAAACAAAACAAGAAGCAATTGGACTGGTGTTACATTCTTTTATACCTGTGTACAATAGTCTGGCCAACATATTCACCTACAGTATAGCATCTATTGTCTTCATTCTCTCCCAGAAATCTTCCCCCTGGTTTTCTGCCATTTGAAGTCTGCTCTGTTATAGTTCTAGTTAAAGCTCTTTCCTCTCGCCCTTATTCCCAATCCACATACACAATGCTGTTGCAGTGGCAAAGTTATGCAGTCCAGTCCTTGTGTTTGAAGGACTCTGGTAATCCTCCCATAGCCCCATTGCCTCACTCAAGCACCCAGAGTCTACAAGAGAATAACCCTGTCAAGACTGGACTGGTTTTCAGTGCGCTATATAGATGTCACAAGCCAAGACAGGAGTTTACTTAAGAAAATCAAACTGGAGTCTGCAAAACAAACCGCAGTGTTGATGTTATTTCAGCACTCAAACATTTAGCGCAAATATTCAGATGACATAATTCATCCTTACTGAAATAAGAGGCAGATATTTAAAACTGTGGAAAGGGAATAGAATAGGTAACTATTCTCATTGCTTTCTACTGAACTGCTATGTTCCGTTTTCCACATTGCTGTTAAGGAAAAAAAGAAAGTCAAGGCACAAGGCCTTCAAAAGAATAATTTTTATTTATTTATTTTCGAAAAAGGTTATGCTATTGAATTCTGAATGGCAAAGATACATTTACTAGGGAATTATTTGATTTTCACCACTGTATTCTAGACATTAGGTGCCCTGTGAAACTTGCTATTAACACCAAAATTGCAGACTACGTGCCAGATTCATGACTAAAACACTAGAAGGATTCTTAACCATGGTTAATTCAATGTTGCTGGCTTTGAGTACTAAAGTCTTTGTTTTAAGACACAGGCAATAGTTTAGCAACACTGATGCAAGAATGCACTCATCAGGTGCATTGTAGACTGAAGTGATGGCAGAACTTCATATAATGGAAAAAAAGAAATTTGTCAGAGATGTAATATTGTGTTTTCACTTGTTAATGTGAAAACAAGATTTAAAACAATCCATTGTCATACATGAAGTTCTCAACACAAAAAACAAATAATTATGAATGTATCAGAACATAGCTCAAAGGGCCTCATTATTTTTAAATAAACAACCACTACCTCATTTTTCTCTTGTTTGGCAGATCCCTGACTCTGTGCTCCATTAACTGGCTCATTTTCTGGAACAGAACTCTGGCACAAAGTCTCGCTGCTGATGGGATGCTGTGGCTCCACGGGAGTATCACTTCTTGTAGCAACATGGAGAAGAAGAAAAGCATAGAAGCATAAAAAAGCATAAATGAGAAAAATTGTGAGTAGAAAATCCCCTGGTAAGATAAGTAATATTCTAGAGTAAAAACTGATAACAAAGTGTGCAACCTACTTAAGTCATAAAACTGAAGATACTGCTTCAGAAAAAATTGATTGCACTAAAAAGAAGCCACACCCAAACAACAACAAAAACTAACAAACAAAAAAATAGAGAGGCACTGTGATGTGCCAACATTTTCCTAAACACCTTAGCATCATGCGATATCAAAGCCCTCTATTTTCTATCCTTACACTTTAGTTATATACCTTTAAACTAACCATGTGACTAGTGCTTTCTAGCAGGTATTAAGTTTTAATACTAATCTACCAATTGATTAATTGATAGATTAATACTAACCTACTGCTACCAATCTAAATTTAAGCTATGCTTAACATTCATCAGATTGAACATTCTTGAAAGTGTTATTTAGGAAAAAGTTTGTATGAAATTGGCCATCCTTATATTATATAAGTATTTCCCATGGAACACCTTCCCAAATGCTTTAGCAAGCAGTAAGTGCACACAACACATTAGAATACTTGCATTCCCAACTCCAGTTTTGTCAGCTTACAAAGTCCTATTTACTCAGTGACTTGGAGCAAAGCTCTTTAAGGTTATTCTGAACTCTTTGTTATCTCTGTGTGCTAACAAAAGTTACTTAACTGAGTAACTTAAAAAGTTACTTAACTGAGTTTTTTGACAAGTGACTGCTTGCCAAATACAATTTACAAATTTAATACCATATTTCTTCCATATCCAAAAAGATGGAGGGGCTAGATACTGAGAAAGCTTAGCTTTCAGCTTGTACCCTCACAAATACTGCCACTTCAGTTGGATACACAATCCAGAATTGGATTTTTCCTGAAAAATATAATGCTGTCTTGAAAGCTATGTAGGGTCATTCTGAACTTCAAGAGATTCATTGAAAAAAAAAAAAAGTTAATGTCTATCAACTTCATTTAACATCGTATCACATTCAAATGCCTATACAAAGGGTCTTCAGAAGATTGCAGTAAGTTACTGCATTTATACAAAACTTTTAAAAAGGAACAGAATTACTGATCAAAATAAAGGCCAAGCAAAAACTTAAGTGTTTAACTGACAAGTACTATTTCTCCTTTTTACCAAGACTTTTCTCTCAAAAGGGTGAAGTAGAAAGGCAAAGATTTCATGTGTTATTTCTTAATAAAGAAGTCAACTTTGCAGTCTACACCGCATTAAACAAAGTTGTTATAAGTTATGATAGCAATAAATGTTAAATACCTCTAAGTCCAACATGAAAAAAATATCAAGTCCATCAGGATTTCAAGTTTCTGTACGTCTAAACTTTAAGAAAGTCCAGCTTGAAACCAGAAGGCTCATGACCCAAATATGAAAATCTACTTTTAATCATAAAAGCATAAAAAAAAACGAACTCCAGTTACAGTTTTACTTACAAAAGAAGTTGAACAATTATTTCAAAGTTACAATTATGTTCAAAAATACAACACGTGTAAGAATCTAGTAATGTAACATGAGCCAAGGTAAAAAATAAAGCTACAGTTGCACTTACCGCTCAGGTGACTCTTCGAAAATACTGTGACACTCAGTATTCTCAAGCATGAGACTTCGGCTGAGATTCTGTACTCCTGGGTAATGGAAATTAGCAAAGGAGTGCGACATTGGAGAAGTTTTGGTCCCAAGGTCTGTGACTCTCTTATCATGATTTGTTAATCCACATGACAGCCCATCTAAGGCAGGGTTTAGGGAACGGGTCATGTAAGCATCAGCAGACTGAGGCCGTCTCATTGGGGATGATGGATATGGAGAAAGCTTGCTGATAAGAGGTGTCAAAAGATCAGCATATGCAGCTTTTGTAGGCTTGAGGAGTTTATCAACATGAATATTAAGCATCTTTTGTTCAAAAGCACAGGAAAAAACAGTAGCTGGCAGATTCTGCAGCCATGACAATAAGCTAAGGTCCAAGTCATCACACCCATTACCGCATAAGAGATCGATGCCCAGCAATACTTCACTTTCTGTAATTTCTTCTCCCGTTGCTTTACTCTGACAGAATTCCACACAACATTCATAAAGCAATCCCTTCATTACAAGCTGGAATAAACGATTGTTACTTGCTTTGAAACCAGCTTCACTCAGTTTCCTATCAGCAGGAATAAACTCTGCCACCATCACACAAGCTTCTTCAAAGCAGTGCACCCGGGCTGTGCTGGGATTCCAGTCTTTGAATTCTGCATGGTTGGTCAAGCGAGGCAACGTGAGCAGCAAGCAGAGTTTACTGTAGTCTTCCTTAGAGGGACAGTATTCTTCCAACGCATGTAGGCACTGCACAGCCTCTCGCATTGTGAATTCCAGCTACAGAAATATTGAGGTGAACAGTAGTTGGTAGCACGTATGTTTCCACAGTTAGTTGAAGAAGAACAAAGAGTAGTGGAATTTCTCCACTACCATTCCTCTATTACTATTACTGTCTCTAGTTAAGGAAAATAGCACATAATATAGAGACCGAAATTGCTGGTGCAAGTGTAGTTACAACAGAGTCAAATTCCTGGATGTTTTGGCTTTCTGAAATCCCTCCCAGCCCCACTCCCAGTCTCATTGCCTACAGGTCCATGGAACTTTCATGTCACTGCAGGTTTTACGGGTTTAACATTTTAAGCCAGCAGCTAAATAGCTTCAATTTTATTGTAGCACAGAAGGTTAATTCCACTCACAGGGCCAACTGAATTTCTTTTTTCTCTTTTGTGTGCATGTGAAAAGCTATAGGCGTAAATTACATAAAGCTGCATACTTCTCTAGTTTTCAGTGAGTAGCAACTGTAGGTTGTGTTTTATATCAAGGTTTTCTGTTCTCCAATCATAAAAATGTAAAAAAACAAAACAAAACAAAGTTCAAGAAGTTAATCTCTGAAGATAAGACCTCCAAATGAATACATGGCTTTAGTAGAAAGCCTGTTGAAGCTAAAAGCCAAAAAACATGCTAAGTACATGTAACTTAGTATTTTTAGTTACAGAGATTTTAAATATGTATTCAAAAAATCCTATCCATGTTCCCTAGCACATTCTCGATACACCAACCTTTTATCCACAATATGTCAACATATTTGTTAACATTCAGCACAAAAATAAACATACATCTGACTTATTTTTCCCTGTGCTGTTATCTAATAATCTTGAAAAGATAGACTGCTTAGTGGATAAGCATGCATTTCCTTTGCAACAATAAAGACTGACTTTAAGCTTTCTCTATACTGTCAAGGCCCTGAAGTTTAATATATGTGTAAAGGGACAGAGAATTAAAGTTAATCCAGTTTGGATAACAAAATCAGTCATCCTAAAATTACTATAATCCTTTAATTTAATAACTTCTTATGTTAGAAATTTATTATTCTGTGTTATCAACAGAAATGATACACTAATAACCTTCACAACCTGCATGCCTTTTCTGTCAGTGTGAGTTGCCATTCACGTCCCTTTCTATACTAAGAACCTAAGTTCACAGCTACTGCTGTTTGCACATTTAACTAAATCAGTCCTTTGTGACCACATCTGTTCCTTTCAAAGAAAGGACAATGTCCTTTCTCTCTAAAAGCTACAGAAATTATGTTTAAGATTAATTGAAACTAGAATCTTTCATTTGGACCTGACTCTGACAATAAATTTCCCTGATTTTCAAGCTTGCTTCAGAGTACTCCTGAAAAGAAGCATTGTACTTCAGCATAATGGCCTAAAGTAAACTTCAAAGATCAGGACCACAAAGATGACATGTGGTCACTGATCTATACTGCTAAATTTCAAGCAACCCTTACATATGAAACTCTATTTGAGACCTGGCAATCACATTAGTTTCCAAAGGACATCTATTTTTTTTTTTTAAACTATGAAACCATTTGGTAATAGGTAGAATTTGTATATTAAGCGTGGGAGTTTTCAGTTTGCTTTTAATTACAATATCTCAATAAGCTTTTTGCCAACAAAAAAAATAATCCCAAAACAAAGAGAAATCTTACATGCTGAGGCTCATCCTCTGCTGACATTGCATTGTTTACACATAAGGCTTCCAAGAACTTCTGCTTCATTATAATGTAACGAAATCTGCAGGTAAGAAGTGAAATGCAGTGAAACACCACACATCTCGATCAAATAGGTCAATATTCTCTTAGAGATGAGCAGGGTATTTTACAGCTACTTTTTGAGGTAGGCATAGAAATTGCAGTGACAAATAACTCTGATCAAAGTTCAACAAATTGGCAACCTAAAAATTTTAGCAGATTTTTTTTCTATTATTGCTTTCAGAAACAGCACAATAAAAATAATTGAAGGGTCACAAGTAAAATAAGTATAGGAAGCATACTCCTTTCTTAAACAGAAGTGTGATAGCTCAGCCGACTATAAAACAACGGTACATGTAGTACCGTATTCCAAAAGTATGCAGGAAATGAAAACTCTTTACACATATTTTGCACATATTTTGCATATATTTTTCACAGTTTAAGTTTAAAAAAAAAAATCACAAAACCCTGAACTGTAACATACATTCTATTTTACCTTTTCTTGTCGAATTTTTCCATACATTCAAGAGGCTGAATAAATTGAAGAACCTCATCCCACTGACCGTCAAGAATCAACTGCCTAGTAAAAGAAAAAATTACTGCTTTAATTTCACTGGACAAGTACAGCTTTCTTCTAAGCAATCAGCTCATTTAATATCACGAGTTGTATATTTAGATGACAAATGAATATTTAAGCATACAACAGGTGATCAACCTGTCTGGAAAAATTAATGCTTTGTACAGATGTTAAGTTGACAGATGCAGTAAGTGCAAAATTCAAGTCCTTTCTCAGTATTTTGTATAAGATAATTGATTATTTTTAAAATTCTTGCTGGAAAGTATAAATGAAATACATTTGTTCAATTAAGACATCCTGAAGAAGGAAAATGGACCTAAAGTTTTAATTGTATAAATACTGCTGGACCTATTCTATACCAAGAGGGGCAGGCCTCCAGTATTAGGAATATAAAAGGAAAAGCTTGGAAGTTACTACGTCAGCAAAAGAACTTCAACTCCAAGACCAGTGTGTTAGACTGCACAGGTAGATTAATTTTGTTCCTTCACTTCCTCATAATGCACAGAGTTGTCTGTAAAATGTCCAGTTCTAGAAGGAAAGGCTGTATTTCTCATTAGATGTATACTGAACTAAGAATGAAACACAAAGTATTAATAATTGCAATCTTTCTCTGATTCTGCTTTCATTTTATTCCAATATGTGTAATTTTATCAAAAGGGAAGCCACGTGAGAAAAAATGTTAAAAATGTTTTTACTACCAAACAAGATAAAAACAGTTGAATAAATTGTTTTCTTATGCTTCCAGAAAAGTTTTTTAAACACCTTCGGCATGAAAAGGAAGACTGCAATGCTGAAGACCTACAACCTACCATTTACAATAACTACTTTTCATAATTTAGGAGGGTGATATCATGAATGGCAAATCACACAAACTTTCATGCCTTGATGACCTCAGGCACCCCTTTCATATTGCTAACTTTAAGATAAACCGAGGTATTGTTTCAAAATACAGATATTTTTAAGGGGAAAAGCTCTGGAAACATCTATACTCATCCCAGAGCATAGGGCTTGAACACTGAAAATATTCTATTTATGTTAGAATTCAATAAACTACATGCTCAGTTCATGTGCCATGGTAAGCAGGTAACAACAGATGGCTGCTGTTAACAGAAGATCTTGTTCTCCTGTTTACGTCTGCTCATGTACCGTTTCTGACTTAGCCTGTGCTGACACGGGCCCTTGTTAAGACCCCTTCCTACTTTAATTCACAAGCATGCCAGAAAAATAACCAAGGTCAAAATGAATGAACACATGAAGGAACAAGAAAAACAAACAAATGTAACACTAAAGCCTCAAATGTAACTCTAAAGCCTATGTTGATGCTTAGTCAGTTACTTCAAGTGAAGGACTTCATTAACTTCAGAGCTGGAACTCAACAGGGCTGGACCACACAATTGGAATCAGGAAGAAGCAGAATAAGATGAGACCTCCTATTAGTGGCATGGGGCTGCCCACGGAATCACAGCCCAACTGTATGCTTTCATGCACGTGGTATTTAAGCACTGGAGAAAGAAGTCCTACCTTAAAAAAAGCATGTCATCTGAAAACAGGCCATTTATGACCCCACTTTCTTTCTCAAGTGCCAGCATACTGATATGAAGTTTCCTGGAGTTCAGAAAGTCTAGAATTAGTTTGATTATTTCAGCTTCTTTAACGTTCACTGTTTCTTCAGCCGTCATGATGGCAGCCTAAAAGGAAAGAGAAGAGAGAATTTTAGCCATGCTCAGTATCTTATTTTATGCTTGTTTAACAAATCATGGCTACCATTTTTTTTCTGTCTAGTCTTAAAGGGCAGAATATCGTAGCATTACAAAAATAAAATCCAGTTTCCTAATCTTGTTTATTTAAGAGGTTGGTTATGAAGCCACAGTTAAGGTTAACACTGCATCTTTGTATTTCTGTCCTATGCATATAGGCCCGGAGAAACAGACCTACAGAGAACTCAATCCTACCACAGTGTGGAAGTATTGCTGTGAGTATACAGTATGTAAAATTTTATTGGACTATCTGCATTTCACAAAATAAGCTCAAAAAACATGAATCAAGCCAGTTATGTCACTATCTAGGTATCTTACACATAAACTTAAATGCTTCTAATATATCCAAAAAGCAAAGCCCACCAAAAGGCAGTTTCTTCATCCCCATTTTTTGAAGCTGTAAATGGCAATGACACCAAAGCTTTCCATTCTTCCTTTTTAAGGACACCTACTTCTGTCTGCATGCTTTATGAAGAATCTAAACCTGCAAACCCAAGCCATCCCAGGCCCATTTAACAAGGCCCATTCACTCCCCTGTCCCCGGGTGCCGGGCTTCTTCCAAAAAACCCAGCAGCCCGGTGGCTACCTGGGTACGGCTTCCCACCCAGCAGGGCTCAGCTGACATCCAGGTTCCTGCAAAAAGGAAAACGCTCCCCTGCTTTCTGCCCCACATCCCAGACACTTTGCGCTGAGCTTGGCATACACTGAAGGCCGACAGGTTTGGCCTGCAGGCTCGGGGCCCTAACGCCGACAGGGACCAGCACAGCTGTGCTCCGTGGCAGAAGCAAAGCATCCAAGCGACTTAAATCGATTATGAGAGCGCACAAAAGAAGAGAAGCTGGTATCTGTGATGAACCCCCCAGCAGGAAGCATTATTCCCAGAAACAAGGAAAGTAGAATGAAAGTGAGAGGAAAATGAAAAAAGGGAGATTAGCACACAGAGCAAAATGTCCGCAGCAAGGAGTTGGAGTTACCCTAATTGCTCCCCCTTTTAAGTCAAAAGTCAAGATAAAAACACTGCTGAATTCTTTCATACAACTACTTACTTCTGTGAAAGTTTGAATAATTCAAATAAGAGACTCCAAGCATTACATGGTAATTCATTAATTAACAGAGACAAAGGGAAAAGAAACCTCTCACTGCTCCTCACAAACCAGGGCTACTGAACTATAAGAAACACAGAAAGTGAGGCATTCATACGTGTAGGATTTTTTTCCATCTTCCTCACAGTTATATGTCAGCCTTTTTCCAAGGAGGTTTTTGCATGAACTTTTGACTAGGAAAGCATTTGATTATAGCAGCACAGTTTATTTTGGAACAACAGAGACCTAGTTGTGCCAGATGAAATGGCCTAACTTCTTTTTTAAAATGTCTGTGTTTAATTCTTATTTTAGTCACAGAAGACTCCAATCACCAAGCGTTTTGACAGGTCTCATGGAAGACTTACCCAGAGACCACGTGCCCACTCCTGCCTAGTAAAGTCAAAAGAAAAAAAAAAAGGAACATCTGGCATGCAGCATGCTTTTCTGCAGGAAAGAAAACAGACAGACAACACACAAACCTAAAGCCAGCACATGTAGAAAGATGCTTTTTCCTTATGTTTTAGCACTGTTTCCATTTCCCCTTTTTGGCAACCGCACAGGGATTTTTGTTCCCAGAGAAAAAAAAAAAAATCAACTCTGTTCTTACAGACCGGAGAAGAAATCAACACAAATCTATCCAGCAGTTTAGCATTAACATCTTAATTCCCCACCTAGTGCGTTTGCATTTCACTTTTATTATGCTTTATTGCATTGGTAGTTTTCATGTAACTTACATGAGCTTCCTTGCCAAACAACAAAGTAAAACAGGCAAAGCTGCATGGAGAGTCGCCATAAGAAAACTACTAGAATAATTCACACTAACATTCCCTTTGAAGAAAGGAACAAGTCCAGCTCTCTCTTCAACTATATCCATTGAACTCAAATCTGAATAGGAAGCCACCTTACACAGCTTCAAGATGACCTTGAATTATTCATATAGGCTGTTGATGGAAAAGCGAGCGTAACACTCAGTACTTTGCTTAAGAGTACAACTACATTAAGTAAAATTTAACATTTGCAAGAAGTAGTTAGCTTCCATTTTCCATTAGAGTTTTAACAGGACTGGTTTGTCCTGCATGTAGATCCTTCTGCCAAGTTCTAAAACTTACGTTCTTTTGCTTTATTTATATCATCCATATAAATCTGATAATGGATGATCAGCACCCTCTATTTTATAGGTCTAAGTAATGACACTTTTGGGGTCCTGCTAAGAAAAATGAAATAAATAGATTTGAAATATACCAATAAGCTCATAAATTAGACATATGTTGAAAATACCTAGCACGCATTTGATGTCAGAGCATCACTCCTATTGACAGACAGCTAGAAAACGGTAAACCTACTAGAAAAGATTTCCACTTAATTGAGTTTTTTTTAGACTGATGAGTCCAGGCTTCTCTGCATTATGCTGTCAAAATAGTAAGCAGCACTGTAACACCATGATGAGATCATAAATATACATAGGTTTACACATGACACTATGAAATAAATCAGTTATTCTGACATTCGGTGGGGTGTGTATGTGTTAATAAATAAATAAATACAACGAGCAGCAGGGAAACGCAACATAAGAGCTCAAGCTGCATCCCAGTCCATCCCACTGCATTGCTTTCTGCCAGCCCATATGGCACGTAGCGTCACAATCCGATCAGCTCAAGCACTAATACTCAAGAACAAGTGAAGCGCAGCACTAGCTTGAGATATAAATGAAGATAAATGTGTATTAAAGCTTAAAATTTCAGGTGCCTTCTACTGACGGGGTTTTTGCTACAACCATTTTTTCTTACCCAACCTTTTTTAGAACAGAACTTTTCCACACTCCTGTCCCCTAGTTCTGTCCTTCAGCACGTTTTCCTCCTAAATTAACCTACAGCACACAAAAAAAAACAAAAACAACAACAACAACAAAAAACTTTCCTGCCACTAACCTGACACACCTTTCCTCTAGCTTCAGTGGACAAGATGTCCTTTGAACAGGCCCTTTGGAACATCATCTGTCTATTTGTATATTTTGTAGGGAGAAATCCCATTCCTGTTCTATTCTTTTACTTATGTTCTAAGAACAAACCAACAGCAAGAATCCTCTCATGGTGCTATAATTTTTTAAAAGAACTATTTTCCTATGATTAAGTAGGCCTGCAAACACAGTGTTTTGGGAAAATGCTTATAAACTGTGACTTTTAGGTAGTCTTTAAGGTACATTTTCTAGAAGAAATTGAAAATACATATGTAATCACATGACAGAAAGTAACAGTAAGGTTTAATATTCTGAAATAAAAATGAATTGCAAAATTCTAAAATAATTGTTATTCCAATGCCTTAATTGCCCAAAGTAGACCACTTGCCAAGAGTATACACTGTGCATTCACAAAAATAGGCAAGGCATTTCAGAACTTCTCCCTTGTATTTCTGTGTGGTTGGAGATTACAGTCCGGATCCTAGCTGTCACACTGACAGAGACCAGCCCTGCGTTTTGAACGTGAAGCAACACCTAATGAAAAGTCTTGCTTAGCCGACTTCAGTGACAGCTGTAGTGCATAATACGAAACCTCAGCATCTCCACGAGCTGTTTGGCATCAGAAGTTGAAGTGCAGAGGAGTGCTACGTATTCAGGCAGCGGACAGCTCTGCAGAGCGCTCTCACCCCTTCACCCACCCGCAGGAACTTACATCCGACCCTGCGGCCTGCCCAGCGGCCGCTCCGCAGTCCCACCACGGGGGAATTGGGGCCCGGGCAGTACCCAGCGGCTCCGCTCCTGAAGTGCCCTCAGTCATCTTCCAGTTACTCTACAAGCGAAAGAAAGGTCTGTGGGCCAACGCTTCATTCCAGCTGGTTTCCACAGCAGCGAGCGCAACTCAATCACAACCATTTCAGCCCACGCCACTCCAGGATTCGTACCTCCAGATGAGCTGCGCTGAGGACACGAAGCCCTTCGCCTCTTTGTACAGCTCAACTCTCTTCTTTTTAACAGCCAGGGGTCCCCTAGGGCTGACCCCGTGCCCTGGCTGCTGCAGGGGAAGCACCTCACAGCTCAGGGCGGCCCCCACCCAGCTCGCCCTGCTCTGGGGGCGCCTGCCTCACCGCGGGCGCTGCCTGCCAGCCAGCTCACACACACCGAGCACCCCGCACAAAAAATGCCACAAAGGCGAGAGCAAACAGATGGCAGCACGGGGGCTGCAGGAGGAAGGCAGGCACGGAGCGAGGCAGCGCCCGCTGCCGCTCCATGACACGGCCCCCGGGCGGCTTCCCCTCCGCGGCTCCCGGCACCAGCCCTGCCCGTGACACAGCGGCCGGGTCCCCGCCGCCCCCACAGGGCAGGGCCGGGCCTCACGGAGCCTCCCCGGGCCCGCCACACGCCGCCAGCCCGGCCGAGCCGCCCCGCGGATGCCACAACAAAGAGACGGCGGCGCCGCCACCGCCCCAGACGCCGCTGTGGGCTCGGCGGTGCGGTGCGGGGCTGCGCTGCGCTGCCCTCCCCTCCCCTGCCGTCCCCTCCCTTCCCGTCCCTTCCCTTCCCTCGGCGGGGGAGGCGACAGCCCCTGCGGGCGGCCCTGCCCAGCCCCACCCGGCCCCTCTCGCCCCGCTCGGCGGCGCTCACCCGCGGGGCCCCGCGCGGCGACGGCCGCTGCCGGGGCGAGAAGATGGCGGCGGGGCGCGGCGCGGCGCGGCGGGGCTCGGCTCGGCTCGGTGCCGCTGCCGCTGGCGGTGCCGCTGCCGCTGCCGGCCGGGGTCTCGCTGCCGCTGGGCGCTGCGGCTGCCGCCCGGCCCGACGCTGCTGCCCGGCCACCAGGCCCCTCCCCGAGCCGGGGCGGAGCGGGCGGGGACCGGGAAGGGGCGGCCCGGCGGGGCGGGGGCGGCGGGGCGGGCACTGCCTGACGGGGCTGAGGGAGCCGCTGAGGGAGCCCCAGCGCCAGGTGCGGGGTCAACAAAGCACAAGCACCTCGCAGCTGCCCCGTCTCCCCCCTTTAACTTCATATATCGGCTAAATGTAATGCCTGTTTGTAATTGTCAGGAGAGGGGAGCGTCTAAGGAAGATCAAGGTGAACAGTCAGTGAGCTCTCTGTGTTCATATAGAGCTGTGAGGTGAAACACAAAAAGTCACGCTGAGGTGCCAGTGCTGTACATGGACAACACACGGCGTGGATACAGCAGTGCATTGGCAGGCCCCATCAAAATGGAGACTGACCATTTCCTGACAGAGAACATTTGGGACTGCAGAAGTAGCAAAGACCTGATATATATACATATATACACACATATATTTTAAATTACGTTTGTGTACATGTGTCAGGTTGTCAGGGGTTGACAAGAAGCTGAACTGGATTCTCTCTCACGACGATAGTTAAAAATGTGAAGTAGCAGATGTTCAGCAGTGAGCTGGTTCTGCTCCCAAACTGTTTTGCTGAGAATCAGCCAAAGGGCAGCAGGGAAATCCCCTCACACCGTCCTCCCCTCTCTCTGGAAAGGAATGCACGGAGCTGCACGGAGCTGTCCTGCAGTCCGTCTGGTGAGGAGCAGCCCCGGCAAGGTGCCACCTGGCTGCGCAGCAATGCCTGCAATGGAGAAGCGGGGCTGTGGCACCTGCTGGCTCCTTCTGCACCACCGAAGTCCCAGCATCGTGCCCAGGAAGCTCGGTTCTCCAGTAAAACACTGAATCCTTCCTCCTGCTAATAAAGCTCTCACTTGTTGCTTAGTTACATCTGGAGGCACGGATTAATAGACAAATTAATTATAGAAATGAAACTGCTTCCCCATACAAGTGATACAAGATAATTTGGTTGTCCAAACAAAGCTGTATGTATAGCTTTGCTGAACATACGTTTGGATGAGTCTCCTTTAAACTTTGTTTAACAAAGCTAGGGCTGAGCACATCTGTTTTTAAATTTAATCTTGATTTTACAGCGGTGTTACAGTGGTTTAACAATCTTTTTGTAAAAATTTTGTGTTCAGTGGAGGCCCTGAGATCAAGCCTGTGACTTCACCTCTGGAGTTTTGGAATGGAAGAAAGAGGTGAGGCTTTTTCCAAGTTATAGACCCCAAAAAAAGAGGATTTTTTTCTTTTGTCCCTCCTGCTCAGAATATAGGGCCTTTCACAGGAATGTAGTAAATTTCTGTAGTCTGGAAAGAGATTTCAAGAACCAAGTATGCCTTCAGGAAGAGGGATGAAGAATAGTTGATGTGCCAGCTTGGGAGGGCAATAATTTTACTCTTAAATATCTGGAGAGGATACACAGAAGCATCCTATCAGTAAAGGAGAGAGAAGCCGCTGCTCTCTGGTCACTAAGAACATTTTGCTCTGGCATAGAAAGACGTCTTTGGGATGGCCTCAGCTTGCTTTGAACTCCCAAGTGGTTATTGCAGAGAAGGTAACTCCCATGAATAGCAAAGCTGTTGGGTGTGGGCTTCAGGGAGCCTGAAAATCAGGATTAGTAGAGGAGGAGCTCTCCATTGCCTAGTGACAAGGCAGAGCACTGCAGTCTGTTCTGGAACCAATTCAGAAAAAAAAAAAAAAAAAGCAACTATTTTGCAGATGTTGCAGGTGGCCACAGACAATGTTAGCACGGTCGGATACATTCTTATAACTATTCTCCAGTGCTAACCTTGCACAGGATCTGCCAGTGGAGTCCAGCAGTTCGTGTAAAGCATCATCGTGTTGTCATCATTAAAATGGGCCCTTGATTTTTAGTGATTATAACAGGCCCATTCAGGTCTTTTTATAATATGTTTGCATTATCTGGTAAAAAGTTGCAAAAAAAAAAAAAAAAAAAAATCTGTTGAAAACTTTTCTTCTGGAAACAGTCTTCACTCATTTCAAGAGAGGTTTCCCGAAACTTTGAGGTGACAATGCAGCAAACAAGTTAAAATGCTCTTGCATAACCTGTGGGAGAATTAGGCGCTTATGTCAGCATCACAACTTGAGTTTCAGGTAGCTTAAACAAGAAAAATACCAAGCTAAAGGATAATCTGGCTTCAAGTCATTTAAATAATTGCAGGCTTGTGGGGCCTTGCCAGGTCTTGTAATGCAGATATTTAGATCAGTGATGATGTAGAAAGGATAAGGCAGAGCCGCCTTGATGGAAAGCTTTATATTAGCTTTGTCTTTGTGCAAAACTCCATTAACAGATTAACAGTGACATAAAAATACATACATTTTACACAAAAAAACATCTTTTCAGTATCTTGCTTAATAAATCTGTCAATGGATAATGAATTATCCACTAACCCTACAGTTTTATACATGCAGTTGTTTAATAATGCTGAATAAGAGGCTGAAGAAACTTTTAAATATATATATATATATATGTATTTTTTTTTTTCAGTAGAATGCTTACCTCTGTTCTACCATTCTTACCTGTTCTTACCTTTCTTGAAATCCTGGTTTTTATCTTTTCTGATCAGAGGCAATTCTGTCTTGAGTCCATTAGTGTTGTCCTTGAATTCAGGAAATGATAGCTCTTACCTAGTGGTAAGAACTCCATCTCCCAAAGGCTATGCCTATTGAGGTCTTAAATGTATGTATTGTATATTGCTTCCCTCCTCATATGTAGACCAGTCATTCTGAATAAAACAAAGTAGCTGCTTTCTAGAAGGAATAAGCTAGAGTAACTTTATTACCATATCTAACCTTGCTGTGGTTGTCTAAATAAAGTGCGTTTTATATCGTAAGGGGGTGTCGAGAGGCAGGAGACCTTTTCTCCATTAACACCAGTGACAGGACCCGCGGGAACGGGGTTAAGCTGAGGCAGAGGAAATTTAGGCCGGACGTCAGGAGGGGGTTCTTCACAGAGAGGGTGGTTGCACACTGGAACAGGCTCCCCAGGGAAGTGGTCACTGCACCGAGCCTGTCTGAATTTAAGAAGAGATTGGACTGTGCACTTAGGCACATGGTCTGAACTTTTGGGTAGACCTGTGCGGTGTCAAGAGTTGGACTTGATGATCCTTAAGGGTCCCTTCCAACTCAGGATATTCTATGATTCTATGATATCTGTATGTAAACATCTAAATCTGAAAGTATATGTGCATTTGTACATATGCATACACAGACACACTTCGTACCTTTTTTCTGAATGATGGTATAGTTTGCCTTTTACAACCAGTTGCTTATAAATGAACAAAGTTGCCATGCATATAAGAATACTGATTTTTTCTGGCATCCAAATCTGGAATAAGATATATATATTTAAGTAGAATTTTCAGGTTTGAAGAGCTTAGAACGGTAAATGAAAAAGCAAGCATAAGGGGCTGTGGCCATAAAGGTAGATCTCTATAGCCGCAATTCTTCCAACTCTTTGTTCGGTTCATGAAAGTAGTAACAGTATCACAAAAATGGTAACTTCCTATTTGAAAAGACTTCAGTAGTTAAAGGTTTAGCTCTTGAAAAGCTGTTTTCTTTTTTTTTTTTCTTTGATTTTTTTTTTTTTTTTTTTTTAAATGTACTGATCTATGCCTGATCAGTATAGCTGGATTGGGAAGAAAAGCTATTTTGTACATTGCCTTTGTGTTGTACTTGATCTGAAAGCTTAGTTTCTAAGTGTAACTGAAATGATTATTCTGCAGTTGTTGGTACCAGAAATCTGCACTGAATCCCACAGCAGTACACATATGTTTTGATTCCCAAATGCTGTACAAATTCAGACACATGGCTCAGTCAAATTAACTAGGGCGTGATCAGAAGTTTGTCAAGTATGGTGTTACTTGTCAACGGGTAAAGAAAAAGTCTGTTCCAGAGTCTCTCTGTACAAAGGCTGGTTTTAGCTGACGATTTTGAACTGGACCCACCACTAAAAAATAGCTTTACTGGGTGCAATTACCATTTGTGTTCCAACAGAATTCTTTGCTTGCGTGAGCCTGTTTTGATGCTATACGGGAACTGACTGAGCTGGCTAAAAAATAACCAGTTGGAGGGGGTAGGGGTGGAAGTAAGGCTATTCATTTTCATCCACATTAGTTTCCAATTCACTACTAAAAGCCCTGCTATCAGATTTCCTGTATTATCGAAGCTGCCCTTTTGAGTACCTCTGAAATTTACGGATTCATTATCTGCCTGTTAGCCTAACAATTCAGCCTGCCTGTTGACACTGCAGCCATGTCATGGCCCTTTTCAACAGAAGCCCTTGCTCTGCAATCCAGCACAACACCACAAAAACAAAACAGGCAATATTTGGAATGGAAAGACTTTCTAATTCACATATCTGGAAAATAAAACTTCCTTTTTTTTTTTTTTTGCATACTATTGCTGTTCAAGATTGCACAACTTGTGCACAAATTATTTCACAGAATTTCATATTCTTTATTAGCTTTCTTTGTGAAGATAAGGCTAGACAATCTCAAAAACCTTACCTTCTGAAGCCATCCTATTATGCTGACCATCAAATTTCTATGTTTTTTTCTAACACCCCAGAGTACAGGAGTTTATCAGCTGGCTTACAATTGTGAAACTCACTTTTAAAAAGAACAGGAAAACTCTTTGTTGTCCTCAAGAATGTAATGAGAAGCCTAATTCTTTAACAGCCTCAGTCTGGTAACATCAGAGAGCTAGAATACATGTGAAAGACAGCAATACAAACAAAATGAGAAATCAAAATTTTGCTATATCCTAAAATTTCTACATTGTTGAAATACAGTAAGAAAAAATTTAACCATGAATGTGAACTTGTTATAGTTTCAATTTACGTTTAGATGTAAGCAAGAGAACAAAAAAGTTGACTTTTGGTGCCATGCTTTTATTTAAATGAAAGGAAAAACTACACTGTACCACATAAGTAGCAATGACAATATTTTACAGCACAGCATCTGAAAAAATATGGAAGCTATGCTCCATAGAGTAGACAAGTAAGCACACAATACACTGTACATTTTTTTCAACAGTGCCCATTAAATCATAATTAAATAGCTGAATTTGGCTTTAAACAGCCAAATAATAAAAACTAACAGTCATACTAAAATTAAAAAAAAAAAGATTTCAGTAGCTATTATGACTGTTAGAATATGAAATTTTGCTCCAAAAACTAAGATGATAGTTTGGCAATTCAGTCATAGCAACGATAATAATACCCCTGATGAAAGCACCAGTGTGTTCTGAAAAGGTCAGTGATAAATACTGGCCTTTATGGAAAGCTTCCTTTATTTTTTTATTTTTTATTTTTATTTTTTAAACATGATCCCAACCATAGATCCACTGTAATTAGAAAATTTGCAGGCTTAAAAAGGAAAAGCGTATATAGCTTTACTTTTCCCGTATTAAGTAAAACTTTATACTTCGAGCAACAGACTCTTCAGCTGCATTATTCACATTCTGCTTTTAGACATTGCACAAATCTTCAACCTGTTGACAAATGTAAATTTTGCAGTACATTCAGACATATTTAAAATGTCTCACATAATTTCTCTGTCATGTATGTAAGCTCACTTTGATTAGCTTGATGCGTGTGTCTTTATGGTGTTGCAAATCTTCAGTTAAACCATAGGACAGATTTTAGAAATAAAAAGCCTCCCATTCTAAAACTTCTTTTGAAGTCATTCGCCACGTGTAAGAGTTAATTCCAACCTCCTTGCTTCTTGAATCACTGTATATTATAGACAATTTCATAGAGTTATTCATGGCGTTCCTACAATGGTACTTGTAGGAACTGTCTAACAGGCAGAATGTGCAAACCCTCTTCCCCCCTTTTTAATATTATTTATATCCTATATACACAATATGTATACACTTGAAATATAAGAGTTACATATCCTGGTGATATACATGCAAACAGTAGGAATCAGCTAACCACAAATAGTTTTGAGCCACATACATATTAAACATGTATTTTAAAGTGTTTTTTCTTTTTTTCTTTTACAGATTTAACAAATATACATAAATATAAGAACATAAATTACAGTAAAACTGACAGCATTTTTGAGAAAATGTTTATAACCCAGATGCATTGATGCCTAAGGCTTTATAATAATTTAAAAAAGTACTGTTCTAAACTGTTTAATGGTATCTCATTCAGGTGCATCTCTTATATAAGTAAATGAGTACATCATAGTAGTGAGGCGTTGTTTCTCTCAAAGCAGTTTAATGAGAGAAATATGAACTTAATTTTAGTCTCCCCGTGAAACAGAATGGACTACATACTTATAGCACAATACTGTCTTATGTTAATGTAGTTGTCACAACACTGAAACAGAACAGAATCACAAATCATTCAAGTCTTTTCCTGAGAATGAGATTTTTCCCCCAACAAATCCTCTGGTGTACGTTATCAAAATAGCCACAGATTTAGGGGAGGCTTCAAGTTTGTAGTTTTTTTTTTTTTTTCTTTTCAGAACAGTGCTATGTTAAAAGCAAATTAAGAGAAACAAACACTGAAACGGAATAGTTATTTATAAAATAATCAAACACTGTTTTGAAATAAAATGCAGCCCTTTGTAAATAATACTGAAATATGCTTAAAGTTTGTTTTTGTAACTGGTTGTATTATAAATTTATTGAAATGTCACTTAGGTGTCACAAGACATCATCTGTTAGAGCATGTTGAGAAAACAGTTTACTAGGACACCAAAAATTCTTATTGGATGTCTATTCCCTGAAAAATTGTTTTAAATCTGATCTGCAGGCAGGAAGAATGGACAGTGGCCTAGATCTTCAAATCAGCGGGAATTAGGTACAGTGCTTCCAAAAGATCTGTGACTTAGTGTATTCTGTGATTCTTCTGAATATTTTTAGTGTTCTGTCAGGCAAAAATCAGGGATCTAGTTCTGAGTGTTTCACACGTTTCTATTCCTCCCATGGAGGAGCAGTAGCTGACTATGTGCTCACTATCTCCAACAATGTAGAATACTGCATATTTGCTTCAACTGTTTTAGAGGCCTGCCAAATCTTTTTGTTTTGCATTTTAATGGGATTGTGAGCGCACACATAGTCATTACATCTCAGATGGCAACTTATTAAAACAGGAATAATTACTTCATCCAACTACACCCTGACTTGCTAAATAGTTCACCTGGAGGAAGTATTTCTTTATGCAATTCATGGATTTTCCCCTTACTGTTTAGTCTATAAGCAAATCAGTATTATTTAATTGAAACGGAATTATAAATACTTAGGAGAATGAATTAATTTTGTTGCAGCACACAATAGGATTTTGCAAAACAGACCCATTCTTATGTTCTTCAGTGACATGTCATTAACTTATCATTTGAGTCTTTACTGTAAGAGTCAATATGCAAAGGTCAATGGTATTGAGGATATTAAGTGTTTCTTTAGAGAAAGAAAAAATATTTCGAGACAAGCACAAATACAAACATATAAGGCAACAGATGTAAAAAAATGTAGTTTGATTCACTAAATATGAACATTCAGTGCTTCAGTGTATCTAATCAAAATACAGAGCAAATATACTCCATACGTTGTATTAGCACATACAAATCTCCACACAAGTCAGACATTTCCATAGTCACTCATAAGTACTCACTGAAGTGATATCTTCTGCACTCCTAAACACTGTGTTTACATTCCAGTTGGACATGATAATAGAACTTGGTGTCCAGTTTTAAGTTCTAAGAGTCTTGTTGGCAACTAGAAATCTATTTCCTATAGGCAGTAAAGATGAAGTGCAAGTTTATCATAATTGTCTGGAGCAAGATTTTCCCATCTACTATGCCTTGGTGGGTAGAAGTTTCTTAGGAGTTACTGGTCTCTTGGTTTGCCACAAATGGCTGTGAATGGTAATTGCATCAACACTGGCAGACAAAGTTTTAGCAGGTATGTGGCTAAACTGCTTCCTGTCAGAGTTGTATTTATACAGTCCCTCTATCATTTTCTTTGTGATAGATTTGGGACCTATCCCTGTTAATTTATTAATTTCTTCAGTGTCGGGGCAGTACGTGTACAGAGATCTGAATTGGCAGCCTGAATCCCGGAACAGGATTAAGAAATTATTGGCATCAGATTTCTCCATTTCCTTTAAAAGAAAGAAAGAGAAAGATTCACAACATTAAATTTGCATTGTAGTTAGAAAACATTCAAAATTGTCAGACTGGCATTCTGAATTTCTAATCTATCAGAGCTGAAACTTCCGTCTTTCTATTAAAATACCTTATTTTAATGCATTACGATTTGCTAAGCTTCAACCACCTGAAATTTGATAAGGTAGGTATTTATCAAATGAAATCCTATTTATTTAGACAATTTCAGCTGCACTTGTCTTGTTATCCCTAAAGAAAAGACATCCCAACAATTTTTTTTGTAGACCAAATAAAGATTCTTAGAGCCATTTCAGTAAGCAAGTCTAATACCTTCAAGAACAGGAAATTTAAACATGTCTAGATGGGCCTAGAAGACAGTCCAGTGCTGAAATGGGTTTCACTCATCCCTAAATCCATTCAAGTTTACTCGAACTATAAAGTCAGTTGGTATGTACTAAGGAAAGGTTCTTTTTCAGATCCCTGCTCCACCCAACACAACTTCTACGGGATGTGCTCTGAACACACAAAGTTTTAGCCAAGTGATGTATGCTGCATTCTAGAGTTAAGCATAACCACTTTACAGCTGTTCTTTCCTGAGGTTTCTGGGGGTTATTATGCTCTGAGTTACTCCAACTACAAGAGTCTGTATTGATATCTCACTTGTTATTTCCAAAAAAGTATCTTTAGTTCTAAAGGTCTCAGTCTGAGGATCCATATGTATAAAACAAATATTTTTCACGTTAGGGAAACAAAGTTTGCAAACAAATGATATTGAAGTTCCCACATTAAACAGACAGTAGCTATTATTAATATGTCAATTAATTCAGCCTCCCATGCTGCATGTACAAGGGAATAGCTATTGTTTCTACAGTACTAGAGAACCTTTCTGTCCACAAAGGAAACAAGTCACACAAATTCCTCAAACCTTTTAGTAAGAGCTGACATAAACTCTGAAGATTCCTTCTGATATTTGTATTTATGCTCGAATGTTTTTCTAGTACCTTAACTGTGGTTTGACTAGTGTGTTTATGATTTTAAGGGAAAAATACCCTTACCTCCAGTATCTTTTTCTTTTGACCTTCATTTACTTTTCCAGCCAAGCAGCAATGTGCCAAGGCATTCTGAATTATGTATTTATTGGATTTAGCACTGGGTTCTTTGAACAGCTTTGGTCCTGTGAAGGAGGAATGACAAATCAGCTGTGTTAATCAATAAGCCAACAAATAGTTAATTGAAATCCCTTCATATTTTGCACGCATAAAAATACAAATCTATGAATAAGACTAGAGATCACAAATTTCACAAGCAAGTGAAATGACATTCTTTTGTTATTAATAATCACTTTCCAGCACAGATAAAGCTATGCAGGTCCATCATTCAAACCTGATCTCCCTAAAAGTTTATCTAATATACCTAACGTTATTATTCTCTTTACCATACAAATTGACATGAGGTGAGCAAAAACACAGCCTTAAAATCATGATGATGCAAGGTCTTTGCAATGTTATGTACTATATATTTGGAGAAAAGAGACAGAGATACCATTATTATTTAATTCATAATATAATAAAGGATTACAAGTCAGACTGTTAAGTTTTTGTAAACAACAAAATAAAAGGTGCAGAATATTTAAATCCACATTACTAGGCAGATTTTCCCATTCCAATTTGTTTTCTGCCTTTTTTATTTTTTTTAAAACTCTATTCTGAATTGAACTTACATTTCAACTCCTCTTGCCTTTCTAGAGAGACTACTAAAATGCAGAGTAACTGGTGGGTCCATTTGCTGTTCTGAGCCTAACTGCAGTTTATTCTGATTATCACGAATGCTACTGAGTCAGTACTTTTATTTTGGATTTAAAGTTTTAATCTTGCATTATTACTGCCTGTTTTAGATAGGTGAAAGTTACATTTCTATGGAAGGATCCTAAAATAAGTTTAAAAATTCCAAACACAGATAATTGAAATATTTTCATGCATAGAACTACTAATAGCCAGGTACTTTTCTAAATATTGTTGCCACCAACCTGTGTATTCTGTAGCAGAGGCAACTGAAGAAGTTGTAGATGCATTCTCCCAATCTTTTTCTCCATTACGACTACCACAACGACTCGGAGATAAGAATCCTTCCACTGATTCCGACCTAAACATTAATTTTAAAATTTACTTAAAACACTACAGTTTTCAGAAAAGAAGCCTTTTAACATGAAAAGAAAGCAGAGTGTATTAACATAGAACACAATAATTTGAATCATATGCTGTAGACTTAAATGCATAACATTAACAGAAGAAATTAATGGATAACTGAGTTAGTGTTCTGTATAAACTATTCTGAGTGATGCATGAAGGAGACCTTCAAACATATCACTGAAATTCACTCTGTGTCATCACTGAAAGACAATTCTGATTTGAAGAGGATGTTATAGTATGGCTCTGGAAAGATAGCGAAAATTTTTCTAACACTTTTCTACTCGGCAATTTGTTCTGAATTACATTTAAAGAAATCCCAAACGCTGAAATGAATCTAAAGCCAGATATTGTTCATTATAGCTGTAGTAGAGCATAGCACAACTAAATCTACAGAGATAGGGGTCATCTCCTGTCAAGTCTGTCCATGTAAGCGACATCAAGCCTCTTCCAACAGATAATATGGCTGTAAGAAACCCCCCTTTTAAATAAAGCTGATCATTTGTAAGAGATGCTGAGAGATGCTAGGGTACTTGGATCACTGCGTTAATGTTTTTTTACGTAATAACCTGAAAGTCAGTTCTCAAGATATCAGGGAAATGGAAAGGTCAATTGGAAACAGCTGCAGGCATGCTGGAATTGATGGGGCATATACACTGGCCATGAAAACATGACATGATAAAGTAACATGGCAATACTCGTGATTAAACCCCTTTTGCTAGTTTGCCTTTCTTCCATTTCTTTTCTATTAAAGAATAGTATTTATTTGAATAAAATTAAATAATTATACAGCAATAATAATTTTATTTGTTTGAACTATAATATAGATTTTGTACTTAAGAATGTTTTAATTTTTATCTCAGTTCATTTTCAGGTGGTTTCTAATACAAGATAAATTCTTGTGTTCAGAAAAGCCTGAAATTACAGTTAATACTTGTACTACTGCTAAGGGGAAATAACAGAACAGAAGTTGCTCAGTTAAGGAAGAAAGGAAGCTGTATAGCTGCATGTAGTGTACAGGTTTAATAAAATAACCACAAGCTGAGACTTAACTATAAACAGGTGAATTAAAGAGGCTGTGTGAATAGCATTTTATTTTGATCTCATTTATAGCCACCCAACTGGTTTACTTGGTAAAATTTGTAAAACAAATTATCATGGCTTGGTTCCCTAATACTCAACAGGGGAATCAATCAATATTTCACATCAGAAAAACATGCCTGCTCTTGGAGTAGGAAAAATATAGACATCACCTCTTTAAAATTAATGCTGATTTTATGTAGGTGATTATCAAATTTTATTAAATGAAATGCTTATTTTAGCTTTACCTTGGTGTTCTCTTGCCTGACTGCACACTCTCATTGTCCCCTGTATTCAGCGACGCCAACGAAAGACTAGATACTGAAAAAACACGATAAAGCTGTGAACCTGGATAAAAACAAAGTTAAAGCTTATAAACCTATGCAAGTAGTAGAGTCTGTTCATTATACCCAACACCAGCATAAGAAAGTTTCTAAGTGCTTTTATACACGTGACTCTTACTCCCATACATGATATACCTACATGCATATGTGGCATGCTTTATCTGAACACTTTTGGACACCCAGCCACTTGCAGCCACCTGGGATAGTCTGTAATTAAGCATTAACATGAGGCGTGGACATGGGTACATGGGCACTACGCAAATCAAAGTTAAAAAGCTCTCATAAAAGAGCTTAAGAGACTTAATTTAAAGCTTAGGGATGGACTCTTGGAAGATGTTAAGAGAATAAATTACACTGGAAGATGGAGGAAAGCAGCTAGAGAAAATGCAGCTATATGATGCTGTAACAAAAAGGATCACTGAGCACTCTGGTTATTTTTTTTGTAAATTGGCAACACTTCTTTTAGTTATTACTGCAGTCATTTGGTATCTAAAAGGATGTTACAGATTTCCATACAATTAGTGCTGCTAGGCTCATAACAACACATGCAGTAGCTGAGTAAAATAGAATGAAAACATTAAGTTTATTTTAATTCTGTCCGTATTAAGCAGGAGCTCAAGTACTCTTACCTTATAATGACCATTTTATTTATTGATCTCTTTTCTGCCAAGTGTTATTCATTCTTAGCTCTACAGGTGTAAGAAGAGATTAGTGACTGGGAATAATACATGGGCATGTATGAAACTTGTCACATATGTTGGTGCTTCCATGGGGTCAATACAGTTAACCTTTTTGTTTGTTGATATATGCATGCATGCGTAACAGGTAAGTGACATTCATCTTTTCATTTCTATTGGCAAATTTTGCTTTCTGGTTTTGTCACGTGCAACTTCAGTTTGGCACAAGGCACTAATAAATGCATGTGCTTGTTAGTACCAAAACCCAGGCTGGTGTTTTAGCATGAACAGACTCTTCTTCCACATGAACACTGGTTACCTGGTGGACCTTTGACTGGTGTCTTAGGTGATTCAATGTGATCCCTATGAATAGATTTTGGACGGGGCTTTTTTTGCTTGATTGACAGGGAACGTGGTTTTATGACAGTATCCATCTCTTCCATAAGCTTTAGCTGTTTCCTTCTCATATATTCCTGCTTAATGAATTCTCGCCGTGCTCGTTCATCCTCCTTCTTCTGACGTTCTTCTTCTGTTTTTCGTCTAAAAAAAACCCCATCAAATACATCCAACAGTCAGAACGTTACAGGATAACAGTTATAGCTAGCACATTGCCAGCGAGGAAAATACAGGCATTAAATTCTCAGAACTTTAATACTCTTGGACATCCGTAAGAGGAACTTGCCATTGTGCACTTGTGCAGACTGAAGCCCAAAGTGATAAGCTCTCCCTCAGAATATAAAGTGCAAGGCATGGTAACAGTCTGAGGAGCTTCAATCAGGGCAGCAGGGTTCATGTTGAATCTAAGCTACAGACTGATGCCACCTGCTGATTTCATGGGACCAGCTGGCACGTGTCTTCAGCTGGGCTCCTCAGCACATCTGACTCTAGGATTAAATATCCTTGCATATTAAGATGCAATTATTGAACAAGGAAGTAGCACTTTCTGCTATGTCATTTTTTTGTTCAGGGTTACTGGTCAGTTGAAGCAGGACGTAGTTAGTTTTACCTTGTCTCTTCTTTCTTATGTTCTAGTTCTGCTTCCAGCTGCTGCTTTCGAAGCAGAGTCTCTCTTTCCCTTCTCAAACGCTTCTCCAATAATGCTGCTCGTTTCATTGCCATATCATTTTCTGCCTTTTGATCATCCTAGCAGAAACAGTATTGGAAGGAAAAGGACATGATTTATTAAAATCTCTACATTTATCAACTGATTTTGCAAAGAGATTAGACACTTAATTCTGTAGACTGGCTTGCAGTATCCTAACATAAGATGACATACTGGAAATAACTTTATTTCAAGAGATTTTTCTTAGGACTACTAAAAAGTTTCCATAAAGGAATTTTTACTTCCTAAGTCAACCATGATATATTTTTAATATATATATATATATATATATATATATACACATATTGGACACATGAAAGAACTTCCAGGTGAAATATTCTACTTTAGAGTCAGATTCCACACTGCAAAAACTGCATTCAGCTTTGGAAGATTCTGTTTATGGAGAGGAAGACAATTTATTACAAAAAGCAATAAATATGCATCATATAAAGGTAATTTTGGCTGATCAATTCAGGTGTTTTCTTAGAACAAAGCAATGGTCCCAGACAAGCAGAGCAAAGATTGTTGCAAGATTTTGGGGTACTCCAAGAAGGAAATTCTAAATCTTGATAGCTTCCAGTGTCTAGACCTCTCTCTTAATAATGTACATTATAGTTATAAGCCTGCCTGAATATAACTCTTTAATAAGACAACAGGGAGTGTTCCAAATGCCATCTTCAAAAGGGAGTCTCAAAAGACTATTCTCCCTCAGCTAGACAGTAGAGGGAAAAAATGCTCTCTGAAGTGCAACTCCGAGACGTTCCCCATGTTGAAAAACCCAGGATGTACATGTACTTTACAAGCTTTCAGTTACACTTGGGTGTGGAATCGGGAAGTGAGAGTGAAAAGTGAGCATATTTAATTAAGGTCTTATGTTAAAAAGCAATCTACATTCAGCATGCATCTTTCTCCCCCAAAACCCCAAGCACTCTTCCATGACTATAGAAGGAAAGGAGTACTCTAGCACACTCAGAATCGTGGTGTGCTAGAATCTGACCACTCTTACGAGTCACCAGGTGCGAGAGGTATATGTGCACATTTAGGACTGCAAAACTATCTCCTTTGATTTCAATGGAAAGTCATCACTGAAACGCCGTATCTGAATTAAGAAGTTGCCTTTCAAAGGAAGCTGAGTAGCAGCTCTTACCTTAAAAAAGAATCCACAACACACTTTCTGGTCATCTTCAAATTGTTCTCTATCACTCTCACCTTCATATTTCTCAACAGGTACTTCATTTTTTTCTGGTGGCTTCAAATCTGATAGGGAAACTTCAATTAAGCTAGCTGTTTTGGGAGCCGCTGTTGGTAAAACTGGGTGGCTTAGTTGATCTTCATTTGGGGTGAGACAGACGGTTTCTGTGATGGGCTGAGATAATACTTCAGAAACATTAGATTCAAGAGGTTTGATCTCCTTTTCCTCCAATTTCTGTTCACTCTTTTTCAGTGCTTTTGGTCCTTCTTCTTTTGCTACCTCTTCCGTAGGTTTGACTTCCTTCAAAAGATTTCCCCTTACCTGCGGTTCACCTATATGTTCTCCATCATCTCCAAAACAAACAAATGATCTCGTCTGAATGGGAACCTGACTTGGAGAAAATCTTCTCAAACGGGGAAGACTATCCACAGACCGCGGGGCAGTCAACGTACGATTGAGAGGTGTTATTTTCAATTCATTTGGCCTAGGAGTCCTTTGCATTTTAATGTGAAAAGAGGCATTCTTCCTGTTGGATGACTGTGGGGACTGATGTGTAGAACGAGGAGATTCCTGTGAGAAAGGTGCAATGGGAGATGGAGCTCCCAGTTGCCTTGATGAGGACTTAAACTCCCGAATTTGCTTCTGAGGAGACGGCTGAGGAGGAGAAATAACCCAAGCCTGTTGCTCTCTCATCTGCATCAGCATCTCCTGTTGAAGGGATAGCCGTTGCATTTCTTGTTGTAGGAAGTGTAAGGAAGAATTTAGTTTTTCAATAGACTTTGTATATTCTAAGATATCTCCTTCATTAAAATTTTCTTCTGAGGGGCTTGCCAAATTCCACTGTTTTTCAGCATCCATAGGAGTAGCAGGAGACTTTGACCATTTGTTGTGAGAATTTTCAGGGTTTTCCTTTATTACATCTGAAGTCTTACTAGTTTGCTCATCTGGTTTTAGAGTTTCTCTTTCTTTCAACCGATTACTGTCAGTGAATACCTTCTCATCTTCAGCTCCTGCTGCTTCTTCCCGGAGAGGTGATACTCCGTCACCTTTCTTTTTCACAACATTAAGAAATGCTGTTCTTCCCATTTTCTGCCGCTGCTTAGTGAACGCAGCTTCAACTTTCTTCTTCTGTGCTTCTATTGCTCGCCTCTTTTCCTCCAGCTTCATCCTGAGATGCACCATTTCTGAAGCTAGCAACTGTGTAGTGTCTCTTCCTTGGGGAACAGGTGCCTCCTCAGGAATGTGAGTCCAAGCAACCACATGAGGAATGTTCAGCTCAGAACCTTCTGGTGTGGTTTTCTGAGAACTGCTTCCACTGCTTCTACTATCCGTGTGATTCAACTTCCTGAATTTCTGCTCTGCAAAGCTAGTCATTTTAACTCCTGAACTCGAAGAAGCACTGCTGCCTGCCTGTGATTTGGTACTTACTGAGCTGGGACAGGGACTTAACTGATCTCTGTGATTGCCAGCTCGTATGTCATAATCCTGAAGAAACTTGGATGGTTCTTCCATGTCAGAGTCCATGCTTACAGTGTAATCTCTCAAAGAAGAATCCTCATCCATAGTCTCTGGGATATCTTCTGAAGGAACATGTATTCCAGTATCTACTTCCGTATTGTCAGTCACAGGACTTAGAGCACCTTTTGTGTCTGTGATGATATCAGGAGTAGACTGATTTGGTTTAATGTTTGAATTCAAGATACTCATTTCCTGATTGTGAAGAAAGAATCCATTTGTAATTTGGTCTGGTGGGATAACTCTGGGAGATTTTTCAGTGTCATGAATTATCTGCAAAGCCTCTTCAATGGTTGGTGTCTCAATCTGGTTGCCAAAATCATCCAGAACTGCTCTGTTTTGCAAAGCTCCGTTTGGAAACCTGTAGTGATGACTCTCATTGGCATTTCTTTGATTTATAGTAAGAGACTGATTGGCCTTTGTGTCTTTATGAGTTATCACATCCTTTTCCTCTTCAATATCTTGATTTTCCTCTTCTCCATTTACAGGTTTGAAGGACAGATTTTTTCTAATATGCTTGGGCACACGGTTGCTGTTTACTGTAAGGCCTTCATTGCTCACAGATCTAGTAATACCTCTGTTTGGAGTAGATACTGGAATGCTTTTTTCTTTGTCAAAAGAAATGTCAAATGAAACTCCATGCAATGATGACCTAATTGAGACAAAAATTAAGGAAATAAATGACCAGCTCATGATTAGTAATAACAATATATTCACATTTGGGTTTTCAATTACTTTTAAGACTGTAGTATTAAACAGACTGTTACGTATTGTATTTTGACTAGGTTAATATGCAAATAAAGTAATTAAAATGTTATATTCTATTTTATTGTGTGTGTTTTCTTCAGAGCCAAACGATGCTTTTTAGTAGTTTGGGATAAGTTCTGGGCACTTTAGGAATACAGAAATTACCATGCTAGATAAGAAAAGTATAAAAAGACAATTTAGATTTGCTGTATAATCCCTCACTCTGACTCTTAACATTTGAACTTTAGTTTACATCCTACACATGTAAAGTTTATGATGGGTCTAACTGAAAAAACAAAACATCCAGCCTGATTATTCTTACATACAGTAATACAATTTTTGATACTAGTGAGCTCTTTAGCAACGTGACTCTTACCTCATTTGGTTAATTGCAATAGGTAAGTGTAAACATATTTAATGCCAATAATTCAAACATTTAATGCAAGAATACCTCATCTCAATGTAAAAGACTGATGGTTTATTTCTGAAGCTTTTTTCTTATTACTTAGTTCTGAATCCATGATGCAGTTTTCTCTTTGTTTTTCTACTTCTGCAAGTTGTTACAAGATTTTGGAAATTCAAGCCACAATGGAGAGTTTACTACTGTTTATGACCAATACATTATCATTTTTTAAGCAGCTCTTATGATAGGACTACTTGCCTTTTTTCTTTTGGCCATGTCCCCACATATCCATCTACATAAGACATTGATGTGGACCTTCTGATGACTCCTAAGTGAAATTAAAATAGAATCCAAGGTAACTGCTATGAAAAATCATTTTAACATTATATTCTGTTGCTTTAACAAATTAGTTTATTTCACTACTTAGAGCACTGCAATGGCAAAAAAAAAAAAAAAAAGCTTTTATATTAAGAATAGAACAATCGAGTCAATTAATTTCATCCTGCATATATACTATATCCCTCAGAGAATTTACTATTGATTAAAATATACTACAAGTACTACCAAACATACTACAGATAATTGTTGCAACCCACGTTCCACATAATGAAAACAGAATTCAAATTAAAAAAAAATTACAACATGTACAAGAGGTACAAACACAAACTTCCCATTTGTACGTTTTGTGGATCACAGAACTCATTCACAAGCCTTTCATGTCAATCTCTCCCAGTAACTTCTGCTTAAACAATGTTTGAAGAAATATAAACAACATAGCAATATACTCAGAAGATGACACCTTGCCTCATTACCCTTTCTACACACTTGTAAATTATTACCTGGGACAGATGAATAAGGCTGCTGGGGTGTATGCAGTTGGTGAGGTGGTGTGTAAGTTGGACTTTCCAATCTATAAAGCAAGAGACATTAACTTAGTAGGAATACATCAAAAGCCATGTTACAAAAGGGCAGCCAGACTTCTTGTCCTGGGTCAACAAAGGAGATTTCTTTTTTAAGACAGGGGAGAAAGTAAGGTGTAGTTCTCCTCTTGAAGCATTACTTTATTAATTAGAAGGAGCATACTATGTTATTACCTTTAACTAGATGCAATGCATAGACACAAAGTCAAAAAGGTATTTCTACTACACGAATGGCCACAGAGCAGTGTTAGCATACATGTCTCCCGATGTACTTCAAATAAATGTCATTGTTAGAAGGTTCTCATTTTTAGTTTTGATTTTAGCGACAAAATAAAAATTGAGTGACTGCAGCAAGTAACACTCACTTGTTATACATGTCTCTTTTCAGTTGCTTAGCCTGAAATTTTCAAATTGTGTCTGAACTGCAATATGCACTAGGAGTGGATAATGGAGATTTTGCGACAGACATGACTTAATAAATAGAACAAATATATTCACTACTAAAACACTAATTACAAAGATTTTCTCTGTTTCTAGTTAAAACAGATTTTTTTGTTGTTCTTGTTCACAGAGAAGGTCTGTAATAGACTAGTTGTTTTAATCCAGAATAGGCTTTCATAATTCAGTGATTTGTGATCCAGGCACTTCTCAGGACCAGGACAACAAAGCCATATTAAGCCATAAAGACACATGCTTTTGAATGTAAAATGCTTGTAAAGAAACCAAACTTCAAAACGAGCTGAATTAAATTCTTTCATGTTCTGAATCTTGTTCACTGAATTTTAAAAGCACACTCCCAAACTCTCTTTTTCAAATCATTAATTTCAAAATATTTGTTTAGAGCTTTTATAGTTTACATACAGTATGCTTAGAAATGTTTCTGAAGAATATTTGTGGGAAGAATATTCATGTCAATTTAGGAAAAATATTGTTAGTTTACATTGTACAGGAGCATTTTCTATAATTATATATTACAATTATTCAAAATAGTTTCTTGTCAATTCCTGTTCTTTTGGTGTTTAAAAAAGCTACACATTAGCTAAATAAGTTATCTGCTTTAAATGGCACTTAAGATTTTTGCAAAAACTATTAAATCATAGAAGTAATGTTTATAGTTATCTTAAAAGAAAAGTATGCATTCAAAATTTCATCCAGCAGCCTTTCAAAATATGTTCTGCCACAAAGAAAATCTATACGCTTCATTTTCTCTCACAAAAAGACTGATTTTGGCACCATGACTGTGGCTCCATGGCAACCTCAGACACTGGAACTGCTCACTGCCTCAGACCCACTCCTCCTCTGCGCTGGAGCTGGCTCTCCGCTGGAGTCTGCTCTGAGTCATGTCAGTAGCTAAGCCAGCAGAAAATATTCACTTTTTCTGACTGTTTTGTTTTTTTTCTGTCAGTGTACTAAAATGACAACATCAAAAGCTGAATCAGACAGGACCGTGCAGTTGGGACAAGGAGGAAGGCCAGGACCAAGCCATCCTGCTGTCTCGGCTGATGGGGAACTGCAGCCTGTGTGTTTTACATTTCTAGCATCTGAAATAACTTCTTAGGTCCCTTCTTTGTCATACGATGCTGTGAAGTAACACCAAGTTGTATAAAATACACTGGTTAATGAAGGAAGATATAGCTCCTTCTCCTACTTATGGATTGCTCTCATAATCCTCCAACACCAAACCATACCCATCACTTGTAGAGAAACTAAACAAGGGTTGTGATGAACTAGTACAATATGCTTTCCACCAACCATACAAAGCTCACAATGATTTTTATTGTATCTCTGTATGTGCCTCGGGAAACAAGGAATATTACAAAACACTGGTGGCAACTTACAGACTTGATAGTTAAATTTGGAATGCTACTGGTGTGTTTAGGAATTGAATTCAGATGTTTATCTTAGAATTTTCAGTAAGTCCTCTTCATCTTAGAAGCCAAAATTATCTGCAGACAAAATGTACACATTTGGATAAAATGTGGATTTATTTCAATGAAAATGATACTTTGTTACTGACAGAATTTGTCAGAACAGGGATGAGTTCTGTAGGACAAACAAAGGAAAAAACGAAGTGTAAAGTTCTTAACTGGACTGCTTGCAGGGGCTTTGCAAGGTGTGAATGGGTTTGGGAACCTCTCTTTCAAAAGGTATATCCAAAACTACTTTTTCTCCTGGCATATATGCTCAATTTACATGTGAAACACTTCAGATACACACAGTAAAAAGATTCAGGATCAAAGCATTTTATGATTGTATGAAATATAATTCCCTAATTCACAGTCAGTACAGATTCCTAAATACAAGCAAACAAATCCCACCACAAAACGAACGGCTGAACAGGATAAGCTGGGTTGGCAAGAAAGAAATTTGCTGAATATTCAATTTAATTCCTAATTTTATTCTTGTGTCTGTTCAGGCACAATCCATGAACCTTTGTCCTCAAATGATAAACATAATGCATTCACTATGTTCCGACCAGATCACTGAAAGTTTTCCTTTACCCCATCAAAAGAAAGACTGAAAGACCATGAAAGAGTACTACTGCTTCTCCAGCATTACCTGGCTACGAAGTCAGAACCACATGGGCCATCCACATAATTTCTTCTGTTAGCATTCATACTGTGAGCAGAAGCTGTCTCTTTCCCAGCTGCCAGGAAGAACAAAGCTCAAGTTATCGTAGTTTAGTATTCAGTTAAAATCCACAGCAGAAAAGCTGTCTGAAATAACCCGAATTATTTCCAAAGATTTAAAACATTTTCAGAGACTCCGTTATTTGGATTAAAAATGAAGTCACTTCCCTTCAGCTCTACTTTCTACGAAGTTCCCATATTGACACTGATTAAGACAATAGAGAATGAAAAAAAAAAAAAAGACTAGGTAAGGCAAAAGGAAGAAAAAATAAAAAAAATGGTAAGAGACAAAATTAAAAGTAAAACCATCTTTTTTTTTTTTTTTTAATAATAATAAAAAAAACTTATTCTGAAAGAAATTGTTTTCCAATAAAAGTTTTTTCTTCCCCCAAGCCCTTAGACTTAACATTCCAGCTAGGAAACAACATTTTGGTCACATCCTAAATTAGTTAGCAATATTTTAAGAATTTAAATCATAATTTTGTGTGTCATAAAGTATATAAGTGAAAAGAAAGGTGTTAAAGCTACACAATGAGATTCTCTTCCTAGTGTTTGGCCACACAATCGTACTACTACTATATGAATGTTTACATAACCATTACTCTATACTTACTAACAGATCTCAAGATCTGCTTGAGAGATGCATTTTTATATTTAGGAATTTACTGAAAGAAGCCTGTGCCTTTGCACCCAGGTGCAAAATGCAAGCCTACAGTTAACTATTTGTCTGCTTTCCCTAGATTTTTGTCCCTTTCTCTCGGTACCTTCTCCTCAGCAGTACAAGTTTTCAGGCTAAATTACATTCTTGGCTCATTATGTTTGTAATCCCTGCATGGACATAAATGGATTCTAGGCTTGTTTTGGTCAGGAAAATTTGCAAGTGATTATACCACAATAATTTAAATGAGGCTTTGGTAATAAACAACAAAATCTAATTATGATTTATAAGATAAGATGAAGATTAACATAGGACAGAGTACATAGCTCCTTCTTTAAGGGGGTGGTACACTGCCAAATCCCGTTAACTAAAATACTCACTGTATTTGTGAACACTATGGTAATTTGAACACATACATATTAAAAACATACACATTAAAACCAATCCTTTACAATTACCTTGGGGATGCACAACAACACGAGGTTGTACAAATGATGGCTTCACCACTTCAAACCACCAGAACAGTTCTGCCATGAACACCATGTAGTTGCTCTATGGAAATGATAATAAGAGAAATGTGTGTTAAAACATAAACCTGAACTACAAACAGTGTAATCAACATTGGGATATGCCTCTATTTCACACAGTTTACATTCTCATCTCTGTTACTTCTGTAGAAAACGAGATCAGTCAGAGTGATCTGTAGTACAACTACCTGTAACTTGACCAGATCGTAACCGTTTGGATCAAAATGTTTCATAATGGGCATACACTCGGGCCTGATGTCTTGCAGGCAGGGTAGAGAGGTACAGGATGGGTGGAAGAGGATGCCTGTCAAACAGATTAGCCATGGAATTTTGAGTCTGTGTGTCAGGCGTGTGATTTTTGCCACATTAAGGAACATCTACCCAGATTTCCAACTCTTTACAGAACAAAACCTAACAGCAATGTTTGTTAAATGCAGGCTGGTTAGAATGAGGTTTTAGCTCCAAAGATCTGTGCACACTGAATGGACTGCTGATACATCTGCCTTCATATTTCCAGCGATCCCCTTTCACAGCTACGAAACACAGAAGTACTGGAGCTGTAAGGTTTAACAGAGGAAAAAATAAATGAAAAGGAAGAAACAGCTGGTGATACGAACTGCAACAAAAAAAAAAATCACAGAGGAAAAATAGGCAGAAGCAGTAATAGCAGTTTCCGGTGCAAGAGTATATTGTCTATAATACAGAGGAGCCTGAGGGCTCCAGCAGGCACACACTCGTGCCACCAGTGCTACAGAGGCTGAAAATCTGAACAATACCAATCTCTATGCTTTAAATTGGGAAACCACATTTAAACCATTTTGTTATTTAAAAAAAAGGTCTTTCTGCAATAAAATGCAGTAATATCTAGCTAACAGTGCTTACGAGTGCCCTCAGTCACTTTTTTCACATCATTAACACTGATCTATGTAGTGTACATATATACTTCAGTGTATGGTGTAGGGATCACTCAGATGTTGCCAGTTGTTATACACAAGCTACAAATAGGCTAGGAAAACCCCGTATCTGCTTACTCAGCACAACAGAAGCTGAATGAGGGAAGATTCACAGCAAAGTCGTTTCCATTCAAACAAAATGCTAAGCACAGCGTTTCAGTATGACACATTTCATTAGGAAAGAATATACATAGAGAAAAAAAAATCAAATTCACTTCTGAGACAAAGTTTGATCTTTAATATTACAATTTCAATGCCAGCTATTAATACTTCCACTCTTCCCTCCCCTACAAGTTTTACATATTTAACATGAAATATTTTTACTATAAAAATAATTATAAAATATTCTAATTGTAGCTTTGTTCCAATCTAAAATAGTATTGGATTTCAGTACTCCAATTTCTTATTTTTATGTTGAGATGCCACATTTAATAGTGTGATTATTTCACGAAGGACTAAGATATTCCTTCTGAAAATATTTTCTGTGCAGTCCTGAACTACGGAGTAAAGATCCTTTTTCCGAAAACAAAACTGGTATTTATTGAAGAAAATATAAAAGTCTGGGCTGCACAGCTAATTTAGAATTATATAATTTAGGCTACTTTAGATGTTTCACGGTGAAACATCATGATGGAAACTGCATTTACTCTCAAGTCATTTGTAGTCAGAAAGAAATGTTAACAATTACCAAAGGGGAAAACAGGTGATCAGTTACTTAATTATTTTGGGAAAAACAATGTGTTTTCCAACCCTGCTACCAAAGGCTGGAAAGGATGTTATTTCCACAGATTTCACTTTGATTATGCCAACGAGTGTTCTAATAGTTTGTCACATGATTTTCACAGGCATGTATACACAGAAATACTCAGAAGCATAACAGGACTTTTAGATGTAGAGCTTAGGGATATGGTTTAGTGGGGACTGTTAGCATTAGGTCAGAGGTTGGACTCAAAGATCTTGAGGTCTCTTCCAACCTAGAAATTCTGTGATTCTGTGACTTTAACAGTTAAAAAAACAAAAAACAAAAAACAAACCACCACCACTAAGCTCTGAACAGTTCAGACTGGCTGAAAAATACTGAACAGCAGATGGCAGACATGCAGCTTCATAGATGCCTTTAATTGCTAAACGTCCTGATTTTTTTTTTCAGATTCATATTTCTACCTTATTTGCAGATTGGTCATTAAAATTGCATGCAATAAGGTATACTACTGCTTAAATTTTACCTATTGTATCTTCTGGTTGTACAACAAAAATTCTACCGTTTAATAGATTTTGGAAGATTTTGACAAAAACCTCCCTTATTTTGAATATAAAATCTAAAGTCGTTACTTGCTTTTGTATGAAAGGAAGACATAAGCTAGCTTGTTTTATAAAAACATATATGGAAAAGATAAGTTCTTCCTTTTAATATCCCTATTCCCAATATAAGAAATGGAAAATACAGAAAACAAAAATAGTACGCCCAATCTTGCCACACAAATAAATCACTTGTAACATTCATAGGTTTTAGATCTGCACACTTGGGGAACAACTACAAGTTCATGTATTCTAATGATACAAATCACCTATAGACAGACTAGAATCCACTGGATTTGAATGGAAAAGCAGCCACAGATGCATTTAGGAATGTTCTCAAAAATTTTCTCATAAAAACATACTGTAAAATTCACATCATGATGCACATTAAGCTGTCTGCTCTGCAGGCCAGGAAAGCAAGCTACCTCAAATGCAAATCCATAGTTGGCATATTATGAAGTGTCAATGTAGATGCATCAAGACTGAGGAAAACTGGAGTGTTTCAAACACTGTACAGGTCCTGATTATTGGTCTGTGTAGGATCTGTGAGCTACAAGTTTGTCCTATTCCCGTCACAGGTTAACGAATGCCACAAGTTGAAGATGCCAGAATGACTTATTTTAGAACAAAACAAAGAAGCAGGACAACGCGCCAATTAACATCAGTGAAATAAAGCCCTGCTGCTACCCTTTAAATAATAAGTGAGGAACCAAAGGTCCCTCTTGTGAGGGAAATCTCTTAAAAAAAAAAACACCAACCTGCTCACCAGCTGCATCTTCCTTTTCATTCCCGATCCGCAATCCTTTTAAAGATGCCAGATGGGAAGCCAGTCCCGGGGCAGCCTCCCACCACGCAGCCCAGCCGTCCCCAGCCCAGCAGCTGCCTTGCCAGCTCCTGCAGGAGCCACAGGCCTGACCCTGGCGGCCACAGCCTCATCTGCACTGGTTCGCCAGGGAGGGAAGGCTCTGCTCGTGGACAAAGCCTGGCCCTTAATTTCTACAGTTAATCTCTGTGATGTATACGGGTATCTCAGAGGAGATGGGGCTCGTTTACAGCTCCTGCTTATATGGTTAGCAAAGTCACCTTCCACTTCACATGGGCAAGAGCACATACTCAGAACTGCTCACACGCAATAGGTACATTTATTGTAGGCTCTGGAACCAGGCTCTCTCCATCTGGCTTACCGGGTGACAGTGCAGGTGTTGATGCTGCTCTAACTTCATAGCTAAGTGCAAAATAAGGCACCTATTCCCTGTGCTTGTTTGCAATGTGGTAACAGCTGAGACTCTTGCCCACATTTAGGTCAGAGGAACACGCTTCTCAGAGGAATGGCAGCAATGGCTCAGGATTGTTTCACTTCACATTCAGAAAGCTTTTGTTCTCCTGAACTGAAGTACCCTCTTCTGCATGGGTTTGGGTGAGAGAACTCTGTGGTTACCAGAGAAAAGCAGCCAAAGAGAGGTGGCACGTATGATGAACAGCAGCATGTGAAAGCCTCCCCAGAACTGAGAGGCTGCAGAGACTCGTGGCCCTGTCAAACCCACAAGAACCCGAACACTCAGAAGAGCAGGAGCTGGCTGTCCAAGGCCACCAGCACACACCATCAGCCTTAGGGTTGTATAACCCTAACCAAGGAGGCAGGAGCTGCTATCTGCAAAGACTACATGAACACACACACACAATAACAAGAGAAGGAGCCTCTCGAGAGATTTTTTGGACACCTCCCTAAAAGCCACCAGTGAGCCAGTAAGACCCCTGCTTCGGGAGGCCACTGGGCAGGCTCCCAAGTGCTGCTCCAATCCAGTAAGAATAACTGAGCTGGTGTGAACTGTGTGAGCAAATGAATGTGCTGTGTGAATAGCTATCTCCTACTAATAATGGATTTGTTCTCTTAATAATAGCAGTTTAATTAATAGAAGGTCTTCTAACATCACGATCTGTCTCTCACCCTGACTCAATCCTCTACCAAGGAAAAGCAAATGCACAACAATATGTGTAGCACAAGCTGAGGATCACTATTTACAGCAAACAAACAAAACCCAATCACGTCTTTGAAGGCTTAGATGTAGGAACACTTACAACAGGCAATAATTGTGTCAGCTGATTCAATGCCAAGTTCCTATGGGAGCTCTCAAACCGTGGTAAACATCAGAAGATTCAAGCTCTCTCTCTGTCCCCTCTTTGATAGTGAACCAGCTCTTGGGTCTGGGCCCTATGGACCTCCAAGAATAAACCGGCAGAGAACTCTCTCACACATCAAGAAGATAAACAAATACAGCCAAAGATGGGTTCTTCCTCTTTTAGAAGTACTTCCAACGGATATCTCACATTACAAGGAGAACAAGTGAGATGTCATTTTTCCTTCTATTCAGAAACCTTACAGGACCCTTACAACATCCATCATATACACACAAGACCTTTCCTTAATGCCCTGATACTACACACTATCACACTGCAGTGCTAATCAGTTTCAGGGCCAAAGCAACAAAGAAGCCTTTACTGTCCTCAGGGCAGTTTAAGCTCCCTGTAAAGGCACTCCTCTCATTCAAGTTCTAGTTCTACAAACTCGTTCTCTGGATTGGCAGAACACGTGCATCAACACAGAGGTCGCTTAAGATTTCAGAGCTACGTCATCTCCTACATACAAGTAAAGAAAAAAAAAATAAAAAGTGCTTGTGGGATAAAATTGCTTACAGAAGGGAAGAGGGATGATCAGGGCAAAAAAAGCAATGCACAAAACCAGAGATCTAAGATTTTGAATTCTTTCCTTTTGTTAAATGGGCAGGAAGGATTCAGAAATTACTGTGATTATTTTTGTCATCTCTCTCTACTTGTATTTCCCTGTCTCAAAGGAAAACAAACAAGAACCAGCATGGCCCCTTAGCAGTGCCTCAAGCATCCATGGAATGTATGAGTAGCCCTGCCCTTGTAGACATTTATGATGAATTTCACAAATGTATTTTTCCTGGTGGAGAAGAAATGGGCAAGCGAGGAGCAACAAAACTTACTTTCTGGCTTCATTTGATTATGACACATTAAAGTTGTCTAGAAACCCCGACAAAGCCTATTTTTCCTCCATGTTAAAAAAGAATAAAAAGTTTCATCTGCTGCAAAAGCTGAGAGCCTATACCAAATGTTCTGTATGCTTGTTAACTGAAGTTTGATATTAATCCAACTTGGCTTCTGTACTTTCTGATAGGGAAGATACAAGTGGGCACAATCAGGTCAAGACCTGCACCAGATTTCCTTACCATATGCTATCCACAACCTACCTTGATTCAGCACAAAGCCACAGTGCAGTGCACCCAGTGAAGAATGTAAGGTAAGCTCTTTGTGCTTGACTACTTTAAAGAGAGAGAGGCTCTGCTCCCTTCTTTTGGGACAAGCATGAAGTTAGGATATCTAGCATAATTTCTAGGACCAGCACGATCATTGCAAAAACTCAGCTTTATTTTATGTTTTCCTGAAACTTTTTCCAGTAACTTAGCAGTTTGGTTCTCTTGTTATTTCTGTCATCAATATGAGAGTGTAACAGACTTTTAAACTAAAACACAGTGCCACCTACTGTGCAGTATGAGTCACCCTGAAAATACAAAGAATTTTTCTCTGATTAAGACACCTGAAAGCGTGCTGCTAGAAAACCTAAACCTTGAAATTAAGTACTTTTTGCAGACCAGTATAATTCAATGCGTAATATTTAAAATATCTGTTTGCAATACAAGTTTTTCCAAGTGACAATGACATTCACTGGGGAATATACACATTTATTAAAACCTACTCTAATCAGATGCACTGGAAAGCTTAAAAAGAGCTCCTTTAACTGTGAATTTATTTTGAAAGCAAACTACTTCTTAACACAGGAAAAACAGAGTTTATAGCACTAGCCAAAGTTTCCATGCCAAGGTTTAAAAGAAAAACTTGGCAGCCCTACTCTGTAGCATTTACATCTAAATAAGCATCCACACCACAGCAACTTGTAAAAACATGATCACAAAAGGGCCTTCTAGTTCTAGAAATTCTCCAAATCTTTGGAAGAACTCTAAAGCCACTTTAAAACACTGTTCAGAAGCAGCAAAGTTACTGAGTTTGTAGCATTCTATCAATGTTAAGTCTGATGCACTGAGATATCGACATTTTTTTTTTTAATTGATGCTTCGTAGTGGCTTGTGAAATAATTCAAAGCAGTACTATAAAGCAACGGCATTATTAGTTTTTATGGATGAAATTGAAGACAAATGAATTCCATTTATTTCAGATATCGGCAAGCAAAAAGAAATAATCAAAATCCAGTAGAGGACACCTACTCAAGATCTTCCAAAATATTTGTAGGACCGTATGTTGGAAATACAGACAAGAGAGACTGCAATACAACACACTTTTTCAAGTATGTAGATTACTGTACATGAAATTTAAAGACACCAAAAGCTCAATGAAAACAGCCAGTAGACAGCTTTGCATACACGAAATAGAACAGCAACGGCTAAGTAGTCTAGACTTTACAGGGCCTGGACCTACTGCCCTTACTCATCCTGGCAGCTCATTACTAATTTGCAAAGGATTAGGTTCAACCCTACAGGAGACAACAAAGCTGTATTCAGGCTTTGGCCTCTATGACTCAGCTTGTGAGGTTGCTACAAAGATCATAAAAAGCAGTGAAATGACCCAGATATTAAGAAACCAATTATGTACCATCTGCAATGGATATGCTGACTCCCTAAAAATAAGATTTCATTCCCTAAAGGCAGACCAATAAGAATCTTAAGCAAATGAACAGTGTTTTACATAGAAAAGTCTTAGAGAAACACAATAATGAAGAATTAAATTTACAATTAGACAAGGTATAATTCAATTATTCTGACTTCCCACACAGCTTAAAAATTATAGGATAACCAAACAAAATCCTTTTTTTTTTTTTTTTTTTTTTTTTTTAACTTTCTAAAAAGAGAATAATCTTAGAATGACTAAAAATGCTTAATTGCTTGTTCAAACATCTGTGTGTGGGACTTGCATCCCTGCTTGTATTCCAGGCATAAAAACAACAGATTATTCAACGAAATTAACTCAGGAGAGCAAAAACTGAAAAACACAATAAAAACCCCAACCAAAACTGCATATAAATATAGCATGTTTACAAAAGTAAAAAGTCTAAGATTAAAAAACATAAAATTACAGAGTACATAGAAATGAATAGTGATGGTAAACAATAATTCCATAAACAACTATTAAAAAATTTGTGTTTTTGTGAAAGTCTTAGAAGTTACAACTAATGCAGAAGGTGTTTTAACATCCTGCTGAAATCTGTTGCATGCTGTACCGCAAAAAGATGCAACATGCTTTTTCAGTCAGTCATATAGCAATAGATTAAAAGGCTCTATATACCACTAGAAAACAAAACAAAACAAAAACAAACAGTCCTGTGGACACTGCTTGCATTTTTTAATTTTTGTTACCTTTATTGAAGAAGCTGCATAGAGCATATCCTCAAGACTGAAATGGCAACACTGATTAAGATATTCCTGACAAAATTCTTGAATCAACTGCAGATTATACAAGCTGTCAGCCAAAGACATCGTCTCTTTCAAACAAATATCTAAAAAAAAAAAAAAAGAAGCCAAGATTAGATACAGTGACAGATCTGCAAAAAGTAATTTTCTTTCGATGGATTCTAGACCATCTTCTGGATAAATGAAAACTTGATTTTTATTTTGTATGTCAAGAGACTTATTTTTCTATTTCAGAACTGTAAGAAATAACAATGTTATATTTAATCTTAAAACAGTTTTGTAGCTTTAGATATTTTCTAACCTTTTTTAAATTTAGATTTTCTCTATACAAGTGCATGCTTTCTCACAAAGTTCTCTTTGCATAGGGAGCATACTTTAATGTTATTAACTCTGAATCTTCACAGAAATGCAGCATCAGTTTAATCTTATATATTTCTGTTTGTGGATTTGGATGCTTGAAATGAGTTTTCAGATAACATGATACATGAATTACCACTCCATGTTTCAAAGTGCTATTTAAAGACAAAGCAGTAGATAGACTACTGTGGTTATACAGTCTGCTCTGAATATTATTTATACCCAGCTAACCTCCTGCTCTCTTTTTATTACAGCTTCTTAAGAGACTAAATAGAAAAAAAGACAGCCCTTGTAAAAAAGAGGAATGAAGAAAATAAAAGAAAGGAGATGTACTTGGAGAGTATGCATTGGTTTTTATTTCTAAAGCAACAGTGCTCCAGCTCAGTGTTGCTGAGCTCCACTTAACAGTTTTAAAGCGTGTAGGATACAAGGTTGCTTTGGAAGGGAACTTTGATGCTAACAGGATAAGGATTCCCATCCTGAGGGATTCAGAAATTTTCCATCACCCCAACCAATCCTGAGTATAATACTGATAGAAAAAATATTTGACTAAAGTGACCAAAATAGGATTAAGTTTAGTAATGCAAATTCAAACTCATGCATTTTAACCTAATAACATTCTAATGTGATTCAGTAGCTGAAAGCCATACAGAGTAGCAAGGCATTGTGTTTTGGCCAATGCAGAGATTGCTGATGAGCTTTCAGCATCAAGTAGCTATGAAAGAAGCAAACAGGATGCAAACACGTATCAGAAAATATATTTCTAGTAGTGACAGGGAAGCATTGTAAAAGGCAGTACTAAGGTGTCAGTCAGGATTCCTGTGTACAATTATGACCATCCATATTCAAGAAAGATGAACTGAAACTAGACTGGTTACAGAAAATAACTATTAAGGATAATAACAAGAATGGAAATCCACATCACAAGGGGAAATGGAAAAGGCTTGATTCAGTAGCCTGGGCAAAAAGACAAAATGAAACAAAACATATCAGAGGGGTAGATGTCAGATTAGGACAAGATATTCAAGGCAAAGGACACTGCTGGAAGAACAACAGATGCACACAGACAGGCTACAAGCACGTTTAGGTAGGAAAGAAGAATACGATTTAAAACTATGTAAAAAGTGGAGCTCTACAACAGTCTTAATAAGAGTACAGATTTTAAAAAGCTAGGCAGTTTTATCATAGAGCATGAAAACGTCTTGCAAAGGATTATATAATTTTGAACAATAGCCAATTTCTTGTCTGACTGACACACGAAGCCCTTTATAGTCTTAGATTCCTAGAAGGAAACCTAGATTTGGAAGTTAAATAAAGACATTATGAGAAGAAAACACCTATTTCAGAGCTCTGTAGTCTGGTTCCTTTTTTGCTTTCTTTCTTTGTTGTTAAAGCATTTTAAAGTATTTTTGCATATGCATTTGCTACCTGCTTTTCTCAGTTTCAATGCAGAACAGAATCTCAGCGAAATGTAACATGCATCAAAACCAGTATTTAAATACAGGGAAGATGTGCAAAGTCTTTTACGGTGCTTCTATTTGCTTAGAGTATCTTTGAATTTACTTCCGAGACAATGACATGCATGTTTGTATGTCTTTAGGGAAGGACACTCAACAGACATTAAAGCTAAGTTCAAAGATGACAAGTGCCTTGTTGTGTTTCACTGTGCTCGAAGTCAGAGGCTGGAGGAATCTGCTGATAAATAAATATGTCATCCTGCAGTGGTATACAAGGTCCTTCAGACAGTCCGTATTTTCAGTCATGCAGTAAGAAGGAATGAGGTGTTACCCAATTTCAACACAACCCAAGTATTAACTTTTCTGTAACCATATACAATTGTATGTATTTGGCTGCAACATTTATGTAAATTGAAAGTTGTATTTTTCAAAATTCACAGGCCAAAGAAGAATGGAGAATGCATGCATCTCATTCTCTTTCATCTTCAACGCCTACTGTGCTGGAAGCTCCCTATAAAGCAGATGTGTATATGAATTCCATATTCCAGTACCTTTTCAAGCTTTATACCCTTGCTCATAATTCCTGGATTTCTCAGGATGCTTATGTACAAGTGTTCCCACGACATCAAAGGTATCATGGACAGAACATAGGCAGAAAATGACGGGTGTTAGCTGCCAAGACATTTTACAGCTACACGAGGCTCTCAGTTGCCAAGAGGAAGATAGGAGTTTAACCAGGCTGCAGAGCAAAAGAAGATGAAGCTGCTCATCCTCAGACAACTGCTGTTCCAGAACAGCACAACACCATTAAGTTCTACACTATATTCCTGTTTATCAATATTATAGGTAGCTATCAAAGAAGCCCTGAACAGGGAACAACTATTTGCCACACAGTGCAGCTATGCAGAGCTTGTCTACCTGAAAGCCCTTCCATGTTTTATAACTGTAACTGCTCAGATTCACATGAAAGCACTTTTGCAGCTTCAAGAACCAGAGTTTTCCAGATGGTTGCAAGTTTCATAGCATGACAGCAAATGTGTTGCCACAGTCAGATCTGCAATAATATAGTGTAGTACTATTATATTAGTGTGATAACATAAAAGTAAACGCAAGATGGAAGGATACCTTGGTTCTTTCTATTTAATAACACATAGGTACCAAGTAAATACTGAACTTGTCACTGCCACACTTAAATTATGCCTCTTCTGTGTAGTATTTTATTACTTTCCTTGACATATATATCAAATACAGACATTTCAGCTTATGCAGACACATGTTTACAAGCTGAGACGCGTTAGACATACCCTCCAGTTTAACGATATCTGGACAGTAGAAGTGGATCAGGGCTGCTAAAGCACAACCATCTGTACCATCTTTCAGCAGATTTTCCACCAATGGAATGCAGGGCAGCTGCTTGAGCAACGTTTGCTCCTTCCTGTAGCGAGCCTACAACGTAGAATGAAGAGATTAAGAGAGACAAAGGCTCTGAAACATACGAAGAAACAGGTTTGTATTGTAGGTTTTATGCTCAGTTAGTGAAAAAGGAGTATTCAATAAATAACTTAAAATTCTCAGTGTCAAATTTCCTAGAACTATTCACTTTATACCTCATTTTGAATGACAGAAATAACATGTAAGAGGAAAGGTGCCTACATGCTAAAATTGAGGCTTTCTTTTAAAACTACTGAACTTTGATGATCCCTGTATAGCACGCTAAATTAAGTATCATACAACTTCTTTAACATCCAAGACATCACTATACAATCAGAAATTCTCTCTATGTAAACACAAGACAGACCATTAGCTGCTGTAACTTCAGTTTACTGCCAACTCATATGACCATTAAATTAAAACACCTAAGAATCTTTCCCAAAATTTCAATCATTGATCTGACTTAATGGCAAATTGAGTAACAAGGAAATCTGCATCTGTTCAACTACATTTTTATTACTAGCAAGTGTGACTCTAAGCAGTGGTAAACACAGAGAAAAATTAATGGTCAAGCGTGATGGCCAGGCAGTGGTCCAGGTATAAAAAGGAAACAATTTTAAAAATAACTCAGTATATGAAGAGATCAGTAGCTCAGAATACTACGAGAGCATTTACCTGAAGCGAATAAATTTTTCTGGTTTTCTTTTTTGGGCACAAGGGGGCAAAGGGCTTAGGGCTAACTTGAAAAAAAGTTATTTATCATTCTTAGTTTTGTTTCATGACTTCAAAACAAATGGAGGCAGAAGATTTTAATGTGTTAATATTTAGTTAGACTTTTTTACAATGGTCCTGAAGGATTACTCTTTCATTCATACCACAGAACTACTTATGATGCCAAGAACGCTTCAGAGTAAATTTTACACTACTTTCATTCAAATGCATTAAACTGGCAGTCGCCCTGTGGGGATTCTGAGAAGTCTTAGTGGATGTAATTCTGCCTTGCAAAGCTGAAGCTGGAAGTTCCTATCTCCTACCCTCGACCTTTCAGTCGTGCTGGAGCAGTTACTGATGGGGCTGTGCGGGAAGAGTTGATCCACGTAAAACATCTCTTCTCTTTTGCTTCTGTAGCAACTGAGTAGGGCAGGGCTGGAGGTTTTATGGGTGGAGTGGGAACTGTTTTAACTAGCTGTACTGGGAAAAAAAAAAAAAAAAGGCAACCCAGGGAACCACAGACTAACCAACCCTGAAGGCTATACTTACTGCCACTGCATCTCTGTGGAGGATCACATGGGATTATTTGTAGTGTATGTCAATGTCCTCTAACTGACCCAAGAAGCACAAATCTAGCCTGACAATAGCAGACATCAGTTCTAGGAAAACAAAGGGCTTGTGTTTGGCTCTGAGAACTATCACTTTAACCAAGTAACATTTAAAATAAACCGGATTTAGTCTTTATTTCATACTTGAAATGGACTGGTATTTTTGTCATGTATTTTTCATGCTATGGTAAAGATTCACTAACACCAAACAAAACCATGGTAGTGTTTCATGCATTATTAATACTGTTTTTCTCATGTTAATGATACTTCCTACTATTTTGAATGAAATAGGCCAATTTTGCTTGCACTGAAAGGTTCTTCTTTTTCATTGTTTGGAAATACACTGACCTGCTGCCAGGAAAACCCTCTAAGTTTCAAATACCATGTTAATATGTCCCTGTACTCCTCACCCCCCAGTGACTGGAATTAAGTGCTTTACATATTATGACTTAATTATGAAAGAATGACCAAAAATATGGGATACAGATAGACTCTAACATTATTGTCTACCTAGTCCTGTATATTTTATATATATTCTTCTAGTACCTTTTTAATGGAATATTTGAAAATGTTTTAAAATTGATAATACAATCACCTGGTACAGTAAATTCTGTCAAAGTCTGTCATTTTAATAATGCCTCAAAGAGCCTGATGAACAGTGCCTACAAATTCTGGAAACTGTGTCAAATCATTAAATTGGACCTAGAAAGAGGACTTAATTCATTGCAGACAGTAGGCCAAGCACATTACTTCAGGAAAAAGAAACTAATAGAACCTGATATACTAGGTTCATTAAGGTATAATAGGCATCATGTTTCAATTTGGTTGAAAAGATAAAAGAAATTATACCGAAAAATAAAAGACACTGTTAATTGCACTGCATTTTTAATAAACTTCCTTTTCAATGAAGTCTTCTAATCAGTTGCAATGTTTGCTAATAAATATGGATGCAATAATGCAAGACACAAACCTCTGCATTTATTATAATCCTATAGTCCTCTTTTAAATACAAGCGCTCACACGGGCATCTTATTCCTGAGATTCTACAGAAACCAGCCTGAATTAGCATCTTTGAGCTAATTCCACTGAACAAATCTAAGTATAGTTTAGACACTGCCATATAAACAAAGTCAGCTAAAAATGAACTGAAAGCACATCAGCTACCCTGTCAGAAGTGCTCATGTGTATTCTGAGGTTATTAATAATGAACACTCTGATCCATTTACCATATAGTAGGTAACATATTATAAATTTACTCCTCTTTTCAGCTTTTCAGCTGCCTGTGTGCTCTGGTTTATCTCACCGTAGACCACTTGCACTATGCAAAGTGAGGAGATGAGAAGAATGGTGGAAGTGTTAGAACATCTGAGCCGCTGCCTTCCTACTGTACTGTCAGTAGGCACCAGGGTTTCTGCTGTATCCCTTCTAAACTAACAAGTTCAAAGTAAATTAAATACCTCTACCTCAGGTTGTTTACGGACAACTGGCAGGCAAATTTAGGTTATAGTTTTCAGCATAATATTTTATATTTGAATACAAATTCTGTGCAATGAATGAATGATTAGTAAACTAACACTGTAGGCAAAAACAGAACAAAAACATTCTGAGATTGCGCTGAAGTAGCCCCTTTGTTGTATGCATGGAACAAAAACCAAAAATGTGCTTAATTTTCTGTAGTATAAGTGAAGGCCACGGGCAGCTGTTGATTTATTTTTATTTTTTGCATTATACCCTCCACTTAATTGTGCTATCTTAATTCCAAAACAAAATTCAAGTTCTATACTGTGAAGAGCAGAGTCTTTGTGTGTGTAAATGTCACAACTGTAATACACAGCATTACAGAGAAATTGCATGAATAGCATCGCCTGTTATGAGCCTAGAATACTGATTAGTCTACTGAAAAGAGTACTATTTTGTTTTATTTTTATATTTTTAAATCCAGATACCAGGTAATTTCTGTTGCTGTCTACATGCAACTGTCTTGTTACTTATTAAATTCTCCTTGCAATGTATGAACAATCTTTTACTAGTTAGGACAACAAAGACTTGAGGTACTGCTAGGTCAGTTATTTGGTAATCCTTAGATCAAAGATGGATCGGGATCAGTTCATTGGAATTCAGACCAGAAATATGCCATTCTGCATATACCTAAACAGCTGACTATTTTGTTCCCAGCCAAAGCACGGGTGTCTGTCCATGATAAGATATTATACATATTGAAAAACCTGTGGTAGAATAAGTAATAGCCCCTTACATTTGATGAACAGTAATGAAAATCCCAAGGGAAAAACAGAGAGAAAACAAATATTAACTTTATATTAAAACATTAGTATTATTAAAGTAACCTGAACAGTTACTTTTTAAATTAAATTATTGTCTAACTAGCAGTGGATTGGTTTGGGTTACTTTCTTTGGGGAGAGACCTACCTGAAGTCAGCTGAAAAGTTAGGGGATTCTAGACAAATGTTGTAATGATTGAATGTTGTTAGAATAAAAGAAAATTTGAGATTCTATATAGTATTAATGATCAGAAATATTTTCTGCAAGGATCTTTTTAAAATGGTCAATACCAAATAGCTTATCTTTACTGGAACTTTATGGGAAAGTGTTTTGCAAAAAAAAAAAAAAAAAGAAAAGACAGGAATTAGTAAGAGGTAGTACCATCTTATACAAAACCATAGAGAACTTCACCGCTTAAAAAGTATTTCCTTATCCAACAACATATCTTACATCTATTTTGCACAGATTACCTTGCAGAACAGGGTTTCGTATTACGCACACCTTTGCAGAGCAATCTCTTACAAAATTATCTTGTAGAGATAAATGAAATGAGTAACTAGACCAGCATGACATGGACAATGCCATTCCCAAAATAAGCTAGTTGATCAAAGTGAAGCAGTTGGGCAAACTTACAGGAACCAGTTTCCAAAACCATTTGGTAGGAGACTTCAGAGGAAGCAGTAGGAAAAAAAGCATAAAAGCAGAAAGCAAAGGAAAAAAAAAAAAAAAGGAACAATTTATCAGATTTCATAAATTACTTTTACAAAGCAATTTTCTTTAACATTCTCAGTTTTGTAAAACATTGAGTTGTAATTTAATGGTAAACATTAGTGCACTCTAACCTTTGTGTATTGAGCTCATTAGCAGAAATAATACTGGAGAAGTAAGTATCTGCAATCTTTGTAGATCAACGTTATAATTTTCCCACATGAACAGATAAGATTGTTATATCAATGCAGTTTTATTAAGCGCTTTCACACATCTAATTATACTCTGAATATGCAATCTGACTAAAGAATTCATTTGAGACTTGAAGCCATGATATCACAAGTATCAAAATGAACTCCAACAGCATAGATGGGGAAGCAGGGAAGCTAAAGCAATGAAAAAAAGGTATAAACACACCGTAGTACATTACAACCACTTGCAGTGAAGTTTGCATTAGTTACTTCAAAGCCAAACAGTTGTTTATAATGTTTAAGAGTATTTTTAAACAGTCATATAAGTTTTCATAACAACAAGAGGTGCAGGCAGTTACAGTTTTGCAATGGCAAATCACATTAGCATCAGCTGCATGATGTGCAATGATCTGAAATGTAGATGGAATTTGGGCTACTAGCACAGAAGTGGTCACAACTGGTATATGCAATTTTAAACTGATACACCATCAAAAAGTACAAATTATAAAGAAAGTTTTACAGGTGTTAAATTTGACCTAAAAGCTTAAGATGAAGCATACCGAAGTTGGTGGATTTTTCTGTTAACTATGCAGACTAGCCTAGAGTAACATTTCTACTGCTCAGGAAAAAAAGAGAACATGTACCAACATTAAAAGTACACCCAGAAACCCACTCTATGTTATTGTAGTGTAGGAACCAAAAATATTTTTATTTGTAGAGAAATATTCCCTGGAAATAGTGAAAAAGTAGTTTTAAAACTCCGACTGCTAACAACTGCATAAAATATCAAGGTTCTGTAGAATACTGCACTTCATAAAAAAAACTTCAACTGTAGTGATAAAAAAAGCTTTATATAAAAAGTTATTGCATAGGAAATGTGCACAGTCCTAACATGACTATTCTCAGCATTCTTCCCCTCTATTCCAATCAGCTGTCACAGTGGAGAATCCCAGAGCCACTTAGAAGAAATGAACCAAGAGATGCATCTTAATGTATGGGTCTACATATTCCAATCACACTCAAGTAACCACTTTCTAGAGGGTTTAGTTTCTCTTCGACAAACTGAAATCCAGACAATTGATGGAAAAAATACTTGAATTTTAAAAAAAGTATCTGCTTTAACTGCAATTGGGAAGTAAAACAAAGACAGGTTTTATGTAAATGAACTAAGATAAGATCTGTTCTGCCTATCGTTTTACTTAAGGTTGATATGAATGATATTACTTGATTTAGAAAGGCAAAGCATAGTTCAGACTTCCCACTATTGGTCCAGTCTGCACTCAAAAGGTTTACCAACATCTACTCAATGATAGGCTGGAAAAAAAAATAAAATTAATTTTTAAATATTTATTTCACACAGCTGTTTCAATTCCAGAGCTTAGTTCTCCATAATGGCACAAACTGAACTAAAACCTAGCAATCTGATACACGTTTATCTATTTAGCTGGAATTATGGTTAAGATGATGAATATGCTTCAAGAGGCTGAAAGACTGAATATTATCAATTTTTAATTTGGAGACACTACAAGATGTATAAACATGTATTTTGTAAAGGTATTAAAGGGGAAAAAGAAAAGCTGAAATCTCTTGGGCAACGCAGTGGGAATTCAATGGCTGTTGAACTCGCCCTTTATATCAATTTATTATACTGGAAATTATTAAAAATTGGTCAGTTACTACAAAAAATCTGAAAAGATTGACCTGACTGACCTCTCCCAATACACACACACGTATATATATATTTAAATAAGGCAAAAATAAAAACAGTCCCTTGTGTGAAGACCTACTGTCTTATAGTAATATTGCTGTTGTTTTTTGTTAAAAGAAGTTTTAAACATGATTCATGCTTAAAACATGATTTAAAAATGGCAGTCATGCCCTTCATCAAGTACTTGTTTCTGGTCTCTTCCTTGCACCATAGTTAGTATTCATGCAGCTGTGCATTAACCAGATCAGGAGGCTGACCTTGCTGCAAACTCTTCTTGACCAGTTAGCTTTTACTAGCAGTGTGGATTTATGACACATTAAATCGTGGAACTATAGTGTTAGAGTTTTACCTTCACACAAAAAGTTGCATTGTTTAAACTAATTAAAAAAATGTTTGAAGAATTCAGGTCTTGGATTGAATACACTTAAATTTGTTTTTCACATGGGATTTGCACTGATTGGGCTCAAAACTTGTAACTAAGACCAAGTCAGTCTCTAACACAAAAGCAGGGACAAATAGAAGGTTTTTTTTGAGAAAGCTCTGATTACACTGAAAATTAGTTTAACCAGTGCAACTGTACATTCACTACATATTATTCAACGGAAGCCTGAAAACCAAAGCTACTACAAAACTTGAAATCCTAATTCTGAAAGAAGATGCAGAGACTCTACCAGAAAAAGATGAGATTACCACAACCACCGGCAGATCAAGATCCGCAGAGGACTACCTGGAGCTAAAAATCATACATACTCCTTCCTCTCTTATCTTCTACAGGAAGCTAGCAGCAGAAGAAAGTGAAGGAAAACAAAAGCAATCTCATAATCTGTTAACAGTGTTTTTGTCTACCAAGAAATAGATAACAGGTATATCTTACCAGTTATGTTATTTATGTATATGACACTTTTTTTTTATATATAAATATACACTATATACTAGATATACTATTGATTGTGAAAGGCTTACAGCAGATTTGCAACAAGATAAGGCATTACGGTCAATCTATTTTTACAACTGATAAATTTAGAAATTTATCACAGTAGAGATTAGAAAAGAAATCAGAAGGCTACTTATTAACTTTGTTTTAGCTTTCAGATACCTAAGTTTGTTGCTTCTCGGCCAGAAATTAAAACTAAAGAAAAATTTTCTCTAACCACTAGAACAACCTATTCTTCCCACGGTTATTTGGCCTTCCCTCTAAATCTGCAGATGAGACATTCTTCATTTAAATTTATCTTGGGTTCAAAAGCTCACCACATTTTAGAAACTAATGCAATGGCAGCCGCCCCTTTACTTTAGCAGAAATAGGTGGAAATTTGATAAATACTGTGAGATACAAAAAATGGCTGAGATTTCCTAATAAATTAGCCATCAGTTGAATAGATCAGTGTTTCTCAAAGAAAACCTGGAATAAAATAACCGAAGTTGAAAACACACTACCATCTACCTGCATGAATGAAAAAATGAAAAAGTTCAGCAATTCAGTATCCTTAAGTACTTTAAAATCGAGCTTACCGAATATTCCAGATGCTAGACTTACTTTCTAAAGGCAGAGTCCACTTGTCATTGCATTCACTGAAACCTCATGGTACAAATGATATGTTGACTCATTTTCCCAAGAACTTATTCCTTTTTTTTTTTTTTTTTTTTTTTTTTTTTTTTTTTTTTAAATTGTAGTCTACAAAAAACTGTTACTGGCAGACAAGACATCCAGGGGTCAACCTGAGGTTTTGCCCACACTAAGTCTTTTAGATAACATAAAATAATACAGAAAATACAATCCTCTAACACAAACCCCTAGAAGCGAATGCTTCACATGACAATGTAATCTATATTGCTGAATCTCACACTGAGTCAAACAACCTAACATGCACCTGGGATAACACTATCTAAAAATCAGTGTCCAGAAGGCCTTAATTACAAATTTTTCTATGATACGGCAAGTGTAGCATGATTTTGCTGTTTTGGAAATACATCCATACATTGGCCAACAGAATAGGGCTGTGATTGTTTTAGATATTCACAGTTCAGAAGAAAAACTCCACAAATATATGCACCATCTTTAGGCATTTTTTTCTTCTATTGGGTTTATTTATGGGATAGAGTTATAGCCTATAAATATCTTTCAACAGTTGAAAGAACAATGACATTATAAACTAAAAATTTAATCTTAATATTCTTAACAAAATGCAAACAGTAATAAGTGAAAATCAACAATGATTTAACAAATACAGATAATTTTATGTCATTGCTTTGATAATGTTTTATTTCATATGCCACTCTTTGCCACAGTAAGACTCCCATGTGCTTTGGATTTTAAAAATTATTCTAATCTTCCAAAAATGACCTAAGCAATACATAAAACTTCCTACTATTATCTTCAAGGAAAAAAATAATCACTAGAAGACAGAGGATCTAACTTGCTTCACATGCCCAGTTTGTTTTATTTTAACTTGAGAAACGAACCCGTCAAGCATTTAGTATTCTCAAAACTTCTATGCCATTACTGAACACAGTAACACATGCATCAGGGTCTCACTACAATTGTAAGGAATGCTGTTTTCTTTTGCTGAGTCACATACCTACTGATCAGCCTTCATCATTCCTTATGTTTAAAAAGAAACCACAAGTGCAAGAACATTCATTGCATCTATGCTTTTTGAGGCCGGACTTCTAATCTAGCCAGGTAACCCTCAACTCCTCCGGAGAAGCACTAAAAGGGAGCTAGCTGCTCACAGGAAAACAAGACCAGGAAGGGAACTAGGATTACAGTCTTTAAGCAGACAGGAAATCTGTTCTGCTTTCAAATGCAGGGATAATACCAATGGGTGATCTAACTGACTATCCCAGTTTTCCCCAGTAAAAATTATATCACAATAGGGTAAATAATCTCCTTCTGAAACAAGCAATTCTATGTATTTTGGAACCACATGCAAGCCTTCTACATTTCAATGGATATAATGCTATTTAATTAACTGAGCTCCACAAAACCAAACCAAACAAAAACTTGTTAGGAAAGGGTATCAAACAATTTTATAATTTATATAATAAAACTTGTAATCAACCGGTATCATGGATCACAGCAATGCTTCCCATGATGCCACAAACAGATTTATCTCTTCTGAGATGCATCTAACTCACAACGGTGAACACTAAAAAAAAACATGAATAAAAATATGCTTTTCTTTTTCATCTTAGTTCCAACTGCAGTTTGAATTCATTAACTTAATAAAATTCCTTAAGACCAATATAACTGATGTTTCCCTGATACTGAAGATTTATTTGTTAAAAAGGGCAACAGGAACAGGAAGTGCAAATCTACCATTGTTACATTTAAAATAACCATTTCATGGAAATCATTAAACTAATAACAAAACAACTGAAAAGGAGATGAACCTCAATGATCCTTGTGGGTCCCTTCCAACCCAGTATATTCTATGATTCTATGAAAACTAAAAGCTTTCTTTAACAAACAGTTAAAAGTTCAATATCTGCAAATGTATGTCTGCCTATACATACCATATGCAAGTAGTTTTTGTTTACAGATAAATTTATTCTTGTTAAAAGCATTTTAACTCTTACACCTACCTTTTGACCTCCTGCAGATTCTGCGCTGTGATGCTCTTTTAGTTTTTGCTCCTGTTCCATTATGTCTTTCAAATGTTCATTTACCTGGAGACAAAACAGCTTGTCAGTGGTCTAACAAACTGTAGAAATTGCAAGTTTTCTAAAGGTCTGTAAATCACCACCAAGTTAAATGAAAAGATTGAACACTTATTTCTGACTCTATAACCCTGAAGCATAACCAGCAAATGTCAATGTTTCAACTGCATTTTAGGTCACTTGCTGTTAGCTTTACATTGTTCAAACTACCCTGTCCCTTATTATGCTTCATCACATTTTAAGATTAAGAGTGTGTTGCTGCCATTTGATTAGATTACGTGGTGAAGGTAGATCACTTCAAGCAAAATGCATTCAAATATAAACAGAACACCTTGCATGACAAATTACATAATACAAAGTCAACTCTTAACAGGGCCAACAAGGGACCCTCAACCAACCATCACAGAATATCAACAGGATAGTCAACGTGTCAATGTCATAGGTAGTATTACTGTTTTTTATTTGAACTTGTCATTCATCTTGTTCACATAACGCATTTAACTGATTTCTGCAAACTTTGCTTTTTACTATCCACACGCAGCAGATGAAGCCACAATCTGCATCAGATGCAGTTTTGATAGACCTAGGTACATACATCTCCCTATCCACCTCTAATTGAATTACATGGGCTACGAAGAAAATCACAGCTTGCTTTTCCCATATACATACCTTGTTTATCCAAAACATGACAGCATCCTCAATGTCATAAGGTAGATCTGTAGCTTGGAAGAAGGATGAATACTGCTGAGTGCATGCAATTACTTTCTCAACGCTGACCATCTCTACAGTGTATGCCATCATAAGAGTATCGATCATAGCCAAGTGAGCACTCTACAAAGAGAAGCAGGAATGCCTAATCACTTTCTTACTTATTGTTTGCAAACATACCCAGACATGCACAAAGACCGTAACTGTAAGAGCTATAAAGTTTGTCTGTCTTTCACTTTTTGAATCAAAGACAAATGATAGAAATATGCATAGTGGATTTGAGAAAGCAACACAAAGCACAGGAACATTTACTGAAAAGATATTGCAAATTAAAATAACTTGTAGTAAAATCAATAAAAATTAATGAACTTGAAAGAATAAGTAATTTTTATGATTCAAACATTAAATCACTTTGATGTTTTATCAGAGCCAAAGAGATCTTCTGAAGTTTTCACCCTAGTGAAAACAACCCCGCTGCCTGATCGATGTTATTTGTACTGGAAATAAAAGCTGAGAGTGTCTGGCAAACAACCATCATTATCATGTGAACACTGCGTAAGTGGAGGCTTACCTATTTTTAAACTCATAATCCAGGAAGATGATACAATTATAAAAACCTTAATTAAAAAAAAAATGACAGAAAACATTTATTTTTCTTCTAGCAAAACTAATTATCTTACACAAAATTCTTCACTCAGAGGGTGGTGAGGCCCTGGCACAGGCTGCCCAGAGGAGCTGTGGATGCCCCATCCCTGGAGGTGTTCAAGGGCAGCTGGGATGGGGCTGTGAGCAACCTGGGCTGCTGGGAGGTGTCCCTGCCCATGGCAGGGGGGCTGGAACTGGGTGATCTTTAAGGTCCCTTCCAACCCAAACCATTCTGTGATTCTATGTAGATATAGCTATATATGCACAACTTGATTTATGATAGGCATTATAAATAAAATTTATCTTCTGATAACAGACGTGTTTCTCCTGATATTGTTATGTATTGAAAGACAAGGGCTACTTCACATTTTCTAATAATAATAATAATAATAAAAAACAACAAACACAAACAAACAGGATTTTCCTTAGATTCTTACGACTACAAAAGTGATATCAGTTTGTAGAGGCACTGTCTTCTGAAAAACATGTGTTTCTGTTTCATAAGTAGAGAACAGCAGCAGCTTTCTAAGCATTAAGGAACATTTCTCCTGAACCAGAACGATTTCCAAAGATGCTATTTTTGAAAACACTGCCTTTAAATACATCTCACATTGCAAACAAAGACCCCAAACACTCGTTAACACCATCACTTCAGTTCAATTCTGTAGGAAAATATTCATATAAATATTTCAGAAGGTAGCTTTTACAGCCATGGCAACAGCAATGAACGACACGAGCCACGCAGCCGTACGCTATAATCACCACAGCTGAGGCTGTACACACACACTGCTTGGTCCAGGATTATGAGGGGGGAAAAAGACCAACAGATTCAGGTTTCACGCTGCCCTTAGTGTTTGTATTACTAGAGAAAGTGAGGATGCTGGCCTCGGAAGCAGCACACACCATTTTTTACGCAGTTAAGCTGCTTTGTTTGACAAAAAAGGCAGGCTATACTTACTGTATACATTAACTAGAGATGTTCACAAAACTGCTCCTGACAGGCAACCTTCCTGCAACAGCTTAGGCTCTGCACACCCTGATGTGCCCCGTGAGCCCTTCTGCCTGCTGCAGGCTCTATCCACGCTGCTAGCACAGGCAGCACAGCCGGGCTGGTAACCAGCATCACCCAGCGCTTCTTCATCCCCTCACAAGACGTCAGTGCCCATCTCTTGCACCCAGAAGGCTCACTCCAGCCCACACATCTTTTCTCTTCGGCCCACTGCCACCCTCCCCCAGTAACTCAGGTGCCTGCCTGAAAAGATGCAGGGAGCAGACTCCTCAAGGACAAGGCTGGGCAGGCCTCACCTCACCGAGCAAGAAGTCAGTTCACAGAAAGGGCTGTTCCCCTTGTTTCATAGTGGGTTTAGGAGCTGAAAAAGACCTGCCTCAGCCTCCTGTGTGCAGACACATTGACTTAAGGCATTACAGCTCCTCGGTTGAAGACCAAACTCTCACCTCAGAGCGGAACACAGGTGACTGGAAAACTACACCCCAGTGTGCGACACAGCCGCTCCTCAGTGTGTGTTCACACACAGGCTCTCTGACACACTCCAAAGCTGAGAGAAGGCCAAGGCCTGCACCTAAATACACTCCGAGGCACAGGGAGGGAAGTACATTGCCCTCTCTGCGGTGTTTTATCAAGAGATGGAAAAAAGTCATTGAGCAGCTTGGTTCAGAGACTGCAGAATTAGGTTATGAAGCAACAGCTGAAGAATCGCATTAAACGGCATGGTGCTGCAGTGAAGTCTGCCCTCATTATAGAGGAAAAATACCTGTATGTGTCCAAACAAATTGGTAAACAGATTATTCACATCTTAGAGTCGGTATCCATGGTATCCATAAATACAGAAATAGGCTGAAAACATGATTTAAAGGAAGTAAACTCATTACACTGTGCTACAAACGAAATTTACAAAAATGACACTTAAGTTTCTGTCAGTTGCAAAAACGTTTTTATTTCTGGATATATACTTTTATGGAAGAGTACTTTCTATTCTTTTGTATCCCATACCAACATTTGTGGCTTGATTTCAGATAACTTTTCCGATTTAAGCTGTGACTTCTAAAATAAACCTTTGCCTACACGTAAAATTCTCTTCACTCTACCATAGCATTCATGCAAATTCCACTTAGTTCTGACACCCACACCTTAAAATGCAGCCCATTTCTTCTGCTCAAACATCGACACATTATGTGTTTAATACATGCCTACAACATTGCCCAGTCTATGTTTGATACACGTGTTGTTGAGTGACTGTTTGGAGAGAAAAACAATAGAGCAAAGTTCAAAAACCACTGCTATCACTCAAACTTTATTCACTACTTGCTTGCTGCCTACCAACATGCTCAATACGTTATAAATGAATTGAGAAAATTAAATTAATGACAACAGGCTAGCTGAGTCACCTATTTTCAATGTTTCTAGCAAATTATTAATGAACCGCAAACTACTTAAGCAAACAGAGAGAGGAACGAGAAGGATGACCTTAGCCAGTCTGTACTATCAAAACAAGGTTTAATCAACTTTCACTCACACCAATGGGATCCACATCACAACCCTGTTTTCCTTATAGTTCAGATAGGACACTCAAAAGGTCATTTTTATAGAACATTAAAAATAAGAACTTTAGTCAATTTGCGTCTATGATCCTGAGAAACAATCCACAAATTTACAGATTTTTGCCAGCTGAAAAAAAACAAATTTTGTTTAACAGACTGTTACTGTAGTAATTAAAATATTAAAAGTTATCAAATATGATTTTTCTCCCCAGAAGCAAACAAATAACAAATAAGGTAACTTACACCTAATTTTTTAATTTTCATTTTAAATTAATTTCACACACAGTTCCCCTGTTTTTTCCCCACTTATCCTGGATAAAGTCCGACAAGCTGCATTCTTTTACATATTTTCATTCATTGTGCTAAACAAGAAAGCCTAAATTAAAAACTGTGCTAAAAAATGTAATATCCTACTGTTCCAAACACAGGGTTTATCAGCATAACTGCTGCAGTTCTGAAAAAAATAAATTTATTGTAGCAATCAGGTTCCATTTCTTGTGCAACTCACTGTGCAGTGTATTTTAGGTAGAGCTAATAAAGCAAAAGGGAGCAGCCACTTTTACTAGTAAGGTCCAAAATGTGACTGAACCTTGTTATAAGGAAGCGATCTTTCATACCCGAAGAGAAACACCGATACCGTTCTCAGCTGGGCAGAAACTGGGATCATTGCTCAGCAATGTCTTCTTTCTCTTCAGAAGCTGTAATACAACATCTGAAGGAAGTCCCAGGAGCTGCTGCTGCCTGGTACCTACATGTGGATGGTACTCTAACTCCTGCCATTTCCTCCAACACGTCAGCATTCTGACATGCAGAATAAAAAACTAGGCAGGATATCACGCTGTCATATCCCTCCCACATCCAGAACTGCATATTTCAATATATACACATGATTCAAGCATATTTCAATAAATACACATGACTTTGGGAAAAAAACACACCTTGTTGAGGGATAAATAATTTTTTTTATTTTATATTAACATTTATAGACTGATTTACAAAAGCATTAATCTTTTTTCTTTTTTTCTTCTAGATATTTCTATAATACATGAGCAGTGAACAACATAGGAAGTAATGCACTTACCACAGCAAGACTCAGTTATGCTGAGATTTGGTCTAAGTCAAATTAAAAAAAAAATAGTCTTTCCATTCCTTGATCATATCAACACAATGGTGCAAAGTACTAAGATTTTGTATGGCACAGCGTGAATTATTAAAAAAAATACAAAATGCTATATTATTAGAGATACTTTATTTTTAAGACAAACGTGGCTTTGCCTTTCTCAGCTACACCCTGCACAGAATGTTAAGAGTTTTAACTCAATAATCTCATATAATTACTGGTTCCTTTCTGCTTCTTTAATGTAGGTTCCACAGCTTTATTTTCTGCTACTGAATAGTTCAGTAAGAGGCTTACTGAACTGTAGAATTATTATTCTGAAGCATCGTTGCTAATGCTTCCTCTGTCTGCCTCATCTTCAGTTACAGAGCTTGCTCCATCTCCCTTGAAGAATTGCCAACAACTTCACAGAGAAACGTGCTGTGGAAAAGGTGTACATGGTATTGTACACACACAAATACTTATGGATAGATACTGCATATTATAGACACCTCTGCTATTAGTACATACTACTACCATACTCCATTAAAGGATCCAAGTCAGGAGGTCTCTTCTGTCCTGACCCTTTAGGAAAATCATAGGGAAAACCATTTCTCAGTTTGCTATTTGAGGAAAGGGACAGAAAAAAATAAAGAAAAAAAAAGGAAAGTAGACGATATAACTTATCTTCATGCTTAAAACACACACAAACAAAAATGCCAACTCTTTCCTTGATTTTTTTTATTGAAGAAAAAAATGTCCCCTGGTCTCACTATGCTTTAATAGACAATCTTTGACAGGACATGTCTTTTGTAAACAGAAATGGCTTTTGTAAACAGAAATACATATTTACGTTCTTATGGAAGGAAGCTTGTTGTGGTTCAAGAATTTTTTGACAAGAATTTTGTGAAGAAATTTGGTCACATTTAGGAAAAAAGTCTTTACACAGTAGCTCTCACTTGCACAATAAAAATGCATTTCTAGTTAAACTCTCTAAAGATTTTGCTCAAGCTGGACTAGGCACCTGAACAGAAAACAGAAAAGATCAGATCACTACAAGTAACTGAGAGAATGGTTTATCACCTTTTGCGTCAATAGCTATACTTGTTGCCAACTGTGCTCACCTGTTGAAAAAAGGTTTTGGATCCATGTATTTCTCAAAATGCAGAAAACAAAACAAAACAACCAAGTTTGGGTCACAACGTTCACATGCAGCATTCACACCACTGCAGACAGCTACTCCAGTGAACAAAAACATAGAGTAAACTCCATGGGCTTGATGAAATTCAGCCTGAAGATACTACATGCAAGCACTAAAACTACAAATATGTTAAATGTTTAGTGCATTCTTAAAAATAGCTGATCTGTTAATGCTAACTAAAGTAACATTTCCTAAAATAAAATGGCAATTCTCACAATGTTCTGCCAGTATATGCCAGTTCTTGATTTAATGTTGAATTTCCTGTCATGATTACTACTGCAGGTTATTTGCTAGTTAATACAGAACAAGGATAACTGGAAAGAAACAAAATAAGAAAGAATACAATAGCCAAGAGATCATCCCCATAGAAAACATCACTGAAATTACAACTGTCCAAGTCTTAAGAGAATCTACGAGAATAATGCGAGGACTATCTATATTCCAGTTCTCGTTTAGGAGTGGAAAAGGGTTGAACTGCAGCTCATGGAAAGCACAGGCAAGGCTCGATACTGCAGGAGGTGAGGAAGGAAATTATGAGTGGAGACAATGGGCAATAAACCTACTACAAACTTCAAGGTTATTATATCATGTATTTATTTATTATGTACTAAAATTTTGACAATTCAGATACTTTAAAGGGGATGCTTTTAAAAGACTGATGAACAAAACGAACAGTCAGAAGTATTCGGTCCTGCCATTTGTCACAATTTTTGGACTTAATTCTTCACTTGCCTCACACAATACTAATGCCTAGCACAACTCTAAAATAAGCCCAGTTGTCTCGTTATTCTTGCCCTGCAATGCAATGATCAGGTTGAATTACCTCACGGCATTTTCATGAGGAACAAGCACTTAGCTCCAGCAAGATGCTTGTTCAGCAGGAACGGGCATTACTGAGTCATGCCAAACACATCGTAACAGGTTCTGCAAGGTCGGGGGAATGCTTTTATTTTCAGTGTTTATTATAACCTGCCGTATTTGGTCAACTTTTTACATTTGGTAATCAGTTACATAAATGTATAAAAACATCATGGTTTGATTCACTATACGTATTTGACATGGGAAATAATTCATATCTAGAAATAGATTTGTTAAGTATATAACCTAGGTACGTTAGGCATTTTGGTAACAGTTCTCCTGCCTAAGGTTTCTTCATAATGCGTATTAGGAAATTTAGTAACTTAATCTATTAACTCAATCCTAGTTAAATGCTTAACGGATTCCCAAATTCTTTTAGAATCACATCACCAAGTGGGACTTTGCCCCTGAACCCTTCCAGGTCTCCTCAGAGTGAAAAAAAAAAACACATGAAATTCTTGCACAACAAGCACTGGAATCAAGAACTACCAAATGAAGGTCATTCTATTATTTTTATCATTTTAGAGTTTCACACTACTTAAAAAAAAATAATAATATTTATATATCCCCACACAGACACTCCGCCAAGAATTACTCCAGAAACTGGCACATCAGTGTCTTCATATCAAGTTCTCATTTTCCCAAATAAAATATTTGCAGTTACATAGGCTAAACTAAAATGAGAAATTAATACAGGATAACTGATAGCAAGATGAGTTATACATATTTAGAGGAATAAACAGCACTGGCCTCAGATTTCCTGGAGTATTTTGCTTTTGGTGATAATTAAGGGTTTTGCTAGATCGCACAGTCAAACCCTGTCCAGATAAAGTAGAAACAAAAATAACATACAACAATTTTTGTTTTGTGTTTGCACAAACGTGCATTGTTTGCTTGTTCTTATGCTCTAGACATTTAAACCAAGAAGAAACAGCAATTATATAAAATATCATCTGAACTTTTTTGTGTCACAACAACCTCCACCAATCTTTGCAGAATACAGGAGTTGGGAAAGAGAGAGACAGGGCTTGGGTTGCAAACCACGCATATCCATATCCAAATGGGAAGTAGTTCCCTCTTCCTGACTCACTCATACCTGCATGGCAATGCCACTGAAAGCAGTGGTATAACTCCTCCGGCAGCTCAGCTAAGCACGTCTGGAGGCTGTTGTCACAGGCAGCAGTACCCTAGCCTGTTCATCGCAGAAATACTGGAGAACTACCACTTCTGGGTGGAGACACAGCAGCAGAGACAAGACAAGCCACACTGCTACAGAATTTGGGGTGTGTGCTAGAAGTATAAGAAAGGGAGAGAAAGAAAAGAGGCTGAGATCCCAGAATGAGAGGATATGTAGGTCTGGGGTACTAATTTAAGGCAGTGACAGCAGAGGCTGTCTTCTCCAGTGCACAACACCTTGTGCTTCAAGTTCCACTGACAAAGCCACCCACGGCCCCCTGGAGTTTCTGAGACATTTTGAAACCTTGCAACCCAGACTTCTAGTTGATTTACTTCCCATTAAACTATCAATAGCCATTTTTGAATGACAAATGAGAGTTGTGCTCCTCAGGTAAGCAATGCAGCATGCTTTCTGACTGACGACACTTCTGTTTTGCCTTTTCCTTACCATGGAACTGGTTCTTTACTGTCACGCAACTTAACTTATCTCTTTCTACTGCCCTATGGCCTTGGGTTCTGACAAAGGGAGGTCTAATAATGAGCTCTTCTGCACAGAGTACTAATTAGCGTCATTTTTCTCTTTGCTCTCATTACTGTGATGAATAATACGATACACTGGTTTGTTGACTTACTATGTTTGACACACACCAGAGATTGGAAGGTTGATTACTCATTGCAATTTAGGATGATTCTCAGGTTTACAGAGAACGTAAGTAGTAGATCATTTTCTACAATTTGCTGGAGCAAAACTCAAACAATATTTGAAAGAACACCAAGTCAAGGAAAACCTGATGTTGGAAGTGACCTCTGGATTTCATTTAGAGCAGTATCTTCAAGGCAGGTCCAGCAAGCTCCTGTTTCTCAGTGGCTTCCCCAGTCACATTCTTAATATCAACAAGGATGGAGAACCTACAGTGTCTCTGGGTAACCACCTACCTAATGTCTTCCATCATGTCAAAGTTGGCTGGTTTCAATCTCAGTATAAAATCACAGCTTCAGGGAAAGTATATGGCTAAATTCAACCCTACAGGAAGACTATGCAGCTCGTTTGGTTCAGTAAGAGAATAAAAGTCTGAGCTCTCAATAACACTATTTGATACAGGTAAATACAGACCACTTCCTCTCCTACATGTATAGTAAAAGAGATCAAATTAGCAGTGGTTCTCTCATTTCTCAAACCAAAAACGACTACAATAGGGCATTTAATTGAAATCTTCAACTAAAGTCCAGTGTTGGTACTAAACCAAACAAACATAACCCTGTAAAGTCATCCACAGCACAAGCAAACACAAGGTACCATGCCGTTGTTGTCTTTTACAATATAAATCAAGTATTTCTTTAATACAAGCATAAACAATACAGACTTCTGTTCAGCATAATTCAGCCTACCACATAAAATTTAAAGTTTCACCAGACAATATGAGAAGCGGGAAAGCAATCAGGATGTTATCTTTCAAACGTAGGAAATGAGCTTGAATTTTTGTGTGAAGAGCTATATAAAACATTCCTACATTTTCATCTGACAAGGCTCCTTATAAATTCCATTCTGCCTTTTTCCTTACACATTTTTTTCTTAAATTTCATTTACTAATGTTATGGTGACGTGGCTTCATCCGCACAGTGCTGGGACCAGCCTAGAAGGGTAAAATTTCAGCTACTCCGTTCCACTCCCTTTCCTTAGGAGATGTGCCTCATAGCTGAAAGCTGTGTGTGACTCTTGCTTATATACTATATCGGAAATCAAGACTTTAAATAACTCAGTGAAGACATTTTAGCAAGAATTTTTGATTGTAAACAAAGGCTTTTTTTTTTTTTTTTTTCCAGAAGTCATTTCATTTCTTTGAGGTGGCCACTCTTCATGGTCCAAATGTGTATTTTTACTGTTTGTTGGGCAAACGTACATCTTTAAGCACCTTAGATGTACATTAATCCAGGAAAATACCAGTTAAAGAATCAGAACATTATGCCTGGTCATTTCAGCATGCCGTCTTTAAAAATAGGAAAACTAGATTCAATTTTTGTATGGAAACGTATGAAACCTTCCTGCATTTGCATAGGAACATTCCTTACTAATTCTTTATTAACCATAAAAAAGGCAGAGAAATACAGTCATCATACTCATTATTGTAATGGCAATTACATTAAGAATAGGAATTATTTGTCCTTTTCCTGAAGGGTTAAGAGCAACATTCCATTTATGAACCATAACATAGCACAATAAGACATGAGAGGGAAATTGACCTTGTCAAACATTTTCTTTCAAAATAACAGCTAAGGTCAAAAGAAATTTCCCAGTCTCCTACTTAAGTGAATTCTAGCAGCAGCATTAAAGAAATTAAAACAGACACAGGAAATTACACTGATCATAAGAAACCTGTTTCCCTATGGCTGTTCTTGTCGTAAAGCCTTGTAGGTGACAAGCTGCTGACTAATAGCATTACTAAATCAGACAGCTGACCAACATTTTTTCATCTAGTGATTAAAGGATTGTGACAGGCCAGCTGTAACAGTGGCTACTAAGCATGGAAATGGTCCACAGAGATGCTGTAACATCAGTGGGAAAGGTGCACGGCGTTGTTTTGGTAAATGCATTCAAAAGCCTTTCCACTTGTTTGGTTAATCCAGACTAAACACCAAGCTTCCTTGCGACTGATCTTGAACATCTTCAAACAGGCTACGATACAGGCTTCTCTTGTCAAGAACCTCTTTGCTTTGAAGTTAATCTGGAATTTAAGGCCTGTCCTGGCAAGGTGACAGAATGTCTTCCTATCGGCTTTTCACAAAAATGGGAAGTTCACTGGAATAGTAACTGAGACTTTTCCTTTTAGAAATTATTTTGGTGAAGGCATGGAAAATAATTGTAATACCATCTTCCCTAAGTGCATTTTCTTCCAAGAAGCCTTTTTAAAAATCAAAAGGTTAATTAGTTTGTGCCCCCCTTACCCTCCATAGAAAACACCAGAATGCTTTTTCCCCAGAGGTGAAGGCCATGACAGGAGCCCACTATGAGATGCTGTGAGTACCTCTTAGTTAATTGGTAGCCAAGACAAAAAAGAGGCCTGGTCTCACGCTACACGGGTATCTGACTGTAAGCTACAGTTTTTAAGGCATGAAAACGAATTGGAAAAGTCTCTCCCCTCCACTTCCCTTTGGTAATGAAATAATTGCCAGTTCATGTGTCTATTTAAAGATTAAAACAATAAAACACACGATCATGTTCTCATTCCTCATGCCTTTTTGGTTTATAATGTTATTCCAGGAGGTGTTGCGTAATTAGTACCTCTCAAAATGGTAAAGTAAGCTGCAGCAATAACATTCACATCGGGGTAAACAACTATTTTCTTTGGCAAAATCCCACTCCTCCTTTTCTCCCCAACCGAGGCAAGCTGAGTAAGAGGCTGGGATGAGAAATGAAACTAAACCAGACAAAACAGCTGAAGACAAGAGCAGAACGCAGAAACATGACAAATCTTAACTCCTACCCTTTCATTTGCAAAATATCACTTTTCAATGAGTTAAGATGGCGATCTCTGGAATGCATGTAGGCATCTGCTGCGCCTCCAACACCAGCGGTAAATACCAGCGGCATTATTCGAAACCTCTGCTACGAGCACAAGAGATGTCAGTGCACGCTGCCCAGAAACCACACAGGCCTTGGCATAATGACAAAGTCTTTGCTTCAGCAAAATGAATGATCCCGTGCTTCAGCAAAACAAATGATCCCCCATCTCAGCTATTAAATCACACTTAACCACAGAATCACAGAAAGGTTTGGGTTAGAAGGGACCTTAGAGCCCACCCAGTTCCAGCCCCCTGCCATGGGCAGGGACAGCTCCCTGCAGCCCAGGCTGCTCACAGCCCCAGGGATGGGGCATCCACAGCTCCTCTGGGCAGCCTGTGCCAGGGCCTCAGCACCCTCTGAGTGAAGAATTTCCTCCTAACTTCTAATCTAAATCTACCCTTTTTAGTTTAAAACCATGCCCCTTGTCCCATCTGCCCATGCCTCCTTGTGCTGGGGGGAACTGTGAAGAGGGGTGAAGAAGGGAAGGATCTGGAAAGCCAAGGATTTTTAACTATTCTTTAATAGATTCAGGAAATAACAGCCATAGTTAAGCATCATGCCCCACCAGCAGTGCCACGTACTGCAATAGTGAGATCAGTGCAGGCCTAGTGCAGAAGATACGTACAGGTGTTGTGTGTTTAAAAGGTGGTGTGAACAATAAGGACCACAGAGGAATGACATCAGGGCAGGCCAAAAACACTGCTACAAAGTACTGCTACAAGAATCCTAGTAATATTTTTTTTTTAAATGAGACTAAATAAAGCAATGTAGAAATTGCTGTTCACTGAATTGTCCAACTCTGACTGCCTTATTGCACTTTGTGTTTAAATGTTTGTGTTTTCTTTTCCACACCTCCTTCTCACTAAAATTATAAACTGAGAGACATCTGTTCTTTCTTTACAAACATCCCGACTCTGTAATCCCATAATCCCTAAATGGGAAAGGGTGATTATTGGAAGCTTGTCTGAACTGCTCGTGAGATACATCACTAAATGTATGAGCAAACACAAGTCAGCAGCTTGAAGTACGTGCCATCAGAATAAAAGGCAGTAAGTGTAACTTATGTTACCTGAGAACCCAAAGGAAAACATTATCAAACCTAAAAATCTGTCTGTCAGCATGGGCAGGCCAATCCATTTCAGAAAGATAAAAATCAGCATTGCAATAGCACAAGGTGGCATGGACACCATTAGAAAAACTGGTATATAATTCTCTAAAGAAGCAATATCACAGCACATTTAGTCACAGGTAACAGGCAATGCCCAGTACAGTGTCTGCACAGTCTGCCTGATCATCCCAAACAGTAAATAATTCTGCTAAAGAAAATCAATGGAGTACACACCATAGATGCATGAACACTTAGCATACTCTAGCACTACTCAAAAGAGGAAATTCTCTGAAAGTCGCTGATGCTCTAAACAAATATATTCATCTGGAAGCCTCAGTTACAACAAAAATAGTAGATTTAAAATCAAATTTCCTGCATGTGGACCTGCCCTTCTCATGAAAGTGACTTAGGGAGTACAAGTTGGGGCCCTCACCTGTTACACTGTTAGTTACAGTGATGCTGGTAGTACAATGAAACAAAGTCCTGAAGATACCTCACTGCCAGATTTTCAGAGAGAATCAATTTGCTTGTTCTGTAGGTCCTGTACTTCGATTGAAAAGTAAGATAGAAAAAAAAAAAAAAAAAAGCTTTTTGCTTCCTCTCAGATATATAGCACACGGTAATCCAACACTTCTCAAAGAAAGGTATTTCCCTGAGCTGTGCACCACAGAGTTCATTTTCACCTTGTCTCTTCTCAAAGCTAACCTGTAACACTTCACTGCTGAATTCCATGTGGGCTTAGAGCAACACTAGTAACTGGCATCAGTGCAAATATCACTTTAATGCACGGCTAGAAAAGCATTATCAAAAAAAAAAAAACACCACAAAATAATCATCAAAATCGATAACTTCCTGTAATATATTCCGATTTCCTGTTTTAAACTAAAATACATTATTCTGCCCCAGAAACTACGACAATAAGGTAAGTAATACTGTCACGCCTAACGATTTGCAGTGTATTATTTTAATCTGCAAAGTACCATCTACACAGATGCCACTGCAAGGACAGAGGAGGAGAGGTGGGAGTTATACTGCAGAAGAAAATCATTTATCATCCTTCTGCAAAAGATATTCCTGGCAATAGGCATAATCACAACATGCCTACACACAGATCTTGAGGTCTCTGCTTTATAGGGGTTGGCATAGAGAGATGATACCTATTAGATGATACAACTGAAGAACTTTCAGGAAGGATCTCCAAGCACTCGTCTCTGGTTATCTTTTGGTAACAAAATAGAAGGAAGTAGAAAGAAATTAAGTTGCTTGATGACAACCAAGCTTTGTGAATTGATGCACTGTGTTCTTCAGGCTCAGCAGTAACTTCACTTCCCTTTACCCTCCTACGCAGCCCTCATGGAAGACCCAGTTGCCACCCTGAGCCCTCTAATCTCTCCCATTTTTCCTCAAACCTGCATCCTGAGGGCCTTCCTGAACAATTCTCAATAAGTGCTGGCTGGCCAGAAAGGAAGCTCATCAGAATCCACAGCTACTTGGATTGCACTTCCATCTTTCCTTTGTCACATCAGTAAATTTGTCTCTCTCTTCTCTAGTCCAACAATATCTCCAATATACTTGTAAGAACTTGAGCAAGAAAGAATTTGTAAGATAAATAACAAGGAGAAGACACACAGAGGCCATTAAATAATTGGAACAACAGTTAGAAACAAAGTATTATTTGACTAGAATTAAATTTGCAAATTCAGACCATATTTTAAATTCTTTTGAAAGAAGGGTTGGGAAAGATACTGAAGCAATACCAAGAACAAAAATATCAGCAGTGTGTCTCTTCAGGAAAACTTGAAGCTAAATGTAGTCAGTGATCATACTGGAAGAATAGTGTTTTTCTAAATGAAGTAAGTAGCAGATAAAATCTAGATGACTACAGTTTGGATAAGACAACAAAAGGGACAATACAGTCAAATAATCATATTTTAAAATACCGGGAAATCAGTCTTGCATGATTTGAACTTGAATTTATTCATAAAGATGCTAGTTAAGTGTTATCTAAAAATAATTATGAACCAAGACCTTCATACAGGAAAAAGTGATGTACCTGGCAAGAAAAGCAGACATTTTTTACCCCAGAGAACGTAGTAACATTTTAGATAACAATGCAGCCAGTCTTTTGTGCTGCTGCCCAAGCTCTCAGCCTTATAAAGATGGTTGGTTGCTCATTTCACTGATGACTGAAGATACTTACTACGTTTAAGGATAAGAAAAAATGGTGGGCTGTGAAGCTTCTCAACCCTAACATGATGACCTGTGAGATCAAATCAGATGATGGCCTGATGAGAAGGACTTCTAGTTGAGCCATCCTGAAAGAAATTTCATATTTTTCAAGAAAACTGCAAATGCAAAAGAGACCACCAGCAATTCTGTAGGTAGTCACAGAATCACAGGATGGTTGAGGTTGGAAGGGACCTCTGGAGGTCATAGTTCTCCTTAAGTATGCTCAGTGTTGAGCTGGTGAAAATTGTTAGTCACCATGATGTTGAAATTTTATAACTGAATGCTGTTCTTAAAGGCGAAGGGGTGGACAGGAGATATGCATATTTAAATTCAGACATGAAAGCACCTATCTTCTCCAATCTTTCTGAAAAGCAAAAACATGCTTTTTGCATAAATATTTTACCAATATGCATCATTAAGTTTATTTACCAATTCAGAGACATTAATCATGATTCCTCAATGGAGTTCAGATGCATAAAGTGATGCCTAAGATAGCTGGTTTAATAGAAGATTAATCATGATCCTCCTAAAAGCATATAGCATCACTCTACTGTAAGTTCAACACAGCATGTATTTATTCATCCCATTCATATCGGCTGCTCAGTGCTTTATTTCCCATCATCAATTTGTTGCACAAGCTGCTGCTTCCAAGGTCACAAAACGCAACCCTTTCTGAACTTGCTTGCACTGCCATCTGAAGTCAGTAGCTCAGCAGGGAACAACATGCAACACCGACACTTTAAATTGAATAATTGTTAGAATGGATGGTCCCCAAGTTTTATTTTCTTCCAATAGTTCCAGTTTCATAGAAGCAGTGACGTAAACAAATAACGCAATATGAAGGATAGCTTATATATCTGGACTATGGTCTGGCTCTGCAGAAACGAGTACCTTTAAGTCTTTTCTGCCTTCCAAAAGGCATATTATTGATAGCCTCTGGACTACCTGCAAGTCCGCCAATTTCATGCATAACCTACATCTTCATCTCAGAGACTAAAACTAATAAATGAACAAAAAAAGTTGTATCAAAAAATTGCAAAACAATTTAAAGAGAATCTTTTTGTACATATCGTGCTAGTCTTTCAGTAACACTAAGAACACTGGGGACACTCCAAACGACTAGAAGCAATGAAACAATGGATCATTATTATTATTATTATTTTAGAGTCAGCAGACAATACAGATAATTATAAGAATTCATATTCTTCTTCTCATCCCATGTAAAACAATTTCAGAGTCACAAAGCAGCTTGGTTTATTAAAAAAAAAAAAAAAAAGATAAAAATACTAATTAAAAATATGAACCTATGCAACATAAGCCACTATTTAAAAACTCATTTATAAATGTAGCTGAGAAGTACATGGCATCTGACTTGATACTAATCCATCCTGATTAAATAGAATTTTTAATTCTAGATACATTAAGTGGAGTTATAATCTGGTCAGCTAAGCTTAAAATGCAACTCTAAGCCCCAAATCGTCACTGAACATGTGAATTCTCCGAGTAACACCACAGGGATGAGCTATCTTGCCATTTCTTACTACTTATATTTACTAATGGCCTGGAAGAAAAACTCATCATTGATCAGGTTTGAAGAGAATGCAAGATTTGTGTGAAAGGTGATTAAAGAAGAGAACGGATCAGAGGAGTAAAGCAATTGCTTCTCAGATCTGGAGGGTAAGGAGGGGGCTGAGAAGAGAACCAAATAAATCACAGTGAAATGGAGGGGCCCACTTCAGCTTAAAAAAAAAAAAAAAAAAAAAAAAGCTACATTTATCATAAAGTTGGTATCTTTTCTAATAAAAGAAAGGTTTAAAGTTGCTTGAGGAAAAGAACCTTAAGCTTAAGGAATTGACACTACAGCCACATGTATGATAAGAGCATAATTGTGTTTAAGTCATTAAGACATCAGATCTTGTTAGAACAAGCAAGGCTGCATTATCCTTCCCTCTCCCCCATAATCAGTACAAGCCAATAATACCAAGCCACATGTAGCCTGTTACATAAATTCTCAGTCTCCCTGTGTTCTGGGAAAACCAAATTATCCCTCTGTACCTAGAGGCTTATGGGTATTATAATTACTATTTATTTTTTCAGAAGCACACTGTACTTGAGCAGGATTGGGATTTTTTTTCCCCCCCCAAAGCTCTGACCTGGAAAATTAAGAATTTGCTAGCATATGCATGTTGAGACTTAAAGAAAATACAATTCATCATTCTAACTAAAAATTAGGGTGAAAAAAAAATACAAAAACCGCTGGGGATTACCTGGGGGACACCATAACACCTTAGAATATACCCGAGTTGTTTATTTGACTGATGCAGTTATTGGCTACTACCCTAAATCTGACAGCGAGTTCAGTAAGTAAACTGAGCAGGACTTGCAGCACCAGGGACTTCCTCTCTGTCAGTCCTCTACTGGTCTCTGTACATCTCTCTTCTTCAGCTCCCTCATTATTATACCATTCTACTTCCCCCAAACCACCCTGGAAGTTTTCTCTGTATTTCTTCCTGTTGCTGAAGATGAAGCTAAAGTCAAAGTTTGAACAATCTCGCTCTTTGCAAGAACCTATCTGTTAGGCGTGCTGCCCTATAGGGAATTCAGCAACACAGAAGTCATGAAGCTCCCTGACAGAATGATAGACAATTACCCTAAATTAGTCTTCCTATGGGCACTTTTTTTTTTTTTTAACCTCATATACACAAACATGTTTTTCCATAGAACTTCTAAATAACAGATTTGGTTTTGCCTTTTTTTTCTTTTTTTTTTTTTTTTTTGGGGGGGGGGGCAGGAGGTCAGGCACAGGGAAAAGAGAAGAGTAAAAGCTCTTCAAAACTGAACTGAATTTTCTTTCCATCAACATATTGCCAATTTCATTGTCACCCTTTTATCAATTAAGATGCAACTCCACACAGTCATTTTACATTGAACCCCCCTTTTTTTTTTTTTTTTTTTTTTCCTCCACTCAGCATTATGTTGAGTCTCCTCTGGAGATATTGAAGGCCCACCTGGACACCTACCTGGGCAACCTGCACTAGGGAACCTGCTTTGGCAGGGAGTTGGACCAGATGATCTTTCAAGGTCCCTTCCAACCCGTACAACTCTGTGATTAAAAGTATCAATGTAATAAAACTCTTAAAAGCGAGTGGAGGTCCTTACCTAAGCTGACTACCTCCATAAACCAATACCCCAGAAACACAGCGCCTGGGCTTACAGGACTATTGCTATGTAATAGCAAAGGAAGCTTTTAAAAATGTTTATTACCCTCATAGCATGTCCTTGAAACATCAAACACGGGCCATTTTCCACCAAAAGCACCAGGCAGTAATGTGGTATATTCAGCTTGAAAACAATAACTAAGTGTCCAAAGTCACCTTTTGTATCATTACAGGGGGGAAAACAGCGAGGCAGCTGGTCAGCAGGCAGGATCTGAGCCTAGAGCATACAACCACCTGACTGTGAGCATGCAGCGTTGTGCTGTCACCTGCACATCAGCAGCCACTTCCATCCGTGTGACTTGCATTCCTGAGTCTGCAAAACGCCCCAGAAGCTGCTGTGCCCTACAAGACTCCACGAGGTCCCAGGTAAAATCCTGGGTCCAGTTTTTGCACCACGTATCAAGAAGGGGTGGATCCAACAGAGGACACTCTGAATGAAGTTCAGGTGTGGGAAATAAAGTGCAAGAAAGATGTTATCTGCCCACAGAAGAGTGCTACAGAAAGGAAGGGAATGAACTGTTCTCTGTGTTCACAGAGACACAGCACGAAATAAGAAGCTGATACAGCAACAGAAAAGACTTAAGTAGGATAAAGTAAAGGCAACAATAAGGACAGTGGAATCATCACAACAAATTCCCTGGGAAGGCTCCGAAGCGTTTATTATTTAGCCTGGTTTCAGAGGTAGCCAGACACCTCCTAGGAATGGCAACTTGAGACAGAGAGAGCATCTCATCACTGCCTGCTTGCTCTGATCTGTATCTTACCTCCTCATCACCACCAGCTCACCTGCTCCTGGCCATTATTCATGAAATTTTGAGACCCTGTGGTAGGGTTCTCCAGACTACTGATGCAGCAAAATAATTTTGTGGAAGAAAAAAGACCTCACAGCTGCCCCCAAACCTCAGAGCTTAATTCATAAATCACAGGTCAGCAGGCCAACGTCAGTAACAATGGGGCTATGGTGGTAAAGGACCTGTAAGCAAGCCTCAAAACAAATGATGTTGATAAAACAGATTGCATTTATTAAACGACATGCTATCTAGCTGTTTTTAACAGCATTTATTTTGTATCTACTGTAGTAGTAGGTTAGTTGCCTAAATGCCACTATCCAGATTACTTCAAAAGATATTAGTACCCTTTAGTAAGAGATACCTCAAATCTATTTTAAGAAACATAAGTTTATGTATGCGATTTCCTAGTATACATTTTACAGTCATATCCTATAAAATTCAGTATTCCAAATGAAAAATTAGTGTGATCCACCCTTATATGCTCACCCAATATCTGTGTGTTTGGTATCCTATTCTTGGAAATTTTCATCCTTTAAAACTCATTTTTCACCTGACACTTCTTTTTATTAAACCAAGCAGTTTAAAATACAATACATACTTCACATTGTATAGACGTGTCATTTAATAAATACTGACTTGGAGGTGTTCTAAACTGTGTTCCAAACACATACACCTTAAAGCTTATGAAGAGCTTTTGCCACTTCAACTTCTGAGAGATGCCATCAATCTTGATGGATTGTTGTAGATTTCCAGCTAGCAGAGATTATATATGATCCAGATACATGATTATATAAATTGCGATAAAAATAGCTTTTTCCACTCCCTAAAAATGATCAAGTTGTAGCATCTCTTTCTGAAACATGTTTTGCTTCTCATCCACTGGTGTTAGATTCATGTTTAGGAAGCCAGAGAGGTATCTTCTGCTAGGAGATACCCTTCCTGGTGGATAGCATAAAACTGAAAATCTTCCACGTTTATTGTAGACAGTCACTTTGTTGAAGAGCACTATTGCAGTTAGCTTGTAATTTAAATAGTTGAACAAGTTACTAGATAGTTAGTGTTTTAATAAAACTCTTACACTGCTTTATTTACATAGGAGAAATTTATTAGATTTTACTTTGGATAACTTGGAAATACATTCTGCAAAGTAATAAAATTTCCTATTAGTCCATAGAAAACTTATAAAAACCTACCATTTCATATGAAAGACTCAAGCGTACTGATATTTACTGCATTTCATTAAGTGCCCAACAAAGAGACTGGACATACTATGAACACCTTACAGCACTTTGTTCATTCAATTTCAGAGGAAAAAAAGTCCCAGAAGTTTGTTAAATTCCAAAGAGATTGTAAGAACAAAGATTTTAATGTTATGATACATCTACTGTGATGACAGAGTGTGCTCTTGGCTGATAAGCGAGGGCAGATTGCCAGGTTCATGTGTGCAGATTAACAAATGTAGATTAGCAGCATTCTTTTGTAGTGCATGGGAGCAGCTGCCGCATTATGGTGAGTACAGACTGTATTCCTTCAGCATTCAGTGCTGTTTTGTCCCCTCGTTGCCTGTGTGCGTACTCCACAGAGCTGGTAGTGAAGCTCTCCTTATGTTTACACGACAGACCCATACCTCCTGCTGAATGCAGCTCACTATTTTCCATAATAGGAAGAAAGCACTGCTCTTAACCAAGTCGCTGCCTACTACAAACGTGCAGGATCTTTAGCTTTCCCCTATCCATCAGAAGAACATTAGGAAAGATTTCTCTTCACGTAATATAAACAGACCGATGAAGAAAGATCTTCCAGGTAGTCTGTAAAACAAGTCACAGATTCTTCTTTCAGAAGCAGCTTAGTTACTATAACTCCAAATACATATTTCACCAAGAAGAATTAAGACCATTCCTAAATATTTAAATAAACTTTTCACATATTTAAAAAGAGACAAAGAAAGTTTTATGGCAGCCAGTTTGCTGCCAAAAGCTGAACTGCACTACTTAAGCAGTATCGTTAAAACTGGGAGAAGATGATCTTAAGCTGTTTAACAAAACTGTATTTTCATTAATCTTGAAAGAAATACTTCCTGACCAGTTTAGAAAGCGTTTTCTAAATGGTATCTGCCATTCTTCACAGGCTTTAGTTCTTAATATTTTTCTTTCCTAATCTGTCCCTCCATTTAACTGTTTTCCCTTGTGTGGCTCCAGGATTGCTGTGTTGTTGCTGTTGTTTTAAGCCCTTTCTACTCTTCCCCTTTTTTGTGTGAGATTAACAGTAGCGTGAGAAAGAACACAAAACAAGAATACAATCCGAAGCTTTTGGGTTCAGAACTGTAGTGAACCTAAGGCAGAGGAACACCAAGTATTTTTTCAGCCCCAGCAGCACTTTGCTTCCTAATTTGCAAGGAAGTGAACAGAACAGCCAACCAAAAATGATGCACTACTGCATTTTCTCACAAAAGTCATGAGACTTTGGAAAGCATCAGCTTCTCTTAGGTATGCTTCCACTTTATTTCCTGCCATCGTTCTAACGATAGTGCTTTGGTTTAGTTAGTGTTTATTTAGTGTTACATATCAATTGGAAGAAGATATTCTGCAATATTCTCTTCTCATTTTGGAGAGCGAGGAAATACGATGCCCATAATTTCACATCAAAACAGGCACGAAGTACTTTGTTGTTGTTCCTGAACATTGCCTATTACATTCCTCTGGCAAAGAGAGCTCTAAGGCCAGCTCTGCACAGATCAGGGAGTTGACGGTGGTTCTGAGAAGGTACTTTCAATGCAATGAAAGCATTATGACCTATTCAACCTGCACAACTGAAATGAATCTTACAAGAGCTGTTAAAAAGCAATCAGATTGTGTTATTTTCCAAGCAGGAATTTTTATCAGTGCAAATCTGAAACTGCAGATACTTTGCTGGAACCCTGAGTAAAGCCACGATCCTGCACAGACGTTTGTATTGAAATTTAGGATACAAAAGAGGAAAAAAATGACAAGTGTGAAAATTAAAGCTAAAGACACATAGAAGACTTCAGTTTTCTTGTGTTGGGGCAGTTGTAAATGTGAAAAGTTTTTTGTTTGTTTTTAAAGCACTAGAAGTCTTGGGAAGGATCAGCAAAGGACTCCTACTTTGTACACTTTATAGACAACTTTGGCATCAGCGGCTCTGCTACCTGCTGTATTAGTTGGTGCACAAGTTGAGTAGACAGCTTTCCATGGAAACCTTAATGGTGTTGCCAAAGGCTTTGTGGTTACTTAAGTCTTTCACAAATTTGATATCAATACCTACATGCCTGGAGTTCATTCCTACCCATACTTGCCTACAGCCTGTGTTAAACAGACTTCAAAAATGATGCTCTATGAATAGATGTCTATTTTCTCCCATAAGAGATTACTAATAACTAATTGTCTTTTGCTACAGTTTTTCTTTTCAGCTATTTGTAGGCTAAGATGTGTATGGATAAAAGTAAACTGAGAACAACTAAGATATGGAATTTTAGTTCAGCTGCAGTTTCTTTTGACTACAGCCCGTGCTAATCATCAACAGTGCTAAAGAATGCATTAACACCAAATAATCAAAAAGACAATTCAGTTTCAGAAAAGGAACAGACTGAGATTAAATACATTCTTCAGTCCTAGAAAACTGGGTAAATAAAACACATCCCAGTGACTCGCACTGATAATCTGCACTGGTTCTGTGCACACAGAGTTCTAGACAAAGGTAGCCTGGAAACAACCCCCAGTCCCTGCTGCTATTTACATGAAACTGATAAAAAACATTTTGTATAAGGAATGTTTAAAAAACAAGCAGCAGGGTGAGATGGCAGAACAAAATCCCGAGCCTATAAATCAACATAAACTGCATGGAATACGCTGGGACCCTATGAGCACAACAAGCTTTATGAGGAGTGTAGCAGTTACCACAAGCAGAGTACAAACTGACACCTCGTGCCCCAGGGGCCTGGGATCCATGCCCCCTGTGGGACACCAATTTCCTACCTTGGACAGATGTCTGTGCAATACTAACCAAAGGGAGACGGTGTATCTGATACAGCCTCACAAAAATACCAGATTACTCTTCTGAAGCAAATGAGAACCCGACAATGGACTTGTGTGAAGAGACTGACCTAGAACTCAGTCTGCAGCAGAAAGAGAGGAAAAATACGGAACAGCTAAGGAATACCTTACCCCAGCCTTCTGCGTGGTGTGTTAGTCTCTGAAAGTTCTAAACCTAAGAAAATAATTCTAAATTCAGGCTGTGCCAAAACTACTTTTGTTTATTACTGAAGCATACCGCCATGCAAGATGCTTAAGGATCACAAGTCAGTTAATATTTGACTGCTGTTTTAACTAAGATTGTAATATCTCATGGCTCAAGTCGAGTAACTGCACGCTCTTTTTATGTGCCCTCAACTAACAAGTAATTCACAATAGCACAGGAATGGGAACTTGTTACATCATGCCCAAAACCAGACTACAAATTCTTCAAGGCAGAAGCCACATGCAATTTCTTTGTTCTGCGAAGTGTGAGTACACTTCTTGTTGCCTTACAGAGTTAAAGGAATTCAGCAACATGCAGAGGCTGCAGCGTGTAGCTGCAAGCTAACGGGTGAGCTGCTGGAGTCCTTCATCAAGGATAAATATTCCTCTGATGAGAGGGAATGGCATTTCAAATGAATCCACTCTGAGATCAAAAATCTGGATTGGAGGATGAGTTAACTACTTATTGTCTGCTGCCTTATCCAGGAAAAGATGCAGATTTTAGCTATGGGTACAAAATGGCATCAATCCCCCTTCCTTCCCCAGACAATTCAGAGGCCACAACTAACTTCACCATTACCAGCAGACAACAGAAGAGCAGAGCTGGTGCACAGCTCCCAGGAACTGCCTCTACTCCCTCCTCAGATTTGCTTCAGATCAGCTCTGCTCCTGTGAAACGAGTACCCCTTGGCAGGTTGGTAACTGTAGATGTGATCCTAGAGCAAGCACATCGTCCAGTTTTGCTGCTTCTGAAAGAGGCAGAGTTTGTGCTGTGATCACTCCACAATGCAAGCCAGTAACTGGGAGAGATATAGAGATTTGCATCAAAAGAGCACTCCTGATCACAACTGAAAAGCTAATACAGGCATCCAGTTATACATCAGCTGTAGCACAGGTTCACAAATCACTACAAAGAAAATCATTGCCAGACTTCCTCACAGGAGACATTTTCAAGGAAGAAAGTAGTCTGCAGCTGAATTGATAAACAATTTGGATGATAGTGCACTACTGGCTGACAAACAGGGAGTACACAGAGAATTGCAGTGTTTCTTGACTAATGAGAGCATTTTTCAAGAATTATTATACATTTAAGATCACTGTTCAGCTCGCTAATGTTTTTCTGCAGCAGTATTTTTCCAAATAGGAGTTCAGGTGTATGCACAACATATGCTTTTTGACTGCATTATGCTTTTTTTTTTTTTATTGGCAGTGGTGGTGGTAGTTTGGTTTTTAAGCATTTTTCACTATTGAGACAATTCTGTAAAGAAAAAATTGTTATAATAGCCTATTTGTCTGGAGATAGTGTTTATGTATGACATATTCACTCATCTCTTTCTAGTCACTAAATTTTAAGAAATAAAGTATTTTACGTATTTAAATCAAGTGAACACATTCCATTTTCCTGCCCTCATTGTCATATATTGATAGATTTTTGGTGCGAGCTTGGCACTAGTCTATAGTATTACTACAGCTGTTCATGCTCGTTCCCCCTCAGCCTTTAATACACGCTGGTTTTAAACAGGTACTTAAGATTTCACATTATTATCCCTCAAGCTTGAAATTTAGTTAGACTTGGCCCTGCCATGTTAGGGACAGAAACTGGGCAGCACCGAAGTCCACAGCTTGGGTAATTATGCAGCTTCAGCTTCCCTGCAGAGCATCAGGCAGTTTCCCTGCAGAGTACCAGGCAGCAGAGAATTAAGATGCTGCTTCTTTATTTTCTTTATTCCTTCCCCCCAAATGGCTGAAATGCATTACAGGGACTTAGGGGAGGGAAAACATTTTTAATTCCTCACTGAATCTATCTGTTCTTCCAACCACTTGAAGAAAATTGACAGAGACCACTAGCACATGGATACAAAATTGTCAGAATGATTAAATACCAAAATTCTTGTAAAAGGGTTGGGCTTGCCATAAATATACTATTCAGTCAGTATACAATTATTGGTAAAATGCTGAAAATTGTCTCCAAGTCTCCTCTGGTTCATCCTATGTGAATATATACATGTATATAAAATATATATAAATCAACATGGAAAAAATCAACTTGGAAATATAAAAGTTAAGCTTGATTTGAACTCTGATCCTACACATGTTTATCTGGAAGCAAAAATTATTGCATAACTACCAGAACCGTGCTGAATTCTGAATTCATAAGCTATTTCTTATTTCTAATTTCTATAGCCTGTCAAAATCTCCATATGGAAGTGCCTGCTGAAGACTTTTTTTTCGTGTTAACGCACTGGAACTTGCCAAAGTAGCCTTGCTCATGTTTTTGCAACTCAGTTTTCATCAACCTTTTAAGTAACAGTTAATTCTTTTTTCACTACTGAAGCATAGATTTCAGAAGCAAAAATACTTCTGTTCTTGGTTGAACGTTGTGTCAATTCCAAGCTCTGGTCTATTTTTGCAATGCTCAAAGTCTAACGTGGCAGAACCAAGACTCCTTGAGTTCCAAACTGGAGAGCAATAAGGTGGTATTTCATTTTTTGCTCCCCTGCCAAAAATAAAAGCAACAGGAGGATCCTATCAAATAATAAAATTTAACAAAAGCAAACACAGTATTAATGGCTTGCAATAGATGGAGAACAGAAATAGAGGTACCACTGAAGAGATATAAAATATTGTGTCAAGATGCAGTCTCTCAGGAACAGTGTCAATCACAAGTTTTTAAATCAGAACAAGCCTAAAAAAAAAACAGCTTTCAGTTTTACTACGAAAACAATACAAGATGTGAACAAACCAAACTTGGGAAACCAAAACAAGCCTGACCCCACACAGACTTCCCCACCCTACACAGGGGAGTCTCTAACAGAAACCTTTTCTCCTGTTACTGTCTGTTAATTCTGTGTCTTTCTCAATTCACTGCCATGTAGGAACCTGGTTTATGTATGCACATACATACAATATACATGGATTTACACGCATACTTATAAATGTACACAAAAACTTGCAGTTTCCCCAATTAGGCACCAATGCAGTAATGACTAACACGGAAACTAGCACCCATCCTGACCCAAACGAAAATAAAACGAAAATAAAGAACGAAACACATCCACTTCAGGCTTCTCGGTTTCCACTACATGAGGTGCTCCCTAGCGAAAGGTTCAGTTGTTGCTGTCTAAGAAACCGAGAAGGCCAGCGTTTGACATCGCTGCTGTAAGTATTCTAGTCACACACGAAGCAAACCAGGAATTAATCACTGCAGCCATCCCTTTGCTACAGACACGTACACAGTACAAGCAATTCCCAGTCTGACTGCAGCTACACACAGAGCATAAATCAAACAAGCCATTCTGTACTCATATCTCTTTTCCTATTTTCCTAAGGTAACTCACCCTTTCTCTGCTCTAGAAATGCAATACATCTAAGCAGAAAACACTTGATATCCTCTAACAAACACCATCTTTTCCTTTTTTATGGGGATGACAAGATAACAAAGGTAAGAACTACCATACAGCTTTCCAGTAAATTACTCAGAATTAGACTGAGCACAGGTTTAACACAATCTGGCTTAACAGAGGAACGCATGAGTTAATTACACATGCAGATTTTCCTGTTCTACACAGTTGAAAAAGAAAAATCATTCCATGCTCTAAAACAGGATATATAGCTTACATAGTACGAGCTGGAGGAACGGAGACATATGGAAGACTAGGAAAAGGTACTGCAAGATGTCAAAGGGATAATTTTAAGACTGGCAATAGTACAACCACCAGATTTGACATCCTCTGCCAACCCTACTGAGTAATAAGGAAAAAGGTTGAGACTTCCTAATTAAGACACAGCGCTGCTGCTAGGAATTTGCTTGGGGACTTCAGCATGGCATGACAAATTAAAACCCCTGGGCTACAAATATTAGGATCAAGACTCCAGTTTTCACAGCCATTTCTCTGGTAGCAACTGTGTCAGACTTGGCTGTCCTTCTGCCCAGGACAGTTGGGCTTCCTGGTGTTCCCTGTCACATTGCCTTGGCCCAGCTGTTGCACAGCTGCTCACGAAACAGCTAGCCCAGAAAAGAAGGCTCCGGGGAGACCTTACAGCAGCCTTCCAGCACTAAAGGGGGCTGCAGGAAAGCTGGGGAGAGACTCCTTGTCAGGGGGTGGAGCGATAGGAGTGGCTTTAAATTAAAACGGGAGATTTAGATTATATATAAGGAAGAAATTCTTCACAATGAAAGTGGTGAGGCACTGGCACAGGCTGCTCAGAGAAGCCCCATCCCTGGAGGTGCTCAAGGCCAGCCTGGATGGGTTTGTGAGCAGCCTGGTCTGGTGGGAGGTGTCCCTGCGCATGGCAGCTGGTTGGAATTAGATGGGTTTTAAGGTCCCTTCCAACCCAAACCATTCTATGATTGTAGGATCTGTTGCTGGTACTGAGGCAGGGACAAGTGACCCAGAGTAGAAATCTTGGATGCCGGCTGTTACAGCATTCATGCCTGAATAAGTACCTGCTGGACCACACCTAAACAACACAGGGAAAAGCCTCAGATTTCCTCAAGCACTGGAGAAATACAAGACTGCTACTGACGTGTGTTTTAAGCAACATTAATTACTGAATTAAAGATTGGCATACTGGAGAATACAGACATATCTCAACTGACAGCTCTGAAAACAGATACCTCGTGCAACTGTTCTAGAGAGGGATCAAATGAAAAAGCCAGACTCAGAAACGCAAGTCAGCAACCTTATCTTCATTCAGGGACATGAATGGAAGTTACATAAAAACATGAACAGTCAGGACGTTTGTTTCTTATTCTTTTAAAAGTTCTTATTTCTATGAATATTTTAAACCAACGCCTCATGACTGCTGCAAACATCCTGCAAGTTTTATATCACTTCAGAACACCTCATTTTATATCCACACCTTCTTTAACTGAAATGCCACTGGTTCTTCGCTGAACTCTCCTTTATAAAAGGGATATCAACATCAAAAAACAGACTGGTAAGATCTCAAGTTCACTGCATTCAGTGATCACAGCTAAAACACACAGAAAGGGTGTCTTGACTTGTTTCATTATGCTACTGTTGAAATATTGGCATTTTTAGATCTTGAGCACTCTCTGAGCAGGACAGAGTTTTCAATCAAAAAATAAAACCAAAGCCAACATTCAGAATTTCATCTTGATCTCAGATTGACTACTACCACCTCTAAAAAACAAAAACAAAGTGCAAACTATTAGGTCTAGTACTTCCTGGCAATACTGCATCGAAGAAATCATTAGTTACTAATCAGTAGCTTTAATTTCACACCCGTAAAGCCTCTGTAACTTATCAACCAGTAACAATTGATGAAATGAGAGGCTGCCTTTAGTCATACTCTGCCAAATGCTGGTTAGTGTTCTCACATGTCAGTGAACACACACTCCCAATGAGCTGAGCATAAAAATATTGCTATATTAATTTTTCCTCCATTTGAGCAGCAGCTACAAATTGCTGACCATAAAATCCAGAGGAGTTCAAGAGGACAGAGTGCAGTAGGAACAGTAATTCTATTGAGATCATAATAAAAATTGCAAGCGATTTCAAATGAACAAACTTGAGTAAAGTTCTGTGTTAGAATGGAAGTTGTCACCTCAATGCCAGTAGTCTCATACTGTTGTTTTCTTATTTTCTGTATCAAACATTAAATACACAGGAAGGTGAAAATAGTTTCAAATACCTCACTTTGAAGATTATTCTATCATAGTGCCAGTTTACATACAACTTAGAGGAAAGGATCGGCCATATGTAGCTGTTTTAGACTTTTTTTTCCTTCATCTCCAATCAAGGAGGAGAATCCATGGCTTAGGAGATTAGTAACAGAATCATTCATCTATTAAACTTATGTTTTAAGCAATTGGAGAAAGCAAAACCATATTGAGTCGTCATAAAAGAATATATCATTGTTAGGTTTTACAGTAATTTAATAGGTAACTAGTGACTACCAAATGTTATTAGGTTGAATAGCCTGCATGATCTCAACTTTTTTTTTTCCATCCTTACAGAGATCTCTGGTTAAAAACACACCTTAATTTTCAAGCCACCTTTCAAACAGAAATTTTCACTGGTAATCAATGCTGTAAAACAGAAGTGAAAGTGATCATATTGCCACTCCTATGTTTAAAAATGTAACACTTGCACTAAGCGGAATGATAGTTGTTTTCAATCATTAATACTAAGGTAATACATTTGTAATCACAGCTATGAGGAGATGGAAAAACAAAACAAAACAACCATAAGCCTCCCAGTAATGAAATGCATTTGAAAAAAAAAAAAACAAAACAAAAAAAACCTGTAACAAAATGATGCATGTTAAAAAGAAATAGGTATGCAATTTTGGGGAGTACACAGAAGAAACGTAGTAAACACGTAAACTTTAAACACTCACCATCTGAATGGGTTTTTTGTGAAGATCTCGTTCAGTCACCAATTTTTCTTGGTCAGTGACATAAAGGCCTTTTTGTGCCAGAGCTTGTATAACCGCATCATGACCCAGAAGTGGTTTTGCAGCATCACTCTTGAGAATAAGGCTCCCAGCACGACAGTAGAGTTCTGCAGACAGCAGCAAGTTAACAACAGGTGGTTTAATGTGCTCCTGGTCATATTGGTCTGTGTAAAATGGTTCTCGCAGTTCTTCTGGAACATTTTCTACCAAAAAAAAAAAATGAATAAAACATCTGTCAGTATTAGAAAGGATAGGTATAGCACTAGTTCTTGTTTGGTTTGTTTTTAAGCATGTGGACTCCAAATTATGTCACAGAAAGCACCTTCAAGGGAAGGCCAGAACCATTACTCAGTAACTTTGCATACAAAGGTAAGAGTTAAACAATATATAGAAACTTAAGGAAAAATTCAAAGAGTTCCACTCTGCGAAGGCCACACCAGAAGGCCAACCTGTGGTTTACACTACCATTAATTTCAGATTTTCTGGCGTTTCCAAATACATGCTCAAACATCCTAATTCCCTTCAGCACAATATTATATAGGTCAGACATTTAGAGACAAAACAATGTCCATTCAAGAACAGAAAAACTGTCTGTTACTGTAATAAAATGGAATGGAACATTTGAGCAAAGATTAATTCCTGAGGCAAAAAGGGAAACTTCCACTCAGCAGCCTTCTAGGTTTTATATATGCGTATTGTGCTGCTTATGTCAAAGGTTATGCATCACAGAATGACAATCCAGCAGTTACACATAAATAAGTGAGTGTTTTAATGAAATTAAAATGAAAAAAAAAAAACAAACAAGGAAAATTATAGGTATCCTTCTGACAAAATACTGAAGTATTATTTGTCTATTTATGTTAGTGCTTCTCTTTCAATAGTAGATTTTTTTCTTTTAAAATGAACTAGCTTAGAAAGCTATGCAAAATTCTTTCAAGTTTATACTGCGATTTTAACCCCAAAATTGGCAGTCCAAGATGATCTGTAACAGTTTTTCCAAATACTTTATAAAGCCTCAGAGGGAGTATACTTCTTGCTGTCTACCACAAATGCAATAGTTACAAATTAATTCGATATGATATTAAATCAAGTAAAACAAATCACCAGTGATGGGGAAAATAACTTGGACGTCATTTCAGACTTCACATTTCTAGAGATATGCACTGCAAGATGCTCCACATCCCCCTTTAAGAATTTCACTCCACATTGTTTTAAAATTAGTTAAGCCAAGAGCATTTATGAGAGAAAGAGCATGTGATTCCTTCCCTGAACCCAAGTGGAAAAGCCTATTTAATTGCTGCAAGGAACAAAGCGTGTAGGAAAACAGTGATGCAACTCCAGGTTTCTGTCCAATTCCCATCCCTGCCGCCTTCAGCTGGCTAAATGGCTACGCAGACGAGATTTGAAGCAGAGGGTGGAGTAAACAGCCCAATACGGGTGGAGCAGGAGAGACAGAGAAAAACCCACAGAACATGCCATCACAAGATAATAACAGATTATCTTCTTCCTCATACATATTCTATTACTGCCCATGTGCTCCCATTAAGGGCTCCAGACGAAGAGCTGGCCGCCTTCTAGCCAAGAAAGGATAAGACAAACATCAGACCTTCTCTGAGTTACATGGGAAGTTGGGCTGGGGTGGTGGTGGAAATGAGTAGATCAAATCCTTTGTGATTTCTTAGAAAGCCTAAAAACTTCATTACCATATCAAACAAAACCTTGAGGCAGGAGCAGTTAGATACACACAAACAGCAGTTCCGCACTCTGTGCTTTAGATTCAGAACAATGGATTTTAAGACTGAAAGTTTGAAATTCAGATTTCAAGTCCCAAAATTGAGCCAGAGGAGAAATCTTAAGATAGGAAACAGCAAACCCTTTGCCTGTGAGTCTTTACTGATCTTTTATCTCTGAAACATACCTGAAAGTGACAAGATGCATTAAGTGTATTTGTCATGGAAGAAGGACATCCATTCCTGGGGTTTAATAAGGAAAAAAACCCAATACACTAAAATCAAGATGATAGCTATCAAAGACAAACAGATTTTTTTACAGAAATATTCCTGTATTTGAAAAATACGGCAAGAGAGAAAAATATACTTATGCCATTTCTTTTTTTTTCCTTGGTGGTCACAAAAATGAACCCAGAATAGAACCTTAATGGTGTTCACGAAAATAAACTTGGAATTTAAAATTATTGGAGAAACAGAACATGGACAGAAGGTGCTACCACGAGACATGGTGACCGCAGACATATTCTGAAGTTAAAAAAACAAACAACAACAAACCATTGTGAAAGCATACACCTGAAGAAGCCCTGCTGTAACAAGATGAAAACTTGTCTTCAGAAAGAGTCCCCTAAGTTTTGCACACAGGAAGATACGCACTTCTTCCCCACTTCTAATGCATGTATCCGACTGCCTGATGCCAGACTGGATCCTGCCAGAAGATTTGGACTGGAGGCTAGCTTGTGACAGCTAAGGAGCACAGCGCAGGGCAAAACACAGCAGCTAGATGCGGGGGGAGCTGCAACCCGACGGCTGTGCCCAGCACCCTGCCACAACCACCACGGGGCCGAAAGCTATTAGCAGCAGCGCCGGCACGACTGGAGAGAGTGGAACTGCCCCGTGAGGCAGGGCAGTGCCCTAACACTGATGCCCATTATGTGCATTTCAGCAGTCCCTTTCCTTGCCCAGCTGACAAGAGTCCTTCATATTAAGCTGGAACAGTAAGTAACAGTTTCATAATCAATAGTGTCGCACATTCTGCCACAACGTACCATTGACCTTGGAGTTTGTGGCAAAGAAGAGTGATTATATTAGAGATATATGGGTGATTATGTCAGGGATATGAGTGGGACACTGAGTGTGGGCTTCAGCCCGTGAGGAGCCGGGGATGTGCTGCGGAGGCTGGGAGGCCCGGCCTGCAGCGCCCAGCGGGCACCTCACGGGCACATGGACTCAGGCTGTTCCCAAACCAGGCAGCAGTCACAGGCTGCCACGAGGGAAATCTCAGCTCAGCATGAGGAGAATTCTCCCCAGGAATGGCGGCCAAGTGCTGGAAAAGGTTGCCCAGGAGGCTGGGAAGCCACCACCTCACAGGCTTCAGGCCTGTCAAAGCCCTGAGAGGCCTGAGCTGGCTGGGAAACAGCTCTGCTGGGAGCAGAGATAAACCACACCTCCAGAGAGCACTCACACCATTCTTCTCCTCTGAAATTGTCACCAGGATCACAGGTTGCAATTTTGGAAGCCTGTTCTTGATATCGATTGATTTTTATTTTTAAAAAAGTTCTCTTTAGAGAAGAAAAACATGAAAGGATGCATTCCAAGCTTTAAAATAAACAAGGGATGTTTGTAAATGAAATAATTCTAGCTTACCTTTCAAGTTTAACAGTTAACTTTAGAGGGATGGAATTACCTAAAAATAATTCATGGCTACTAGCCCTGAATTTACCTTTAGAAAGGGCTTTATTTAAAAAATATACACACAACTCTGCTCAGATGAATTACTCCTTGAGACAGTGTCATGTCCTTCTTGGGAAAAAGTTATTCATTATAATGTGGAAAGTCTAAGCTTTCTCTAAAAATTAACTTTTTTTGTGGTAAAATTTCCAGATTTCCATATAGACTAATATAATTCCTGAGTTACATGACTACAAGATAGTGAACAACTCCAGGTTTTTGAATGCGTGCATTCAGGAAGCGTACACACTTGAAAAAGAGGCCTTTTTGATGGAGGCTTCTATTCCAGAAGATAACATAAACAAGTTAAAAATACTAGGGCTTCCCTATTCTTGGGAGCCAAAGGCCACATTAAACCTCAGACTAGAAAATTTCCATCTCTACAGGTTACTGACTTCCACCAACAAGCACATTAAGAAAAAACTACTTGTAAAAGGCTTTGAGATTTAACAAAGATTTATTCTGTGAAAGTTCTGACTAATACCTTCAAGCACTTCCTAGCGCAAACCTGTAGATGAATTTATGCCAGCTCTTAATGGACTCAATCACTTGGCAGTTTTCTGCAGGCCAGCAAAGGTATGCCTTCGCCATACGGTATCAACGTAAGTTTCTGCCATTCAGACTCCACTTGCTAATGTGCCACATTGCCATTTCGACACAGAGTAGAGCTAGAGCCTTCATGAAAGTCGAATCCCTGAGGACCAAGAACAGGCCAGGAAAATGAGATTTATATAATAGCTTTTGATGAATTTTCATAGCTTCCTCATGAAACTCTTCCTCATCTTATTAGATGAGGAAGACACTTCAGTTTGCCGTTGTGTTTTGGAGGGGCCTTTGATTTGCTCTGTCTGCCACTTCCTTTGCTGTTCTTGACTAACTTGTGCCAACGAGCAACTACCTAGAAGATCAGCTTCTACAGACTTAGGGCAGACTGACTTTTGCTGTCACAATTCTTACCTTTCTCCACTGCAACTAAACTGAACTTGAGAGATACTTGTTTATTTAAAGTATTTCTGTGAAAACAAATCCAGGCCCTACCCCCATCTCTAAATGCCACAAAAATAGACTGCTAGTCCACTCCTTGGGGAGCAGCTCTGCACTCTGAGCATGCAGTTCACATAACATTCTGAGGGTGTCTTGCTGATGAGCCATCATGAAATAAAAACACAGAAGCCCTGCCACCCTCAAACACAGCAACTGAGTAGCTTCCAATACCTACAGGCTTACCCTGACAAAAGGCCTACAGTCCTCAGTTCTGCCTCATGCACTGAATTGGAAAACAACTCGTAAAGATATAAAGGGGTTGAGTACATTGCAAGCTATTCCTCACCTTACATCTCCTGCTTTACCAATTGGAACACATCTTTTTGGAAATCTTGTGCAAAGAAACTCAACAAAAGCCATTTGTCTGTGGATGACTATTTTGGACGAAGGAAGAGTATTATTTTCTCTGTCATGATGACTGCTTGAAGAAGAATACAACAGAAGGTCTGATCTTTGTATGGAGAAAAATGTTTTATAGAAGACACGCTATCGAACAATAAGCCAAATATATTTTCTTGCAACACAGTATTGTTTTGAAGAGTGCTAGTTATATCAGATCTAAATTTCAGGTATAGTGTCATTGAGGCTTTTTTTAATTATTATTTTTTATAGGGGTCGCAGTTTCTAGAAAGATTTCTTATCTCAGACACAAAACAAAACAAACACCACAAAGTAAACAAAACAGATTCTAACTTCATGCCCCATCCAGACCTCAGTTATTTTTCCGGAGTGCTGAGCATCACGTAAGAAAAGCTGTTCTGGGCCACACTACTTGTCTAGCCTGTCCCATATTCTGTCTTCAGTAGCACAACAGGAAATGCTCACCAAGTATACAGGAAAAAACGGGAAAGTGTAACATCCGCTTTACCAACACCTGCCTATTTATTCAAGTTCTGATAAACCTAAGAATAACTTAAAATTACCCCTGAAAGTAAAGGGATCAACTCTAACTTGCATAAATACCTTCAGAACTTGTTTTCAAGATGGGTGAGATACAAGAAATAAAGATAATCCTATAGTTATAATCCCATCACACTCATTTGGCATCTTGATAACAGATCTTTATTGTAACTGTTTTAAATAAAGGATTACTTCAGAAATTTAGAGATAAAAACTTACTTCTTGAACTTAAGGACCTCAAACCACAAAAGAAAACTTTTTGTCAGCCATAACTACACAGACAGGAGGTGAAACATCTACCTCGGTGTCTGTACTACAGGCTCTCTTAGCTTCTAATTGAGGAAAATAAAATGGTTAAGAAACTGCTAGAACTATACAACTCTTGCATTAGGCAAACACATTTCAACTTTGTAGCAAGGATCTCCCATTACTACCACCTGAACCAGTAATGATGTACTTTTGGGAGGGAAGGGGGGCGGGTCGCTTAATTTTTCTTGCAAGCCTGGAGGGATTTTTACCCCCAGCACTATTTTCTGGACTGTGATCACCAAAAGCATTCATTCAGAGCCCTGGGTTTGCCAAAGCAAGTGGATAAAAGTTACTCATTTCTGCAACGGCATCGTATCCAGCTCTGCTCATTCAAGTCCCCCAGGTAGCTAGAAAAATGAACTTACAAGAACATCTCATATGGGAAAGCTGAGAAGTTCCCAATTCACTTTCCATGGACAGATAGTCAGAATGAGAGCACCTTTAAACATGGAGTCACTAAATTAACCCAACCGACTATCCTAAATCACTGAAGGAATGAAGCTAGAGGACTGCTGTAGTAGTGGCAATGATCGTTGAAGAATATAAAAGGGAAGTATACTTCATCTTGTCACATAGATGAGCATTTCGTTAGCCTCTTCACATTACCTTCTGCAGGCAGGCACTTCAGGTTTAATGACAGCTATGCTCCAGGTAGGCTGGATAACATGAAGTCATTGAAAGAATAGATCATAAACTCCCCTTACCTGGCGTTTTATCATGTAGTAAGAATCCTAACAACTTAATAATTCATCTTCCATACTTCTGTGTATGCACAGTCTATAACTACAAATGACTTTGGCAAACCTGTTAAGCTCAAAAGCTCATTTGCTTTTATTTACTTAAAAAAAAAAAAAAAAAAAAAGAAAAAATCTACAATCAAACATTCATTCATTAGACATTTCATTAGACAGAAATTAGGGATACAATAAACTTCAAGTAGACCATCACAGTCGATGATTAGTCCAATCAACTGATTCTAGTAGGATTGACCAAAGTATCAATTTGTCAGTAAATAGTTTAGAAAGGTGAGAAAAAAGATCATGATACATACATACATACATATATATATATATATATATATATATATATATAAAAATAAAAGGTTATCCTGGCAAGAATCCCTAACGTCTGCTTTTATACTCCCAACTCTTGTGCAAGTTTTAGCTAGCTGTCAAACTGAGCCAGAGTAAAGAAATGAGTTCTGCTAAGGAAAGATGATGAGGCGTTCTGGCCTGCAACAACCAGCACAGCAAATGAGAGTATTTAGTTAAAACTTGCTTCTGTCAGACACACAATGTGCATTTCCTCCCTTCCTGGTTCGACTGGCAACATCTGCAAACAGCAGTAAGTAGCAGCATATAATCAATTCTGAACATATTAATCATCAGGAGCAAGCTATTTTTAAGTTTCTTGGCTAATGTTTAGTTGCAAATGATGCAATTCATAATCTACTGCTTCAGACACCTATAGGTGGCAAATTGGATGTTGAAAGCCACACGGACTATTCTGTTTTGACTGCAGAAGACACTCAAACTGAGGTTTAGCGCAAGCACTCAGACCTGTGCAGCTTTTATTTAGCTTCAGTCCTGTCAAAAAGAATCATGCTAAGTCAGTGAAATTTATTACTGTGGCAGCATAACATGTTGTGTGGATAGCAGAAAAGCAAAAGGTTTAGCTTGACTTTAAAATTGTTCCCATAATATTCTCAGAATCATAAATGTCAGAGAGAGTCTTAACTTAGAAACTAAAAATTGGATGCAAAGCTGGCTGAAAAAAAGAGATATTCAAAAACTATTCAGAGGTTCCCTACCAAATTGGAAGAATGTATGGTTCAAGGTTCAAGAATGAGAGCTTTCATTCACACTGGCCAAGGTTCTAGAGAACTGATTCCAAGCTCCAAAGGGATTAAAAGCATTTTGGAAAACAAAATTATAATTCAAGATGATTTTGATTAGTGGAAGAAGTGGTTTGGAAATAGGATGCAGTTATATAAGTATAGCTGCAAAGCAGGAACCTACAACCACACGATTACAAGATGGGAACAACTGAGTAGGCAGTAGTTCTGCAGCGAAAGATATGGAGCGATAGTGAATCACAAATTGTATGAGTCAACAATTCTAGGCTGATGCAAAAATGACAAACATATTCTAGTGAATAAAAGAGAATATTATAGGTTGGAAAGATGAGGTAATTTTTTTCAAATCTACCCTGTAAATTTGGCAAGGGCTTAGCTGGACAATTAGATCTAGGTTCGTGTACAGCATTCACGCTGAACAGGATCACAGAAGACATGATGAAGAGGAAAAAAAGAATCCAGAAAAGCTTGACTTAAAATGAATTTGAAAAAAGCTTGTTTTGTCTAAACTGCAGAACAGAGAGGAGATGACGTCTTTATTATGAGAAAGGTGTTATAAAGAGGTAAGGCGTCCACAGTCCTCACATCCACCAGCAATAAAACAAGGAAGTAATGGATTTACAATGTGGCAAGAAGCACCAAGATTATTATACTCTTCCAAGATCTAGAGATATATAAGGATTCAAACTGACTACCAGACATACAATGGAATCTCTATAATTACAGATTAAAAACAAAACAAAAAAAGAACCCAGGCTAAACAAACATCAGGAATAATGTATATTTAGCTCAGCCTATCTTCAGGATGCTGGACAGAAGAGCTTTTCCAGCTACATCTTCTGTGACTACAGCAGAGTGAGAAGACAAAACCTCACACTTGAAAAATGATGACATTCACTTTTGTTGTTTCAGAAAAAACAGACACAGAGCAAAACACCAAGACCTTTTAAAATTTATTCTTGTTAATTAGATTCTTTTTAATAAGATCAGTAATTATTATTATATTTCAAGTCAAAACATATAATATCATCAACACAATTCAAGCACTCCTTTGGAAAGCAGTTTTTCTATACTCAAATAGTTAACTCCCAGCATTGGGAGCTAATGCTGAAATTGAGTGCTTGCAGATTTCATTTCTAAGGTGAAACATTGCCCCTCAGTTACTGCTAGCTGTGTCACTAAAATCATCACAAAATGTTATCACAAAATGTTTAATCTATCCTGCACTAACATGGAGACGCTTTTTGCAAAACAAAACAAGAACCATCAAGATACAAAACCCTAGACTGTCAATACATAAATATGAATGCTGTCTTCAGTCAGTATTTCTTAAAAAAAAAAAAAAATCTTCCTATAAAATATTCTTCAAACAAGATGCCTTCAAGATGTTAGTGTACTTACTCTTATAAAGACAGCTTACCAGCAAGACAACTTACTTTGACTTGGCTATGTTGTCAGCCAGACTGTTCTCACAGCTTCACAGATAACAACACACAATCGGTCTCTGGTTTTCGATGCAGATAACAATTATCAACCACCAAAAGTCACTGCTACGTCTTAATGGATGCTCCATATTCCAGAATTCTTCTTCAAGAGAATTCTCTTCACAACTCCTACTCAAGCTTTACCCAACAATTTTGACTGTACTACAATATGCTTTTAGGAATGCAAAACATGCCCACTGGAGCTGAAAGATGTACCCATCTGATATATAAAGATATGGACTTCTCCAGTGGATCACAGCAACTTCTGTCTTTCATTAATCCAAGGGAACAGCAATCATTTCTTGCAGAGAGGGTGGGGAAAAATCCTTCACTTCCCCCACCCACTCAAGGAATTCCAGTATTTCAAGGATTAAAAAAAGAAATAAAATGTGGCCTCTGTAAGCACTCTAATAATCCTCTGTAATTCCTTTGTATGAATGCATATAGTGATAGCTGGCAGGAGACGTGGCTGAGGTTGTGATCTAGTCTGAAGAACTAAAACAAATAGTTTAAAAAATCCAATCCTGTCAAACTTCCTTCCTTCTTGGAAGAGGTGAAGGTCAGTTCTTCTGTTTCTCTCCAAACATAAAGGAAGCGTTTGTATTGCAGACATGTAAGTCTCGTGTACCGTTTGTCCCTGCTTTAGACAGGAACTCTGAAGCTACTAGTGATATTAACCAGATAGAGGAACCGTGAGAATAGAAACACTACAAGTGCATTTGTTTAGCTCTCCTCTTACCAGTTAGGTTATGGAATTATTTAGGGGGCAAAAGGAGTGATCACCTCCTCTAATGATGTCTCATTTGTGTGTCTCTGAACCACCACAGTAACAAGGAGCACAAGAACCTGTTTTGGATCACGCTTTCCATAAAGTGTTAACTGACAAGTACCCGGGAGGTTGCTTTACACATCCAATAACAACTCCACCAAGGTGAACCAAGACATTTCAACCACAGCCTGAAAATGTGTCCAACTCCAATAGCAAAAGCTTTTCAGGTTAGAATGCTGGGTTATGCAATTGCACAAGCACTGTGCACCCAACACCCCACAAATACAGCCTATAAAGCCGAGCTACTCAAAAAGATCATCATCTCTCAACACCTAGGAACAAGGACTTGAAGAATTATCACTAGTACTATTTCCCTCTTACGCCTGCAAAGCTGATAAAGCCTTATACAAAAGCATTATGTACCTCCTCAGTTTTACAAAGGAAAGTAAGGAATACTTACTGGCAAGTTTTTATAATGGAAAAACATCAAAGTACTGTTTTCATTTCTCATGTGATGAATATGCATTTCATTTCAGTAGTCACTGACCTTAGCAAAATTTCACTGGGTTCAAACACTTTGAAAGCGGCTTTTTGGAAGCCCCATGTCAAATATCATTGGTTCCCAGGGGCATCATAATGGCACACCTTTAACCCTGGTGAAGTATGTGAAACAATGCTCTGGCCTTAAATGCAAAAGCCACAAAATTCCAAAAGGAGGGACCTTTTCCTGTTATTCTACACAGGAGAGGGGTGAAAATATAGACTGCGAACATTTAGCTCACCTTTCAAAAACCCCTGTTTTTAAATCATAGAAAACCAGACGATTAATATACGACAGCTATAAAAACAAACAACAACAACAAAACCACCCAGCCTGGTAAGTTTTCAAGATGCCTTCCTCAGAAGACCTCTGCAGCCTGGTGTTCCTCAGCGCCTGACAGCATTTCAAGGATAGGATAATAGCTCTGGTATTCCTCAAGGCCCGGGATTTCGGAGACCCAGAAGTGTCGCCTCTCGGAGGCATTACAATCAGCTCTATTTACACTCGGACAAGGAAAGCCTGCTGTACTCTGCAGGCCAAAACCCGGCATTAAACGCTTTTCCCCCAAATCCTTCTTATTGCTTAACCACTCAAATGGCTACAGGCTCCTGGCACACACGTCAAAACTGCAGCGCACGTCCATTTCCATCGCTAACCCTCAATTCAGCTCTCCAACACCCAAACACAGGCTTGTTTTGCTGGCTTGTTTTTTTTTTTTTTTTTTTAATTTATTTTTGGCCTTTTAGAAGCTTGACCCCGGGAAAAAAAAATAAGACAAACCACGATTTGTAGAGTTCAAATCCTAGAATAAAATTACATTGGCTGTAAAATACAGGAAAATACTGAAGGAGGCGGCGGTGCTGAGGAGGCCAGAAGGTGATGAGGGGAACAAGAAACCCCCCAGGACCGAGCTGCCTCCTGCCGCCCCTCGGCAGCTGCTGGGGAGCGGAGCCACCAGGCAGGAACCAGCATCAAAGGCCGGGAAGGAGCCGACGCCACCTACCTGTCCCAAAGGCTTTGGCCACCAGCCAGGCGAGATTACAGGCGATTTTGGCTCGGGAGAAATCATAATGGTCGAAGGGCTTGATGGCGGGCACGATGAAAGTCTTCCTCATCTCCTTGGCGTCCGCGGCATCCCCCATCTTCCTGCAGGACCCCTGGCGGCTCCCAACTTACATGGTTGATCCTCCTCCTCCTCCTCCTCCTCCTCCTCCTCCTCCTGCAGGAGCAGCCGAGGGCGCGGAGCCCAGCTGGCCGTGCCGGGCTAACGCCGCCTTCCTCCGCGCAGGAATGTGGCAGAGCCCGAGCGTCCCCTTCCTCCTCCTCCTCCTCCTCCTCGCTCTTTGTCTCGCTTCCCTCACGCCACCGCCCCCCCCAAAACCGGCCGCCAGCCCCCGGCTCGGCCCCGACAGCCGCCGGCCGGGCCCTGCCCGGCCCCGAGATGTCAAATCGCCGGCCGAGCGGCCCCCGCCCCACAAAACGCCGCGGCCCGCAGCGAGCCGGGAGCGGGGCCGGCCGCCCCCCGCCGCCCCTCAGCCGGGCGCTGCCGCCGCCGCCCGCCGCCCTCGGCCCCCCGCCCGCCGCCGCCGCTGCGGCTGCCGCCCGCCCGCCGCTGCCGCACTGGCCGGGCGAGGCGCCGTGCGCAGGCGCTGCCACCTCCCCGCCGGGGCGGGGCGGCGCTGGGCCCGGGCCGAGGGCCCCGGGGGCGGTGAGGGACCGGGACCCCCTCAGCGACCCCCTCAGGGACCCCCTCAGCGACCCCGTGAGGGGTGTGTGGGGATCCCGCCTGAGTCCTCCCTCTGGGTCCGGCCCGCTGAGGTGACCCCGAGCGTCTCCTGCTCTGTGCAGCCGCTTCGCCTGACTGGAAACTTATATTTTTTATTTATTTATTTTTTTTTCGCAGAGGTTTTCCGTGAAGGGAGCTGCCCCGAGCAAGAATAAGCGCACCCGCTCGCCCCCATGCCCGCCCGGCAGCAGCTTTGTATTTCCCAGCTGAATGTGGAGGGGAGGCTCTAGGTGCAGCCTGGGCACGGGGCGGCAAGGCTTTCAGGGGGCATTTTATAGAAATTATCATCTCGTTACTTCTAAAGAGGACTTGAAATGGATCAGGGCACAGGGCTTGGCGTGGTTCCGCGGCCAGCCCTGCTGCTAGCGCTGGTGATACCAGGCTGTCATTAGGAGGCCGTGCTGTGCTCCCCAGCTTCAGTGCCAGCAGTCTGTAGTTACAGCAGTGAGCGCATAAATGAAGGGGTTGGGGAGGCCAGCGTGTGAGGAGGCTGCTGCTGACACATGCTCTCTGGGACGGGATTCCCAGGCTGTCATGCATACCGCTCATAAGTGCTGCACAGCCAGCTACACAACAAGGGCTTGCTGTTTGCAGTATGCAGCAGGAGGCAGGGAAGGAGAAAAGTTTAGAAATCCCTTTCTTAGCACGCATATGGCTGAAATTCCCAGATCCTCCCCAGCAGGAAGAGGAATAAGAACAAATTAAAATATAGGTGTGACTCAGGAACATGTTCTGCATTCAGAAATAGTACGTGTACATACTTAGCTTTCAACAACTAAAGTTACACCTGTACTTATGTGTTTTCCTGAATTAGTTGTGTGTTTTGTTTTGTTTTGTTTTTTAATATACTTTGGAACTAAGTTACATATAAGACACTTAACATTATTTTACCTGATATGGATTTTTTACATTGTTTCTGGAAAGCCTGTTTAATCCCTCCTGTATATATAACAACAAACACCTGGAATTCAGGAGCTTTAAAACCTCAAATGATTAGACCTAAAACAAGTTCCTATGTTCCAAGTCACTTGCTTCTTGTATGACTAAGAAAATACCTAAAAGTTAGGTTGACTTACAGGAAGACATGTTTATGAAAATTCTAAGGCCATCGTTTAGGTATGATGGGTATGGGTGCACTGTAAAAGGTCACAAGATTTTAAAAGCCCCAGAAGAATTTTTGGAAAAGGTGGGCTGTGGTAAGTTTAATAAAAATGTTTTTAGCTTGCTTTTAGAAGTGAACAAGTGGATATGAAGTCTGTGTAAGTGGAAAAGACCACCACCACTGGTTGCTCATGCCAGTTCTTCTGCTTTTGCAAACGTGCCAGATGTGATCTTGCTGACTGCATTGTCAAAGATAACAACAGTCAACATGGAAAACGATTAAAATTTAATTGTCCAGAGGAGATAAGCAGAAAAACTGAGCAAGGACTCATCCCCTTCTGCTTTGTTCCTGTCTATTCATCTCAAAATGTTTTAAATAGTGATAATCTCTTCTGTACACAATCTTTTTGTTGCAAAGTATTTTATACTTTAAAGTTTATTCCAAGTGGAAATGCGAAGCATTAAGAAATAAAACCAGCAGCTCCCAGATGTCTTTTCCTTCATATTCCCTTCCTTTGCTCACCTTCCCTCTCCCCTGGATTAGAAACCCATTTGCCCAGTTTTATTCTGAAATTATATCATAGACCTGATTCTTCACTGTCACGTGCCTGGTCACGCACCCAGCAGTTGTACCGAGCCTGTAGCCAGTGTCAGGCACCAGGAACAGATCTGACCACGAAGCTATGGATAATGGTGTGGATGATGGCTGTTGCTAATAGTTGTTGCTAACAGTCTTAACCTTGGGAGATAGTGGGACGAACCTTGACTAACAATGATGTATCTTGGTTTTCTCACTTGTGTCAAGATTTCACAGGGCTTCTGAAGAAGCTGTGTCTAGAGTACATGTCCTTAGTCTAAATTAGGGCTAGCACTAGAGTAGGGAATGTTCAGGCTGGAATAAGATCTAATGCATATATATGTATATATTTTTAATAATACTGTGTGATAACAGTGAAGTAAAATGTTTTAATTGACAATACCAACCAGCAACAGCTGCTTTAAACTACTGTAGTAGGGAAAATCCACAAACAGCAGTTTATGGAAAGTTTTCTAGCCTGTAGTACCTTAGTCCTGATGTTGGAAAAAGGCTAGGAAGAACACCGTGGGGATATTATCTTTAATTACTACTATGAAATTTGCCTATGTAAGATGCTCCCATTTATTTTTCTTAGCTCTTCTAGAGGTTACAGCACTCGTGACAGAAAGGGCAGCAGCTGAGGGGTGAGGTGTGCCCTGTAGCCCCTGGTGAAGAGGCAGCGTGACCAGATTGATGTGATGCTGCCAGGCTGGCAATGTGCAGATGAAAGACCAGTCACATCCTGCTGCAATCCTTAGAAGTGTGCTTGTTGACTTTAGCAGGCTCTGGGTTGGATGTACATGTATGAGACTGAGCAAGCAGTCTATAAAGGATTCACTGATAGATACTACAATGTAAGGATGATGTCTGAAATTGAATCTCTGGTATGTGGATATATATGTTATATGATATGTTGTATATCGCTGGACATCAGGAAGAGGCTCTTCACCGAGAGGGTGGTTGCACACTGGAACAGGCTCCCCAGGGAAGTGGTCACTGCACCGAGCCTGTCTGAATTTAAGAAGAGATTGGACTGTGCACTTAGTCACATGGTCTGAACTTTTGGGTAGACCTGTGCGGTGTCAAGAGTTGGACTTGATGATCCTTAAGGGTCCCTTCCAACTCAGGATATTCTATGATTCTATGATATGCCAGCCTTTAAATCTTACTGTTACAGTATTTTTTTAAAATACTTCTTCATAAGTGATGATAAGAGCAGTAAAAGCGGGAGAGTTAGGAAAGTATATTTTTTTAATAGGTGTTGCTAAATGCAAGTGATTGTCTGAATAATTAAACTTCGGTGTCATTACGGAAATGTACGTGTATGTATGCAGTTTCTGCAAGGTAGGAGTTTTCTCAGGGCATGATTTTGGAGGGGAGTGTGCTCTTCCTGTTTCAGGATGATACAAAAGTGCAGGAACAGTTAAGTATTTTTCATGTTTCAACTTCTGTTAATTTGCAATCAGAAATGAAAACTTTCAGCTTGCTTGATACTTACAATGTGTTGGTTTGTCTCCCGTTGTCCTTTTTGCTCTGCTTACTTTTGTGTCTTTTCCAAGATTTTTTTGTTTGTTGGTTTACATCTGTTTTTCCCATTGGCAGCTTTCATGTCCTGCCCATCTCCTGGAATTGTACTTGTGCCAGGGGTTTTTCGATGACTTCTCTTTCTGGGCACTGTGTAGTACTCCCTAATTCCACTGTTCTCTTCTTAACGTTCCAATACCATCAGGGTGTGTGTGCAGAGAGAGAATACTACTGTTTCCCCTACTATAACTGATGTTTTTTATTGGAAACCTATGGAATAGATCCTGCCCTCTTTCAGTAAGAGAGATCTATTTCCTTTATGGCCATCTAGGTGCCTGAACTGTTTTCTGAGGAAAATCCTAAGCGTGATTTTACAAATGTTACCTTTAAAGACTAGAGCTAGCTTAGCTGCACTGTAAGATAAATTTTATAATGGGTAATTTAATTCAAAAAACACGTTGTAGAAAAATAAAATGCAGTGTTATTACCATAATGACAGCTGTTAGGTAAAGCTTTATTTGTACTCTAGTTCAGAGGAAAATGGATATGTCTCTAGTTTTTGAATTGTGTATTCAGGTCTAAGAAGTTTAAAGCAGTTAGCAAGACTTTTTTACCAAGTGTGAATGAGAGCAAGTACTAAATTGTGTGCTTTTTCCTGTTGAATTATCCTGAACTATACTGAAGTGACTGGATGTTTTGTTTTTCATTCTGCTTCTGTACGTGAAGAAAGTTTTCAGTGCTCAAAAGAGGTAATTTGTTGGAAGCATATGCGTGTTTGTTGGTGGAGCATGAATAGACTTTAGTTTTCCATCTTTTGGTCCTGCTTTCAGTTTTCCTTGAAGCCTGTGTGTGTCTGAGTGAAACCAGCAGCAAATACTAGAGAATGGCTCTGTTAGAATGGGAAAATTTAATTGCAACAGAATTATGTTTTTAGAAGGCATGGTAGTGAAGGTGGATGAAGAAGAAAGCAAGAGAATAACATAGAACTACCTGAAGAAGTTTTTTTATTCTATTTATCTACTTCAAAACATCATTATCTAATCCACTGAATTTTTAGGCAGTTTCTAAGTTTCCCTTAACTTCCAGAGAGGTTGCATGTTATTGAGGATTTTTTAAAGATTTTGTTAGGAAAGAAGTACAAATAGCTGGAATGCTTTTTGAAAAGTGGCTGCGGAAAGTGTGCTTCACAAAGAGTTGTGCTGTGTCCATTCATCGGTATATTGTGACCCTCGCTGTTCCTGGAGATTTTGGTTATGCACACACGGGAAGGTCATCACAATTTGAGTGCACAGAATTCTACTTCATTTAGTTCTCTTCTGCCATCTTTTTAATTTGTTTATAATATTTTCTGAGTAGCTTTAAAGAAGTATACCTTAGAGTTAATTTGGAAACGTTTTCAATGTACGAAAACGTATAGGATGTCTAAGCCTCATGTAGAACAACTTGATTTAAATAGTCTCCTATTTCAATATATATTAGAAACATGGAAAGAGCAACAATTACTTTAATGGTCGCCCTAAACTAAATGTATGTGTTTACATTTATATTTAGTAATAAATACTAGGCTCCAACAAAGATTTTTAAGGTTAATTGTATGTGTAGTTCCCATTTGAAATCACTGCCACTACAGACGTGATTAAATTTAAGTCTGTATGTAATTGGCTTTCTGGGTTAAAGGTGTCATGCAGAATATTTGTTCTTGAAGAAATAACCCATATGATTTCTTTCTTCTACAGAGTCTCAAAAGAGAAATTAACTACAAAAGATTTATGCATCTGTCTGGTTGTTCTGTCCTCTACTTGTTTAGTCTTCACTGCTCTGGTTAACCTTCACATAATCACTTAGCCTACCACCCAACAGTTTGGGGTACTTACATCCTCATCTGTTATACGTGGGATGCTTTACCTACTCTGATGTGACAGCTTTTCCAGCATTTAATATCCTGCACTTTGTTTCCAGCAGGTTGAAAAACTGCTAAGTGGATTGGATGGTTACTTTTCTATTAGCTGTTTATTCAGCAAGAAGGCATGTAAAGAGTTCCTCTGTTATGTCAGCACCTTTCACACCACTGTTTAAGGTTAGAATTTTATTTTTTTTTAATACCATCTGTAACGGTTTGCTGTAACTTTGCTGTTTTCTTGAAGGCTTCTGTATAATTTCGCTTTTCCCTCTGTCATTTCCCTTGTACCCATCCAGCAGCATGCAGCCCCCTGCATCTTTAAGCCCCTCCAGTCATATGACTCCAGTATTACATTTGGTCTGTTTGTTTGGTTGGTTAGTGACTATCTATTGCTAAACAATTCATAAAGAGCGTTTTGTTTTTATGTGAATAACTGTAATGTTAAAGAGATTTTTACTTCACCTTTACTATAACACCTATAGAAATTTATTGGAAATGGATAGAATTACAACTTCTTGCTGCAGATCTGTTTGACCAGTTAACATAAACATGTAAATATCGTAGTCCATTACTGCAGACACTAATCCGGGTGCTCTCCTGCTGAAACAAATGTTGATCCTAATAGGATTCTGCTCATTTAAGAATTGCACAATTTAATTCTCTGCCCATTCTGTTAATGTCAGTAATGATGCTTCTTGACAGCTTCTTAAAAGCTGTGTGTGAATACTGCCCTATATTGTGTGTGGATATTACCATATAGTCACCATATATTACCATATCTTCATTTACTGATGTTATGAAGTGGAGCCCATTTCTTTAGGATGACTTCAGCTGACTATATGCTTAACTGCAGACTCTCATCAACTGCTCCACCCCAGTACCTATCAACTAGCTCTTTCTCAGCTGCCCTAAAGCAACCAGAGGCCGGGTAGCTCTGCTGCCATACAGTATACACAGCTGTGGTGAAGCACAAGGCATTCTCTTGGCTGTCTTACCTGGGCAGGGAGCAGCCATGGTTCCACTGTTAGCACTGAGTATGGAAGTGGCAGTCGAAATCAAGGGTGCCAGAATCGGAGCCATCTCTTTGTAGTACCCAGTGTAGTTGAATGAGGATGAAGGAAGGCTGAAACTTCCTCTTTAAGGGAATATGTGAGCCCGGGTTGTGATGGTCATTGCCCTGCACACAGTTAAGCCAGACAAAGAACATCTGGGGCTCTTAGTTCTGCACAGTTCTTCATAATCCCGCATAATACAGGCTTTGTCTTAACAGCCACAGTACAGTACTTACAGCTGACAATTTACTAAATGAGGGAAGATGCAGCCAGGGTAAGAGCATGCCTGTAGGCATTGCATTGAATCAAGGGGATGGTTATGTGAAGCAACAGAAGTAACCCCTGGAGATTTTGTACAAGAAAGTGGAGATGATGGGGTATATATCTGTAAGTTTCTCTTTGGGCTGGCAAATTTTGTCTGTGGCAAGCTCTTCCCTGCTTTATTTTCTGTTCTTAACAGAAAGGAAGCAATTGCCTGACTGGAGAATGTAAGGTAGCAGGAGAGAGATCATTGCAATGAACCCCTGCGTTGATGCAGGTCCAGCTTGTTCAGTTGAGTGAGCAGTTTGCTATGCATAGGGCGTCTGTTGGGATTGGGTACTTAAGGCTCTGTCTCAGCTGGCAGTGTTTTCTTTTAGGATTGGGAAGAGCAGTAAATTGTGGTCACCAGAAGAGAGACACTGGGAAGCAAAAACTGGCTTAGTAAGAAAGTGTACGCGAAGTAGAGAGCACAGTGCCGTATTTTCTTCCATTTTACCACCAAGGCTTTAAGTGTTTTTTTGCTGGTATAATTAGCAACACTATTTGACTTCGAGGGAATAGAGATGAATTGGAGGTGGGATACCGAAGCACAAAGAGATGAAAAACAAGAATTATAAATACTATTTTTCTTGTGTTGTGTTGTAGAAGCTCTAGTCAGAGGCCAGGATGTCACAGTGCAGAACAAAGTGATGAACTATGTTAGTTCAGAGTCAGAATGATAATGTTTTAGGTAGCAAGCAGTAGCAAATAAGGCTTTGATATTATTATATTGCTCTGATTTCATTACTTGAGTCCCACAGAAATACCCTCGCTGCTGCTGGAGAGCAGGTTTCCTGTGTATCAGCAGAAGATTAAGAGCCATCTGCATGGAGATGCTGTGTGTCTGCACTTCTGCTGGCTCTTTAATCATTGAAGACACACTGTCATGCTTCCCAGGGCCAACACCCTCTTATAACCACTGCCTACCTTTGCAGCTTCTTGCAGAACAGACGGTGTTGGTAACACAGAAGCCTTTTCTCTACCTTATGTTTTTTGCTCCCAGTCCCACTGATCTGGTAGGAGCTCTTTGTTCTTACTTGTCTCTTGTCTGTCTAGCCACACTTTTTCCTTGTTCAGGTTGTATAGTGCAGTAATGCTCTATTTTCAAGTATTTAAATCACTAATGTCAAGGGGAGATGTTTCCCTGCAGCTTTAGTTTACTCTGAAGCTGAATGGAATGAGAATGAGAGCCATGACTTAACTCCTCGTCATTTCACACAGGCTACTTGGGACCGGTGAAGCATGTCTCTGGCCTTTTTCCTTACATACCCAGCATGTTTGGCTGAATTGCAAATATTGTCAGCGGAATTGCTGTTTCATAGGCTTACTTAGTATTAATTTGTGCTTAACTGTAAGGCAGGCAGAGATATTCTGGGGGCCAACATGCTCTAGACATCCCCCCCACCTTCTCTCCAAGGAAAAAAGAAATTAGCCTAGAGAACAGAAACATTTCTGGGCTACTTTTGTCTGCTGGTATTTTCTGGCCCTGTTCCTTCCAGTATTTCCTTTGAAATGATCTCACCAGATATATCCTGAACATACCAATTGATTGGTATATTTTGATTCTCTCTCTTAGTTTTTAATTGCTGGGAGGTTTCTTCCTCTTGGGCATGAGCCTAAGCCACCACCTTTCCACAGCTCTTTTCAGTGCTTGGGCAACTGTCGTAGCCTTCTTGCTTCTTGATACCTCACCATTGCCTGAAAGAGAGCTTCTTTAGCATGGGCTTCGGCCTCTGCTGTGTCTGAAATCTAATTTCTGTGAATCTTGCTAGTTGCCACTGAAAACAATATTGCTGTGGCAAGAAACTGTACAGAATGACCTTGTCCTAATAGGTTGTGTGCCAGAAAAGAAAGCTGGAGCAGTGAAATTGGACTTTAGCACAGCTCAGTTTTGAATCATTGGATTTAAACAAAACCAAACCATTTTAACATGGAAATTCTAAGCTTGCGTTGTGTAAGAATGGTGTGTTATTTTGCCAATTTTTTCACAACCTATCCTAACACCCAAGTCAGCTGAGTTGTATTACGAATTTGCACAGATTTAATCCACTGAGTTGTTCAGCAGATAGAATCCCATGAGTCTTTCATAAGAATTTCATATTGCTTTCCTTAAAAAGAAAATACGTCAGTGGAGTCTTTAACATATAGCACAAAAGTCTCCTTTTACACTGCAGTACTTCAGACTTTAATACCCAAAGGGTTAGAAAACACGTAGTGATCTGGAGTGCAAAGTTGCTAATCAGAATTATTTTCAATATAAAAACTAAAAATGCATAAAGTGCTAAATTGTTTATTTAGTATAAATTTAAGTGATTCCAAAATTTAGAAGTATATATTAAAACTTATAATCTGAGTTGAAGCAGGCATTATCATGCTGGAATTTTTTGTAGCCAATTTACAAATCCCAGAAAAATAAGGTTTGCATGGAAAGTTCTTGGCAGATCTCTCTTGGAACAGTACAAACTAAACTGCTTAACAAGGAGGCATTCATTATTTCTGTCTTGCTACCCTCTGTTATTGTGGAGTCACCAGCTGTAAGGTTACTGGCATCTTTGAATTTTTCTAATAAAAAGCATAGGGAGCAGTCATTCAAGTGTGGTAGTGAGAGATCTGTTGTGTATTTTAGGCTCACTTTCTTTTTTAATAGCTGCCATACTTTATCAACCTGAGCTATCGCCTGCATGTTCTCACAGCAAACAAAGTTCAGGAAACTTGCTGAATTTCAGGACAAATCTGTGGCTTTATCTTCAGAGCTTCATGGACCTGCAACCTGTGATTAAACAGCCTGACAACTTGGGGCCACAACGTGCGAGAAGTGGAGGTTTGTCTGCTTAGTGTAACTAAGTGGTAAATAGTGATAAATGGTTCATAGAAACAAAAGCTCAAGAGAGTTAAAGGCTTTATATTCTTGAGCATTTAGTGATATAATCTCCTTTTTTTTTGGTAACCTTGAATACTGTAGTCTTGTATAATTGCTGTTTATTAGTAATTCCACTTACTCAGTCCTTTCAAGGCCTCAGCTTTATCACACCTTAACTGTATTTGCTGTTATGCGTTGTCTAAAAGAGACAACATTCTCTTTTATGCTGTAAAGCTTAATTATACATTACTGAGTTTAGATATATCCCATAAGATAATAGTTCTTCAGTTTTATGTTTTCATATTTAATAGTGTTCTTCCTTGCTGAGCTGTGTAAGAATTACATTTATGTGAAAAATCCATACGTTATCCAGTATTTGGTGCAGTGCCATTCTCTGATCAGAGGAGCCAAGCTATGTTCCGAGAGTGTCTTCACTGGACTTGGAGGGGATGGAGTGGAAGCTGTTTTCAAATTCAAGAATAATTTCTACTTTTTAGGTTTGGATTTGAGGGGATATTCTGAATTAATGTCCTGGTACCAGCAAGTGCGGAATTAGCTGAACTTGAACTTGGAGCTCAGTTGTTTTGTCTGAACTGGGTTTCTTAGAAGAATGTAAATAAGAACAACCTGAGAAACCTGTAATTAGAGCCAAGTTTTGACAAGGTATGTGTTCAGAGATGGACTACTAAGGCCTAGGGTGAAGTTAATTTTCGATTTACACAGATTGCTCCTTTTCTTGTTTACCCAGTCCATCTTCAGACTGATCCATGGGGCCTTGGTTTTCTCAGATTAGGATGTAGCATAAAATGTTTTACTCCCTTACATCCTAGGCACTTTATGCCAGGAGATAGGTATAAATAACTCCAAGACTTGCTATTCAGTGCTGTTACTCTGTCATTCTTTAATCTCTGCTTTTGTGTTTTGTAGGATGACTGTTGCACATCTATGCATACAGTAGCATTTGTCTGGGAGGACAGTTCATCCTTGCCATGCATGAATATCCAAGTGCCAGGATAAATTTAGTTAAATGATCATATTAATGGTAATTATTTGTATTGATGAAGCAAGAAAAATAACTCAGCAAATTGAAATATTGGAATTTTAACATATGCTTTCACACATTGCCCAGGTGTTTTAAGTCCATAAAATCTGAGTAGTGCATTGGTTCTGTAATGGCTCGATTGTGGCATTTTTAGCTATATTGAAATACATTTTTAGAAAAAATAAAGAAGTTCTACTACACGGGAAGCTATCTTATTTCATCTTTGCATAGAAATACTTAGAAAATGATTATATGAAGAACTAAAGGGGCAGAACTATATTTGAAGTCTTAGTTAAATGACACTGAATCATTTCTGGCACTAACAGTGCTATATAATGCAAACCATTTGTCCACTATAAAATTGTTTTTCCCTTTCAAATTTCAGCATGGTAGCTTTCTGTTGATAGGTTCTACATGGAGTTAGGTGTTGTCCATACTGGTGCAGCTGGCATAAACACTCTATTGTGTATTCTGGCTGTTAGGACAGAAAGGTGATGCTGCTAAGGCCACATCCAGATTACTTTTTTACCACTATGTTACAGCTAATGAAAACCATGGCCTCACAGGTGATAGGAAAACAAACAAACAAACCTTTGGGCAAGTGTTTATACATTATTTAGTACAGAGGAACTGGCAGGAGGCTCTAGCCTTGCTTTTCTAGCTTCTCAAATTTATATATATGGTGTTTATGAAAAAAGTTATGGGAAAAAATGAGTGTTAGCCATAGCAAATGTTAACAGTTGTTTTGCTCATTCTTTTCTCTGTGTAAGAGAAGTAAACAGGAAAGAAACACTTCTAGGGAAGGAGCAGTGAAAATGATGCACATTATTTTGGAGATAAATTAAAGTAATAAAATGTTTTCCTTTTGAGCTCTGGTATACTTTTCTGTTAAAAAGTCATGGACAAAGGGTCGGCTCAGTGACCAAGTATCTATATTGCAAGAAAATGCTTTTGGGAACGATTTTAGCTGAAGATGCAAATTTATTTAGGTAAATTAGTCACAATTACTTCATCCTCTGTTTTGCTTGGAAGTCATGTACAAAGTATTTAGCACGTGACAAAGATTTCTGCTAGTGAGAAGAATGCCAAATAAGTTACAGGTCTGCAAAATGAACGTCAGAGATCTTCACGGTGAGTCAGTGGAAAAAATTATCCCTGAAGTGTATTTTTTTTTTTTAATTGAACTATTAAGACTGCATTGAATACTCTGTGTACAGGGTGACGTTTTAGATTTTAAAAATCTGTAGGCTAGAGCCCAACAATAACAGTCACTCTGAGCAGTAGCGGAGGCTGACATAAAGGAAGCTTTTGAGACTTGAATCCTAGAGCTGTGTAGCCACCTAGCCAGCCGCTAGCAGAAAGTACAGGCGCTGGAAGGCTCCTCTGTTTTGTAACAGCTGCCACTGGCTGCCAGAGCCAGGAGTGGCAGCTGGCAGTCAGCAGCAAAGACAGCCTGAATTTGCCTTCTACCCTGGCAGCAGTGAGTTAGCTTTTGTAGATTCATTTAGAGCCTTTCTGCCCTCTAATAATTTCTGTGTGAAGGATTCAAGTAGGCCTTCATGGGTAGGCAGAACAGGACCAAACGTATTGTAGGGAAATAAGGTTAAACACAATGATTAATATTGGCATAGATTTTAAACAAGACTGGTAAAAAGTCTAGTTTCTAGCAGCTCCCTTGCATGTTTCCCAGTACATTCTTAGTCCAGCGATTTCTGTTTTCAAAATTAGTAATGCTGGTAAGAGCTTTAGTGATGTCATGGACATTTTTATCCAGTTATTCAAAAAGCTTATAATGGATTTTTCTTTTCAGTCTGCCACAGTAATGGATCACAACTGTCCCTGTAGTGCAAATGCAACATACCAGAGCATAAACTCTTAAGTTTATTGGACTTGCTGGTTAACAAGAAAGGGCTTCATCTCTTAAGAAGCAATATGGTTGGAAAGGGTTTATTGGGGAGGGAGGTAGCAATGCACGTCAAACATAGGTCATCTACCTTTTGTAGAATACTTCTGTGGATCTACGCTAGTGTCACAGTCACATAATGGAAAAACATGGATAAAAGTTTAGTCTAGCCACCTAAGGAATTGTACAGTGTAATAGTTGGATCTGTAACATTAATAGAGGAGAAAGAAAACTGATGACAGAAAAAAAAAGCCAAGCTGAGAAACCCAGAAGCAGTGTGTTTCGTGTTTTGTAAACATGACATTTAAAACTCCTAAGTAAAACAAGAAGCAGTAAATGAAATAAAAGGAGAAACAAGAAGTAAAACAAAAATACAAATAGCAGAAATAGGTGATGATTACTGCTTCTCATCTGGCAGGCTTAGCACAGAAAAATCAATACATTCTGTACCTGTGGGAATCTGGCATTCAGTGCCAGAGCTTCAGGGTAGGACTGCTGTTTGCTTTTTAAAAACAAACAAACCCACAGCTCAGTAATATACTTTAAGTATTCAGATTTAAATAGACTTGCATTAATTCCAATTTTACTGCAAATTTCTGCAGACTAGTGTCAACCAGTGTCTCCATAGAAAGTGGCTATTCAAACAAAGAATGCTCAGGAAGCCTAAATATTTCAGTACAGGCTTTCTTTTACTTATTATTTACTGATTTTTTTTACTGATTATTTACTAACAGGAGTTTGCATTAAGCAAAATTTAAAAAAAAAATAAAAAATCTGGGCCTCAAAATAAATGTGTGTTAAATGTCAGTACTACATCAGGACAATTTATATGAATAATAGCAAAATTGACTAGTTAATGGTTAGCTACCATTGTTTATTTTTAGATTATCTAGTTTTTTTTTTCCTGTGTGGTTGCTTCAAAGCTGTAATTCAGAAACCAGTGGAGTCATTGACTCACTGATTCACTCAGTCAAAGAACTATTCATTAAGCGTGCTTTGGCTTTGAGCTGCTGTTGACTACCTTACCTACAAATCTGTAAAGTGGCTTCTAAATCCCTAAACACGAAAGAAGCAAACAAAAACAAGAGTTTTGTAGCATCAGGTTGAGCAGACAAAGGGCCAATCCCCAGGTAAAGGTGTGTTTGATTCCATGTGGTCTGAACGGAAAGGCAGCCTCCTTCCTTTTCCCCCTACCAGCAGATGTTTTGTTGCCACCACATATAGGTGCTGTGGCATGTGCTTTTTTTTTTTTTTTTAATTGCAGGGAATCATTCTGTAAGTGACATCATTGTGAATTTCTTGCTCTTTATCCTGATCCATAGGATACATATGCAGACAATTAAAATAATACCATAAAGAAAACCTAAAATACCACCCTTGATACATTCTTTTGAGGCATAATTTAATTTTTAGATTTGTCAGTACTGCCACTTGCCACTTGAGGGAGTGACGTGTTAGGCTCTATTTTGACACTAATTTCAGTTCATTCTCAGGATGTCTACCTACACTGGGAGTTCACTCCATTTGGAAGATGCAGACTTTGCATGAGGGTATTTTCGCTACAAAGTAAACTTAAAATGTACTGTATTAAAACATTTTGGACACGTACCTTTTGAGGTGTATTTATCTGTTAATCAGACCCTGTAAGGAACTTGTGAATACCTTTCTTGCCAGATTCTTGGAAAGCTGCCTACAGGTTGTGTTCTGGTAGAGGTTTTAATTAATAGGGGTCGCTCTGGGCAGGTATCACTGTGGAGAGCTGCTACAACTAAGCAGCTCCTTGAAATGCTTGTGATACCATCTCTGATTTACTATGCACAACACCTGTTTCTTCTGAACATGCCTGGGAATAGAGGGATTTTAGTCTCCTGATTTAATCCAGTCTTGTGTTACTGAATTATTTACTGTTTACAAGTGATGCAAAAAGTCTGTTCATACTTCTTCTATAGAAGGGCTGTGAGATGTTAGAAACTGTAGGGCAAAGTATCTGGTATTAACTTGAGGGCAGGAATCCAAGATGCCACACTTGCTTTCTGTGTATTTGATATGGAAGCCATGAATGAACATGGAAAAATCTTTTTGGTATCATTTAAAATAGACCAAAAAGTGGCATCATTTAATGTTGGTAATTTGTGTTTGAATGAGTTTTCATTATTTGCCTTTTCGTCTGTAGTGAACGTCTTCACTATTCCAACAGAAAATTGTATAAATTTATGAATTGAAATTATCTGTTGTGGTAAATCTGTGTCAGTATGCATTAGCTCATTTGCACGTGTGGGTTTGTGTGTGCTCTATTACATTGCTATAACATTAACTCCTAATATTTGTTTAAGAAGTTACTCTGAAGAGTCATATTAATTAGATAAGGGGTATATTTGGACAGGGATTTTTAATAACAATACTTGATGGATTTCTAGTAACCACACATGATAATTTTTGTAGCAGCTATTGTACTGTAACACATGCAGCATAGAGTGTGAAGCTCATTTCACTGCTAAGACAAGGCGATTGTAAATTTGTAGTGCTTTAAAAAATAAAAACATGACTACACTAAATCCAGATGCTAGTACTATTTTTTTAACATGACCTGGAAACCTTAAGATTTTTTGATAAAGATATCCCTGGATAAATTGTGCAGAGTATGCTTAAACGATTGTCCTAATTATTAATGGCTTTCTAACAGGACTTAAAACCAACTTAGTTCAGCAAGCGTTTGAACTAACTAGTTTTCAGGAGGAAGGATACCAATACAAAACTCCCATAGGATTTTTAAGGGTATCTTATCTGGGCATATTTTGTACAATCTGGTGAACTCTAGAGGTACAAAACTTGAAGTTCAAAATTTTATTTAGATGTCATTAGCAGCATCAAGAGCTGGAAGAAGGGGAATGAAATTTGCCAAGGTTATCTATTCTTATATTTTTCAGCATTCTTTTTTTAAGCTTGGGAAAGTGAGAGGAATAGAACGTGTATTATCAACAACAGTCAAGACAGGCTTTCTGTTTGGACAAGCCCAATTTGTGTTACATTTATAATTGTGTGTTACATAACAGTGGTGTTAAAAATGCAACATAACATGTGCATCTCCAAAATTATGATATAAAAAAAGTACCTAATCAGAAAATATTCATTATTAACCAAACAGCGTTCTCGTGGAACAAATACGGTGTTGAGCAAAAACTGCAAGTCATGCATCCCGAAATGAATCACGGAATACACCCACCAGCTACATTATTCCTTCTGCACTTGGCAGCTCAGAGTGTCAGGAATATGCACTACGAACAAAACCAATAAGGAGCTGTGCTATGTGTGGCAGGTATTAGCTGGTCTTAGGAGTTTGGGTGTAATTGAAGGGAGAACTTTTCTCTCATGGCAGGTTGAGGCAGAATGGTAGCTTTCTGCAAAACAAACAAGCGATTTTACTATTATAAAAAGTTATTTTAATGTTCTTTATATTCACTTGTTTCCGTTAGGCTAACATTTCTGTCACAGAAATCTACTGTTAGCAAAGAAGTAGAAATAGCTGATACCCCAAATAAAACATCCCATATGTATATGGTCTTTATAGAATACGAAGCATATTGAACATTGTTCAAATATTGGTCTTTATTTAGTAAATGATGTTTTGAATTTCTGGAAAGGACTGCTCAAAAATGGAAGTAAGAACAGGAAATTACTCCATGTTAGAAGCTTTCTGGGAGGGAAAAAAGTCAGTGCAAACAAAGAGGAATAAAAGAGGCTGAATTAGGGAAAGGTAGAGATTTTTTCAGGCAATGAAGAATGCAAAGAGCGTCTTGACAGCTTTTTCGGTTCTAGAAATGCCTATTTAATCTTTCCAGTATCTTATTGGTGTCCTCTAATTGTACCAGTTAATTAAAAATCCCTCACAGACGAAACCCTCCCACATGCACAAGATTAACCTTGCTCCTGTGAGAAATCCACCACAGCGGAATCCAGCGTAGCGTAGGCCAAGCCGCTGTGTAAGCGTGACTGGATCCTCAGAGGTGCAGAGCCCAGGGCCAGCTGCTGCTGGGGCGCCTCACCTGCCCGCCTGCCCAGCTTTGTGTGCATGTTTGAACCCTGTTCCCGGCTCCTCTGGTCCACTTGACTGCCACAAAAGTTGGCAGACGGGCTGCCAGCACTTATCAGCTGATAGCAGGAAGGCAGTGGTGGTGGTCACCAACTTTCTGAAAGCTGCTGCTGCCCTTCTGCAAAATGTGATAAATTCTGGTGTTCTCCACCGTGACATAGCAACAGGATAAGTACTGAAATAAAATCATTTCCTTGATTGCCGTATATGAACAGCTCTGTCATGCCCTTGCACCTGTTTTAAGTGGGCAAACAGACGTGCTAGGCATTTATTTAGCGTATTTTGCGCCTCTGTCACACGCAGTGATGTGTTCTGCGAATAACTCGGTGTGTGTCCGCGGCACCTCAGGCAGCCCCGGAGCGGCCCAACGCCGCTCCCCCCGGCGGGCCGCTCCCCGCTCCCTCGGCGCTCCCTTCCCTCAGTTCGCCCCGCCCGCCGCCATTTTGTGAGGGGAGGCGGGCGGCGGGGCGGGAGGCGGTGCCGCTGCTGCTGTGACGGGGAGGAGGAGGAGGAGCAGGAGGAGGAGAAGGAGGAAGGAGGAAGGAGGCAGAGGCGGCGGGCTCCCCCTGGCAGCACGGAGGTGGGGGTGCTGGCAGGGCGGGGGGCGGCTGGCGGCCCGGGAGGGGGGCAGCGGGGGGAATTTGGCTCCCAGTCCCACAGCGAGCGGGGGGCGGCCATCCCCGAGGCCCCCGGCATCGGCCTGTGTGCCCGGGCGGCGGTTTTAGCTAATCCGGCGTCGCTGATGGTCCTTCCTCGTTCAGAATTGCTTTGAATCGCACAGGGGAAAAAAAAGCTCTCTGTAAACACGGGGGTGGCTTCCTGTGCCTTTAGAAAACTGGTGTGCAAAGGCGCTGACGGATTGGTGTGCATGGCGTGATTCATTCCGAGTAAAGTTACAGTATTTTGTGCTTTGCTTGTGGATTGTGCTATACCGAATGATCACTGAGAGCATCTGACGTTTGCACAGAAATCACAGAATTTCTAGGTTGGAAGAGACCTCAAGATCATCGAGTCCAACCTCTGACCTAACACTAACAGTCCCCACTAAACCATATCCCTAAGCTCTACATCTAAACATCCCCCAAAGACTTCCAGGGATGGTGACTCCACCACTTCCCTGGGCAGCCTGTTCCAGTGCCTCACAACCCTTTCAGTGAAGAAGTTCTTCCTAACATCCAACCTAAAACTCCCCTGGCGCAACTTAAGCCCATTCCCCCTCGTCCTGTCACCAGGCACGTGGGAGAACAGACCAACCCCCACCTCGCTACAGCCTCCTTTAAGGTACCCGTAGAGAGCGATAAGGTCGCCCCTGAGCCTCCTCTTCTCCAGGCTGAACAAGCCCAGCTCCCTCAGCCGCTCCTCGTAGGACTTGTTCTCCAGGCCCCTCACCAGCTTCGTCGCCCTTCTCTGCACCCGCTCAAGCACCTCCATGTCCTTCTTGTAGCGAGGGGCCCAAAACTGAACACAGTACTCGAGGTGCGGCCTCACCAGAGCTGAGTACAGGGGGACGATCACCTCCCTAGCCCTGCTGGTCACACTGTTCCTGATACAAGCCAGGATGCTGTTGGCCTTCTTGGCCACCTGAGCACACTGCTGGCTCATATTCAGCCGACTATCCACCATCACTCCCAGGTCCTTCTCTGCCTGGCAGCTCTCCAACCATTCCTCTCCCAGCCTATAACTCTGTTTTGTTCCATGCTTCCATTTTGTTTTAAAGTATTACTTTACATTATATCAACATGGCAAAGACCAAAATCATTTAAAGGATTATCCTCCTACAACTTGTTGAGGATTAAGGGTTGGTTCCTAGGTTTGAAAATTTATTTCTTCAACTTCTTACCTTTCTCAATGATAGTAGTTTCTAACATCTAACAATTTTCTTTCCACTGTACAGAAGCATGTTTTTGCCAAGATCTGTTAAAGTCAAGAGGAGTGCTGATGAGGACAAAAGTTGTACAGCTAAGAAAAATAAGTTGTCTTCTGGAGAACCTTTGTTAAAGGAGAATGCTGAGCTCCAAGACTGTAAATCAGTTACAACAGAAACTTCTGCTTCAAGATGCGATTCTAATGAACTTGTACAAGAATGCACAGAACCTGTAGCTATTCCATCAAATCTTGCTTTGGGTAATACATCTTTGGGAAAGGACAACCAAAACACCAATGAAGATGGCTCTTTGGAAGAGCCCATCAAATCCTTCAGCAAATCCCAGCGTTGGGCAGAGCCTGGAGAACCTGTATGTGTTGTCTGTGGTCGATACGGAGAGTATATCTGCGATAAAACGGATGAAGATATTTGTAGCCTGGAGTGTAAAGCCAAACACCTTCTGCAAATTCAAGAGAAGGAGAAAAAGCTGAAATCTGATCAGCCCACAAAAGCAGAATCTCAAGCAGAAGCTGACCTGCTTAATACCCCTTATTTCTACAAAGATCACTCCTTTATTTTAGGCTTGCAAGATGAGCAGGTTGAGAACCTTAAACTGCAATTAGGTATTGCAATCCAGGGCCAGCAAGTTCCAAGACCCATTATAGAGTTTGAACACTGTGGTTTTCCTGAAACTTTAAACAGCAATTTAAAGAATTCTGGTTATGAAGTCCCAACTCCCATCCAAATGCAAATGATCCCTGTTGGTCTGTTAGGGAGGGATATTGTGGCTAGTGCAGACACAGGCTCAGGAAAAACAGCGGCCTTCCTACTCCCTGTTATTATGAAGGTTTTAAAAGAGGTAATAAAACTGCATGTATTTAGATAAAGTGGTTTGCAGCTTTGTCTCCAGGATTCTCAGTGTAATTGAGAATGTAATTGCAGTATTTTTTTTTTTAATTGTAAATCGTTTATTTATTTTACTTTTGACTCATGAGCATTGGTTCTTGGGGGGGTGGGGAGTGTGGAGTGGTCTGTTGATTATTTTTAATGATTTTGAATGTTTTTTCACCTTAGTCAGGAGCTAAATCATCTCCATTAATATTACTTAGTGATGGTTTCTGCTTGTTAAGAAAGCTAAATACATTTTGAGGTAAACTTCCTAATGACTTAAAATAGGAAATGAAAATGATTCCAGCTACTCTGCAAGTAGTTGTTGCAAGATTGTAATGCATCAGGTGACTGAAAAAAGATTTTTGACATTTATGTGATTCCTTGGAGTAATTTGTGTTGAAATAGTCTTAGCTGACCATCAAATAACTACGGTAATTTGGGGTAATATAACTCCCCATATCATCTGGTTTTACAAAGAGCTTGTAATATCAGAGGGAAGAAAGGAGTTAAGAAAACCTTTGCTTCAGAAGAATGTGAATTTATGATGAAAAATAATAGCAAATGGTGTTCTGTACCTTGTATATTAGTTCACTGTTGCTTTAGTGGCTTTATTGAAAAAGTGATGAATTAGAATATATTTGAAAATTCTATACCTTATTCTAATAGATGTTTTGGACTGTTTAGATGTCTAAGTCATTTAAAATATATATATACATATATAAAATAAAAAAAATAAAGTAACTTAATCTTCAAAGTACTATATATCATTAGGGATTATACAGAAGCATTTATCAACAGGAGTATTATACTCTAGTACCTCTTCTGTCTGATTATCATTAAAATTTGCATGACAGTTATATTCTTATAATGGCAAGCACAAAATTGGATTCTCAATGATCAGTATTTTACTACAAGATCTCTTTAATTCTCCCTCTTTGGGATACGCATTGATGTACTTGGCAAGAAAAGATTTTGTTTGTTTAAAATAATTTTCATTTTGATGTAACAGAGAGATGAGGCATTAAGAACATAATGGTAATCTGGTTATGAGATAATATTTGATGGTTCCTGTCTTTTCTTCATCTACTTAGAAGCCTTTTTTGTGTGGTGGTGAGTTTTCAGTTATTTCCGACTAGGCAGCGGTGTTTAATTTAACCAAGTTCTTCTGGATACAAGTATTTAACTATGTAGCTTCTCTGATAATGCAGCAAGAAAGGAATAACCTGCTTCTGTTGGTCATTTGTAGATATTCCAGTTGAAGAACAGAAATAAACAAATAATGATCCAGAAAAATACTGGATCCAGAAAAATACTAACGTCCTGTATTTTGAGTTCATGTGGAATTTATTCTGAATTTCTGTTGTAAATTCAGTGCAGTAACTAAAATACAAAACTAAACAAACAAAACCAAAACAAATCCCAGCAGGTTTCTTTGTTTCTGGGCCTTTTTTATTGTCAGGAAGCTATTCTAACAGTGCACTTATTCATTATTTTTTGTTTTTAGAAGTTGAGTAATTGAGGGGTAGACTTCCTCGGTATATATTGTTTCAGGTATAATCCCTTTCTATATTCTGTCTTCAGATCACACAGAAAGGATATTAGCAGTCTAATTGTATCTGCACTATATATTTTGTATTTTCGTTTTCTGAGATGTAATCTTGAAAGCTTCTAACCTAAGAATTAAAGCAATTCTGAGTTCAACAGATTTCCTACCTCCCCCTCCTTTCTAGGCAGAAACTCCATCTGCCCTTATTTTGGCACCGACACGAGAATTAGCAATTCAGATAGAGAGACAAGCTAAAGAACTGATGGCTGGTTTACCAAACATGAGGACGGTTCTCCTGGTAGGAGGTTTACCACTGCCACCGCAGCTTCATCGTCTCAAGCAAAGTGTGAAGGTAAGGACCACAGGGGGAAAGGTCCTTTAGAGAGTTGTGTTTCCATGATATTCACAGCAAAGAAAAATGTTACTGTTGACATATATACAAAGATGCGGAGTTTTTCCTAAGTAAGTGTAAAGTGTTAAAACTATTGTTGACTATTGAAATTTTTACAATAATGCTTTTTTACATTTTACGTTAAACATACAGTAGCCTTTTTGGTTTTGAAAAAGATTTGCGCATAACGTTCCACTTTCAAGGACTGAAACATGCCATTTTATTAGTCAAAGAGTTGTAGTTTACAGCAAAAATAGTTCTTTTTAATGCAGGTTACAGTGCTGGTACTTAGACATTACCATTAGAGTACTAAAAATCCATTTCCTTTTAAGTCTTCATAATTCATGAAGTTATCTATAAAAGTTTCTGGAGTTATTTGAACATAAGTAATTTCACCAATTATTGCCCTTCTTACCTTAGTGTTGTAACTTTATAGTTTTTCTAGGACGATCATCTCTCCTTTAAGGGAATTTTTAATTCCTGTTACTGTCTTTTTTTTTTTTTTAAGGTTATAATAGCAACACCTGGAAGACTTCTAGAGATCTTAAAGCAAAATTCTGTTCAACTTCATGGCATAAAAATTGTTGTCGTGGATGAAGTAAGTTTTTAGTTACGAAGGCTGTATTGCCTATGCAGAGGTCCTTGAAGAGTCACTGTGGGTGCCTAGTCAAAATGATTAAACGTAAAGAATGCCTGCTATAAAGATAAAATACATTTCTTATGTATGAGACAATTTCATTTTAACAATTTTAAATGCATTTGAACAATGTATATTGTTTTGGCTACAGAGGGCTTGCATACCTGACAGCTAAGATAATACTGCTAGACCATTGTGAACCAGTTATTTTTAATTTTCCCATGGTAGCTTTTCTTCTAACTCAAAGTACTCCGCATTTGGATTATTACATGCTGATCATACACATTACGGTTCCTCTTTGAATTTGAGCTCAGGATTTTGCTCTTTATTAAGGAGTCTGGTACAGATCTAGTGTTTTTCACTCAGGTGGACACCATGTTAAAAATGGGTTTCCAGCAGCAAGTGCTGGATATTTTGGAAGACATCTCTCACGATCATCAAACCATCCTGGTGTCAGCCACAATTCCAGTGGGCATTGAACACCTAGCAAATCAGCTTCTGCACGATTTTGTAAGAATAACAGTTGGAGAAAAGAATCAGCCATGTTCCAATGTTCGCCAGATTATTTTGTGGGTAGAAGAACCATCTAAAAAGAAGAAACTGTTTGAAATTCTAAATGTAAGTGTAATATTTTCCTCATGACAACTTACAAAAGTGCTTGTGTGTCTTTACAAAGCTCTGTTAGGTTCTCATCTTTAATTCTGATTGGTATGTAGTGAGGAGGTGGAATGATGTTGAACATGTAACTGCACTATTTCAGTAGTGCTGCAATGCAAGAACTTTAGTGGCAGTTTTAGGAATTACTCCAGCCCTGTCACTCACACCTCCTTTTCTGCAGCGAACTGAGTTAAAAAAGACAATTTTGATACTTTTGTGATTCACAGAATGGCACCTCAAAGATTTGCACTGGTTATCTGTGAATAGAGGAGGAACAGGATTTTCTTAAACTGTCCTAGTTGCTTTATGGCATAGGGGTGGTTTGTCATTTTAAAGATCATGGAAAAAAAAAACAGAACAGTGAAAGCTTTTTTTTTTTTTTTCTTGAATCTTCTATGTATGGATAATACAGACCTTAATTTCATATGAATATTTTAAGAGTACTTTGGGGAGGGTGGCTGAGGTTATGCAAGAAATAAATAAGAATTTTTAATTGAACCTCAAAACTTAAAGGAAGTCAGAATTATCATGTAGCTTTTTTTTTAAAGAAGGCTTCAGACTTCTGAAAAGTGTATGTATTGAGAAAAATTTTGGTTCTGACTTTACAAATAATTATATGTTCATGATGTACAAATTTGTGTAGTTCCATGGCTGGCATCATTTTCCTTCTTATCTAGAATGTAAGAATATTTATTCATCTAAAAGTGTTGTTACTATTAGAGATAATCAGTAGAGATTGAATCCAAGTTTCTGATGATGAGCAGCAAACTGTTGCAGTACCTTCTATAAACTGTTTTATTTTCCAGGATAAGAAACTCTTCAAGCCCCCAGTGTTGGTATTTGTGGACTGCAAGTTAGGAGCAGATCTGTTGAGTGATGCTGTTCATAAGATTACAGGACTACAGTGTACATCTATGCATTCCGAAAAGTCTCAGGTGGAAAGAACAGCCATATTACAGGTTTGTGCCTCATATAGTACAATGGTTTTGATAGATTTAAAATGGCCAATGTAGTTTTAAAGGTGGCATAATTTGAATGAGTTACATCATAATTTACTGCTTTTCTGCAGTAAAACCTGCAGTATTGCTGGGGGAGAAGAGGAAGATGGATGGGACCAGGCAAAATTACAGATGAGACCATTTTAAATGTAAATAAATACTGGACACTACTATTTCCTTTGTTATTTGCTTTGAAACAGGAATTTGAAGATGCATTTAACCTTAGTTGATGCTTTTTTATTAGTATTGTGGTTTTGGTCTCTCTCTAGCTCTTCATAAATGATACTCCTGTTTAAATCAAGAATAAAAGGGGGCTATTCTTTCTTTCACAATGGAACAAAATCATTGGTCCTCGTTACATCCAACATACAGATTTGTATATTCTCATCACCACTATCCCCTGTGCCTTAACAGATATATAAATACTGTCTTCCATTTCCATGGGCCTCTCTCAATTCCCAACATGTCCGTAAGAACCAGCAGTGACTTAGGCCCCATCTGTTCAAGTGGTCACTCAGGACAGGAGAAGCAGCTTGGATTGCTGTGTTCACTCAAATCCTTGTGAGGTTAGCTCTTTGTTGCTTCTGCAGTGTCTTGCTACACCATACAACTTAGAATACAGGTTAGTTTCACCCGTCTCCTTGAGGCACACACTGGATATCCCCATCTTTCTACATCAACCACCAAGTGCACCCAGGTCCTTGAGCAAAGCCAATCCCACAAATAGGTTTGTGTTTTCCTAAAGGAGAAGCCCACAGTGCCTTCCCCTACTGCTTCCCTGTGTTTACTGAAGGGAATTTCTCTTCCAACTGTATGTAAGAGCTTGGTGTTATACCACAACTCTATGAGTAACTACAGCCTATGATTGGATGTGTTTGAAATACAGATAAAAAACAGTAATTTTTGTTTTTCTTCCCTTGCCAGGGATTGCTTCAAGAAAAATATGAAGTAATAGTAAGTACTGGAGTCCTTGGACGAGGGCTTGACCTTGTCAATGTCAAATTGGTAGTAAATTTTGACATGCCTTCAAGTATGGATGAATATGTACATCAGGTAAAAATCAAAAATCTTGTATTAGTTATTTGTCAAAGCATTATTTGAAAAGTATCCTGAAATATGACATTCACCTATGGAAATTTAAATTGAGATGCAAACATAAAGATAATTTTTATCTTCAGAAGATTGTCAAGATTGTCTTTATAGTACAGTGGCTTGACTGTCTTATGTGTTTTTATGCAAGTTACTAAAAATTCAGAACACTGTTCTTGCATCTCCTGTATGTTGCCAACAGCTAGAACATTGTTCTTAGATTACTTACAATTGCTTGCAACATTATTCTTTCCAATTTGTACTCTCTTTTGTAATTGTATACATATGCAGAAACCAAAGTTTACCATGTTTTTACCGTCTGTCTGAAGAAAGGCCAAGCAACCCTCTTCCTGCTGCAGCTGATCTGCAGTGTGGGGTATGCATGTAATACAACAGAGGAAATATACTTCTTTTTCATTCCCTCTTCTTACTCAGTATCTCCTCTGTCTGATCCAGTATCTCCTGTGTCTGATTTTTTGTGTGTTATGTGCCTGAGGATTTCCTGTTTAAAAATAAGTTTTGTGAGTTGTGTGTATTTACATATATGTAGTAGCAGGTCATGAGAACTGATTACTACCCTCTTGTTGCCACTCTTGAAGCCACTGTACTCTATAACTCTGTGTACAGTTTTGAGGACATCACTACAAGAAAAGCCAACCAAAACCAAAGTGGAACGAATCCAGACAAAGTCAGGGGGGTGGTGCACGTGGTACATGAAGAGTGGTGAGGGAGCTGTACTTGTGTGGGCTGGAGAAGAAAAGGCTAAGGGGAGATTTAATTGCTGTCTTCCATTTGGTAATGGGTGGTTACAGAGGAGAAATAACTTGCTGCAAGAGAGGTTCTGACCTGGTGAAAGGGAATGATGGTTTTCATAAAGAGAGTGGTCAGGCAGTGGAACAAATTGCCCAGGGTGGTTGTGGGAACTCTGTCCTTGGAGACATTGGCAACTCAGGAGGACGACACCCTGAGCAACAAGATCTAACTTGGAAGTTATCCCTGTTCTGAATAGAAGTCCTCCTAATCTACAGTATTCCATGTTAATAACTGCAGTTACTGTCTGGCTTTTTATTATCTTTCTGTTTAGATTTCAAGCAAGTTGTAAATAAAAATGGTCTTTCCTCACATCAGAATTATGCCAGTACTACAATCCTATTTCTTCTCATAAATAAAGAGTCTTAGATTCTTCTCTAAATTTTAAAGCACTTTGGATAATACTAAGAAATAATTTTAAGTCATGAGAACATTGAAAGAAAAGTTTTTTTTTTTTTTTTTAATGGTAATATTTGTACATATCCTACTTGATGTACAGGTGTGTGACATTTACTATAAGCATATGATTGCCTATATAGGCTGTATCATGAATCTCAGTATCAACATTGGACTTCTGGTAAGCCCCATAAGCAAGTGATAATTTTAGGTGCATTTCAATTAAAGCTTCAGATGTTCTGAATTTAGGAAGTGAGTGTATCAAATCTTTGTGTTTTGGGGATGAGATAAAGAAATTTGGCCTTTTTCAGCAACTAACGTTTGCACCTAAACCTGTTTTACAATAGGAAATAAAGGAGGTATGAAGGAAATCCATTTGATATTGATAACTTAAACTGAGTTTTTGCTTTTTCAGGTTGGAAGAGCAGGGCGGCTGGGTCACAGTGGAACTGCAATAACTTTTATCAATAACAACAGCAAGAAACTCTTTTGGGATGTTGTGAAGAGAGTAAAACCAACAGGCACCATTCTTCCCCCACAGCTGCTTAATTCCCCATATCTTCATGACCAAAAGAGGAGGGAACAACAAAGACTTAAACAGTTGCAGAATAGTCTTGTAACAGGAGATAATATTATGGACATCATTAGGAAACATGACAAAAATAATTCTCAGAGGTAACAAAGACATAAGTATATTTGTAATTATAATGGAAGTGTGGCAAAAAATAAACATAGAATTATGATGTCTTGTATATTGCCTTTTTAAAAGGAATTTACATATTCATTTTTTAAGGAGTCTAATTTTTACATTGATTCAAAGATCGAAGCCGAAATTCCTTTAAGTGGTATATTCTTTATTGCAGCGCTGGATGCACGGGGTATCTCTCCACCTATCGTGCATACCCAAAGCAGAAAGCAGTCTTGAATTTTTACAATCAATATTCTACAAGCGCCTATACATATTCATCACCTATCCCCGCCTTCCCTCGCTTCTCATGCTAATTAGCCTTTTGGCACCTTGTGCCTGCGTAGAGCCTCCCAAGAATTGTGGGCAGGGGTCTTCGGGACGTGAGCAGTGGTCTTTGGGAGGAAGACCCTGAGTCTTCCTTACAGTGTACTTTTCACCTTTGGTCAGGAATCTGCTGAGTTGGCACATTTCTTAATTGCAAGAGCTGGCTTTTGCTGATTCTTCTGTTTGTTGTATCTTTATCATGAATTCCAATGTTCTGTTTTGAGATTTATAGTCCTTACATCTGTTTCTCTGTCTGTCTGCCGCTTCCTTGTCTGGGGATTGTCTTTGCCTCCCCAATGTCTCCTTAATCACATCATTATTTTGAAATACAAAATACTGGGTTGTAACAGAAGTAGTGCCTAATTAAACTATTTTGTATAAGCCTTTTTTTTCAAAACCAGTAGTCTTTTGTCTTAAAGCATAAATGGAGAAGATACGGTTCATCTTGTTCTAATATTTCTAAGTGATCACTTCAGACTTCCTAAGAAACATTCTCCTTGTGTAGTGGGTTTACGTGGCAAGGTTTTGGTAGCAGGGGGCCATAGGGGTGGTTTCTGTGAGAAGGATCTAGAAGCTGCCCCATGTTTGGTAAGGGCCCCATTGTTTTCCAGAGCTGAGCCAATAAGCGATGTTGTTTTGCGCCTCTGTGAGAGCATATTTAAGACAGCGAAAAAAAACGCTGCGCCACACAGCAGCCGGGAGAGTCAAGGGAGTGAGGCACAGCACCAAGGTCAGTGTAGAAGGAGGGGGGAGAGGTGCTCCAGGCGCCGGAGCAGAAGTCCCCTGCGGCCTGTGGTGAGGACCATGGTGAAGCAGGATGTCCCCCTGCAGCCCATGGAGTGCCACGGTGGAGCAGGGTCCCACACTGCAGCCCGTGGAGGAGACCACGGTGGAGCAGGTGGCCCTGCACCGACGGAGGCTGCCGCCTGTGGAAGACCCCTGCTGGAGCAGATTCCGGGCCGGACCTGTAGCCCGTGGAGAGGAGACCACGCAGGAGCAGGTGATCTGGCAGGAGCTGCTGCCCGTAGGGGAGCCAGGTTGGAGCAGTTTTCTCCTGAGGGATGGACCCCGTGGTACGGACCCATATCTGGAGCAGTTCTGGAAGAGCTGCTGCCTGTGGGAAGCCCACGCCGGATCAGTTCATCAAGGACTGCATCCCGTGGGAGGGACCCCACAGCACAGGGGACGAGAGTGACCGAGAAGGAGCGGTAGAGAAGAAGCGCTGTAGACTGACCATAACCCCCATTCCCCTGCGCCGCTCGGGGGGAGGAGGTGGAAGAGAGTGGATGGGGGGGGAAGGTGCTTTTGGTTTCTTTCCTTTGTTTCTCACTTCTCTTGCTTGTTAGTAATAGGCAATAAATCTTACTATCTCCTTCTGCCGAGTCTGTTTTGCCCGTTACAATAATTACTGAGTGATTTTCTCATCCTTATCTCAACCTTTGAGCCCTTTTCACATATTTTCTCCCCATTCCTCTTTGAGGAGGGGGAGTGAGAGAGTGGCTGTGGTGGAGCTCAGCTGCCCACTCAAGTGGAACCACCACACCTTGTAATTTTTATGTCATTATACTAAGTTAAGATCTTTGTAAAGGACACCTTTTGCGCGAAAGGAATAAAAAAAACGTGGCAGATGAGTCTCTGAAAACAAGCCATGAAGCTCCCCCCTTTTAGTTTACATAAAAGCTTCTGCTGAGATTTCCTAATCCTCAGGATGGTCACTGGAGGTCTGTTATGAATGTACAGACAGGTTTTGTTTGCAAACAGTAATGAACTTTTCAAAAAGAAAACTTAGTTTCACCTTTATCGCCTACAAACCACTCCTGTTCAAGCACTTTTGCAATAGTAGAAATACTTGGTTGTTAGTGTAACTTCATTGTAGAGAAATAGGGTAAACTACTTAAGGAAGAAATGGGATTTTTTTTTTTTTTTCATGAAAGTGGGTAATTAATATATAACCGATTGCATTTTCTTGCTACTTATTTAAGTGTACCTCCTGGTAGTCCCCGGCACCAGGTGCTCTTTTTTCTTCCAGGAAAACAGAGTAATACTCTATCAATCAAGATAACATTACTTATAGAGTTACTACAACTTTTTTTTTTTTTTTTTTTTTTTTTTGGACTGAGGCTAAGAAATTATTAAGTTGTTATTTTTGTCGAAGTTTTTTCCTGCCTTACTATGTCCCTGTCAGACAGCCCTCCCAGGTAGTTATGTGGTACCGCTAGGTGCTGTCTGTCTGCTGTTTGGCCAAAGGACAGCGGTGTGAGAGGATGACTTTGGTATCGAGCTGATCTTTAAAAGCTTCATGGCTGGTTTGGTTTGGTTTTGTTTTGGATCCCCCTCCCCTGGCTGGAGGTAAAAGGCGCAGGTATGACCTGCTGCAGGACAGGGGGCCCAGGGTAGGGGTGTACTGAGTAAGCACAGGGTACTCGGCATTGAGACACAAAGCGGCTCCGTGAGGCGGGGGCAGCTGCCGTGTTCCTGGGGCAGGCCCTGCCGTTGCTCCCGCCTGCGGAAGGGGGGGGCCGGGCCAATCCCCGCCCGCCCGCCGCATTCAAACGGGGCCGAGGCGAGCGCGGGCGGCGGCCGCTGCGCGGTGAGGCGGGGACGGGGCTGGGGACGGGGCCCGGGCTCGGCTCCCTCACGGCGCCCGGGGCGGCCCGCGGGGGTCGGGGCCTCGGGGGTGGTGGCGGTCCCCGAGGGGGGTCCCTGAGGGGGCGGGCAGGAGTGTACGGAGCCGTAATTTCAGAGCTCAGCATTACAAACCCCTTCTGCTGAAGCAGGGGTTAGGTTGCCGCTTTGATATACTTCCTTTTTTTTTATTTTTTTTAAATTTTTATTTTCCCCGTCACCATTCACTGTTTTTATCTCAGCGATGCACGCAGTCCTTACAGGATCTCGAGGCGGATGATTCGCTGTTGATTTTTAACGACGAATTGCTAGCGCCTGACAGGTCTGCGGAGCGTGGTGGTGGCACTCCTACAACAGCCCTGTTGCATACGCAGCAGTGAGAGGGTGTTTTTCTATACGGGTTGTTTCGCATCTTTTCCACGTTTAAAAATGTGGAAAGTTGTATCCATACTCTCTTCACAATTTTTCTTCAATCTGTTAAGTTAGTTATTTGTCGCTTTAGCTATGCGTATATGTAATGTGGTGATCCAAAATAAGTTCCAAACGTATTCTATTAGGTGTCTTTATTAACTGCCTTATTTTGACACTGGCTTTTATATGAAAGAATCCTGAAAAAAAAAATCTGTTCTCTGTGTTTGCAGCTTTCCTAGCCCTCGTTAATAATGTTTTTATTCTGTTGTTGTTTGTTAGTTGTCAAGCACCGTCAGTGTGCGTAGTTCTGAGTGAATGGAGGCATGAACTTGAATTCGCTTTACTTGGGAACCGTTGGAAATCATTAGGAACAAATGTCTGTGGTCATCTTTGTTACTAAATAATTAGATTGTCCTTCGTATTAAATGGTGCTGCTTCATGATGTTTCTGAAGCGAATCAGAGAATTCAATAATTGGAATCAAATAGCCTACTGTGGGTAGAGATTGTCATTCAAGTATAGGATGGCTTCTTTTCTATTTTTAAGTGCTGGAGGTGAGATGGGGACACTAATTGTTAATGTTTGGGAACATATATTTACTGCAGAATATGTAAGGAGCTCTTTATGCCCTGAAATACACCTCATGTCTGTCAAAAGCATACAATTTTTGCTTTGTTTATCCAGGTTCAGCGAGAAGAAGCAACGAGATACAATCTTCTAGGAAAGCTGTTGTATCGGTTATAATCCTAATGTTAACTTGCTTGAAGACAAAATGCCTGTCTACAAGGTTCCTGCAAGAAATCCCTCAGAGACACAATGTACTACCACTTCTCAGAGGATTTCTTCACGAAGTGCTCTTACCAGCAGCAAAATGTATGGGCAGCAACTGACATCACAGATGTCAGGAAAAGAAAAAGATGGTCTTCTTTCATCATCTCAGAATAGGATTGAGGAAGTAAATAGCACCTATGTGATATCAGCCTGTAATAATGCAAACGACGCATCAGTTACATTGAAACCTCAGGACAGATTAACGCTTCAGAGGAGAACAAGAGTAAGCAAAAACTTGGTGTCCAGTAGTGAACAATCGGATAACAAAATAAGACAGAGCATAGAAAATACACAAACAGGCAAAAGATGTACTCTACAGAGGCGTGTGAGGACTGGCTCTGTGGAGAAGAGTAAAATTAATTGGAATGCTGTGCCTGGAATAGAAAATAATGACTTTGCTGCAGAAAGAAATTACAAGACTGCGCTTCGACCAAATATTAATAATAATGATACTCGGCATGGTAATCCAAGCTGTAAATTAGCTGAGGGTCAGTCAAATACGAAGATGCATTTTAACCTGAACAGCAAGGACTTGTTTGGCAATGTTGAAAATGACAAGTGCACACCTGTAAAATGTAAGACAAGCACTGCTGACTCAAAACTTCAAAATGAAGCTCATATGTCAGAGCAATTAGTTACCTCAAAGAACATTAATAGGATATCAGGAGAGCAACTGAATGAAAAAGGTGATGTAAATAAGCTAGAGGAAAAGCAAAGGTTACAACACTTAATGATAAAGCATAACAGTTTAGAAAGGCCAAGGATACCAACAAAAGGTTCAACAGAAGGATTTAAGCTTACACCAAAGAACAGCACATTTCAGGATCGGTCATCTCTGTCAGCTTTAAATAAACGACCACTTCATCCTCCGTTGGTGTCAAAAAAGAAAACCGGTGTTTCTAGTTGTCCTCCTGTGAGTAGAAGTGCAAAAGAGAAAGTAGAAACGCTTACAGAGAACAATAGCACTGAGGAAGATATTTTCAAAGTAGAAAACAGCAAAGTGACTGTAGCTGTGCGTGTACGGCCTTTCAGTAACAGGTTTGTATCTTGGACTTGTTTCTGATGCTACATAATGCCTTCTTTAGTGTATGTACATTTCTGTTTTATTTTCTGAATTGTTTGTTTTTCATTAGCCAAATAATATATACTTCAAAATTAGCAAGTATTTCAACATCAAGGTGAAGATTTTAAGAGGAATTCATTTCATGGTAGTTTGGGACTATGCTTTAAATTAGCTAAAGTACTTGAGCTTGAATGTTTTTTATGTTCATCAGACAGGTCTGTTTTTAAACAATGATTACCCAACTTTTTATTTTCATAAGGTGATTGATTGAAATTACTAACTTAAAGAATGTAGCTTATGCCTTTTTTTTTTTTTTTTTTAATTATGTTTTTTCCTTCTGTTCAGAGAGAAAAATGAAAACTCACTTCCTGTAGTCTCCATGAGTGGCTCAGAGACAGCTGTACGAAATCCAAGCACAAACCAAGTTTACACCTTCAGTTATGACTTCTCTTTCTGGTCTTTTGACAAGTGTCATCCTAATTTTGCAAGCCAAGCAATGATTTATAAAACTTTGGCACTGCCACTCCTAGAAAGAGCTTTTGAGGGATATAACGCTTGTCTTTTTGCTTATGGGCAAACTGGTTCTGGAAAATCATACACGTAAGTTCCTAAAAATAATTGTTAAAATATTGTAGGCACCAATTATTATGCAGTGTGAAGTTATGAGAAGAGATTGTATGTAATAAATTTAATAGTTATTAAGTTGTGTTAAAATGTTTTTATACGTTTTTATACACTGACAGGATGACAGGATGCAGAGAATAGGGTATACATACATTTTAGGATATGAAACATTTATAGGTTTCATGTTTATAGTACAATTTACTCATCTTCACTTACTCTAGGGTTTCTCTTTGCCTTGGCTTTTCTACCTATCAAGGGGTGAAATGGAAATTATAAAAGACCTCAGATATCATCATGTCCACTCTCCTGCTTAAACACATGCCAACTTAGATGAGGTTTATTTCTGTAACTAGTTGTTTCTGTTACTTAAATAAACTTGTGATGTTTTAACTTTAGCTTTACAATTAATATTAAAACTAGCTATAAAGAGAGAGAAAACTGAACTCATGTTTTTTGTAACTACAGGATGATGGGGTTTGATGAAGACCGAGGGATAATTCCAAGACTCTGTGAAGATCTCTTCAGTCAAATGGACAAACAACAGGTAGTATGTTTATACGTTCGAGCTTCTGTTGAATTATGAGGAGACTGGTGCGTTTCAGTATCTTGATAACTGTTTCGTTCCTTCTCTTTATACCTTAGTGCTGATCCACTTACTGCTAATGCCTGCATTTTATTGCTGATTGAAATCTTATTTTTGATAGCACATCTGATTAACAGGATTCTCTAGCTAGTCCAAGCCAACATTGTTTGCTTCCTGAGTGACAATAACGTACAGAAGAATTAAGGGCATGATAGAATAGAATTCAAAGCATATGAATTAATCTTAAAACATTGTCACGTTGATGTGAAATACGCTTGAATAGTATTCTAATTCTGTTTTCCTAGTTGAGTATTGCTGAAACTACTTAAATAAAAATTAAGCAAAGCCCGCCTTAATTCTTGAGGCTTAAAATTTGAGTTGTAAATAATGTTTTGTTTCCTTTTCTGTTCTGAGAATAGCTTTTGTGTGTGTGTATGATGATCCTTTCCAGAATGATTTAAAGTGTTTTTTCTTTCTGTTTCTCCCCACGTTGATTGGTATAGTAATAGTAATCTTAGAGAATCCTATTGAATAGAAGGATCTGGTAAACTTCCAAAACAGAAAGAATGATGAAATGTTTCTTGGGCTGTATAAGTATTTCTTTTTGTTATTATTAGGTCTTGTATCACCTTGAAATGAGCTATTTTGAAGTTTACAATGAGAAAATTCATGATTTGCTTGTCTTCAAAGCTGAAAACAGACAGAAGAAACAACCAGTAAGTTGCACACAGAAACAAGTATATACACAATCTCAAAATAGTGGCATTTATTCTGTAAATAAAAATACACAGATGGCAAGTGATCATTGTTTTGTTATCTAAGTACTTTAAATTGCTGGTGGAATTCCAGGTTAAAAAAAAACAAGTCTTAGGACTTCAAGCAAAATGTGTGGCACTTCAGAAATGCTAAGCAAAAAATCTTGCTGAAATAGAAGCAAAATGATTCGGTTGAATCTCTAAAAATTGTTAACATCTCATATCTGCAAAGTGAAGAAGATATTGTCAGCCTTTATGAGAAAGACCTATAGAATATTATTTATCTAGGACATCTTCAGATTATATTGATATAACATACATAATTCAGATTAATATTATTAACATATTAATATAATATAAATATATGGATAATGCATTAAAACTGCATTTCATCCACTAAAATCTCTCTCCTCAGTTCTTGGTCCTACTGAAATGTCAGTTCACTTTGAAAAATATCTGTGTATTTTTTATTTTCTGGGATGCCTGTTTGCTACTGATCCTAACAGTCGTTTTCTTTTTTAACTGTTCTTACCAGCTCCGTGTAAGAGAACACCCGGTGTTAGGACCGTATGTGGAGGACCTAACAGTGTAAGTCTTAACTATTCTCAGGAAATCCTAATTACATCAGGAAGCACTCCCTTTACTGTGGGGATGATGGAGCACTGAAATAGGTTGCACAGAGAGGCTGTAGAGATCTTCAGAATGGCATTGGAGAGCTTCAAAAGCTGCTTGGACATGGTCATGGGCAACCTGCTTTTGGTATCGTTCCCTGAGCAGGGGGACTGGACCAGATGATCTCCAGAGGCCTCTTCTGATCTTGAGCATTCTGTGTTTTTAATAGATCTATGGCATAATCCTGAAACAGCGTGCTGTTATCTTGATGCTCTGTGAAAGCCTGTTAACTCACGAGTGAATTAAGGAAAATCTTAGTTTCATGCAGTTTTGCAGAAACACGTACCCGAGTTTGACCTGCTGTATTTCCACTGGCCTTAGTATAATTGGAATTATTTTAGTAGGTTTAGAAACAAATGGAAGTCTAAAGACAACAAGAGTTTTCATGGTATATTTGTATTTTGTCTGTAAGTCAGGAAGTGTTTCAAAGCTCATGTGACTGGGAAACTACAGAAAAAAACAGTCCGAATACAAACTTGTTTTTTTTCTCCCCCTCTGTAGGAATGTTGTCAGTTCTTACTCTGATATCCAGGTAAGATTTATTTGGTTATATATCTCCTTGCTGCTTCTGTTGCTGCTGAAAACTATTCCATGGAAAGGAATAAAAACAAAACAAAACACACTTTACAGGTTGCCCAATATTCTGTGATGTTTCACTTGATGATGCTAAAGTATAAAGAGCACTAGTCCTATGTTGTGGAGCTGAGTAGATGCGTACAGGCATGTGTCACTCTCTTTAAGTGGTTACCTCTTAAACTCAGGTTTTGATTTCTCCCTTATAGAGTTGTCATTTGTGTTAATAACTTCATTTGCAAACATTTTAAACTGCAGTTGATTAGTCAAATTACATTTTGGTTTCATGTTCTGGCTTATCTCTTACAGAGTTGGCTTGAACTAGGGAATAAGCAGAGAGCGACAGCTGCTACGGTAATGAATGACAAGAGTTCTAGATCTCATTCTGTCTTCACCCTTGTCATGACACAAACCAAGGTATTGCTGCATGTGTTTTAATTATCTGTTCAACTTGCATAGTAGAAAATTGTGTGATGCCTAGAGAATTGGCAGAGTATACTTGAATGAGGTGAATAAAGGCCAGTGAATTTTTAACGTCTTTCTCTGCAGCCAACATGTTTCATTTTATGTGCTTTGATGATTACATTCTGTTCTTTCTGTTCTACGTATATTTATAGAAGTAATATAAATACTCCTAGACTGGCAGATCTAGGAATAGTTTCAAGTAGTTCAGGATATCTCTCACCTATTTGTCTCCGGAATATGGGCACTACATTTTTTTGTTTCTCTTACAGATGTGTAAGAGACAAAACCTGACATTGTAAGATAATCCTGAAAACAGAAGTAGAGCTCCTCAGTAGTCTACACACTGTCAGTTTTCTCTATTTACAAATAACTTGTTTGCTTGTTCTTGGCTGTTCTCATTTTTCAGCCCAATTACCTAGTCTGTCATCCTCCCCTTCACCGTTCTCACCCCTGGATTACTACTTCTCTCAATCAGAATTAGCCTTGAGACTTTTCCACTGACTATTTAACTGATCTTCATTAATGTAAGGCAGTGACAGCCTACTGATTTCTGTGGGTAATGGCCAGAGGCAATAGTCAAACTTCAGCAGCAAACTATGGATTTAAGTGTATCTGGTTTTGTGCAGTTCATGCTTATATAGTTATTCAACTGCAAACACTTAATGCTATGATTAATGGTATAGGTTTAGACACCTTTCAGAAATGTACACAAAGGTGTCCTTGCAAAAAGTAAATTGAAATGTCGATTTTTATTTATGTATTTTTTAAGTGAAAAGTTTGTTGTTTTTTTTGTTTGTCCTCAGGCTTTTTATTTTGATTCAAGTGCAAGCTTCTCTACTTTTTTCAGGTAGGATCTGTGGATGAAGAGCAACGTGACCGTAGTCTTACCAGTCACATAAATCTAATTGATTTAGCAGGCAGTGAATGCTGCTCTACAGCTCAGACCACTGGAGAAAGGCTGAAGGTAAACCACAATTGGAAATGTGTGGAGCAGGGAAAGACAGACTCCATAGAATACCCTTAAACTTCAACTCCCAAATATCCTCACATACCAGGGCTCTTGGGCATGACACTCCCTGTGCCGTGCAGGCCTGGTGATCATCTGAAAGGAAGGAGTGTGAACTGCACGCATGAGCAGCTGACTTTGCATTTAAGTCTCAGATGCTGTACACAGAGTTGAGGCTTGCCCCTTTTCTTGGGATTTAGTAAACAGTTCTAGTAAGATCCTTTCTTTCAGTCTGCCTGACTGAAATGATTTGATGGTTCTCAAGACTCTTTAAGACTGGGGTCTCTGTTATTTCCAAGTGAAGATCTAGGATATTCTTGCACTATCTTGTTTTTTAATTGGTGACATTTAATATGGCACATCTGTACTATGCATTGAATAAGCACAATTAACATCGTTAATCAACAGTCATTAACATCACACAAGTAAATACAATTGTATTATAATTATTCTTATTTTTGCTTTGTGTAGGAGGGTGTGAGTATTAATAAATCACTCCTAACCCTTGGAAGGGTTATTTCTGCACTCTCAAAGCAGTCTCAAAATGGAAAGAAAACTTTCATTCCTTACCGGGAATCTGTCCTTACTTGGTATGTATGCTCCAGAATTTTTTATACAGAAGTAGAGGCCTTTTATATAGAAGTAAAGGCCTTTGCAGGTTGTGGGTTCCCCTTCTGCACAGGAGCCATTTCCCCCTTGACTGCTGTGCAGCCCACCCCTAGACCCCTGCTGCAGAAGTAGGGTGATAGGAGAGGCAGGGTAGATGGAATTATTCCATCTCTGATTTGGGGTCTAGTATGTTCATCACCTCTTTTCCTCCATATGCTTCACAAAGAAGTGTGTTACTATGCTTGGCTGATACCACCCTCACTTTAGTATTGTTCCTTGTCTGTCTTACCATGGAACGAATGTTACAGCTCTTTTGCATCATGTATCATTTGTTTTTCAACTACTTGCTTGTTATGTCATCTTGCATCAAAAACTTTGGTTTTGTAATGCTTCTTGTGTTACTGGTGATGGGTTTGCTAGCAACAGGTTGAAGTGATTTGAACTAAGACAGATGCTTTTAGGTGGCTTAGCACAAAAGTTACTTCCACATCCTAGTGCTAATTTCGCTGTGACATTCAGGTAAGGACAGAGTATGGCTTGCTGTTAGAGCAATTCCCATGTTTCTGCACCCAGTACAAATAGTCTTTCTGCTTAGAAATCTGAAACTCGCATTTCAAGGTGACACATAGAGGGAAGAATAAATCAGATAAAGAACAAACAGGACCTTGGTTTGTACTATAAGTAGCTGTCAATCGCTCTCCCACTACTCTCAAAGTTGCAAGACCCTAGGTATTTTGTATTTATTCTGTTCAGATTTAACTTTGATTTCGGTGCTGGGAGGGAGAAAACTAACTTCTGATTTCTGCTCAAATGAAGGTTATTGAAGGAAAGTCTTGGTGGAAATTCACAAACGGCTATGATTGCCACAATAAGTCCAGCTGCCAGCAGCACAGAAGAAACTCTCAGCACTCTTCGCTATGCAAAACAAGCTTGTTCAATTATCAACATTGCTAAAGTAAATGAAGATGTGAATGCCAAGTTAATCAGAGGTGAGGTTGACATCTGCAGCATTTAATAGCTTTTTTTTCATTTCTGTCTGATTTTAACTTATTACTCGTAAGAAAGATTATTACTAATAATTGTGCTGACTGACCACTGGTTTATTTACTCCTCTAATGTTTGCTAGTCAAGATTTTTATAAGTTACACACACTGTCATCTTTGAGACAGTTTTGCTCTTTCATTAACTTTTTAAAAATTGATTTAATTCATAAATAATACTCTGGTATGCCCCAATGATGCTTACTGCTGAGTATTATTTGTGTTCAGTTTTTCTTAATAACACACTAATCAGGTGCTTTGTGATTTTTAAATACAAAAATCTTTCCTCTCTGGTTTTCATGTATAATCCTGCAACTAGTCTAACAGGATATCTTCTTTGTAATTCTATTTGTCTTTGTGAGTTGTGTTTATATTTTTATTTTTTTTCTTTCCAAAGACAGTATCTTGGGCAACAGTTGAGAACCTCTAACAGGGAAAGATGTTTTGCTTTTAATTAGATACAAGGATAAATTTTCTAATATTGTACTGAAATGTCTAAATACTATTTTATCTGTGATTTGTGTGTGTATGTACTGTGTTTTTGGTTTGTCTAATATAGAATTGAAAGCTGAAATTGAAAAACTGAAGGCACAGAAAAGTGCTCAGAACACTGATCCTGAAAAATACAGGCGTTATTTGCAGGAAATAACATCTCTGAGGATGAAATTGCATCAACAGGAGAGGGACACAGCAGAAATGCAAAGGTGGGACAGTCAATAACATATTTTAAAAAAGCAAGTGGGAAAATCTATATGGTTTAATTTTGCTCCTAAGACAGTGTTAAGTTATTTTTCCCCTTAATATATTAAGGGCCTGGAAAGAAAAACTTGAGCAAGCAGAAAAGAGGAAATTAGAAGATATAAAGGAATTGCAGGTATGTTTTCTTTCTTCCACTTGTTCCTTCGCTTTACATAGGAACTAGGACAGAAAAAAACAACACCGGTGATTCTTGCAGAAGAATTAGAGTAGTTCAAAGATTTGGTTTCATGAATGCTGTTCTTTTAACAGATTAATATAGATATTTGGATACACAGAGTAAATTGTCTTTTTTGCTGGTATCTCTTTTATCTAGAAAGCAGGAATTGCATTCAAAATGGACAATCACTTACCAAACCTTGTTAATCTCAGTGAAGATCCCCAGCTTTCTGAGGTGCTGTTGTATATGATTAAAGAAGGAGAAACTACAGTTGGAAGGTATACACCGAATTCAAAACATGATATCCAGCTTTCTGGAGTGCTAATTGCTGATGACCATTGGTACGTAGTATTCTTTGATTTTGTTTTTCTTATACTTAGATCAGAAGTATCTCCTGCTCTGGCCTTTCTCCTACTTTTGGAGTCGCTCTTCCTTCTAACAAAATATGGTTTTCTAACTAGGGAAGATATTATTGAAGGATAATTTTTGTATTCTTCAGTGACTAAGGTAACTTCCTTCTATTTCTCCCTAGAAATCTGTTAACCAAGGTAGTTTAACTTCTTAGTATATTTTGTTAGTGGAGTGAAATCTTCTGTTCATGTAGAAATTCTGGAGAAGGACGTGATCAAATGGTGCTGTCTATAACTCTCCCATTCAACTTAATGTAATAGTGAAATGCCTTTACAATTTTCAATTAAAACTGAAACTAGAGAACAACTTGGCCAGCTTTCTGAAATGTTTGAAGTGCATCCTGTGCTATGAATCCTAGACAGAATGCTGGAGGAAGTTTAACGAATCAATTACTGAAAATAGGAAAGACCTGGATATGTTGAGAAATTATGCTTTATCAAAGAAATGCTCAGATGACAGGGTATCATAATGATTTTTTTTAGTAGAAGGTTCTTAAATTTAAGTACAGATTCTCTTCCAACATACAGGTCACTCAGGAGTTATGTATAATGTAACTAAACAGGAAGAAGACACTCTACACGTAGAAAAAGGATAACAGCACACTATGTACAGCATGATTTTTATACATTAAGAAACATCGCTTACAATTAACATAAGCTACTGATACCACAAATGTTTCTTGTTTTCAGTGTTATAAAAAATAACCTTGGCCAAGTGAGTATTATTCCACGGAGAGAAGCAAAGACATATGTAAATGGGAAATGCATTTTAGACCCGACAGTTCTGCATCATGTAAGTAATTGACTTGGTAAAAGAAGAATATAAGCATATGTGGATTTTGTAGCTGTATTAATGTTACAATTTCAGACTAAAGGTTTTCTAAGAGGGCTCTGAAACCTTTAAATACTTCTGTGTTCCCCTTCAATTTCTACTCCTACCTTCTCTGTTTCAAGCCTATAAATATAGAAGTTAAAGAACGAACCTTTTTTTTTTTTTCTCCTGTAGGGTGATCGAGTGATCCTTGGGGGAGACCATTATTTCAGGTTTAATCATCCAGTAGAGGTTCAGAAAGTTAAAAGGCCATCTTGTGGGACTACACTTTTGCATGATGGTCCTAAAGATTTTGAATTTGCAAAGAACGAGCTGCTTATTGCACAGAAAACTCAGTAAGCATTGTATCTTTTTATTCGAAGAATAAATTCACAGTTGTTAATGCAACTATGCAATAACTTTACTAAGAAACTTAAGATCGTTAATTATTTCACTGTACATGAAAGCTGGAAAACAATGCTTATTTTTAATTCATTCTATAATGGAAATGTAAGTCCCAGACTTAGCTGAAGTGAATGTGTGTGTGTATATTATATATATATATAAATAATATGAAGTGATCACTACAATGCAGTTCACTTGTCAAGAAAACAGACCACCATTTAAGAAACACTAAGCTACAGAGGTCCACAGAGTAGTTTATCTCCTTAGTTGCATTTCTCCCCAGGCACATAATGAGTCAGAAATTGACTTCTGATGTTTCAGAGAATGGCACAAAGCTGAAAAGCAAACATGCTACGAAAGGAGACGAGAGACCAAAGTTATGACCTTGGTTGTCTGTGGTAGTGGAGAATTTGAGGTAGTGCAGTGTTATTCGTAGTTGCTTCTTTCCTGGGAGTTAATAAGTGTGAGTCTCATTGACTTAAAATATACTTCATCTTAGTGTGATTTAGCAAGTTTCTATTACATTTTTTAATTTTGCAACATATAGATAATACAATAAATTTGGAAATCAAGTAGAGGGTGAAATACTAGGATTTTTTTCTTTTTCACCTGTCTGTTTCCCCTATGAAATCAAAAATACCTACGTAAAAAATAAAAGTTGTGAAATACATTTTCACTGTTAAGTTTGGAGGCTGTAGAGTAACTCTTCCTGTTATGATAGAAGTGAATGAGAATATAATCCGTATGCAAGTTTTAAGAGATTAAAGCCAGCATTTTATGTGTATGATATTTCCATTTGTAGGCTTGAATCAGAAATTGAAGAGGCACGACTCAAAGCCAAGGAAGAAATGATGCAAAGTGTCCAAATAGCAAAAGAGATGGTTCAGCAAGAACTGACATCACAAAAAGAAGCTTATGAAAGCAAAATAAAATCACTGGAAGCAGAGGTGGTAAGTTGCCTTAGCATCATTGTATAAAACATAGCAGTAAAGTACAGTAAGTCAGAAGGTAATGAAACAGAAGCAGTGGTATGTGGGGATTTATTGGTTGTGTTTTATGTGGTGGTTATTGTTCTTTTTTTTTTCTTGCATATCGTAACATTGTCTTAGGGAGTTATTAAACATATATACATAAATAAAGTCACTGTTGCTAACACAAGAAGTTGTAAAGTAGATATCCCCTTCAGAATTATTTTAGTGATTTTGGTTTATAGGATTAGTTAGAAATTAAAATATTAATCCAGTGTGAATTTGATAAGGATGTAACTTGTGATTTTTTGCATACAGATTTTCTTCTGTGTAAATTACTACAATTTTAGTGTTTTAGTGAACATGTTTTTTTTCTGCTAAGTTTGCATGCTCATTTGTTATATAATGTAAAATATTTACAAGACTATTATTCTGTATATAATTGTGCATCATGGCAAAACAATAATAAAGATGGAGTACTTTATTTCTTAAATGTGCTATAGATGGCATAATGTGATGCTTGTGAAGCTTTCATTGCTTTCATTCGTATAACCTTTCATTGCTGGCAGTGGGCTTGAGTAGTCCACAGGAGCTGCATATTCTCAACGTATTGAAGTAAAAATAAACCTTAATATCTGCTTACAGGGTGGATCAGAAATGCTGTACAAGTAGTATACCTCCTTTTGTCTGTCCTTTATTATGTTAGAGAGAAGAATCTCGTAAGAAGCAAATGCAAGAACTGAAAAACCAAAAAGCTGCAACTAAAATACAGGAGCTAGAGAAGGCAAAGCAAACTCTTGAGCTAGAATTACACTTCAACAAGAAGCGTTTGGAAGTGGAGACCTTAGCTACCAAGCAGGTATTTAAAAACAAACAAAACAAACCTGAAACTTTTTAGGTGATAAACCTGGTCTTTTAAATAAATCATTGCACCACATGAAATGTTTGGTTTTTGGGCAGAAGGGGAGGGATGACACAGTGGCTTGGGGGAGTCTTTTTCTGAGTATTTTTCTTCTGTGTGGGTTTTTCACAAGTAACTAGATTGCTTACCTTCCGAGTATGCTATTGCATATGCTTTGGAGATAAGAAATAACAAGGTCAGTACTAGTTTATGTCACATGAACCATTTTGCTCGTACGCCAAAAGGTACGACTCTAACAATTAATGTGGTGGTAATGTTTTTTGGCTGGTATTCATATATCTGACTTCTGCAATAAATTCTATCTCATTTTTTTAATGTTACATCCTTTTCATTTTAATATTTCTTTTAAGAATTTGAATATGTAAGTAAAACAAGAAAATTTTAAGTTTAAACATGAAGGGCTTCATACTGATGGCAGATCAGGAAGATAAGTTTCATTCTGCTCTAATAGTCCTTAAAATGACAGCAACAAAACTATTTCACATAAGTAAACACCATTGAGTGTGATAGGCTTCTTTGTTTTTTTTTTTTTCCTCTTTCTCAGGCTCTGGAAGATCATAGTATTCATCATGCAAAGATACTTCAAGCTCTGGAAGCTGAGAAACAGAAGATTGCTGAAGAAATACAAACCCTTCAGAAGAACCGTGGAAGTGGGAATAAAACTACGACTAGTACGTGTGTACATAACATTGCAGGAGCAATGCTGACTTCTTGCTTAGTGGACTTGGATTTAGTGGCTGTGGACCCTTTTTTTTTCTTCCTCTAACACTTCTCTAACAGTCTGGAACAATGAGAGCCTTATGGTTCCTATGATCCTTTACCTTCTTAAGCGATGTTTATCAGACAGTGCGAAGAGATCTGTTCTAATCAAAAGTCAGGGTGGTTTGGCAGATATACATGCAGTCTGCATTTTCCCCTATTACTTAAAAGCCCTTCCTCTGTCTGGCTGAACTAGTTAAGATTTTAACTCACTGGGGAAACTAGACTAACAATTGTTTCTGTTTAGTTTCCTACCTCTTAGTAGCGTGCTACGTAGTATCTAGTGTTATGTCTCTATTTCTGAAATCCCCTTGATAACACTTCAAAAAAGAACACATATTGGCTGGGAAGGCCTTTTTTCTTTTTTCCTTTTTTTCCCCTCCCAAGCTATTGAGAGAGCTACTAATAGCTAAACTCTATTTGATTTTTTTTTTAAACGTTTAGCTGTTGCAAAGTGTTTGATCAGTTTAATCAATATGTCCTATATTCTTTATTAGTTCCTCTTAACTGGAATTCTTTGAAGTTATCTGTGATGATCAAAGAGGCCAACACCATTAGTAATGAACTAGGGAAAAACACTGTTTTCTGCAGGTGAGTATCTGAGTGGATTTATACAATTATGGTGGGGATGCTGGAAGTGCACTGTACTGTTTGTTTTTCTTGTAACAGCTTTTTGTTAAACTGAACATGACATTTCACTTTTCTCAACTAGGTTTAGTGTAGTGTGTAGCTTAGCAATGTTGGTTTGAAGTGTTTTTTTTATTAAGACTTTAAATGTTTACATTAGACAATTCATTTTGGATCATATGTGCTTTGGAGGTGAATCTCATGATATCTCTGTCCATCATGCTTTGTTTTGCTTATTAAAGCAGTCCTAAAACACCCAGTAAAAACCTCAGAACATGCAAACAGCAGATAGCAAGAATTCAAATCCATTGTACTCTATAGATCTCTTGCTGTGCTGTGTTACTTGTCAGTCATAGCTGAAGAGAGCGTTCTAGAAGTTGATCCCTATAATGGCCAGGTGTTCTTAGCAGGAGAACAAGAACTCTGCCAGTAGGGTTCTGTAGCATATATTTAGTTCTGAGTTTCTTGAGAACCAGGAATTTGTATGCTAGTACTGACTTCTTTCTCTGATTACAGAGATTCCTTTTTTGTTTTTCATAAAAATAAGTTTAGTGGCTGATACTTAATGTTTGTGTGTTGTGAGAAATTTGATGTCCCAGGCTTGGATTACTGGGCTTGTTATCAACTTCTTTATTTGATCCTTCCTGCAAATATTTTATTTTTGAAACATGAATTAGTGTTTTTATACTTAGTTGTCATTATTTTTTAAACTTTCTCAAATTCTTAGGCACGACAAAGTTGATGATAAAACAGGAACAGTATCTTCTATTCAAGTGCAGGTTCGTAATATCAAACTGGGAATAGCAACTTTCTGGAGCCTGGAGAAATTTGAATGCAAACTAGCAGCAATGAAGGAACTCTATGAGGTCAGTAAGAACTGAGGAAAAAACACTAATAATTTGTAGTGTTTTCTCAAAGAGAATACAATAATCATATAGGATGGGAAGATTGGTGTTTTTTTTTTTTTTCAATGTGTTCTTAATTTTATTTTTATTTTTTAAACGTGTGCTCCTTTATTACTCAGAAGGCATATGAGAGCTCTGAAAAACTGTATTTTTTTCTAAACTTGGTATTCCTATATCTCAGATGCCAGATAGTTGGTTGTCTTTGCTAAACATTGTATTTATTTATTTTTAATCAATTATTTATTTATTTATAGTTTTTTTTATATATATATATTTAAATTATTTATTTTTAGCAATTGCATCTCAACGTAGCTTGCAGTCCATTATCTTCTAGACTACATCTATCCTAACAAAAAGAAAAACATTGAATCTGCTATTGTACAGTCAAAATGTTGACTTCATCTACGGGTTGTATGCTTCATTGTCACTCTATTTCTGCTTAACACTCCTCCTCTGTTTTCTTTGTTTTCCAGAGTAATGATAACAATAAAGCTGCTGATGTGTTTTATGACCCTGCTGATGAGTGGGAACCTGACCTTTCGGATGCCTCAGTTTCCTCTCTTTCCAGGAGAAGGTGATAATTTGTAGCTCCTTCAGCTATGCTTGAAAGAAAGCAGAAGTTAATTTGTATAATTATGTAAACGTGCTTTTCTGCCACTCATATAACTTTTTATTTACGAATTCTTCTTCTACCTTTTTATAGTGCCAAACTTATAAATTAAGTGAAAAGTTGTGTAACCATTTGTGAGGAGTGAGGAAAGTTAAAGCACAGTTAAAACAAGTCAGGCAGTACCAAGGGCTCAGCTTAAACACAGCTCCCAAAATGAGTGGCGGAGTTCCTTCTGAGCCTCCTTCCAGCTGTTTCACAACTTAAAGGTTGGCTGAGGCTTCTCAAATTGCTCTCTTATCAAGAACTGGCCTTGGGTGCCAGGGACTAAGTAAGCAACCAGAGCCAGCCTAAAGAAGTTTTTGGCTTGTCTGATGGTGGAGAGCTTCGTGGAATGTATCTGTTTTACCAAGAAAAAAAAACTTCCCATTTGGCTTTACAGAAGCAATTTAGTCTGTCCAACAAACAAGATCGAAAAGAGTACATATACAACTTTTAATATAAAAAGAATATATTATAAAAAGTACATATAAATATTTTTTGTCTGGTGGTTGTTAATATTCATTGCGTCTTCAGTGGGCACTAGGGGAGAGGTTGGTTTTTTGTCTTTTATGTTTTACTTCTCTCATCCTTTCTAGAAGTAGAAGTTTAATGAAGAACAAGAGAATTTCTAGATGTTTGTCTGGTATACAATTGCAACCAACCCATGATACACAAACTTCCTATATTTCAGGTATTTATTGATATACAGGTAGATCACCTTTCATTTCATACTGAGAACTTGATGAAAATACTATCTGTATAAAACACATGTACTTCTAATACTTATTTTTAAAAACATATGTAAAAAAGTGTGGGCCAGAGAACAAACTGGAAAATGTCTTGTTTGTAATGTATTCAAGCTGATAATATCAAGCTGTTAACAGTAGATCTTTTTTTGGTTTCTCTGATTGTTTTTTTAGAGTGAAAACTTCCTAACCATCACTCTCAGCCCTGTTGAAAGAGTTTTACTTAAAACATTACCCCATCCTTAACTAAGCAGTTTTACTGGAGATGAGGATAATTCATGTAACAAATTGCCTGAGGCTGAATCCTGATACAATCATTTGGAGACTGTGCTTGAGTTGTTGCTATTCATTTAACTGCTAAGGTTTCCCCTAGCTCTTTGTCAGGTTTTATCTCTTTTTTTTTTTTTTTTTTTTTTTGGTGAAAAACTAGATGCCTCAGGCTTCCAAATGTTTTTATGGAGTTACTTTATATTGGCCGAGGTTTATTTTCTGTGTCTCTGTAGGTTCGTTCCATTATTGAAAAAGATGGATTAATGTTAAAGAATTTCACTGGGGAATTTCTTTGTACTAACTGAATCTAAAAACTATGTAGAATTACAAAATACAAAATAGTCATTATATGGATTTTCTGACTGCTTATTCTTGTGAAGAGTTTCTTGCCAATGTATTTTACTTTTTCACCTTACAGGTTCACAGAGTAAATCCAGCATATGCCCAAACTTCTCTGAATCACTTCTTCCTGGAATTTGCAAAGAATCTGTAAGTTCAGCTTTAGATTTACTGGAACAGAATCATGAAGGGAGAAAGAGCATAGCAGATCATCTCCTAAGGAATTTGTTTACCATTTTCTCTGGAGTTTCTGCCATTTCAAAAGCCTATGAACAGCAAGATGAAGAATGTCAAAAAAATTGTAAGTCTCACTTTCATAACTATCGAAGTAAACATTATTAAACGTCTTGTTTTGTCTTTCGGACTTATAAGCATTCATCTGTTTGCTGAGGGAGAGAATAAATATTACTACTTTTATTTGCAGAGCAGACCTGCTGATAGATCTCCTATTTCTTTTTTAGTTTTCTCTACTGATCATGCTGCTCAGTCCTACAGCATCAAAATTACTTCTGTGTTTGGCCAGCTTGTGGTTCTAGTCAAGGTTTGGCTTACCCATGTGCAAAAGTGCCCTAGCTCTGTGAAGACTGATGAAGAATTGAAACAGGAAGTAAAGAACCTGGGAGGCTATTTACAGTTACTGTTGCAGGTAAAGTATATATTTTGGAAGAAAATATAATTCAGCTGCTGCGTGTAGAGAAGTTCTGTGCATTAAAATAATATAGACTACAGATGGGCTAAACACAGTTAAATATCCAGCATATAAAACAACAAATGGACAGACCTACGGAAAATGAATAGCAAAGGGTATGTTTGTATCAGCTAAACTGGTACTATTTTTTTTTTTTTTTGCGAGTTCAGTGTGATGTAGACTTCTGTGTCTAGGCCCTGACAACAGCAAAAGCTTGTCAGTATGCTGTCAGTCCTGATCTGGTAGGTTCTACGTCCCAAGGATGGCACAGAATCAATGTGATGCATTGCTTTTGTTGTGGGTGGATGGGGTGGTGTTTTTATTTTTTTTGTTTGTGTTTTTAACTATAAAATTAGAATTACTTTAGCTACTATTAATTGGATCATACCCGTATTTCTCTGAGTCACGCAGGTATCCTAAAAAGTATCTGTAATTCATATACCAGTTTTATCTGACAATTGAGCAAATCCTTCAAAGTGATGATAGGAATGCCACTTAGCCCTCTTGTTTTCCATGAAGGTAAAAGGGGAAAATAAAATATGCAGTGACAAGAGTGATTGCTAGTTTGTATTCTGGAAAGTGCTACTGTTTATGGATTTATAAAACCAGTCACTGGTAAATGTTATTCCTGGTACAGCCTTGTGAAGAGTAATTCTATTTTAATTGTGTAGTATAATGATACCATTTTTCTTTATGGCTGCATTGGTTTCTCTTCTAGATGTAGTAGATAAGTCATTAGAAGTGGGAAGATAGAAAGCTGAAAACATACTAAACTATCATGCAGTGCAAACTCTTGCATCGTAGAAGTCTTGTGCTGTTAGACCAGTGATACTTGCTAGTTTCAGTGAATGGTAACGCTTTTGTTTCTAAGGGATGTTCTTCAGATATTTCCTCAATGGTAACAGAAGCACAGAGCAAAGTGAACGAAGCAGTAAAACAAACAATTAAATGCATAGGACACTTGGCAGTATTCACAAGAACTGATATTTCCATTTTTGAAGAGAACGACATTCCTGCAACTGGTCTACAGGTGAAAAAATGTTTGTTAGAAATAATGACTTTGTAGATGAGTATCAAAAATACTTGAGCATGAAAACATAACGTTTATTCCAAATGATATCTTTGTTTTTTTCCTTTGTATTCTTTGTGCTTCTGTATCCTAGGATACAGCACTAAATAATGAAGTAATTTACATGTTGACATTCACTTTTTTTTCAAGTAAACAAGGTCATAATTATAATGGTTATATAAAACAATTTGATCAATTAAGTGTTTTCAGTTTATCTAATACTACTTTTTTTTTTCCTCTGGAGGAAAAAATGTGTTAATATAAAAATGTGTTAATGCCCTGAATGTTTTTGAAATAAAAAACAATGAAACAAAAATCTCAAACTTTTAAGTTTGTATAACTTTCACCTACAAGCAAGAAGAAATGCTGTGCTTTTAGGGTTGCATCTCTGCAGAGATTGCACAAGTATACCTACTTCAATAGAATTCAATATTTATATGAATAATCTGGCTGAATACCACACCCTATTTTTAGAAATCTGAAGAAAATTGGGGAAAAGGAGGTTAGAGTGCTGAGCCACTGTGATCTGAGAATCACATGTGTCTGAATAGGCCAGCGCTGAACAATTCGTACCCCACAGCCCCAAATTGTTTTTAGTCCATTATGGAAAATCTATTTTAGCTTCTAGGCCTAATCAACTCCTTTAATCGTTATGTTTTGAACCTTTATTTTAAAAGGACTTTGTACTTGCTGTTTATGATGGAGTAGGTTTGGGGCTGGACTTTCTTACGGATACAGTACAGGAAAAAGCAAGAATGGTGCAGAAAGAACTATTGAAACAACATCCACAAAATGAGGTGAGATTTCAAGAAGATTATAAACAACTGATACATTTTTAGAGACACTTGATCATGTTTTTTATTTTTCATCTGTTCTTTCTAGAAAGATTGTGTGGCATGCTATTACAGTTGAACAGAAGTTTGAGATGGGTGATACCAGTCGTGCAGATTTTTTTTTTCCAGTGTTTAGCCTTTCACCCATATGTAATCTGAACATTTAAATGTATTTAATTCAGAGTAATTTCTGAATTGAAGGGCACTTTGGGGACACGTTGAATAGAATTTCATAGTGTAATCATGAGGAAGAGGGAGAATACAAAAAACTTTCACAAAGATGCCACTGGACAAAATGGTGAAGATGCCATTTTTTATTCTGTATACCGTTCTTAAGTTGTTTTGTATAAAACAAACAAACAAAAAAACACTTAGTAATGTCTTATGATCCTAAAAGTTAATTGCTATTTTATAATGATAATAGCAAACACCTCTATTTCCTACACCGTTATTGTTGAGAAGATGATGAAGTTTAAAAGACTTTTTTTTTGTAGACTTTATTTTCACATATGGTTCTTTTGCTCCTAGTCCCAAACAATGTGATGTCTAAATATTGAAATAGTTCAGTGTTATCTTTTAACATTTTTTGTACAGTCATGAGCAATGGTGGCAGTGTACCTGTATCTGAGCAATCCTGTCTTGTGCCATGGATTTCTGTTTTTTATTTTTCTGTCAAAGCTGATAAACTTGCAGGGCTGTGGCCAGTAAGAAAGTCTGAATAGCGAGTTGGGTTAGATATGATACATATTTCTGAAGAATTTATTTCTGTTCAAAAATAGATAATAAATGATCTGGACTAAATGGTTCATATCAGTTGGAAAAGAGTGATAAACTGCTAGTTGCAAGGAAAGCAAAAATTTCTTTTTACTCAGATTTTCACTGTTTCTTAATCCTACAGGTAGCAGTGAAACTGTCCCATATCTTTCATATTCCTGTCTACTTAACTCCAAAACATTTCATGTTTCTAGCAAAAAGAATCAAGCAGTCTGCTTTATCAATATTTCTGTTCACTTGCAGCAGATTCTTATCTACCAGCAGGGATCCTGTACATGCTTGTTGTTGGCTGAGCTAATGTTTTAGGTAATGTCTACAGCTAGTGCGAAATTGCAAAGAGAACACAAAGGTATTAGCTAAGAGCTTACCCCTGCCACTTAGAATGGCAGCGATATAAAAATTACAGGAGAACCTTTCTTTAGTGAGCACTTACTTTTGCTCATTTGACCCTCCTGTGTTAAGGGGGTTATATGAAGTCTTGCAGATATGTGAACAGGTAGACAACATTGTTAATAATTTTATTTGAAAAATGCATGTCATCTTGCAGAAACTTTACTCTTGCTTTTGAATGTTTTCCTCGTCAGCATGCTGGTGTTCATTGTTATGCTTCTAAAAGATTCACGTACTTTCACTGTGCCTTGAATGAAGTGTGCAATATAATTAAAAATTCTTTTGTAGATTCAAAATCGAATAAGGGATGATGCTGTGGCATTAGCCAGGTTCCTTGAACATAACATATCTTCTTGCAGAAAGGTAAGGGAAATGTTTCACCTAATGTGGGCTTTGAAGCTGGGTTTTAAATGTGATGGATGCACTTAACAAAACAAATCTGAAACTACCTGGATCTGAAATTGCTATATTTACAGTTTCATGATGACAAATCCTGCTCAGTGGCATTCTTGTGATTGGAACGTTGCAGCTGTTCTAGCCACTGCATTTCCCCTCAAAGATGCTTGGTTTTCATTTGACTTGGTGTTTCTAGAGGTACTTGTAGCTTATCCTCATGTATTTGTGTTTATTATGAACACCCTGAAGTTCAGTAATGCTAGGGTAATAATGGTATAAATAGCTACTGCAATATTTTATGCACACAGCTATTGATATTTTGAATTAAAATGCAGGACAGATGTTTTAAAATGCCATTAAGAGCATTTTTGGGAGTTAGTTTATTTACAGTTTTTTTTTTTTCTCTTTTCCTTCTTTCAATGATATGCACTTCTTTCCAGAGCTGTCTTATGTACTGTAACTTAATATCACTTTCATACTATATTTCAGTGGCCTGTTTTGTGTGACTAAATCCATAATAATGTATTAACTATTAAACATTCCTGTCATGTACTTGGGTCTTGTAAAATTGCTTTTTATTAATACAGAAAGAAATAGAATCTCAGTTACCAGAAGAAGATTATGTGTATATGGAAATTAAGAGAAGTACTAAGATCGCTGTGAAATATTTGGAATTGGAGCAGTGCCTCGCTGAAGTCTATCAGATCGTTTCTTCTGCATTACAAGGTATTTACCTGGGTTATTGCCTGTCTTGCTAATAACATGTAGACTAAAGGAGACATGTATAGCAAGAGGAAGGGAAGACTGGTCTCTTTTTGCAGAATATCGCATTTAATTCTTACAGTTTTTGTTTCTCATAGGGTCATTCAGAAACACAAGCCCTCTCAGGAGCTTCGCAGGAGAGATTTGTTTCATAGCTGGATGTTTGTACAATTATTTCAATTCACTTCCTTTGGCTTCTACTTCTACAAACAATCCTATCCAGAGAACACCCATGCCATTTATGAACTTGGATGAATTGGACTCTCTGGTTGATTCCCTTATTGTGAATTTTGAACTTGACCAAGGGCAGCAAAATCTGAAATCTCAACCTCTGTGTAATGAAACTACTGAGACAGAAGGAAGACAAAGTGAAGCAGGTGGAGATGAATTTGCTTCGAAACTGAAGGGGATTCCAAAACACACATATAAACTCCAGTCACCACCTACGTTTCCAGAGGAGCTCTCACTTGGCAAGATACAGTGGGTATAAAATACTACTATCAAGAATTCAGGGAAACTCTACGAGGGGAAAGTAATATATCACAAAAAATATCTTTAGTGGTTTTGTAGTCCATTGAAAAATCTTGGCCTGAAGTAACAGTGATAATGCTCTTCAACTCATTCTAAAGTAAGTTCATGAGGTGTGGTGTTGCTAGAGGTTATCTTTGCTCAGATCGCTTTCAGTATTAATTCACAGTGCATTAGAAGCATAGCTCTTCCTAAATAATATGCGAGTTATCCCATGATGCTGTGGAGAGTTGCACTGATAAGCAATCTACAAGTAAAACTAGAATGTATGTATTAGAGATGTAGGGCTGGATGGGGTTCAAGTTCCACACTTTCAAGGTAAAAAATTGAGGCAAAGATGTATCATAACCAAATCTACACGCATCGCTAAACATCCTTCACAGGTATTCTGTAAATCTAGATGACTCTGTACTCAGGAATTGTAACAAAACTCCCAGTGATAAATGCAGACAAGATTCATTCATGTCACTGATGCTGGAATTTAAGTCTGAGAGGATGTTGTGCTCCACTGCTTCCATGTCACCTGTTCGATTAGCTTACCATTCTGCCTCCAGAAGTTAATGTCGTGCTATGGCCTAGGCTTAACTGTGTTACTCTGAGCTATTTACAAGACTATTGCTGTATGTTACTCAATATGTTCCTCATGTTCCTTTGCTACTTGTACTGGGCTGTGATTTGGTGAAAGGATAGGGAGCAGATCTTTGTTTTTGCCTTTTGTGGATTGTTTCCTATACTTTTTGCTTTTAGAATGACAGCAGCATTACAAGTGGACCTTCATTAGGCTAAACCAGTGACTTTGCCAGTCAACTACTACCTTGTGCTTTTTACTGTAGACATAGTTTATCATGTACCTTTAGTCTGTTGGCTGAAGCCATTGAAAGCTAACTGCAAGGACGAAAATGTTTTAAGATTATTTATTCCTTAATATTGGGTTCTAGGAGGCCTGGACCTCACACATCTTGCTCATAATCATGCTGAGAAAATCGTGAGCTGACACTTAAATGTTTTTTGTTTATTTCAAAGCTTCTGAGCCAGGTATTCATAGCTACCATCTTTCCTTCTGAGAGAAGAGGCCCAGCATCTTGAGAGATTCAGTCTGTGAGAACAGTTCAGGCTCTTATACCATTTTCTACAAATGGACTACGTTGAAGAGAATCAGTCATCATTTTTCTGTGATAACTTTCATAGTAGTAACCAATGCTGTCATTCGGTGGTTTTGTGCTTATCTGCCGTGATGGAAATGTGGAAAGGTAATTATGCTGTTATGGTAATTATCCATAACCCATATATCTTTTTCTGAAGATTAGTGTACCTTAATATTTTGTCCAAAAATGTCTTGCAGTGCGGTTCTACCATGAAAATTAATTGGCACTTTTTATCTGCTAACATTTATTTCACATGAGGTGCAGTGTTGCTTAGTTGCTTTCTTTAGAGACATTTACAAGTCTGCTCAGGGGTTAATAAAGTCTATTCAGTTATTCAGATTTTTATGCTTTTAAGTGTGAATACAATCCTGGTATATTTATACTTCTGTAAATGTACAATTTTGTATTTGGCTGAAAATTTTAAAAACATTTGTGGTTCTTCTGAATCATGTATCTAAGTGCAAGCATTGTGAAACTAAATCATGTAACTGATAGCCAGTTTCTACGACTTCTGTAAATACCTGTACAACAACACGTGTAAGTTCTTTGTCAGTTTTCTTCTGTTCACAGTTGCTTTTGAGACCTTCCTTTGCTGGTAGTATTGCAATGTAACATTCTGAAATACTAATAAAAGATATTTTCTGTAGCACTCAAGTGAAACCAGAAGTGTGACTACTTTAAGTGTCTCTGTTAAGACATTTAACAGCACATGTTTAGATGCTGAATACTTGTGACTTAATCTACACATATTAAGGTCACAATACTCCCTTCTTTTCACATTTGTTAATATTGTGGTGTTATGCCAAGTTTCAGTTGCAAAGATATTAAAGTGTGTTACTTGCTGACATTTCACCTGCTAGATGATTAATCATGTTTGCATTTTTTTGTATTTAATGAGAAGAACTGGTGAGAAATTATCTTGTTTGTTACAGTTCTGTGTATTATTATTAGAATTTGTTTACTTATTTTTTTTTTTTAAAGGAAAGAACAAGGTCGTCATAACTCAGAGCTCACACTGACTTTCACTTTTTAGCCTTTATGAAAACCATGAGAAAAACACCATGCAAACAAATCGGTTTCTGATAGGTTTAACTGAGGTAGCAGAAAGTTGATGGGCGACTTCAATCCCATCACATCTGGCTTTTGAACGACGAGTGAAAATGTTGCCAATAGCTTCCTGCAGCTTGTGTTCTCCTCATCCATGCTAAGGTGAATTGTAGAAACTGATTAAAGCACCTTGTTAATATCATATTTACATTTTAGTATGTCACCAAAACCTACTTCTGCTAGTGTTTTCTTCAGCTTGGTGCCCTTGTTACAGTTATACATCATCGAAGTACTTCACTCTTACGGTATGTATGGTGACCATACATCATCAGGGTGGGCTAGTGCTCATAACATATTGCATTAATACATCAGCAAGCCTGGCTGGAGCTCCAGTAATCTATTGGTGTAATATACCATCAGAGTAAGGTATATTTATAACTATAGGCTGGTCAATCTATAAATTACCCATGTCAAAGAACTGGGGTCATGGCAGGCAGGCAGATTTTGGGATGGATTGATATGGCTGTGAATGGTACGTTAGTTTCTGCCTTTCCAAGTAGTTAGAGGTAGGTGTGAGTTAGGCCTGGGTCAGCAGAGCAATTGACATGGCTGAGCACAATGTCTACATCACCTGCTGGGCATAGTGGTGAAATGAAGTAGAGCCTCATGCTGCTGAGATGAAGGATTTTGCAGTCCTGACTTATTCTCCATCTTGCATATTTGGAGATCTGACTCTGAAGTCAGAATCTGAATAGCTTCTGGCAGACAGTGGTAGTATTTGTTGTGATAGTTATTATGAAGCACAGTTTCAGAATAATTTTTACTTTAGTATGTGACAGAGTTGTTAATTACTTCCACAGAAATGCATTAGTGTGAATTTCCCTGGTGGAATTGACATGGGACTGGTATCACAACCAGCAGTCATTAGAATACCTTGATTAATCAACTGCTGTTAATAGGATTAAGATGTTTACTTCTAGCAGGTAACTGTTCACAGTCCTTTTGCTTATTCGTTCGGTTCTCCTGCACCCACACTTACAAATCACTCCTCATTATGGGGCTGGAGCAATGCAACAACTGTGAGGCCAATCCCAATGTCTGACTCTGAAGTGAAGGGTCGTGCTGGCTCACCTGTGGCTTTTAGGAAGGTGCCCAGAGAGTCTCTCAATGGGGCCTTTCTCTCATTATGTGTGTGCACCCATTTACCTCAAATTTACAGTTCTCAACTGTCTCCGAAAGGGGGGAAAAAAAAGTGAAACAATCAGAAACATGCACAGAGAGGGGTGGTGGTGGGGAAAGCGTTAAGAATACATGTTTAGAGACTTGAACAGGAGGTATTGTTTACTGAAGTTATAATGGCTCTATTTTTAATGTATTAATTTAATCAGTAGTTAGTGGGTATTTTCTTCTCTCTTCTTCTCCTTTGATGTCCTTTTTTATTCCCCCAAGAAAACGTTCTTCAATCAGATTTCCTTTTTTTTTTTTTTTTTTAAGTAACTAGAACTTCAGGTGGTTTTCTGATGGAATTTTAATAATTAACGTGAAAGGAAAGGGACTGGGGAGTTAGCTTTGTTTTAATTTCAAATACAAAGTAGTGGGGAATGTTATTCAGGTATCTTCCCTGTAGTTGCATTCGAAAATAGGAACAAAGAAAGCTCTAACTCACCAACCACATTCTCTTTGTAGTAGAAGTAACTTAAAGAAGTTACTAAGAAATAAGTATTTTTCCCTTCGGTAGTTTATTTGAAAAACTTTATATGGAAATGTTAATATGTTGTACTGATTCTGAGAGCATTGATATACTACTTTACTATGTTTTACAACTCAGCCTCTAGTTTTATTTGTTTATAGTAGAAAAATAAGACTAAAATTACACATCTTAATATCAGCTAGCATGATGAGATAAGCTACCACACTAAAATGTCAAATAAATTGATCTTTGTTATTTAAATTGGTCAAAACATAGGAATCAACTATGGATTAGTTTGATGAACTAAGCAGTTCATTTTTATCCCATATCAGGATAAAATAAACTTTGTTTTAGACACAGGTAACCATCCTGAGAGAAGCATATCTTCATAATATGAACAGCAGATTACTTGAGAAGCTTCTATACAGCATTAGCCCATCTTTTGAGGTGTACTGTATGTAAATACACTTTTAGAAAAAGGCATGTTATACTTATGCCTCTTAAAGGACACATGCCAGTGTTAGAAATTAAGTATAGGTAAACTCTTACAGCACTCATAAGAATACTGCAGATGAAGAAAAACCACAAGCTGCCATTTAATTTTGTCTAGTAATGGCACCTGCAGGCAGAAGAGGAGACTACATCTGTTTCTGCGAATGCTCTGCGAATACAAGCTGCTGGTTTTGGACAGGGAATTTCTTCACGTTCATTATATACCTTAACATACTGTGATTAGAAGAGTCCTGTTGCTTACTGAAGTTTGTACAACTTTTCTAATCTCATAGTAAGGTTGTGGTTTTTATTTGTTTTAGCATTTTCATTTGCTTCCTAGCTTTCAGTAGGAAGTGAGATAGTGTTCATGCCTTTTCCAAAGGATGGGTTGCTCAATTTTTGAAGTCCTTTTATTTTTATATTAAAAAGTACAAATCATATTTTGTCATCTTTTATTTTTATTTTTATTTTTATTTTTATTTTTATTTTTATTTGTTTTTAGGACTTGGAATATATAAGTAACACAATTTGGCTAGACTTGATTTTTCCCCCTGCCCTCTATTTAGTTGTTGTTGTTGTTTTGGCATGTCTGTGTTTGTTTTCATGTGTCTGTGTTTCTGACGATATTGCTTTCTAGAATAGGAGATGGTATTTTTCCTAATCCACGTTTGTATAACTTGACTGTTGCATTGAAAACAGAACAAAACTGAAGAAGTCTCCTGAGCTGACATATCATCAACAGCGAGCACCGTAGACAATATAAAAAAAATAATATTGGAGGTATCATTCAGTCTTGTGAGTTAATTTTGAAGATTTCAATTAATATTAGTAAATCAGAAAGGTCTATGAAGAGTTGAGGGGAAAAAAGGGGAAGTAGATAAACTCACAACAGTCATTTGTAATAATAATAACAAAAATCATATGAAGTTTAACTGTACTCAGTGTCTTTCATCCAGTTTCCTAAAGCCTATTACAAACATTATTTCATTAATATTTACACAGATCTGGTAGCTTTAGTAACATTACTTACCTTGCGATAAGCTAGTGTCCAAATATATATATATTTTTTTCATGTAGAGTTATATGCAGGAAAGAGACAAACTTCAAAAGGCAAACAAAAAAACAACCAACCAAAAATAAGTAACCAACCAATTAACCACAATTTGACTTGTTACTTAAAAGTGTGATTTTGAAACATTTATAGTGATTAAGATGTATGTTAAACTGCATTAGTACATTTTAGTACAATGCTCTGCTTTTGGTCTCATAGCCTATTTGTATTTTATATTGCTATAAAAACACATTTACTGAATTATGTTAAAGTGATATGTGTGTTAACTGTTTCATCTATGATGTAATTTTCTATAAAATCAATGCGTTTCTACAACTCCCCCTAGCGTGCGTACAATGGTATTGATAAAGAAATTGTGTCAGAAAAACAAGAAGCTGCGATACAAACTCACGTAAGTGTATCTGTGAAAATTCTTGCACTCTGACATAAAGGTCTATATGTAGTTAGCTATCTGTATACATATAAATGTGTAAAAGGCATATCTGTAAAATAATAGCCCAAGAACTGGTCATGGATCTGAAATAAACCTCATTTCCCACAAGCTGAAGAATAGCTTTCGAGCTCTGAATAGGAAGTAGAACAGCTAATGATTAGTACATTTTGGTTGTGGTGATAATTTTCTAGTATCTTTTGATCAGCTAGTCTAGAGTTGTCTCAATGGTTTTATCTGCCTTCTAAGGATTTGTTCAGGCCCTGGTATTGCGTTCCCAGAGACTTATTATTATTTTTATTTATTTATTTATTTATTTTACTTTGAATATGTCTATTCATACACATGGACACTTTTCCAGTTTTCTGCTAAAGTCTGCTGCCGTTTATTCAAATTGTATGTTTCCTGTTTCTGGGAGCCTGTGCCTACGTATTTTGACTGTAAGCTACTAGCACAATCTTGGGGTAGTGACCTCTCCAATAGAGGTCTGATCTCTGCTGAGACTGCATTGGGTGCTACTGTGATAGCTAGGTTCCATCAGGTGTATTAGTGGCTAGGGGAAGTTTGAGTGTTTCTTGGTATAGCAAGGTACTAGTGCTGGTATTCTTCAGGCATTATAAATAAAATAAAATTAAAAAAATAGAATGTTTTTATTTTAAGAATTGTGCTTTTTAGTATTTTTATTTGCTGTAATTACCTTAATTTTAAATGTACTCCTGCATTTTCTGTAAATGTATAGTGTAAATCTTATTGTCTAGAAAAGGAGTCCAGAATGACAACTCAGGGTGGTTTTCATGAAGATGATGAACTATTGAAGATGATGGTCTACATGCAAGGGAAAGAAAATCAACCTTATAAACAGCAAATGGAATCTGAAATTCTTTACCATTAGTTTGTAGTATAACTTCACTATCTGTGTATGTATACAAGGAGACAAAAAACAAACAAAAAACAACAAACCAACCTAAGGTGAATCAACAAAATATGAAGATGAAAGTTTAATGTCAAATACTTTGTTTAAAACATGGAGTGTCCTATAGGTTAATTCTGTAGTATGCTTGACAGTAGGTGTCCTAAGCAGCTTGTAAAAGAAAGTTGTGCCACAAGGGGTTTGACAAAGTCAGAAGGGTAAGAGTGGAATAAAATAAATGTTGTTTTTGAACTCCTGAGCCGTCCTCAGCAGTGGACAGCAAAGTTGATAAATGGGCCTCTGTTGGTCTTCTGTTTTGTTCCCCCACTGCCACCTTCCCCATCCAGGGAAATTCTTTCAAGATTTCTGAACTTGCTTCTTACCCCTGAAATATCAAAGCTATATTCCTGAAAGCATTTGTTAAATATTTATTGATTAATGAGAGTAGAATCAGAAAAGTTTCTATCACTGTTGGTTTAGTTGGCCTTCAGTTTTTGTTTGGTTATAACCAGTAACTTGCAAGATTAACCCCTTCTCCTAAACTTGGATCTCTCCACAAGACTGTTAATCAAGTGGTGAAATGTGTGTGTGTGTGTGTTAAAACCACCACCACCAACCAAACAAAACCAAACAGCAACCCATCCCAAGTTTATATATACACTGCCTGCCCTGCAGCATTTAACCGCGGCGCAGTTCTTGTACCTGCAGCCACTAGATGGAAGTGTCTCACAAGGGTATTCGGGTTGCAGGCTTCAGGCGGCATCTGCTGAGGAGGCATGGGAGGAATCTCAGCTCCGACTAAAAGTTAACGCTCATACCATATTATTATCAAAAAATTCATTGCCATAGACAATCTATTTGGGAGCTTGTATACCTTATAGAATATTTTTTTTTATTATATAGTCCTGTAAGTGATTGTATGAAAGCTACAGCATAACCATAAAGGTGATGATAGCCGTTAAAAATAAGCACATTGCTTGACTTAGTTTTTCACATTGTTAGCATAGTATTTTTCAGTTTATTAATATTAATATTTTAAATATGCGATTTTGATTGTGCAAAATAAAATTCAATAACGTTTTTTTCTCAATGTCTTAAGTGTATTTCTAAAATAGTGTACTTTAATATATAAACAAGCTCAAGGAATAAATTTTCATCTGTTGTTCACTAAGACTAGTACAGAAGAAATCATTTTACAATTTCAAGTTTAATATTGGAATGTGAAAAGCAGGGAGAGATGATGGCCCAATGAAGCAAATTTTATGCTTGTTTATTGCTCATTCTTCAGTCACTTCTATTCACCAGAGTGCTTTAAAATAAACTAGTGTTTTGCTGCACAGGATCTTAGATGGCTCTTTCTTTTTCCTGCCAGTCACACAGGGGATCAAGGATGAAATTCAGAATGGAAATGGCAAACTGGTGTCACCTGTTTTAAGTAGCAGGTAAGAAAATGCTTGCAGTCTTTTTGTATTTTTTCTTTGTTTGTTTGTTTGTTTTCCCCCCTTTCTAAATATATAGATCAACTTTGCAAATACAAATGGCAAATATGTTCTCAAGGTGAAAATGAAGGTTTTATGTTTCTTCTGAATAAAAGGAACATTATCAAGAAAAACTGTTGATTATCATCAAGAAGTTCAATAGTTACCTATTTGGTAACTTTTCTGTTTTAAAATATTGCCTGCTATATGTTAGCACACTTTACATCATAACTTTGCAATGTGTCTGAATGTATAAGAAGATCTGAGATGTACTATAAGTATGTCTCTCCAGCCTTGGCTAAGCTATTTTGGAGAACAAGGTTGTAAATCAGATTGTGAGAACATTTTTGGGAGTGTTTCCTAATTTAATGAGCAATCTGCATTTACCTCCAATTTCACCTATGTCCCACCCCTCCAATAACAGCATAAAAAAGGAGAGAAAGCAATCCAACTTGCCTATGTATGGTGCTTACAAAAACTGAGACCATGGGTTTAGAAAGGAATTTATTAACTGTCTTGGTGGTGTGGGATTCTTCCAGAATTCTGTCTTTGCTTTAGTGGTGTCGCAGTGAAGTAAAAGAATTAACAAATATTATGAGTAGATGTGAAATGAAAGCAACACCAGTAAAGCAAACAGCCCCATCTCTAAAAAAGAAACAAAAATCTTTTTTATACCTAATAGGCAATATTATACACTTAGTAGACAGATCAGTATTAAATACATCTCCTGGTCTGCTGTTCTTGTTGTGTTTGTTTTTAGAAAACCAAGAGTTAGGTACATTTCTTGGCAGATAAATCTTAGAGAGGATTTCTCTTTGCAGAGTGCTAACGTACTTGGATAATAATAGTTGCAGCTTGATCTCTCCAACTTCTGATGCTGTTGAGTTGCAACACTATCTCCTGTTCTCCTGCTGTGGCTGGAGTTATGTGAAAATCTGCCGTGTTTCTTGTCTAGTAGCTCTCAAAGTGCTTTGTAAAGGTGAGAAACTATTTCCTGTTCAACAGATCGGGCAGGGAAAGGCGCTGTTGCAGAGCAAGTATGCAAACAGATTGGATGGCTCCTATCTTGGTTACACAGCAAATCGTTGCTTTAATTCTGTCTTTATGAACAGCCCTTATTGAAGAAATACATTCTTTTGCAGGGTCTTGTTTATATGATTGGTATTTTTAAGCCTTTAGGGAATAGCCTATGCATAAATTGTCACAAGAGTTTAATTCTTAATTTAGTATGTACTTTGCATGGAAACAGTTACAACACTGTACGGGAACTTATAGTTAACTTTCTAAAAACTAACTGTAGACAAAAATCTTCTATGCACCAATAATTGAAGTTGGCTTTACTGATTGAACTTAGGAGCACTGCATGCAGGTGAGCCCTGCAGTTTTGCTTACCTGTACCTAGAACCCCTCTGGACCCTGCGTTTATGTCCGTCACTGAAATGACCCCTTTTTACTCTGCTTGAAACTAGACTTCCACGCTATTCGTTTACAGCAGTGGTCTAGGAAAGATGAGACTTCAGTAAGATATACAATACATAAAACACATTTATGACACATTGCAGTGGCAATGCTGTATTGGTAGGTTATGATGTCCAGAGAATACAGTCCCATGCTATGTGCAGCACTGTACGCTGAGAAGGCACACGCTTCTCAGTGCAGAGAATACTGCTAAAGGCACCAGCGACCTCTTCTGCACAAATGCACAGAGATGCAAAACAAGATAAATGTCTCTTATTCTGATTCCTGAGATAACGGGGGCTTTCAGAGAAAATTCTAAACACTGAAGAAGAAATCCTTGAAAGACTTTGCTGTTAATAGTATGTAATAAACTGTTTTGTGAATGGCTGAAGATCACCAAAATATTTTGGAAACAGAATATTGCATAGAAGCAGATACTCCCAAAAATAGGTTCTTGTGACTGGTATATTTAAGTTAAATGGGAAGTTTTTTTGAAACTAAAGTCATAATGCGAATCTGAAATATTTTTCTACCTTGTCTAGGTGTTAAAAGATGGAAGCCATGTATTTAGCTGGATGCGGATACCTTTTACTGTTACACAGTTGTTAGCATGATTATTGCTTACCAGAAATTTTCCTGTCATGATATGTCTTCATTTCCTATGTCTTTTTGAGGAAGGATTCATCTGTCAGGCATTTTCAATAGGAAGGTAATAATTCTATATGTAGTGCACTAACCCTTTTTCCCATTTCTGTCTGGGCTGTAAAGTCACAATAAGAAGTACTAGTATAACTTCGTTATATTGAAAATATAACTCCAAATGCACAGTTAGATTTTATATTGAATAAGATAATTTTATTTTTACAGTCACTTTCTCTGACTGTGTCATTTGAGTATTTGTTTGTGTAAATAAGGAGCTGTGTACATTTCTTTTTACAACTTATCTATGTTCTTTTTTATGATGAAAATAGGTTAATAAAAGCCATATGAATATTCTACATATTCATGTAGAATAGTAATTTCTGACTGAGTTACTGTGTTTCTGTTAGATTCATCCAGACCTCGTATGTGATAGATTTCCATGCTAGTATGTTTTCTTTGCAAATAAAGAGTAAGCACATTCTTATGTGTGCACACATCTGATCTGTTTTCTATTACTTCTGTACTTTCAAATGTCACAATATTGAGAGCACATTGTTATATTCCATTTTCATGAGATGCAGACCTCTAGGTTCATGCTGCCTGTAGTTGCTTAGCCTGTGCTTTGTCTGCTGGAAGCACTTTTTTCCCCCTTCAGCTTTTCTTGTTTATTTTTATATGAGGAATATATAGACATTTCTATTCTAGTGTAAACTAAAACTCAGGTTATAAAAGTAGTTTGAAGAGAGTGAAACTTTTTAAAGTTTGCTACCGCAGGGGCTGCATCAGGATTTTTGTTAGATCAGGTATTTGTTTTTGCTATTTAACTTGTGCTTTAACTCAACATTTGGTAGACATTTTCCAAGCATAGATGAAATCTCTGTCCTGAAGAGTTTAGAGCAGAAAACAAGTGCAAAAACTTAATTGGGAAACTATAGCTGGGGATTTAATTCTCAGGGACTGAGAATCAACATTTCTTTATATTATACAGGTAGCTTTTCTTATGTCATGTTATTGTTTCTAGATGCACCATCTAGAAGGGTGAGTTTTACCAGTTTGGAGGGGAGGTCAAGGAATGGGGAAAAAAACAACAAACACATAAATTCCTTAAATCTCCAACATGATGATGACAACAAAAGGTAGGAAGACAATGTGCATAGTAAAGTGAGTTGCAGTTGTTCTTGTGAAGTTTTTCATAGTTACAAAAGTTGTTTCAAATGCTACATCACTTAAATGATTTGATTCCATTTCCTGAATTCCCCCGTCACGTTTGTGTCCATTCTGCAATATCAATGCATATGAAATAATCACCTATTTATCAGAATAATTTTAATAACAGACAAAAGATAGGTCATGTGATATTCCATGAAAACATGTAGATCTCTCAGAATTTTGGCCTGGTAGTACAAGATATTTAAGGTTATCATGAAAGATGTCTCTTGACTCTTTGACAGTTGACACCACCTTAAAAAATAAAGAAAGAATTCAAAAGTAAACCGTTGCAGGCTGCCATTTCCTTGACAGAGTAGTATAAAATATTGCTGTTTGTTCTGTGCTGTTGTATGGTAATTTTTCTATGATCTCTTTACTTCTGTATCGACTAGAAAACTATCAATGCTGTATAAACGATAGCAACTCTTAGCAAATACACATGTAATGAAGCTGTATATATCACATGGATTTGTAATGTAGCCTTTGGAAAATACCAGTGCCATTCTCTGGTAACTAGTAAAATTTCACAAATGCCACAACAGGTATTTAGCTCTTGTAAACCTATACCACTATCAAAATAAAAAGGTTGAATACAATTATTCAAAGATGTGACAGCTGCATAAATAAAGAGATTGTTAAAGTGTTGTATCAGACTGGGATTTTTTTTGAAAAACTGTTATTTAGCGCAAAGATACCACTGAATAGTAAAGGGACTTCAGCTTCTATAGCCATTTAGTTATTCTGAAAAGCTGCTTCCTACTTCTAAACTGACATTGCAAAGAGATACACCGAGTGCACTTAATCCTTCCAAGTGGTGGCTATAAGTATCCAGGCTTCTGATTAAGTGCTTTCTTTGATGCCTGGTCGAGCTTAAAGCTTTTGGCCTGTCAACACTGGACTGAATTCTGTGTAACAGCACTGGGGGCCTGGAATTAGATATCCTTCCTCCTTGGTCCAAGAGAGCTCTCTCAGTCACACTTGACTTCTGAAAATCTATGGAAAGGTGTTCCTATCCTTTAACATCTCATGGAACTGGCATTGGGTAGAAATGTTTTTCGTCATTCTGCTTTTAATTATTTGTTATGTTCTCTGAATCTGCAACTTCTGCTTTGGTGTGGATAGACCTGGGGTCAACAAAAGCAGGAATTAAAATGCCTTAATGACTGGAGAATTAGTGACCAAGCAAACAAATTACAGAACTGCCTACTCAGTTGTTCTAGTGACCAAGTATTATTGCAATTTAAGTACTGAACAAATTAGACTGCTCCTTCAAAACCTGCAGAATTTGCTCATCCACATTAGCTGGTGGTATATACGGGTAGTGAGCAGTGATGTCCTTTCAGTTCTTTTCTTAAGAATACAACTCAAATATATGATGGCTTTAATGTCAACGGGAAGTACACTTATTAAAATACACTTTTAAAATAATTGATATTTTACTATCAGCTAGAATGTACCTTCAGCTAATTCAACTTGTTATATAATTTTGTGTATTTTGTCATATTTTAAATGTAATTCTAGTTTTTTTTTTTTTTTTTTTTTTTTTTTTTTTCATGAGAATTATACTTAGGGATTTTTTTTTTTTTTTTTTAAATTATAGGGTATAAACCATTTTATATTCCAGATTGACTTGAAGACAGCGCAACCTGTCAAGTTAAATTCACTACAAGTAGCATCTATAGCACAACTTAGAAAAGGCAGAAAATAAAAGTAAAAATTGCAGAAAAAAATCAAGTAAACGAAATATTGAATCCAATTAGGAAGAAAGGCCTGTGGATATTTTAATGTTGCTGGGTTATTATTATGATTTTAGTACAAATATCTTTATTTTAATAAAGTAAGCAATACAGTGTCCCTCTGACTTTTTTTTTTTTTTTTTCAGATGAACAATTTTTCAAGAGGATTACAAGGCTGAGTAGTCAGTTTTTGAGAGGTGGAGTGTAGTTTAGTTGGTGGGCCTGCTGTGATTGGAATTGATTAATGGGTGTTGTGATAAGCATAGAAACAGATCAGTGGCAGCTTATCCCGCTTTCAGCTGTCACAGCTGTGCCTCTTCACTCTTCTTCTAGCCCTATCACACTCCCTGGCAGCCTTTAAAGTACCTCCTTCCCTGTGGAATTTCTGCAAATCATTTACTCAAATGCCAAGATACCATAGAAGCAGCTGTTTCTGAGAAAATTTGTTCAGGCTTACATATTTGTTGTGATGAAGAATATTGCATTAAAGAATCCTTTGCTGCTGCACTAGGAAGCATGCTGTGCTCTACCCTGAAGAGAGGGTTAAACAATGGTTCTGAGGGGCAGGTGCACCCCTTAGTCAAGAACTTTCAACCCTGGCTCATGCAGTGACACAGTTTGCAAACCTGCTGGCTAAGTAATATCGCAGTTTCTGCTTGACAGTGCAATAAATAATCGCTCAATGTAAACTTTATTGCTAATAGCTTGATAGAAGCAATATTATGGTGTGTTAAAATCCTGGTAGCTGCCATTTTTGTTGCAATGCTCAGTAGGTTTTGTAGACGCTTTATAAACGCAAATTTCTGAAGTTCTGAATACTTTTAAAACATATTTCTCTCTCTCTCTTTTTCTTTTTTTTTTTTTTTAAATTGGAAATCGTGATCTCCAGCATGATCTCATAAGTGGCTCAGTACCTTGATAGAAATCATGCAGTTTTAACAGAACAACACTAAAGCTATGTTGATTTTTATACAAAATAGGAGCTCTAATCATAACTTTGTATGAACTCAAGGAGGATTGTCTCAGTAATTAAGAAGTTTGCAGGATATAAGATCTGATATTCCGTGGGAATCTCTCCTATTGGCCTCAAAAATGTTGTTCGCTTTATTGCAACTGAATAAGCCTACAACATGGTAATAACTGTTCTATTATTGCTAGACATGTTCTAGATTATAATACTTATGTAGTAAATATTTTCTTTATGAAATCTTTGGGTGTGATGTAAATCACTGTTGGCTTATCTGTATGCTTGAGACAGTCTGTGACAGCTCCGTCAGCATTATTGCTAAAAATTAAAAAACAAAAACTTTGAGCAATACAGGAAAATTGAAGCTAAACTTGAAAGTGAATGCCGCATGCAGAAAGTCTCATTTCTGGCTAAATCTGCAGTTTGTCTACTTAAGGAAGTATACAGTTATTTCACTGTGGTGGGCTGTGAGCAAGAATACATTCAGACAACTTTGGAAAATACTTACAGCCCAAAAGATAATCTCTTAAATTTGTATTATTTGTATGTACCAAATCAAGTTTCTCGGATGATTATTTAGGAATAACTAAGTCACGTTAGTGGAAAATTATTTCTCAGAGATTATATATTTCATCTAAAAATTGAAAGAAAAAGTTGTATTACTAAGATGAACATATCTAAGGACCTTTTTTTTTTTTTGTTTTCAAACCATGCTGTTTATTTATTCTACAATTATATTGTATGTCAGCTATATCCTGTAATGCCTTGTGTCATACAAAAGCAAACAAAGTCATGTTACATTAATGACTTGTCTGAGATCATATGACTGCCTGCCTATAATTCCATGCTCCTTTGCTGTAGAAAAAACATGACCCTGAATCTTAAACAGCCTTTGAGTAAAGGCACCTACAATTACAATGTGGTAACAAGTTCGTAGCGTTTATGACTCAGTTATTTTAGTTTTCTTCATTTAGTTTTTTTAACTTCAATTTTCATTTGAATATTATGCAATTGAAAAAAAAAAATAACCCCACTGAAAGCATTATTTTTTTTTTTCAAAATGATAAAAGAATATTAAAATAATGAACAAATAATTCTTATAGACTTGTATCTGTGCTTACTTAGAACCAAGCTTTCTTTTTGATACGGTATTTTAGATGCTTGAATTTGATACTGTCTAAAGATGTTCTTTTCTATATTATTGAGTGTTTTGTTAAAGGAAGATAAGTGAAAATTGATTAAAAGCAAAGAGCAAGTGTGGTTAAATATCGCTCATATGAGGTGTGGGTGCTGAGTTTTACACATCTTGATCTGCTACAGGGTTCTTGTTCTTCAGGGATCCAGCCTGCACTTTTGTCCTTCCTGTGATTTCTTATTTCAGACTTGATAGAAAAAGCATCCACTGTTGTATCATTTCCTTCAGTGCTAACAGCTTTTATTCTCTTCAACAAGTGTTTACAGAAAAGTGTTGATGCTTATTAATCTGTTTCTTGTCTTACAAATGTGCTTATGCATGATTTGTGGTAAAATGGCATTTCTGACAGCTCTCAATGTAATCTGCATAGCACAACAAGATTGTTATATTGAACAGATGTGGTTTGGAGTTGTTATTCTTTGTAATTACCATCATTAAGTGAAAGCATGTGTCAATCAACTTCATACTTTAAACACACCAGTCATTTGCAAGGCACATGCATCTGCATTTCCAATATGGATATAAAATATTTTGTTATGAAATTTATGTTGCTTTTGCTTGATACAGTACTTCACGAAACACATGGTGACTAAATATATTATAGCAATGTATCCGCAAGTTAAAAGCTTTTCCAGGGTTTCATCTAGATATCTTAAAAAAATAGAGTTGTCCTCCTTTTCTGATGTAAAAGGAAAACATTTAGATCTAATTTTATATATTTTGAAAGTTACTATGCTGCTTTGATCTCAGACTATGTCTTGCTTATTTGAGGGAAGGAGGTTCTGTGAGGAAGACCCTCACTTATCTTTTAGGGAGCTTTTTTGGTGTGATTACTTGGGGACAAAAAGGAATTTGCTTCAGTAAATTGACATACTGCCTTTTTAAGTATTAATGTTTGGGTCATTAATGTTGCTAGGATACCTTTTATGCTCAAAAAATGTTCACACTGGTAATAAACAGGATTAGATCAGGAAATTGTATTTTGAGTGGAGTTGAAAACAAAGGTACCTTAGCCTGATTGCACGAGAAATGACAGTATAGAAATCTGACCGAAACATGAAAACAAGGACAAAACAAGGACATTTGGAAATGACATTTGCTTTAGTCTTGTTTCCTGGCATATAGACTTCAGGTATTTGTGTTATAGACAGCAGAGATGGCACCTATATGTTTTTTTGATTTTTGTTTGTTCGTCCTGGGCTGGGTTGTGACATTTCTTCTCAGCACCAAATAAGATTAACTTGTTGCAAGCCGTGAAATGTAGCTCAGCATGGTGAGGTGGAATGACCCTCAATCTTTGAGGGCATTTTAGCTTGGACTTTTAAAGTGGAAGTGGTGGTCTTATGACTACTCCCCTGGTACTGTTTCACTTAGTTACATTAGGTGAAAAATCTCTTAATACCCATGTAGATGCATGAATTTATTCATAATATACTGAAATCTAATTGATGCTCCTGTGGGCAATATGAAGGCTAATAGCCCTCTGCAAGGCAGAAAGGGTTAGTAGCAGTAACTCAGTAACTCTTTTCTAGATATTCCTAGGGAAAAAAGAAAAAAAAAAAAAAAAAAAAAAAAGGTAAAATAAGAAGCTGTGTTTCTATACCCCACAATTTCTACAGATGCTTTCATAGAGAAAAGATTAATCTGGGATGAAAAATTTTGCTTTCAAATCTTAGAGCAGGCAAACTGTCCAAATAGGTATCTACTTTTAGTATTAAGCTCTTGTGTTATTAGGAAGAGACTGTAATAACCTGTTAGAACAGTGCCTGATGGCTTAAAGATTGTTCTGGTATTCCATATCTGTTGTCTGACTTGTGTCTGCCTAATTTATCTTTCAGGAAATTATATTGTTTAGGTTCTGCTGAAAGCACTTAGAATTTCATATGGATGTTGAATATTTGTTATGTCCTAATAATCTGATTCACAGTCTACTGTTAGAAGTATTGAAATAGAAATTGAGAAAGTCTATTTGTAACTTAAGAATTCAGATATGTTTTATCAAAAGAATAAATGACAGAGAGCTAGAAAGTAACTCTATTTTCCAGGTATTGAAGGGAAAACATATTTGCAGTACAAATCTAGTGCCATATACGGAACCAGAAAAACAAAAACAAAAACCAAACATGGCAATGACACAGGGAGCACAGCAGTGCAGTCTGTCAGATACTGAAATGCCTGTTGTAATCTCAGCCCTTAGCATTACAGAATAAATCTTGTAACAGTAAATTGATTGCTACTTGCAAGGTATCTAATAGCTGTCCAAAACAAGTCATCAGGGCACATGAAAAAAATAGCTGTACAAGTTGATTAGTACTTAAGCAGGCCCAGATAATTTTGAGGCCTCTGGAGGAATGATGTTTGGAAATTCTCTTCGCTTTCAGCTTCCCCACCTGTTAATGGAGATAATCTGTCCAACTGAAGTTTTTAACTATGTTTGCAATGCAGTTTAAAAGATAAAATTCACACAAATGCACATCTCAATCTGTGGCCAGAGGAAACCTTAGCAGCCTTTGTGACTTTTTTTGGATGGTTGTCCTTTATATTCTGCAGGCTTCCAGTTGCACTGTGGTAGTGAAAAATTCCTCATACATTATTAATTTAATATAACCACAGTCACTTTAAATGTGGCTGTATACAGAATATTCTTGGCACCTACCTCATAATCCCCAAACCTGCTATTGTTCAGCGGAATCACCCTGGAAAATATTCAGAGGCATTTCCAACATGCTTCATAGAATGACCCTATAGTACACAAGGTAGTATTTCAGAGTCAATTTGAAGAATTGGTTGAACCATTTCACAATCAATGTCATGTAATACTCCTGACTAATAAATCTGTAGGCAGTGAAGCACAGTCAAGTCTTAAAACAGAACCCATGTTTGCTGAAAGGAGTGCTTTTGGGGAGGCTTCAAAATGTTGGTGCTTGTACTCACACTCAGCCACAAGACAAGCCCACAAATATTTAACTGATTTACTTAACTATATTAAGCTGGTTGTGTTGTCATATGCACACATATAAATGCATGCTTAAATATGAAGAGATTCAACTTGTGTAATTAGTGAACTTCTTTGCCTTACGCGTTTTGAAACAGTTGCATCTAACTTAGACCTATTATGGAGAAGAGAACTGAACTCATAGGGTCTTTATATATTGCTTTATATGAAAATCTGAGTTGCTTGTTTAACTTGATGTCCCTTCTTTTCAGTGTGCTAGGCCTGCAAAAAACAATGCTGAAATAAGAATTATTTTAACATGCAGCAAGGCCCTTAGAGGTATGGTGTGATAATAGAATACATTCACTGTTTTTGATTGCTATATTGAAGCACTAATTAGGATGTCCAGTCATGGGTCAACGTCCACAAAAACAGAAAGTAGAACCTGCCTCCAAAAAGTCCCTGGATATTCAGGCCTTGTCTTTTGTGTATAGAGTCCTATGGAGAAATCTGTGGAGGTTAGCACCAGAATTGTGTGTGTGCTTGTTTTGTTGCTGTTGTTTTTGTTAAATCAATTTTGAAACAACATAGTGATGGGGTTTCTTGGCTAATGGGAGAGGTTTGCTTTGTATCTTGGTTCAATGTAAGGTGTTGAACTGTTGTGTAGGTTGGAGTCCTTTCAGCACTGGAAGACCAGGTGGTATTTCTGATGCTAGTGACATCAGGATTAATGTGTGATGTAAAATACACCGCTGCAGCTCAGGGGAAGGAGGCTCCAGAACAGCTGAAGTATCTCTACCTTGATCTAGAGGTGTGAATTTTAAGCCTGTCTGTGGGCTGCTAAAAAAGGTCTCTAGCTAGACCTATACAGATGTTTATGCCCACAGAAGTACGAGAAGAAACTGAATTGCATATTACATGCAAGTGGAGCAAGTATTTTGTTCATTACAGGTATGTTGGTCCGTACATACAAGATTTATTTATTTATTTATTTCAAATCTCTTATTTTAGGAAAGTTGTATGTGGTTTAGATGAAATATTTAAGTATGTACGAAGGGAGAGGCATATTCCTGACCTTTTGACCACTGAGTTACTCTCAGGTAGAACCTACCTTAGGAAGAAACTTTTTCTCCAGATGTTTCCAAAGTTGTTGTTATTTGCATACTTCAAAGTTTTGCTTTGGGTTTGTAAGAAACAATGCACCATAAATTTATGTGGAACAAAAATTTCTATATCCTTATATCTACAACTTATAATTTGAAAAAACTGGTATCTTTAGCACCTGACTTTAAGAATGTAGGATTCATAATTAAGAATGAAGAAAGGTTTCATATCTTTGATTACATACAAATACCATATTGGTTGGTTAGTGAAGTTTTTAATTTTATGTGCTAATCCCCCCACTCCTTTTTTTTTTTTTCTCCGTGCTATGCTATTACTTGACTTAAACATTCTTTTAAGTTAAATGTCAGAATAATTTATCATACTTTGTTAATTAGAAGCAATTAAAAATATCTTTAGCAAGGGACTTATTTATGATTATTTTGGAAATTAATATGATTATTTACTTTGGAAATGTCAGCAAAAGAGAACATAGTTACATTAGTTATAGTTTGAAGGAGTAGTTTATTTTAATCCCATCCTCCAAAGCTATACTGGCTTAGAAGACAGAACAAAATGTTGGTTGTAAAGATATTTCACTGTTCCTTGTGTGCTCAGATAGGCTTTTGCAGTCATTCATTGGTATTAGTTTCTCTTATGCATATTTCATTTTTTTTACTTTTTTAATGTAGAACCATAAACAAATTTAGCAGCAACTACCTAGGGATGTTTTACATCCCTAAAAAAAATGTGTGTTTGAAATTGGACCAGATGTATGTTGTGTTGAGAACAGGAAATTTGTTGTAAAGACCGACATAGTGGGGGTGTTTTCTCCTCTTGAGGTGCATATATACTTTTCATTAATGTTAATCAGATTTATAGAACTGAAAAGGAAAATGTGCACCAGAGTGTATATTGTATTTATGAAAATAACATCCCACAAGACTTGTTTACACTCCTTTGTACACTGTGGAGCCCAGAGATGTCCAAGTCCAAAGCTAATCTGTGCATTTCTTTTGTATTTGGCACAAATCACCTTTGAGTGCAATTAGCTCCTTTTGATGAACCTTTTTCTGTCCCATTCTGGCAGTGGTCTAGTTTTCTCTGGATAGAAGTACGTGCAATCAGCAGCAGTTGCTAAATATGAATTGACAGCCGAAAGAAAGCTAGCTTTCCTGATGGTTTATGCGGAGTGTTGAATGGCTATTAGGAGCTATTTCAACTCTCTGTTGGAATTCAACTTTTTGTATTCCCATGTCTTTAGCCTTGTTTTGCTTGAATGCTAGAATCATCTTCAGAATATCAATCCAGTGCCTTGAGTTCTTTATTCAGTAGCCATCACTCAAACAGTTCCGCTTGGATTTAAGATCTGTTCCGAAATGTGAAGGAAGCACTTGAGCTGTGGATAATGAGATCTGACAGTACCCGAGCAGCAGAAGGAGATGAAATCACTATCTATAGAAAATAATATTTTTTTCTACATATTCAGGTTAAATGTGTGCACATCCTGGTGGCTGGAACATCTGTTTCTAGCTTCTTGTTCCTCTTGGCTGCTTCTCAATTGGATTTCCTCAAGCAGGTCCAAAGCTTGTCACCTTAGCCAGGGTCTGTTAACTATCACCACTGGCCCCACATTAAGTAGGAGGTTCAGGGCTAAGCTAATAACTCTCCTGCCTTTCTGACTGATCACAGTGATTCTCGCTGTGGCTACTTATCATGCTGTGCTCCTGTGGGAGGGTTATCTTCTTTGTCTATACTTCAGCCAGGAATTGTTTCTCTTTTCTTCATTCCTAAGTTTTCAGGTGGAAACACTGAAAGTGTTGCTGCTTTCTGAAGCCCCTTGTTTATCCCGAACAGTTTAACAACGCTGTCTCACACATCTGAATTTTGCTTGATCGTTTTCCTCTGGACATAGGTATAACTGCTGGCTTTCAAAATGGAGATTGTAGCTAGGTACGTGTGGCAGAATGAACACAATATGAATATGAATGCAATATTGCAGTGCCACTTTGTGTGAACCTCAACTCGAATTTAAAGTGGCCACAGGTGGAGTGATTTCCCTGCTCTTGGCTTTAGTGTGCAGTGATGCCTAATGTTTTAATGCTTCTTACCTAGCATATTAGGCTGCACCTAGCATGTGCTTTTTAGGAGCTCAGGAGAGTTGAGTGAGAGAGCAACATCTATGGAAAGAGCTGCTTGTTGACCTATGGTTGTTGGCTACCTCCGAGCCCCGTATCAGACACGACCAAGTCTCTGGAGCTGCTCCAGTTGGCTTTCATGGGGGCAGGGGCCTGGGCGTGGGGTCGCTGCCTGCTGAGAAACTTGAGAAATGGCAGTGGCTGTGCAGGCAAATCCATGCATCTCCACTGGAAATCTTTCCAAGGAGATTGTTGTTAGCTTTATTCTAAGCTCATTGAGAAAAGAATGGTCATCTCAATTGGGCTCAAAAAGAGCATCAGGCCTCGCATTACAGGCTAACACACGGAGAACAGAGATGGTTAAACCTAAATTTGGTTAGCTCTCCCATTGGAGTCTGTTGTGCTTCCTGGCTTCTTAAATTCTTCTCTCTTCCAAGCATGGTGTTTTATCTCAGCTGCATTAATCGTTTGGAGACAAAGGGAGAAGACACTGGTCTGAAGTGTTTAAGGGGAGTTTGAGTTTCAGTATGGGAAGGTGAAAATTGGGAAAGAGAAATAAAAGATTTTTTTTTTTGGATTGTGGTCTGGAAAAAAAAAATCATCCTGGATCATCAGTAATGATCTGGTGAACTGAAAAGTTGTTTTACTGTGTGAAACTAGGTTGTCATCCTGTGTTCAGTTTAGGTTTTTGTTTATATGAGAAGAGATCAGCACAGAACTACAGTGTGCCATGAGAATAATAGCTTTTTTAGAACTGAAAACAAGGGTAAACGCTGAATAACCCTCACACAGTTGTCTTTCTCACCTTTTCTTTCATCTGTCCTTCCCTATGGTTAGGCTGGGAATCAGTCTGCACAATCACAGAACTTCGTATAAGCCACGACATGGACATACAGCAGCTCAGGGGACAAGATAGTCCTACCTGGCACTGCTTGCTTTCTCTTTCTCATACCACTAGTTGTAGTATCTGAACTGAGTTACCAGGCCCTCTTGAAAGGCTTCAGAATAAAATCTCTCCAAATCCAAGGCAGCACCTGCATTTTTAGTCCATGATGAAGTACTGGAGACTCTCAGATCTCTTTCAAGAGGTGAAATGAGAGTGAATTTGTGATGGTGGCAGCTTTTCACAAGATACAGAAGTAGGCAGACGAAAAAAATTCGGAACTGAGTTGGAGCCTAAATAGGAGTGATCATCAAATTGACCATAAGACAAGCTTATGTCAGAAATAGTTTGATGTGAACACAAGAAAACAGCAATGAGATAGATGGTCTTTGGTAGAGACCAAGATGTATAGAAAATTATAGAAGAAAATGAAGAGGGAGAGATGACTGCAAGAAGAGAGCAGGAGATAAAGAAATGCTGTGGAAAATATGAGAAAACACATAATGTGAAAGCAAATGGATATCCAAAGCTCTGTGATAGTGCAATCCAGACAGAAAAAACAGATCCTAGCAGAGGAGAGTAAGAATTGCTATTGTAAGAATTGCCTTGTCGGTTAGGAAATGCATTTTTATTTTGACTTTGTTCCTCACCTAAGGATAATCACTTCATTGTTTCTTACTGTCCTTTAATTGCAGTGTCCTTTTGAAGCTGATCCTTCCTGGCCTGTTCTCCTCTTACCATTCTTAATGTTAATATTTCTTCTTTTTTCCCTTAAATATCTGATGCTTTAGGTACTTTGGATCATTAAGTGATGTAGAAATACTGAGTTGAAAGGGCAAGTAGAGGAAAATCCTTATTCAAATTTTCTCTTTAAATTCTTCTTTAAATATTCTTCTTTAAATATTTAGAATTATATGTAATTAGATGATGTTCCTAGTCAAATTCTTGTTAAAACTTACAATAGGTCTGATTCCTAGCCAGCTAGATTAGGACAATGATCTATGTGGTCAGGTCAGTTGAACACTGGCAGATATGAGATTTATAATTTCATTCACTAAAACTTGTTGGAGAACTTCGTGAAACCTCCAATTAAGCAAACAAAATATTGGAGTATATTGCCCAGAACAAAATAAAATATTGATTTTTTAAAAAGCAATTTAATTCACCTTACAAATGTCTTCAAAATATGTCTCTGTGATTTTGTAGAGGAAAACGGTGATGGGAAGAAGGATAAGGAGAAGTAAAAGAGACAGCAAAGTTATTAATAGGTCTGTAATGATATCAAGTTTATTCTAGGGTTGAGGTACAACTTAATGGTTCATAAATAGCAAATTCATTATGTTTTTAATACTCAGGTTATATTAACACTATATAATATCTTTATGGTACCATTAGTACCACTTAGTCCTAAACTCAATTTGGAAATAAACATTTCCAAATCTTTTTCTTGGAACAATTGGCCAAATAAATTCTTTTTAAAATAAATATTATCTGATTAGCGTGTGGCTCGTTCAATCATAAACAGACTTACAAATGTCTTATGTCAACCCTTACACAGAGTTCTTAAACGTTAACAAATTAATTTATTTTAAAGGCCGTATCAAGGTGAAAACACCAGAGCTCTAGGCAGCAGGACAATACATCACAGAGCCATTTCTCATTCAGTCACAGTAATGGCAAAGGATATGTTAAGACATAAAACGTGATATGGTTTGTTAAATATTCATTCATAATTTGCATTCATTATTAAATCATGTGTTAGAACTAATCTTTAGTCTTGAAAATACATAATATGTCGTAAAGTTTGTTTGAAAACATAACAATAAATATTTTATGCTTTTCATGTTGCTTTTTAAAGGTTGACTGGAATACACCAAAACGCTCATCATTAATGCTACTTAATTATTCCAAAGAGATTTGTTCTGCGTTGATGTTGATTTCAATAATTTATTTCAGCTTTTAGGTCAATATAAAATAAATACCTGTTTGGGAGATGGTCTGGTCTATGATTAATGACAATTTAGCTCCCCCAGTACTCCATGGCAACACTGTAGTTCATTGTCTGAAACGCTTGCGGTGCAATGCGGTAGCTCCAAGAGGCTTATTTTGTAGTGGTCCCTAGCAGTTTGCCTACGATAACAGCGAAGCTTGCTTTTGTACACATTCTGTCTCATTGCTGGTGATTGCTGGAGAATTTCTTTATTTGACAAAACAGCTTAAACAATTAATATTGGGAGCTATACTGACTGGAATGTAGTGTTTGCTGGATTTCCATAGAAGTGCTATTCAATTTGCATCTTGTATGCTGAGAAGAAAGGCCTGTGAGAGGGCTGAGTGTGACAGAGAAATGATTTGTATCATAGGAGACCAGGAGCTACTCAACGAACCATGTAAAAACAGTTCATTAAAATGTTTATGTGCTTGGCTGGCTAATGCAAAGAAAGCTTTATTGCAGTCTTATAAAACCTTAGTAACTTCAGCTTGAAGTCAGATCGATGCATCTGTAATAATTCAGACAAATGCCCAATGCAGGTTAAGGACCATCAGAAATGAGGTCAAGAAACTATATTTTTGAGGTCTTTCTTCCAAACTAAACCACATTTTACTATTTAACTTGTGCAACTACAGAGCTTCCTTACTTTGGGAAAGATTTCAAAAACAGGGCTACCATCTGTCTGGATTTCCCTGGATCTTTTCAATCCTGAATTATCAGCTAGGTGGAATCTCAGGTGTTTGGATGTTTGTTAACTCTATAGCACGTGCTGAGGCACTGCGAATGTGTGGGATGCACGGAAAGTATGCAGTGTGTTCTGTGTATGCACAATACACCTGATGTCCTACGCAGTTCCAGAGGTGCTGCTTGTCCTAATTTTGAAGACTATAGCAGAGAAAAACAAAGTCAAACCTCTAAACTGTATCTCCTGTATCACTGTTGACTTGTTCTCTGAGTAAGCACTTACCTGAAAATGAGGATGTCAAAGTGAAATGCCACCCCCCTTTTTTCTTTTGGGCATCATGAGTTATTGAGAAGGTCTGAACAGAGAACACAATTGGAACAGGTGCTATGGGATTAATATTAGCCAAAAACACTTGTAAAATAAGAGTCGCTGCTCCCTGTCAGTGACAGTGGGAGAAAGTCACAAAGCTGCTGCAGTTTTTCACACTAGCTTAGCAGGAGGCTAGCAAAGAGCCTCTGCAAATAATGTGACATCCTCGAGACTCTTTAAGAGCTCAAAAGCTGGGCTACGTATGAACCTGGAAAGAATAGGTGGAATTCACTGAGAAACCTCCCCTAAAAGCATTACCTTAGTCGAACAGTCTTATTACTCACATTCTCCTGAAAATACTGGTGAGAAGGGAAAGAAGTTTCTTACAAAGATCCATAGTCAGAGCAAATCCCTAATTCCTAATCAGCCACATGCTCTCCCTATCATTCTGGAGAATATGCACCATCAATTTCCCCATAAGATGAAGGGGAGGCAAAGCAATAGTTTAGCATCCTATGCATTATCTCTCTTTTTATGATTACAAATAGAGCACTTAGGTTTACTGACCCATATCTCATACCAGACAACAGTAGCCAGGTCCAGATTTAGGTTATTGTTCCAGCACTGGATTAGGCCTGGCAATCAGAATAAAATTTATCTAGTATGATCACTTGATGGTGACATTTCTTATTGGTGCTGTGTGTATGCGCAGCCCAAACGCTCTTGAACTCCAGCACGGCTGTCAGTGCTTTTACTGCGAGCTTCAGAAACGTTGAGGGGATGCTCTCTATTGGGTTTAATTAAGCTGTCCTTTTGCTTGCAAATTTAAAAAGGGGAAAGCTAGTTTGCTCCCCACGTGGCTTGCCCAAACTCTTTCAGATGTAGTTGTAAGCTTAAATGACCCTCAGTCCTGCAGCATATCAACTTGATGTGTATAATTGATTGCTAAACATTTTTTACAGCCTGCTAAATGGTAAGGCTAAAAAAAAAAAAGAAAAAGTTACATATAAATGTTGATTAAAGTGCTTTTGTATGGAGGGGTCAGAGACATTAGCGAGTTAAAAAGAAAGTGTGATCTCTGCTGTGGTACTTCTAACCTGTATGCTTTATTTGGCATAATTGATACCATATGTCTACTCTAAGGGGTTTTTGTCAGGTTTCAAACTGCAAATATTAAAATGCGTTTAGAATCAAGTGTGCTTCAGTAAGGATACTACGCAGGATACTCAGTAATGTAGATTGCTGGTATTATAATGGCAACGATTATACAAGGAATCATTTAAATGACCACAGTAGCTTGTAATTGGGTGGTAAGATAGGAAAAAATATCAAGGTGTAAAACCTCAGAGTAACATTCAATCTGAAATAGATTAAGATAGAAATTCAAATGATAATTGCTGGTAATTTTGTTTTCGTTATGCTTTGTGATTTTTTTTTTAATAACTGACAGAGGACATAATGTATTTTTCAGGGTTCTGTGATAGCTAGCAAACAAATGGGATGTGTCACAAAATATTTGCAGCTCCTGTTAGTGAAGAAGGTATGATGCTGTTAGGAGTCCAGACTGAAAAATGTCGTGTGTACGTCTATGAGATATTTTGCTTAATAATGTAATGATTGGGTATCTGTAACAGAATGCTGCTTACCCACTTTTAAAGAGGGGAAGGAGGAAAAAAAAATAGCAAATGCTAAATCCTCAACTACTGTCTTCATACAATGCCTTAAGAATTTAATAAGCATAACTTCTTAGTACAGATATCACATTCTGGATTTTTTTTTCTTCAAATAATTTGTACCCTTAAAGAAAAGGTATAACTGCTCTGCACGGGCAGTAACATGGAATCCACAGGATTAGAATAATATTTTGGTCATTGCTGTTTCTCTGCTAACTATGCCTGTTAATGCTAGTTACAGAAAATGTTCAGTGTGAAGTGCACACAGACCCAGCTGTCAGTGAATATAAACTAAGAGCTTTGTATATATTGTTGAACATCCAATGTATAGAAGCAAGTTTTAGTCTGTACCAATCCAAGCAGGATTGGAAACAGTCATTTAGGGGTGAAAAGTTCAGTGTTTCATGTAGAGAAGTCCTGAACTATCCAGTTCATCTACATAGCGTTTTTTTTTTTTTTTTCCTTCTAAAAAGCCTTAATGTAGAAGTGGTTTTTTTTTTTTTTTTTTTTTTTTTTTCCTTGAATCCTTTTTTCTTAATATATTTAAACACCGTTTGATTTCTAGTTCTCTGGAATGTAGGTGTTCAATTGTTATTTTCATAAACATGAGATTTCAAAGCTATGTTTGATATTTGTATTGGAAAGTGAATAAAATATTTGTCTGTATGGTAAGTGCTAGCAGGTGCTTAGTGGCTATTTATATTTGTTTTAAAGTTAAAAATCTATTTTAATTGGTGATATCACATGCCAAAACAAGTTAATTTTTAGTAACATAAACCTAATGTGATTGCATTTCCCTTCACCTCTGTGCATGAACAGGATCAAAACTGCTAATGCCGTACAGATATATATCTTTTTCCAGTTTAATAAAGAGAAGCTAAAATAAACCAGTTGTTATTAGGGCACTACTAAAATGCTTCACAACTCTTTGGCTCTGTAGGACAATACAAGTTAGCTAAAATGAATTTAGATCCAGAAACTGACAAAATCTCCAAGCAATAAATCTTATTGTAGTAGTAAAGTGATAGGGAAAGTGACAAGAGGAAATGAGAAGAGAGTATCTCTCTTAAGAGATGGAGAGGTGTTTTGTATTTTTAAAAAATTTGCAGAAAAAACATTAAGACAGTTTTTCTTTTTTAATTGCACAATGTCATGTCTTTTTGTTTACACAAAATTAGCTCTGTCTGACTCAAAATTAAAAGGTGTTACTTGGGCAAGATATTTCTGGAATAAGTTTCATTTCAGACAGCACAACACTGAAGTTAAAAACGTGTTTGTGTCTTTTTTCATGACTAGCCCATGTCTATTCTCTATGAAATTGATGTCAGAAAAGTATTATATATTTTCAGTGGGAAATAGAAGGCTGCCCTCTACTATCCTTGTCAGGACGTCGTATCCCTTTAATCATACTTTTCATTTCAGTACATTGAAATTTCCGTTACCAAGGACAACATCATAAATAAAAGTGTTTGTGAAATTTTTACCTGCAGCTTCCCAACTTTGTGCATTAAGCATGAGACTAGCAGAGAGGTGGTCAAATGTGAAAATTTATAATCATTTATTACGTACGGCTGAAGCGAGAAGGGAATAAAAGCGTGAAGGCATACATCTATAAACTGGAGCAGAAAAGCTTAAATGAAAAGTAAAGTGAATTTCTGTGTCTTGTCATAAAGTAATGAGAAGCTAGAGCTTTATTCATAGCAACCCAAGATGCATTTACTCTCAATCTAGCTTTAGCAGTAAATGCTTCCCTGATGTATTGCTTTGGACTTACAAAGAAATATTTGTGCTCTACATAATAGTATAGTTAGGAGAATTACTGCATGGCTGAGGAGATTCTATAAAGGTTTATAGCTGGCGGTGTTACTGTAATTTAATCACAGTGTAGCTAATGTAGTACTTTAATATCACAGGTTACTTTTTTATTTACCATTTATTAGTAACTGACAGTCAATCATCACCACATCATAAACAAATCACATAGGATTCTATAGGAACACTGAAGTTCCAGAATGGATGCGCTGCAGCTCTTAAACATGCTCCATAATGAGCTAAACATCAAAATTATTTTTTAACTGAGTAATCATGTAAGTCAGGGTTCTTGTTTTCAGTCCATCAGCCAAAGAAAATGTTCCATGTCATGAATACAATTAGTGTTGCATATTGTGCATACACACACAAGGTAACACATCAATCCATTGCAGTGGTGAAAGAACATTTTCGAAAATATGAAGACGATGCAGGTAAAACATACAGCGTACAGGAGTTTGTAGATACTGATGAATGAGTTTCTATAGGCCAGTAATTACGCTCTCATAATTTCAGGCAGCTTTTTGTTAGAATTACTGTGCTTTGTAGACTGAGAAAGTAAATGTAGCTAGTAAATATAGTAGAGTCGGTCCGTGTTCTTCAGGCACTGAAACCTCAATGTATTTCTTGTGATAAGTGACATAGAATTGTTTCTTTATTGTACTTTTTTTTTTTTTTTTTAAATTAAAAAATCTTTCATACGATCCTTTTTTAGATTCACTGTAGGACCAACTTCCACCAGATGTGTGTTCATCATCAGCTTTTGGAATGGAATCCCAGCATGGTACCTGAAGTTGCTTGCATTCATAAAATTAAGCGCTGATTGGAACTTCGAATGTATTGTCTCTTTGAACTGAAAATGATGTTTTTTCCAAGACCCGAAACACACTGTGCTCTTTTAACTCCACACAAAATCTTTGTTTTTCAGTACTCTCTAAATCTAGGGAAATACTTAGAAAGCCACGTTGTGCTGGTTTGAATAACATGTAGTAGTAATAAGCCCCAGAAAGATGTATGTTTGTAGGCTATTAGTGCATGTCCTGAGTTCATTGCAACGAATCAGGCTAAAGACCAAGTGCTATCAATCACTGGAAAGACTTGCCAATAAGTCTAGTAATGCACGCCTTGGCATGGCTTATTGCTGTTAGAATACATCTCTTAAAATTAAAATTTCATGCAATCTACCCTTGAATGGTGAAAAATACCTCCTGGAAGAAAAATCTAAAATATTTGGAGGAGATATAAAACAAAACAAAACAAAAAAAAACAAAAACAAAACCATAACAACAAAACAACATCTCTTATTCGCTCTTAGATGCGGAATATGAAACCTCCTCTTCCATTCAGTGTTGTTTATATCTGGGGGTTCTCCAGACTAGTTGGGTGTTTCCAAGTATTACATCAGATGTAAAAGCAATGCTGTTGATTTGATTTTTCTTACAAGGCTACCTTAAACAAACAAATAAAAAATCGTGTTCCTATTAAAACCCTGTTTTCCCTAAAATTATTTTAGTTCTCTCAGGCCTTAGGAGACTCTTTGGCTTCTTTCTGTGTTTACTGACCCTGTGATATAAGAGTTTTTCAACAGGAAAGAACTTCAATTGCTACTAATCTGCTCTTGTAGCTAACTCAAGTAAATTACTAATTGGGCCATGCACAGTCTGATGAAAATGGCTACTGGATCTATAAACATTTTTGGTAATATGCAAATATATAGATATATAGTAAAAGGAAGACAACAGGAGAAAACGATGTTCGTTTCTGTATCTGTTTTCATCCTTGCTTTTCATCCTTGCTCTCCTATAGGCTCTTTCAGTGCTTTGAGTGGTCAACAAAGATTCGGTTTAAATCACTCTGCATGGAACTCTTTTTTTGTTTTTAGCCATTACGTGATATTCTAACTCTCATTGTACTTTTTAAGTGCATTTTCTTCTGGATAGATTTAAAAATGGATTGAACTGCAGATGATTGCCTCTGTTTTGAAAAGAGGATTTAATGCAATGTGCATTCAGTTAATTCCTTGCTTGTACAGATATCCTATTCGTGATCTCCTGGAAGCTGCAGAATTGTTTCTCTTCATAGTTATCTTTAAGAATTTTTCTGCTGTCTAGCCTTGGGACTACATCTCTGGCATTTAGCCCATCTTTTCTAATCTATTTTTATTGCACTTGTCTGAGCAGCCTGATACTGACTCTGACTTCACACTTTTCTGCTCCTCTTCTTGTTTGACTCTTACTTACTGATAACACTGCCCCTGGGTGGCTTTGTGTTTCATGGAATGGCTGCTTCCCCTTTCGTGCTATCCACATACATAAGGACAACACTATGAGAAAAGTGGGATGGTGGGCACAAAAGTGTTCCATGATGGTTGTTGATGGTCAGTAATAGTATCAATGATGAAAAAAGCACTGAAAATATGGAGAGAGGGAGAGGAGGGAAAAAAAAATAAAAGTAGAAGGGACTCCAACTAAGAAAATTGGCACAAAGAAAACATACTCTGAGGAAAATATACTGAGATCTGTGTGTATCTGTGGTGGTTGAGCCTCTCTTTTCTTTTTATTTTTTATTTTTTCTTTTAGTTCTCCAAAACAATTTGATAGCACTCCTTCAATATCAAATGGAACAGGAGGATGGCTGCTGATGAAAGATAAGAACAGCTGAAAGAGGCAGTGCAAATGCAAGTGAGAAGATTCTTTGTAACATAGAACTTAAATGACTGCTTTTCTTAAAATATGATGCTTGAGCACTTTGTCCCATTTGCAAGCTAATGTGGAAATAGACCTTATTGTTTTTTTCCTTGTAATTTTAAATTTGCTTGGTTGAATTATGAATTACTTAGAATTGGGCAGAAATATAAACTTGTTCAACAGAAATACATGAACTTGCACCAGATTTTCAGAATGGTTTTCTCAAGGCATAGTGAAAATGTGAGTTGTTTTGGGGTGTAAATTTGTTTAAATATGCTCACCCTTTTAAAATCCACCATTTTAAAATATACTTTTGCGATGGCTCAAAAATTCCAACAAGAAATCAAATGAGATTTAAAAATTTATTTTCCCCCATTCTTTCCCCATTAGTAAGTGGTTTTGTTGGTTGTACCATAAAAACAGATAACATAGGTCTTCGGGGGCAATCCTAAAGTAGCGATTAGTTTCAGTGCCTATCTTCAGACAGTGATTGAAAAAATCATTTTTTCATTCAGCACTACAGTTAAATGGGCCTTTTTTGTTTGTTTGTTTGATTTTGTAAGGACAAGTGGACAAGTTCTGTATGTTCTCTTTATTAACTATACTTGAGATACTATTTTATACTTACTTTTTTTTTTTTTTCTAAAGGTCAACTACCATCTTCAGCTCAGCAGATTAAGACTTCCTTGAATAGTATGCAAGAAAATTATGAAGAGTCCTTCAAAGCATGTAAGCACAGTGGTTTGTCTGTACTATAACTGTAACAACACATGATTGAAAGCAAAATTTCAAAGGCATTTTTGCAACCCAACATGCATTGTAAATCTAAATAGCTGAGATAACTTGATTATGCATGAGCAATCAGAATCCATCTCAGCTTTCACAATCATGGCAGTGCTGGCTCATGAAAGAACTCAGACTGTAAACTGAACATATTTGCTATGGAACAATCAAGAGAATGTAAGCATGACCTTTGGAAACTATTTTCACATTTAACTTTTTAAGACTTAGTATAAATTTCTAGGTTTCTCTCTCAAAACAATGTATTTGACACCTGGAATAAAATTTGGAAACATCTGGCCTTTTCCTTTTGCATCTGAATTATCATTTTGAAAGTATAAATTCGAAGTTACAACACTAATATTTGCCACTTTTTTTTTTTTTTTTTTTTTTTTTTTTTTTTCATGTCAAAACCAGATCTTACCTTGGTAGGAAGAATTGTAAGACAAAAAGCATCAGGGAAAAAAAAAAAAAGAAACAACAAACCACAACTATTTCTGGGTAATTGCTCATCCTGCTAAGGATTTATAGTATATTTGTAAGTTTGTATTGGTAAACGTAATATAAATGAGAAAATGTATGGCCTTGAATGAAATAATGTATTATCATGGGCCCATCAGAGTTTTCCAGATCAGCAGTAGCACTTGGAATCTAACTCACTCTGTAATTTATTTTGTAATCAGTACAACTAAGATGTCTAAGGACATCTGCAAATCTGAACACAAATAATTTTTCCCCCTCACCAAAATTCTGGACCGATAGAAATGTGTGGTATCTGGTAAAAGGTAGCATTGCGATAACTTATAATAAGTTTTTTTTTTTTCTTTTTTTTTGTATACACATGCTTTATATTCATTTCTATGGTAATTGTTACTGTTGTCTATTTGTTTATGCAAGGATATCTGAAAGGCCACAGATATAGTGATGTCTTTAATATTAAAGTTGAGTATTATTCTCGAAAAGGATTTACTTAAAGGAGAGTTCTGGAGTAGCTCCAAAGACAGCACTTCAGGCTGTCTTGTCTTTATGCAGTTTTCTGTTCATTCTGGAGGGATTTGGTAGCAAAACCTTTACTGCTTTGTACCAAGAGTCCTTCTCCTTACTTCAGCAGAACTCTCCTGTGAAAGCCCAAAAGGGATTCAGCTAATACAGAGGGCAGCATTAGGAACCTAAAGTGAAAGGCACAGATGTATTTGGAATGAGGCCTCAGGTACTATGTTACCCTTGCTGTATATCTCTACATCTAATACAAACAGAGTTGATCTGACATAAAAAGTAAAGAGGATGTGGCAAAACTCCTAGTAAGGAGATTAGCTCTATAGGAAACAGAGTCTATCATGAATCCATCTGACGAGACAATTTAGATAGAAAACTCTTAGGAGTTATTTTTTTAGGCTACTAGTGAAATCTAGGATGGATAACTGCATTTAGAATGTGTGAAAATGTAAGTGCATTATGGTATCTTCTAAATATTTTAAGCTGTGAAAGTTCTGCCCAGAGTTATAGCTAAAAAATAATTAATAAAATAAAATCCAACACACTCAACCATCAGGTGTAAGTACTTATTATTGCACTTTAATATATATGTATATTAAAATAAGAATGCTTAGGATGTAGTATGAGGAGCTGTTCTAAATGTTTTCAAATCTGGGGAAAAATCCTGGCTTGGGGCTATGGATGACAAATAGGTGTTTTTCAGCCATTGGCCATAGGTTTATGGGTTCTGACTATTATTTCTAATGAGCCCAAGAAAAGAAATTTAGAAAAGTGAATATTACATTCACTGCACTTCACTGAAGATTTTCCAGGGTCTGCATGTTCAGAGAAACTCTAACCTTAATATTTGAATTACTAAATGTCGAAAGATAGGGCAGTTTCAAGTACTTTCCAGCATGTGCTACAGCCTTGGGGTCTTTTGCAATACGTGTACTTGTTTGTGAGTATAAGGTGGAGAAATACTTAGAAATATAACCTTGTAAATAACAGTAACACTAGGATTATACTTTGATTGTATTCTAGCTGTATTGTAGAGATCTTACAGAGATTCTTACAGTATAATCTGCCTTTTAATAATTGTTTAATTTCCCAAAAGACAGATCCTTTTTTCCTCCTGTATTTACCTTCAGCAATAACGTAATAATGCCTGTGAATGATCTAGACTAAGTTGGCTAACTGTTGTGGGATACTAGTAAACATAGAGAATGCAGAATTTAGCTTGATGTGGTATGAATCAATGTACTTTGCATCACATGACTCACCACAATTAGTTTTCACACTTATTATGCATGTGAACTTGCTTTGGATGGAGCAAATTAACCTGTAAAATGAGAGAGTCATTTAAAAATTTTGCAATACAAATTTTTTAGCTTGATGTTATTGTTTTAAAGATCATGAATTAATTCTTTGGGTGAAATATAAAGTATTGCCCTGCATTTCCATAGCTCAGTACAAGTACTTGGAAAAATTCTTGTAAGGTGAGAAAGCATAGTTTAAAAACAGAAGAGGTATCTCTGAGCTGATGACTGTCACGAGGAACAGATGGCAGCTGGAAGAAGTTATAAGCTGCTCAATGTAAGCAGGTAGAATGAAATTTGCAGCTCTTTTCCAACTGCTGGTATTCCAAGTACAATGCTGTGTAGAAGGACACTTCTTGTACTGCAGGGGAATTAAGCAATGGAATAGCAAGACCAAGCTCTGAGTAGGCGTTAGCTGTGTTTGAACACTGTGTCTGAGTGAACAGCACATGCCTGAAAAACTGGACAAAAGCCTAACAGTCGCTCTCTTGGTGACTGGAATCACTGTATTTATCTCTAGATTTTCGATATGTATTTTAATTAATTTTAATTCAAATTCAATATGGCTTCATGCTTTGACTTTACATGCAAACAGTATGATACAAAACAATATCTTTATTTGTAAGATGTAACTGAAGAGAGACACAAGTCACTCAAAAGACTGGCTGACAGGAAAAGGGATCTTTTTCTTTTTGCATAGTAAAGTTCACGTAAAAAAAAAAACGTGTAATCTAACTGCTCATAGAATTACAGTAAAAGTCAAATAGTCATGTGGACAGACAGGTGGAAAAAAAGGACACCAATAACCTCAGAAAAAGTAGATCAACGCAGGATTATCCAGGTTCTCCAACAGGATTTTGGTAGGGTGGTTTAAAAAGAAACACAAATCAGATGATACACTTAAGTGAAGTCGGAAATTTGCTACACCTGCCATATAAAAGCTTACATGAAATTTTCCTATCATTCTAAAATTACCTTTGTGTGGAGAAGTTATTGCTGACTTTTATCTGAGACAAACTTCAGGGTAGCAGAAAGCAATATGGAATGCTAATTTGCTTAAGGCTGTGGACAATATGAGCTGCTCTTTTGATGTACTAGTTCAGATATTCTAGTGCATGTATTATACAGTTTCATCTGTTATTTCCTATGTGGCTCCTTAGCACATGTTTCTGAGGATAGGTGCTATAGCATCCCTTCTAAATATGAGTTTTTTCATTAAGCTTTGCACATTACAGATGAATGATCTACTATCATAATATGTACAAAACAACCCCTTAAAAAATGTATGCTACATTTCTTGTGGGAATTCTTGGTGCGGAAGCAGAGTGATTCTCTGCCTACTCATCTCTACTTCATCTGACACTAATGAAAGTTCCTTCCTAATATGGCTCTGAACTAAGGAAACAGCATCCTGTTCTACACACAGCTGAGGTAGAGAGGAATTCATCTCCAAGATCATACCAAAGAATTTTTGACAGAGTAGGTTGCTTGTTTGCTGCAGGGCCTTTGCTATAATTTTATTATTGTTGCTCTTGTTATTATTACTACTATTACCAGTTCTGGGGAGTTATTAGTTTTTAGCACCAGAAACCTTTTGCTTTGTTTTCATTTTTAAACTTGTAGTTTCTAGAGGCAGAAAATCTGAATCAGTCACGTTGTCTCTTCCTGTTTGCCAGGATTTCAGTGGTGACTGCAGAAGCAGGACAGTGCCTGTGGGACATGGATTTAGAAACTCCAAAGTGATACTGTTTCAAATGTCAAATTTGTTAACTGTAGAAATAAAGATTGATAACACCCTAAAGGAACTTTTTCATCTATTCTAGAAACAAAATGTAACTTTGGGGCTGGGTGTCATGTGTGTTAACACTGATGTTGTATGGACAAAGTTTTTCTGAGGCTTCCAGATTACAGCGCTGGTTCAGATTTAAAACAGTAAACCCTAATCTATCCTTGCCAAGACAATTTTTAATTCTTTTAGGATTACAGAGGCTGCTTGTGTGAGTGAAGTGAGCACTACTGGTAGCGCTCTGCAGTTTCCATTGCCACAATACAGTTACTTTTTATTTATTAAAAATAAGCAGAATTAGTTCAGTATAGCTACGTATAATCTCTTTCTGTCTGTCTTCCTATACAGCAGAAAATTTCTTGCAATTAACTTTTTTTCTTTTTTTTTTTTTTTTCAGTGAAGGGCAGTCTTAAGTTCATAGTAGAGGAATGTTTTAAAATATTGCTGGTATTAGCTATTTATTAAGAATGTATTTTTTTTTTTAAATAATTTTAATTCTATACAGTTTTTACATGCATAATTTGTTAATATGGTTTTATTTAATTGACCTGACAAAGTACTTGTCTGAATTTTAGTAGTTCAGAGCTTTTGAAAATCTTTTTAGTTATATCAAATGTAAGAACAAATGTTCAAAAAATTAACAGGAGAAGGGTTAAGTATCTTTCTTGAAGATAAGTATGTTGAAAACTGTTCAAAAGGGAAATATTAAAAGTACTGGTGTAACATTCCCCACTATACCAAAAATAATTGTAACTTATATGATGTTGAATGAAACATGCTGTCTATAAAAGAAAGCTTTTAGGAAATGTCAAATAGTGACAGATTTAAAGACAAATGTTAAAATTGGCGGGGAGGTTGGGGAAGAAAGACAGGGGATGGACTGATTAAAAAAAACCTGCTTTGAAGACTTGTGTTGGCGTAAAGTAGAATGTGTTTCTGATAACAGCATCAACTTTCAGTAGTACCGCCCAAATTGGAACAGATCCTGACAAACTTGCTAAAGATGCTAACTGTCCACAGACTGATTTATTCAAGATAGCAAGGATAATTCTATTAAGACCTGCCAAATTTAAAAGCTGAGCAATCAATTTATGCCCTGCAGAGAGTTGCAAATACAACTGTAATTAAATGTGCAGAGGTTCTGTTCTTCCATCTCCAAAAAGCAGGTTTGTAGCTCAGCTGAAGGTTTTTAACTGCTAGTTGATGTCTCACTGAAAAGTAGGATTTGTTCTTGGTAGATTTGAAAAATGACAATTGTGCTGTTGTGTTCTTTTTTTTTTTTTTTCCTCTCTCTCTACACATAGCTTGCTTTTCTTCCCGTCTAGAATTTAACCTTTTCAAGACATGGGCTGCTTTATTCTGTGTTTATACACTACTTAGCCCAATGCAGTTACATTTCCTCTGGGTGTTTGTACATGCGATTGGCATGCATGCACAGACACAAAAAAAGGCTGCTGTACTTCTTAATGAAGGATTTGTTTTTAATCCCAGACGATGTAGTTTTATCCAGAACTTTTTATTATTGGCCTGATCACAACACAACTTAATTCCCACGTGCAAAGAACGTCTGACAAGCCTGAGCAACTGAAGAGTTGAGGCAGCCGCTTACGGAACCACAATGTGGGTAACACCACAATCTAATGAAGAACAGAGAAACTCTCATTTGTTTTCAACTAATGAGCTAAAGAAGCTGAACTATCAATTATGTAAGACCATATAATTTTTAACATTTCAAAGCACCTGAGGATCTTTACCTCTTTATTTTGGTCTCAGGCTAACCACAAACAATCCTGTCAGTGTTTTGTGGAAAACTACCCCTCATTATCGTTTGTGGGTGCTAATATCTCATAATTTACTACAGCAATAAGTAAAATCCTTGTTAGGCTGACTGGATTAAAGTAATTTGTTGATGTTCAAGTGTCTCCTCCCTCTCCCAAGCCCCCCCATCAAAAACAAACAAACAAACAAAGAAACAAACAAAAAACAAGAAACAAACAAACAAACAAACAAAAAAAAAACAGAGAGAGAGAGAGAGAAACTTCCCTCCGAAAACAAACCAAAAAAATTATTCCCAGAAGTCTATGTGAAGGTTTAAGATAAGAATGCCCACAGCACTTCATATCTCCAACAGTTAAATATTTATATGAGCTGTTATCAAACTCAATAAAACTAAAAACTTGGCATGCAAATTTAAGATATGGGAACCTTAATAACCTGTTTCTGAAGTTTTTGTAAGATTACTGTATATCCAAACCTAAGTAGCTAACTCGTTTTTCACCTGTGATTATATGAAATTAATAGACTTCAGAAGAGCATAAAAAGTAATTAAAATAATATTTGTGCATTTCCACATTTGCTAGTGAAAAAGAAAGTGTTCCAGTGTGCCAGTGGTCTAGCGGAGGACTTGCTAGTGTTAGGTCAGAGGTTGGACTCGATAATCTTGAGGTCTCTTCCAACCTAGACAATTCTGTGATTCTGTGATTCCCTGCCTCTACCTGTTCTGGCCTGTTGCCCAGCAGGGAAGTCCCTAAAATCCTAGGAACCTGACAACGGAGGTAAGGCGGAACTAAAGGTGTAAGCTTTATCCGCCTCCTCTTTTTTTTTTTTTTTTTTTAATATATATAGTAAGTTGCAATCAGATTCATAAATAATAAAGCTAAAGTAATTATGTATTTTTTTCACTGTTTATGCTTATACTGTTAGCATTAATGTTAAAAGTTGTCACTGACAGCTTTCAGTAGTATCAAAAACTTAATGAGTCTTCAAAAGCTTTGTAGTAAGTAATTTTGCTTACTGATTTTTTTCAGAATAGTCAGTTAAAAAAAAAACACGCTGTGGTGCTGCTTGCACTGCTATATGTTGACTAAACTGATTAATGAGCTGCCAGTAGCCTATGTTCAATGTTTTTTTTATGACGTGCTTATCTTTCTTCCTATAACCTCAATATTTACTTTTATCTCTGATAAAACTAATTTTATTTAATTGTAACTTTAGAGAAAGTTTCCAGTCTGTTTTTTCATAGTCTAAATGCAGCCTTTGGACAATATTATGAAAGGAGTCAGAATGGTCCGCTAACAATAAATTTAAAGAGAGAAGTGGGACTTTATTCTACAAGCAATTATGCTTGTGAGAAATTTACTGGTCTGAGTTGCAGTGTTTCTGGATTCTGGTTATATTCTCTGAATCTATTTTTTATATCTTGTTGAGTTCACTGATAGTATCTGCAAATAACTGAAAGAAGGTGTTGGATTTTGTTTTTTAATTTATTTTTAACAAAAGAAATGAAACAAAATTATTATTATTGTTAATCCAGGGAAACATTACATATGAATGATAACTCTTATTGCTCCCTCTCTAATAAAATAGTGATTTTGCTGGTGGACAACTCCAGAATTAATCCAGCTGTCTTCAGGTAATTTGCATGTTGGATGAAAAAAATTATTTTTTTTTGTTACTTAAGTGTATGTTCCTGTACAAAAAACAAACAAACAAACAAGCAAACAAACAAACAAACAAACAAAAAAACAACAAAAAAACACACTCAATTTCAACGTTTTTTAATTGATACATGGACATGTATTTATTAGTAATTACCAGCATTAGTAATTATTAGTATTACAAGAAAGGGTCATTTTACACATGAATTTTAAAAAAATGGTTATAAGCATTAGTGAATCTGTGTTACAAATGCCTTTCCTTAGGAAATTTTTGTGGTTTACATTTTATTTCAAAATGCTATGCTTTTCTTCCTAGTAATTTGCCCACATTTTTCAGTATCCTGACTGCAGACTGCAAGAATTGGTAATGTGTTAGTGTTAACTTAGGTCCTAGAAAAAGATGTTTCAATAAGGCGAAAAGGTTCAGAGAAAACTCATCAATGGGAATATCTTAGTTGTTTTTAGCTAGTGTTGTGCTATTCTAGTGCAATATCAAGAAAGCTTTTTTTTTTTTTTTTTTTTAAAATCATCTATACTATTTACTTGTTTGCATTAAATCTTCTTTCTGCCCTTATGCATCTCTTGCTTTCTTCCTACTTAGATTTATAAAACTGTGAAATGGAGTGTGTATATTTGTCCATATAAATGTGTATATACGTATCTTTATAGTATAGGATCTGGTAATATAATTTTTTTCCTGGTTTCAATTGAAAAAAAAAACAAACCACAATACAACAGAACAAAACAAAAAAAAAAAATGAAGAGAAGTAGAGATGTTTGCTCCTTCTTCCTTCGCAGTAGCATCTGTTTTCATATTTTTAATGTATTTTGTGGTTTTGTTCAGAAGATCATTCAAACCTAAAATTAATTTTTCTAATTAGTGTTTTAGATCCCTTGGTGTGCTGAGTTTTTCATTGCCAAACAGTTGAATACCACAAACATCGTAGGTGATGTACTCCCACGTTATCAAATAAATGCTCAAGGTACAGCTTATAATGTTGAAAAATAGAAAAATAAATTGACCTTGATGAAGTGTGTCTTCTTTTGTCTGTTCCCAGGAAAGTTTATTTCAGGTATTTCTACTGCTGAAATGATTAGAGTTAACAGCTTTTTCCCTCCATTTTATTTTACAGGGTCTCTTCATCTTCCTGATATATGGGGTGTACAACACAGAGGTAAGTCTGCTTGGAGTATCTCAAGGCTGACAGAGTGAATGAGAGAAATGACAGGTTTCTTATCTTGATAACTGAGGGACAAAGTTGGCTTTCCATATGAGTGTCCTACTGCCCTTCATGCTTGGACTAGCTTATATGCATCCCAGCTTACCATTAAACACAGACACCCTGAATAAAGGGACAGACTCATTTCTCATAGGCATTGACTAATATTTTACTGCTGCTTTAAGTTTTTTGAATTTCTGGTCTGCCTTTTAACACTTAGATAAACCTGACAGTCCTAAACTTTCATAATTGAATTTGCATTTTAAAGTGAACTGTCAGTCTACGTGCTGTTTCAAGTAAACTATTTACAAATTAAAATGAACTTGTTTTACTTACATGCCTTCGAAATTTTGTTGGGTGTAGAAATTGCATCAATTTATTTTTAAATATTAATTAGGTAATTTTAAGATTTGAAAATCTGACCTAGGGCTTTGTAACAGTTGGAGAGATCTATGGAGCGTATCTCATCTTTACAGGCTGAGCTCTCGTAAGGGAAATATATTTGAAGGAGGAGAAAGTATAAAAATCTTAAGGTATTTATCCAGTGTCTTCTATTACATCCAATTATTTATTTATACGTTTATACGTTTGTTTATTTATACGTTTATGTTTAAGATAAAATAAGTGTTAATGTGTTTAATTCCAGGTTTTTAAGGTACCTCTGCAGCTTAGATTTTAATAGGATTTGGAATCCAGTAATAAGCCCCTATAGAAATATCTAAGATAATAGAAATATAGAAATACAGAAATATAGAAATATAGGTTTTCGAAGTCGATAGTTGCAAGTGAAACGGAATTTTATTCGGATTTTATTAGTACTGAAGGGGGCACGGCCCCTTAGAAAGATGTCGAAAGCGAAAAGCATCTTCTGATTATTGTCCAACACGCGAAGCTGCTTCAAAACACGGATTTTCCATCCCATTTCTGTGGCAGCAATTAGCTATTTGCGGACGCGCACCCGAAGCGGCCCGGGGCCAGCGCCCGCTGCGGCCCCGTCAGGCGGGGGCAGGCGGGGCGCCGGGCGCCTGCGCGCTGCGGGCGCGGGGCCCGTTCCCAGCGTGCCGCGCGGCGCGCATGTGCGGCGCGGGGCCGGGCGCTGCTCATCCCATTGTGGAGCGGCCGCGGAGGCGGCGCTGAGCGGAGGCGGCGGCGGGAGCCGTAAGTGCGGCCCGGGCCGGGGGCCGGGGCCGGGAGCCGGGAGCCGGGCGCCGAGCGGCGGCCATGGGCCCGCGGGGCGGCTGCCGGGCCGCGGCGGGAGCCGGGCGCTGAGCGGCGGCGGGCGGCGGGCGGGCGGCGGGTCCCGCAGCCCCCTCAGGGCCGCGCCTCCCCCCCCCCCCCCCCTCCCCGGGCCGCCTGGGCGGGGGATGAAACTCGGCGGCGGCTTCCTCGGAGGAGGAGGAGGAGGAGGAGGCAGGAGGGCGGCGGCCGCCATGGAGCCCGCCTTCCCCCCCGGCATGGTGATGTTCAACCACCGCCTGCCCCCGGTCACCAGCTTCACCCGGGCGGCCGCGCCCCCCCCGCAGTGCGCGCTGCCGCCCGCCGCCCCCTCCGCCCCCGAGCCCCCCCCGGCGCCGCCCGCCGCCCCCCAGGACGGGGCGTTCAAGAAGGAGCCGGCTGGGGCTTTCCCCTCGGCGCCCGCCCCCGCGGCGCAGAGGAGCCCCTGGGGCTTCCTGCAGTCCCTGGTGAGCATCAAGCAGGAGAAGCCCAGCGAGCAGGAGGAGGACGAGCAGCAGCAGCAGCAGCAGCAGGCGCAGCAGCAGCACCACCACTACGGGGGGCTCTTCGGGGCGGCGGGGGACGAGAGGCCCCCCGGGCTGGGGGGCAGCGGGGAAGGGAGCGGCCAGAGCGTGATTCAGGACCTCAGCCTCCTGCACCACCTGCACCAGCATCCCCACCGAGACCTGTTACTGAGTGGCAGAGGCGAGGGCGCCCCTGGGAGCTCGGGTGAGCCAAAGCACGATACCCAGGTCAAGAAGGCAAAGAGGCCAAAGCCAGAAACTCAGGGAATCAAAGCCAAGCGGAAGCCGAGCGCTTCATCCAAACCCCCCCTGGTGGGAGATGCGGAAGGTGCCATCGCGTCCCCAAGTCAGAAACCTCACGTCTGCGAACACTGCAGCGCTGCCTTCAGGAGCTCCTACCACTTGCGCAGACACGTGCTCATTCACACCGGGGAGAGGCCTTTCCAGTGCAGCCAGTGCAGCATGGGCTTCATCCAGAAGTACCTGCTGCAGAGACACGAGAAGATCCACAGTCGGGAGAAGCCCTTCGGGTGCGACCAGTGTAGCATGAAGTTCATCCAGAAGTACCACATGGAAAGACACAAGAGGACGCATAGTGGAGAAAAGCCATACAAATGTGACACTTGCCAGCAGTATTTCTCAAGGACTGATAGACTCTTGAAGCACAGAAGAACGTGTGGTGAAGCCATAGGGAAAGCAGGTGCTGGAATGGAGCCCGGATCGTCGAATAGCATGGGTAGCTTGGCTGCGTTGTCTCAGGGAAATACAAGTTCCTCAAGGAGAAAAAGTAAAACAAAAAGTATATCCACTGAAAACAAAGGAAACAAGTGTAGCAGCAAAGTAACGGAGTCTCAAGTTACAAGTAATGTGGCCATGCCAAATTATGCAGTTGATATTCCTATCGTGTCTTCCAGCGGTGGTCTAGCCGGCACGGGCGTCGAAGAGCTTCAGAAAAAGGTGCCAAAACTGGTCTTCAAAAAAGGAAGCAGGAAACAGGCAGACAAAAATTACCTTAATTTTGTATCGCCGCTGCCAGATATTCTGGGGCAAAAACCACTGGCTGGGAAGCAGAGTGGCTCCCTGGGCTCCCTAGTAACCAATACCGGTGTAGAAACTATTGGCCTTCTCCAAAGTACAGGTGGTAAACCAGGTCAAATAAGTAGCAATTACGATGACGCCATGCAGTTTTCAAAGAAAAGAAGATACTTGCAAACTGCAAGCGGTAACAGTGCCTTCTCGATCAATGTCGGACACATGACTTCCCAGCAGTCCGTCATCCAGTCTGCAGGTGTTAGCGTTATGGATAATGAAGCTCCGTTATCTCTGATTGATTCAGCATCCTTAAACAGCGAAATAAAGTCTTGCCATGACAAGTCTGGGATCCCCGATGAAGTTTTACAGAGCCTTTTGGACCAGTACTCCCACAAATCAGAAGGCCAGAAGGAAGATCCTTTCAGTATAACTGAGCAGCGGGTGGACTTGCACAGCTCCGGAGAGCATTCGGAGATGGTCCAGGAAGAAAACCTGAGCCCTAACTCTCAAACAGTTTCAAACGATAAGGCGAGCATGTTGCAAGAATACTCCAAATACCTCCAACAAGCTTTTGAAAGAACAACCAACAGCACTGGTTTTGCTTTTGGACCCAGTTTCCAGTTTGTTAGCTTGTCTTCAACTCTGCATAACCACACTCTGTTTCAAGACAAACAGATTTACACTACATCTCCGCTCGAGTGTGGCTTCAGCCAGTCCGTTACCTCAGTATTGCCAACTGCGTTGCCAAAACCTCCGTTTGGGATGTTGCTTGGATCTCAGCCAGGCTTTTATTTATCTGCTCTGGAGGCTACGCATCAACAGTTGACTCCTTCTCAAGAGCTGGATGATCTCATCGACCCTCAAAAAAACTTAGAGACTTCGTCTAACTACCAGTCAACATCTCAGAAACTGACTGGCCAGAAGGAACAGAAAAACTTAGAATCCTCAACGAGCTTTCAGATCCCATCTCAGGAGTTAGCTAGTCAGATAGATCCTCAGAAGGACATTGAGCCTAGAGCAACCTACCAGATCGAGAACTTTGCACAAGCGTTTGGTTCTCAGTTCAAGTCGGGCAGCAGGGTGCCAATGACTTTTATCACTAACTCTAATGGGGAAGTGGACCATAGAGTAAGGACTTCAGTGTCAGATTTCTCAGGGTATTCAAATATGATGTCTGATGTAAGTGAGCCATGTAGTACACGAGTAAAAACCCCAACCAGCCAGAGTTACAGGTAAGGTCCCGACTGTGACCGGGGCTGTGGGGTCTTCTTAATGTAGTTTTACTTTGACAACACTGCCATTGGAATGTTTCTACACGGTCCTATTACGAATAATGTAACATGCCCTTTCAATGCAACTTTTCATATTTAGTTTATTTTGTTAGTGTGATTTTTTTAGATCTGTTTATTATGGTTTTTAATCAAAAATCAATAGATATGAAATAGTGTTTTTGTTCAAGTGACAACGTTTAGCAATCAAATTTTCAAACATAGGTTGTCAGGGAATAGCCCAAAAGTTTAAAATGCAAAAAAAAAAATAATTAACTTTGTTCATAGGACTAAGGTTTATTCTAATTGCTTTACTCTCAGGAAAGTGTAACGAAGCATGGGAATTCTATGCACCACTAGTGTATTGGAACTTCCAATTTACAGATAGCGACAAATATATCTCAAGATTTTTTGAGGAAGGGATCTACGACATTTCAAATTGCTGTCTCTTATGCCTGGGCAGATCTGAAAGAATTTTGCTACCTAAATCTTGTTGCTTTTAAAGTACTCCTGTTCTTCCAGGTGATGCTCATTCCAGACAGGCGGAGCAAATATTCTTGGATCTGTACTGAGAGCCCGGAACGGTAGCTTTAATATGAATAATAATGTCCCCAGAACTCCTGTGTAAGACTGTAATTCCGTAAAGAGATTCTGTTGACACAAACCATGAGAACAAAGTGCGTGCATCTGGTTCATGTCACTAGAACCCCGACTTGAAGCTACAGTCGTATTCTAGATACGCTCTTGGGATACATTATTTATTTTACATGGTTCAAAAGAAGTCGGTCTCTTGCTCTTCCCCCTTTCCACATTCTTTTAATGTATAAGGTTCCCGTTCTTTTGTTGTGCTCCCAGTTCCTCTGGACTTGATTTGTGTGTTTTTTTTTTTTTTTTCTTTTTTTCTTAATTTACACCTTTTCCGTCCCCTTCTTGCCTACTCCCTCTCTCACTCCCAACTTAATAGCTAGCATTTCAAAAAAATGTACATTCCGGAAAGTGCATATCTCACTGTGTACTTTCTGATGTCTCATGGCATCAGGTAACCAACAGTAAACACCCACATGTTTTTAGAATTCTGTCGAGGTTTCCATGTACAATAAGAAATAATCTACTCCCAACTGTACATATGAAGGCCCCGATCCTGCATCAGGATCAGCTCACATGGACCCCTGTGCCCTGCAGTGTTACCGGTGGTGTCGCTGGAGCTCTTTACGGATCCAGGGGTTTGCAGCAGTTTATCATTGCAGGCTTAGGGCCTAAGGCTGCAATTCCATCAAAGGTTTCTGGTGATGGCGTCAACTACGAGAGTAGAACTTGAGCGGCTTCTCAATATCAACAGAACTTTTCTTTGGAATTATTGCCTTACTTTATGTATATTTTGTGGTACATTATTTATTATATGTGAATCCTGATTAATGCCTGTGGAGCCACGGAAACCTGCTAGAAATACTGGTGGCCATTCAAAGCTGCTGAAAGGCAGTGGCACTGCTCTAAACCACTTTTTTGCAAATGTATTTTTTAATTAGTTTTTTAATGTAATTTTGGTGACGTTTATGCTGATGGTTTTTTATGTACTCTTGGTGATGTTTCAGTCTTAACGTACTTTTCTGGTGTCAGGAAAGTACCAGTGGTTGTTTGCAGTCTTATTGTGTAATCAGCCTATTACAGGCTTCCATGTATAATAAAGTTATTAACATTGTGCAAGTGTAAAACACTTCTGTTATGAAAGTGGTGTATTATTAAAGGAATTGTTACAAAAGTCCTTGGTAATTTCTCCCATTGTCCCTCACCACTAAAATTTGAAACCTGAGCCCACTTGTAACCTCTTTTACTAGGTGAACTTTTTTTTCTTACTAATCTCGAATTTGTTCAGAAAATCCATGTAACTCCATAAACCTTTTCTTTATACTTGATTATGTATCTCACCCTATTTCAGTTGAAAAAGGTGAACAACAGTTGTTCTCTATACGCAGATCCCAGCCTGGTTTTGGGGATGAAATAGCCCATAACCACCGTTGGCTTTTTCAATACCTTTTCTCTTGTTTTACAGAGGTTATAATTTACTTTCTTTATATTGTGTGTAGTAGAAGTTGCATATGTATTGTTCTGGCTGTTTGCTTTAACTTAATACTAATAAAACCCATTATTCACAAAATCATAAAGATATCACTTCTATTATCCAGTCACACTTGTAAGAGCCTAGTAGGGAAATGTTAAGAGGTGAAATTTGGAGAAGGAGTAATGTGATTTACTGGCATGTTTTCAGCTCGTCTTTTTCCTTCAATTTCTTTTTGGGTCATGTAATCTGAATGCACTGTTCTAGAAATCAGGGCCCTGTTTCATACCTTGAGTCTCCAAGGGGAAAAAAAATAACAAATTCCCTTAAGTTAAACTGTTCACACGACCTCACCTTTTTAAATCTGTCTTTTTTATATAAGATTTTGGTTAAAAATAATAATAATAATAAAAAAACAACAACCATGTATTGTTAACTTCAAAGACATTTTGTAATTGCCGAAAATTCGGAATGACGCATATATAATACGATTTTGTTCAAAGTAAAGATTTTAGAAAGTCTTCTATCTGTTTTTCCTCTTTTCTGTGCTAACTTTTACCTTCTAAGGAAAGCCTAGTAAAAATAGTAGTACTGCAGAATACCAAAAAGCATATTAATTAGTATGAAGATGGTTTGCAGCCGTTTCCTTAAGCTGTGTTTTTCTTCAACGTTGCGTGTGATTGTAAGAGTAGCAGCGCTGAAAGTCTCAGAGTGGTTGCAGAGTGCTGAAGAAAAGAAGATTGCAGTTTGAGTCAAGGCAGCGACGTGGCCAGAAGAAAAATCACCGGTATGCTGAGAAGTACTGCTGTATGACAACTAAGGATGAAAATCTTCCCAAGTAAATATAAAGTAATACTAAATGTTGAAGATATTCAGATAGGTGCTAGGAATAATTTTGGAAGATCTGAAAGGGAAAATTACTGGAATTTTGTATGTTCTCTCCTTATGTTAGCAGTTGTTCAAAAAAAGAAATGCAAGTAGACTTTTTCCTAATTTGGTATGGAGTTCAAATTTATTTTTCTTCAGGTTAGCTAAAGGGTGTGGTAAAATGATGTGGTAGAAATCAAGTATGGTGTTACATGCTAGATAGTAAAAACTGTATTTAGTAGTAACATCATAGCATGGACAGGGAGGACAAAAAGAAAGCAAAATGGCCTTTGAATGTAACTTTTCACTTCAGTACCTGGTTAAATTTTCTTGTTCAAGAGATTGTGGGAGGGAATGATAACTTGTTTCCTATCACTAACACAGGGGATATAAGAATTGATACGTGTGATGATATGATAGAAACTTGTAGATAAAGTGATTCATTTCGTACTATAGTAGCTCACATTATGTGTTTTTGCTTGGGCCAAGCGCATCATGGTACTGTGAATTGTGAATGTGTTTCAGTATGCTCCAAGACACTAAAATTACATGGCTAACATGCCTGCAGATAAGCTAAAAGAGCTGGCTAAAATTTGCAGTAGTTCTCAAATTAGCCAGATCAGATGCAGACTTTGTGGGTAGTGGGCGAAATTTTTAGAATAAGAAATTGGTGGAATAAAAGGGGATTGAGAAATGGGAAAATGTGGTGGGATATTACAATTTCAGGTTTGTGTACTAGAAAAAAGGCAGCCCCATGCATCATGGAAACCTCAAAGATTTTGTAATAATACAATGTATTCTATTAGTGTTGTTTTGGTTTTGGTCTGGCTGTTTTTTTGTTTTTCTTTCTCTGCCTTAGGTATGTTTGACAACAATGTGTCTGAATGATGCCTCTGCTTTTCTTTCCCACTGACTAGAAATTAGTCTTGTGCATGTGAAGTCACAGGTGCAACTCTGGAGATGTTCCTTATGCCTGAGAAGATACATGTGCAAATGCTTAAGCTGCTAGTGTTCTCTCTCTCTCTCTCTCTCTCTTTTTTTTTATTTTTTTTTTTTTAATGTATTATGTGTTGAAAGGAGTCTGGTCACTTTAAAATGGAAGATCCTGTTTTCCTGTTTTCAGCCCTTTCTGACTACTGACTTTAACCATTTGGTCTGGAATTTTCCAGGCTTAGTCTGTCTCATGCTCCACGCACTATCTTTCTCACCCTATCTTCTGCATATATTTCCGGAAACAAAATTAAGGAAGAAAACTTGCTTGTTCCACTGGCCTTTTCACCCCTTTTTAAAAACAAATGAGTACACCCCCCCTGTACCCCACCCCGTTAGCAACATCCATGTTGGAGGTTGGGCTTAGGGACACCCAACCAACCTAGACTCCTTTGAGTCACCGACTGTTCTTGAAAACACGATTGCATTTACTTAAAACTCGTTGGAAACGCATTTACACTCAGATACTTAAAAGTTGGGTGGCTACATCTCTGAAGGTGACCCCTCCTGCATAACAGATGGGACCATTACAACTATTGGCTACGTAAGTTCAAATAGTGTCTGTGTATCTTGGGGCATATGTTGCACATTTCCGCATACTGAAGTTTGCTTTCTGGCTTACATAACTGTAGTCTTCACTTTTAATGTTCTTCTGAAGTGATTTTTGTGCTTGTTTGTTTGTACAAGCACATAAGAAAATAAAGCCTAGTATTTTGTGTAGTATTTGGAACCCAGGGTATAACCTCTTCACTGAGTTAATAGCTATGAAATACTAATACAATTTATCTATGTTGTTCAAAACACGTTTCTTGTCCCCTTTTTCACTGGCAGCTAAAACCCATTTGTTTTTAGCATTCTTTCCTAACACAGGGAGACATCACAAAAGAACAATTTTTTTTTCATATCCCCATACCAATAATTTAATTATATATATATATATATTTTATAGACACTGATGCTTAAAATTTACTTTTTGATGCCCAGTTTGTTTGACACCTATGACCTGAAGGGATAGGTAGTGGAATTTCATTTCTTTGACATTGATTGGAGGTGAATTCCTTCTGTAAGACCCCTGCTGTTTCAAACCCTGTGTAGAGAGAGATTGAGGAATAGTTACCAGCTTAGTAAATGTGGAGTAGCTGAATGTCTAGAATCAAGTAGAAGCTATAGGACAGAGTCATGGGGGAGTTTTAATTCTCTACGGTGATGTTCAGAAGCCTAAATCTGTTCTTTCCCTTCTGTTGTATTCACTGTAAATCCAGCATCCAGGGAAACCAGGTTCTGTAGAGAGCAGCCTTGTGAAACACAGTCCTGCTTCATTTTCGGAGAGTTGTCATCCTATTTGTTGTGGATATAAACAGCAACAGAGAGTTGCTAGGAAAAAATACTGTGCCATCATGTAATCAGTCTGTCAATAATGCAAATACAAGATGGGGTGAATTGAGGATTAATGGAAGATTTAGTGCTGGTATTTTTTAATTTCTAATGCTTGATTTATAATCTTGATAGTAATGTAAATTTATCTATATAGCATGCTACTGCGTTTACATCCTGGTATGTTTTAATGTTTTGTTTTTATTTCTAGTGGATTTTGCAATTTTAAAACTGAAGGCTATCCTAAGTAATATTATGAAAGTACACCTGAAAGATGCTTGTATATTTAAGATGCTTTGTATATTTGATGTTAAATTTAATAAAGTGTTGTATGGCCAGACTAAAAAATGAAAGAAGAACTAACTTAACTATACATTTCTGTAATTATTTTAATATACTTTAACTTACCTTAAAATGTTTTTTAAATTGTCTCTTTAGTGCTACAAATATCAAAACATTCTGTGAACTAACGAGGCATGAAATGGTTATTATGCAGGAGCTGCAGCATGTGCCAGATATTCTGCAGTAGTGCATGTGCTACCTTCAATGCTAAAAACCTGCTAAAGGTAGGTTATTGCCATTCAGAATTTTCCAGTGTTGTTGTTTGCAAAATAACTGTACTTTGCCCTTTTTGCAAAAAAAGATTTCATTTTGATGTTGCTCAAAGGCTAGAAGACAGATTATTTTTAATCCCTTAATTTCTCTTCACAGCGTGTACTTCTCTGCTCTGTCCTCACTGCATAGGAGGCTAGAGTCTTGACTGGATCCCGATGTGCCTGGGTGCTGGCATAAGGCCAGAAACTGTATTGTCAGTGGTAAGGATAGTTCAGACTGATCAAAGATCCTGAGTATTTTTTTTCTGGAGGGGGAAAAAGTCTCAAAGATGGGAGGTTGTTCCCTGAGATGAGTGGACATAAAAGCAGACAAAGACCTGTTTTGAAGAGTAGTCTTTACAAAGAAGTCCATATGCAACTTGAGTGACAAGGATTTGAATCACTTTAATTTGTTTTCCCATAATAGGAAAATATATAGGTGTGTAGTAAAACATCTCGCATATTCTGCTGAGGAACTTTAATGTAGCATGGGTAAAATATGCCTATGGATATTAGTATCTATTAAATGAAATGGTTCTCTACGATGAAAAGTGGGTTAACTTTAAAAGTGCTTGGTCATACTGGAAAATTAGACCAATAAGGAATAGCTTATGCAACTGAAGAGGGCAGTTATTTTGTATTAGTTAACTGTCTACCTGGAATGTGGTCAGGTTATATGGAATAACACGTTCAGTAGGATCTTGTGGCCCTGTGTTCTAAGGGGCAAGCAGTCATGTAATCTCAGTAGAGAGAACATGGCTTTGCACTTGCAGCTTGTCTGTGGTCAGTAATGATGCTCAAGTGTAACAATGCAGCAAGCTCTGCTTCTTATTTATTTATTTATTTTTAATACTTATTTTATTTTCAAAGACCTGCCATTTCCAATTACTGGTTTGCTTTCTGAAAACGAAAAGCAGAAATCTGTGCAAGTCTGTTATCTTGGGTCTGGCCAACTTCAGTCCAAAGGATTATTCAGAAAATCAATGAAAGTGTGTTACTAAAAATATTTAAGCTGTGTAGCTTAAGAAACTTGTCAACTTTTATAAGGTTGGTCAAATTACATCATGAAACAGTTTGTTTAATTGGTCTGTGAAACCTTGTAACTAGGCGTGGTAATACTTGGTGATTTTAGTGTAGAGTTAAATCTGTATGAAAGGTGTGGGTGATTTAAAAGTGTATTTCCTGAGCATTCATAGTTAAAACTTCTTTCTAGTTTTACTTCTATCATAGTCTTATTTGATATTACTCTAAGGAGATGAAGTCTAAACCAATTTCTCAACCTGAGAGATGTTGGATTTTGGAGAGATTTTAATCCATTTTGAGTAGGTATGCTGAATTTGATTGTTTATTTACTTTGGAGTCTGGAGATGCACTCTAGGGTAAAAGTAGTTTCATATTTTGTTTTACGTGATTCTGGAAATCATCCTTCACAAATAGCATCTTAAGAGTGGATGGCAAATGAAGTAAGACAGTTGGTAACTAAAATCATCAGTTTTACTGTTTTTACCACCATATTCTGATGCTTGCATGTTTTGTTCTTCTCACAATGAAGCTAAATGAAAACCTCTGAGAAAGAGTTCCTTCTAATGTAGCATAATGAAGTCTTTAAATGGGTACAGTTGTAGGTCATCATGAATAGGAATGCAGTGACCTTTGTCTTGACAATGAAGCTGGCACAAGCTTCTCAAAGAGCTGTTCTTTTTTTTTATTATTATTATTTCTCCGCCAGAAAGGACACAAATAAAACAGAGGATCCCCCCTCTCCCATCAGTGAACAAAATCAAAAGATTAGAAAATGTATTGTAAATTGTTAGCTTGCAAAATCTAGAAATAACATGGAGTTCTTTCTCTAAATATACATATTGTTACAGGAATGATGTGCAAGGAGGTGGGAAAGAAAGGAAAGTAGATGGACTGTATGCCTCATAAAGAGCCTTCTGGTTTCTTATATTGTGTAACGTCCTGATTTGATTTTAGATGCATGACAATGAGATATTCAAACTTACCAGTACGATCTTATAATTTGGAGTCTAGAAAAATAACAAATCTTTGTCATTTGTTTTCCATTTAGTTTGGTGTGTATTGGCAGGCTTGTAGTGCACTGCATTGAAATATGAGGAAGGCTCAAATTTCTTGGTGGCACATATAAAAAAGCAGCGTATTTTGCAGAAGGCACATAAAAGCTGTGGCTGTTTGCTGTTGGGGAGGCCCTGTTGCTCCACCCAACTTTTGGAGTCATTTTTGAATTGCAGTGCTCAGCAATGTTCTTTAACCGTAGAGAATCACCTGTCATTCTTAAATAATGACACTACCTGCTCATTTAGGATTTTCTCAAGGTTTCAGCAATGTCGATCTGAATTGTGCGGTCTCTTGTAAAGGCAAGGCCTGCTTGGGAGAGCGAACTCTGAAGTGAGCAGTGAAGATAATGAATGGAGATGTTTTTGTAAAAGTCTTATCTATAGAACTGCTTCTCTATGACCAGATATTTATTTATTTACCCTTTAAAGGGGAAAAAATTGGTTGTTGGACTCTTTCTTTTAGTCAAGGACCTGGCTATGTGTTAATGTGACGAGCAGGTTGTTTCCTTGGTCATCATGGACGCTACTCCCACAGGACCACGGCCTGGGCAAGTAGGTGGATTGGGTGCTTTGATGATTGTGAGTGTGCCTCTTTAGCAGTAGGCTTTTTCAGGGTGTAAAAAAAATAAAATAAAAGTTTAGAATGTGCATGTTATTTCAGAGCTATGTGAACTTAACAGATAAAACAGCAGTTACCATTTAATATTGTCTTTAAATGTTTTCTGGGTAAACACACAGAACATATCTAACGCACAGTGAGAACTGAAAATGTGTCAGATCAAAAGATATGTAGAATAGTACATTAACAGTCAGTTGGAAAAATGTAGGTAATGTTCTCTCCCGTGGAAACGAAAAGGCTTTAAAAAGCCTTATAAAGCTTATTTGATAAGCTAGAACCTGCTTGATTTTATATTGGAGCCTTTTATTTTTTGTAATTCCACATCAAATTCTCTGGGGGTTGAGAAGTGAAAACGATGATTATATTTCTCCTAGGGGAAGAATTTTGCTAAGGAGTGTGAGGTTAATTCTTGGTGAAAATCAAGTGCTATGCAGTTTATCCGCATGCTAGCAAAGCTGTGGTAAACCACTTATTTCTATTTTTTTTATTTATTTTTTAACCTTGTTGTACTAGTAGAAACAGAAAGCACCCTGCCTGGCCTTTCGCCTGTGCTGGGGGAGGCCTGTATGAGCGGCAGGCTCAGAGCACAGCGAACAGAGGCAGCTTCTGGGCGCTTTGGGAGCCCTCAGAGGCACCTCTGCTGCAGATAGGTGGGGCTGAGGTAAGGATAGCTCTAGCAGCTTCTAACAAACTGTCAGCTGTCCTTGATTAAAGAGTGCCTGCAGCCTTTGTTCTACCTGGCCCCTAATTGGGCAGGATCAAGCACTTTCAGTGTGCAGTTACTGAGGAGCTGTGCCACCAGGTGAAAGAGCTGTGGCAGGAGTCAGCAGGCTGCATTGGAGAAGATGAGAAAGAGATTGACTTTATCTTCTCTGAGACTCTGCAGCTTCAAATATTGTTCAGCATCTTGATTTAATGATCTGGAGGGTGGGTCAGGGTGTACCCTCAGCAAGTTTGCAGATGATACAGAACTGGGAGGAGTGGCTGATAGGCCAAAGGCTTGTGCTGACATTCAAAGTGAACAAAGTGCTGAGTCCTGCGTCTGGGGAGGAGTACTCCCAGGCACCAGTATGTGCTGGGGGCCAACTGGCTGGGAGGCGGCTGTACTGAGAAGGACCTCGGGGTGCTGGTGGACACCTAGCTAGCCATGAGCCAGCAGCATGCCTGTGTGGCAAAAGAGGCCAACAGTGTCATGGGCTGTGTTCAGAAGAGTGCTTCCCACGTGTCAAGGGAGACATCCTCCTACTCTACTTGACACTGGTGAAGCTATGCCTGCTGTACTGTGTCCAGTTCTGGGTTACCCAGTACAAGAGAGAAAGTTCGGTGCCAGGGCCATGAAGATGGAGTATTTCATATTAAGAAAGGATGAGAAAGCTGGGGCTGTTCAATCTGGAGAAGGCGAGGCTCAGGGATCTCATCACTTGTACTTTATGGGTAGGAATGAAGGTGAGGGAGCCAGACTCTCCTCAGTAGTGCCTACTGACAAGACATGAGATGATGGACACAAAACCCATGAAATTCCATCTGATCACAAGAAAATAATTATTTTACCACGAGGGCTCTTAAACAGGAGTAAGTTGCTCAGAGGATTTGTGAGGTCTGTGTGTGTGGAGATATTTAAATCCTGACTAGACACGGTCCTAGGTAGCCTGCAGATGAAGCAGAGGGTTTGGACAAGCTGACCTGAAGAGGTCCTTTCCAACAGCAACAATTATGTGAATCTCTTCAGTTTTGTTTAATCATTGGTCAGTGCTAAACAGGAATGTCAGATTTATGCTGAGAGGACGCTATTTGTTCACAGGATGTAGTACAATAGGGTGTCTGAAAGTACGTTGTGTAATGGAACAAATGTGCTAGACGGTTCTAGACATTGCCTGGAATCCTATCTCCATGCAGCACTGAGCAGTTAAATGTTGTTTCTGATTTCTAGCTTGGAACTTGTCTGCTTTAAACTGTAGGTATTTTCCGTGACAAGCTGCCTTAGTCTGTTATTAATGGTTAAGAAGAAAATACATTGAAAGTATTTTGAAATAAAATCATGTTTATTTGTTTATATTTTACTAACTTTCATTCTTTCCTTTTTTCTTAACTGTAATAAGTTACAATAAGGAAATGTCTATCTGACATCTTTTTATATAATTTGGGACATTCTAATTGCTTTTTTCCTTTTCTCCCTCAAAGTTAGCTTAAATGGCCTGGTTTGAAACTGCTCTTGTTCTGAGCTCATGCAGCCGAAAAGAAAAAAGCACAGCCGAGAGAATGCAGCTTCTGTTTTTGGTTCAGACTTTAACTTGAAATCTGTCTTCTAGGGAAAGGCAGGCATAGAGTGTTATCTTATCAGTGTGTTGATAAGTTGTAACAGTGTTGGGCTGTTTCAGGCATTACTGTTAGCTGTTGTTCTGGTCACGGGCTCAGTTGTTGCAAAAGATTGTCTTGACTGGTTGAGCCAGATTTCTTTTTTTTGGGGGGAAAAAAAGCAAAGTGTTTTTTTTTTTTTTTTTTAAAAAAAAAAGTGAAAAGGATAGGTACTAAAAATGTATACAGGGAATGGATAACAGCAGAAATGTTTTGTATTCCAGATGTTTCTCAAGGCTTAATCAAAGCTGGATATTATGGTGATGTCATGTGGGTCTAGTGTTGGTGGGTCTGATCTGTCTGTTTCTCATGGTCAGGGCAGTGTTGCTAAATGATGCTATAGTGAGTCCTGGGATTTCATGTGGTGATAGTTATCACTTATAATGGGAAGTTTAATATCTTTCAGACATCTATTGTAGGACTAGTTTTAAGTAATGGCCTCTGAGGTTAGCATTTTTTAATTTAATTTTTTTGGCAAACTACCTATAGATATGTAATTTCCTTGTCCTACACTTATTTCGTTTGTTAGACTTGATTTCATCACAGTCCTTGGGTTTTATCACTGGGTGGTGGTTGGACTAACTCAGTATTTCTTTTTTAACTTTTCTGGCTTATGCTTTTCTTGGTTTATGCTTACAGATGTAGCTTTTTAATGCATTTAAATGTTTTTCAGTGCATACTGTGTGTGTTTAGTTTGTAGAGTACATATAATATAAATGCAGTGAAAATTTCTGTGAAAATCCCTGGTTTGCATAGATGTTGCAATGGGAAGATGTTATCTCTTTTTTAAAGGGTAAGTACTGGACTAATGTTCCACTAACGTGTTAGAAGATACTATCTTCTCTGAGATGCACTGCTAAATTATAGCTGAACAGTGTAATTATTGATTTTTATCAAGCTTTTTGTTCTAGTAAGGTGTAAAGCTAGAGCCATCCCCTTTACTGTGTGCAGCAGACTGCAGTTACTGAATTTAGGGAATTTGTCAGAAAATATTTCACAACTATCTTCAGGACTAATTTATGACTTCAAGTTGTAATCTTGATATTCTTGTACTTTTCTTGCTTTTGTATTTATTATTTTATATTTTTAAGATAGCAAGCTGAGAAAATGGGCAAAATGACACATGGTTGAATTTCTATGGATGTTCTTCTAGTTGAGCACTACGATAGCAGCTGATTGTCACCCTCAATGGAGCAGCACCAGTGGAGAAAACATCTGTTGTTTTCATGAGTAGGTGCACACATCTTAATAATGGTGTATTTGGTTATTTTCATTTTTGTTGTGAGCCAGAACACAGTAACTTGATCAGACTCGTGTTATCTCAAACTTGATCCTTGTTCCTTCTGCCTTATTCCACTTCTGCTTCTCAGTGCAGTTCTTAACATCTCAGTAAGCAAACGCAGCAGTCGTACCATTCATGTCTCCCTGCTCTACAAATGTTTGTCTTTCCTCTCTTTTAGCTCCCACTTCTCTAATTCCATATTCTGTGTTCCCATCTTTTTCAGTCCTATTCTTGTTATTTCTGTTCCTGAGTTCCTTGCCTAACCAGTTTCCGCATCCAGCTGCATGTTCTGTTCTTCCTTCCTGCTCCAGTTTCACCAGACTCCTTATCCCAGGTGCTATTTTTTTTTGTCTGTGCATGGACTTTTTCCTCTGTACGAGAGCCAGAGGACTGGTACTTGTGTGCAGCTTGGATGTTTTGCAGGCTCACAAAGAGTGTAAGAGAGCGTTTCCCTGCTCTCACACTTGTTTGATAAAAACTCTCTTAATTGATGCTGTCACAGGGGAGTCCAGCTGTCCCTTGTCTGCTTGTTCCCACTTCCATATCATCCCCTTGTTTGAACTTGACCAGGGTTAATGAACTTGGGGAATTATTATTATTATTATTTTAAGCCATAGGCTTTTTTCCACTTCTCTGTTTAGTAGGTAGCTTCACAAACACTTGAGACATCATGAGTTATGTGGGGATGGAAATGTGCTCTTGTTGGAAAGAGTGGAACTGGCAAGACTAGCCTGTGTCAATTTCCCTGTGCGTGAAAGTGGCACACTATTTTTGATACTTGCTGCTGTCATAGTATAGAACTGTTGTAACTGGCCTTTATGTGGTTGGTTTGGTTTTGACGGGAGGGGGAGGCATGTATGCTAGTATATTAGAGGAGCAGGGCAAACTACAGTTTTTCAGAAATTAATATACTGTGCGTAAATGTGGATAGATTTTCTTGAAAAAAAGCAGTGTACTGCTGACACAAATAATACTTTTCTATTGAGACACAGTTGTCTTTGAGAGTACCAGAGCTTTTCAAAGAGGGAAAAAAACCACACTTCTTTTTTGGTGTAGTTGATATAAGTTATTTTTTATTAACATTCTTCTTAGAAAAAAGCAAGGCTTTCTGAATAAGCCTTGTATATATTCATAATATGTGTGCATGCACAAGAAGAATCGAACTGTGTCAAATATGGTTGATGATAATGTCAGCTTGAGTGCTCAGCTTTGCAATCACTAGCTACTGGCAGCGAGATCTTGAAAGGCTTTGAGGTAACATTTCTGCTAACATGTAGGCAATCTATATGCTGTTAATTACAGTAAATTTTATCAGTTGAAATAATAATAAAAACAGTGAAGATAGACTGGACTTCTTACAACTCCCATTGAAGCATCAGGAATTGCATTGCCTCGGGCAGTGAGGCAGATACATATGTGACCAGATACAATAGCCAGTTTATTTCATGTGGCAACTTCTATGTTCCTATAGATGAGCTATTGCTGTGAATTATCCAGTTATAATTCTGTAGTCCATCAGAATCTATGTCTTTTCAATGCTATTTAATTGAGTGAGCTGCAGTATAAGCAAGTTGTATGGTTATGTTACATGGAAGTATGGAAGTCCCAGAAGGACGTGACTTGCACGTTCTGTTGCCCCTCCAAAATCTTTTTTTTTTTTTTTTTAATGCAGTGAAGAATTTTAGCAGGTTATTTCATTTGAGTATACATGTAAACATTTGACTTTTCTAATCATCTGTGTGTAAAGGAAATACCGAATTAATTCCTGCCAGCCGCTTCACGAAAACAACTGGAGCCTTATGGAAGACATGTAGAAAAGGGATCTTCACCATCTAATAGTACCTGCAGCCAGAAACTAGTTTAGGCATGCATGTCAAATTGATAATACTGCATAGATGAAGCATTCTTTAACTACAGGGAATATTGAACAATAATTTTGAGAAGTGTAACTGCCCTAATAATAAATTTAAAGAGGAAAAAATGCATCAATTGTATTTTAGAGGTAATTTTTAAACCATTTTTTTAAAAAACCTCAACAAGCTTTTTTTTTTTTTTTTTTTGGACTTAAACCAGATGATATTTAGTTTAAGTTGAGGAGTTACCTATTTTAAGCTCAATTAAAATAACCTTCTCAAATTGCAGATTGAGTATAGGAAAGATGTTATTTAGTTTGGTTTAAAAGTTTATCATAAGCTAAAGCGGTGCATCATATACAATCACACTGTAGGCACTTCTCAGTATTTTAAGTGCTGTTTTATTGACTGGCATAGAGTGAATCACAGAATTTTCTAGATTGGAAGAGACCTCCAAGATCACAGAGTCCAACCTCTGACCTAACACTAACCAGTCCTCCACTAAACCATATCACTAAGCTCTACATCTAAATGTCTTTTAAAGACCTCCAGGGATGGTGACTGAAACACTTCTCTGGTCAGCCTATTCCAATACTCTTGCTAAGTTATTTTTTTATTATATATATATATATATATTTAAATGAAATAAAGCTCTACAGTAATAGTATGAGGGATTTTATTTGTGCTTTTGCACAGTCAGTGGTCTTGTGTTCTGAGGCTATATTTTGAATGGGCTTTGGCACACAATTATGGAAAGAAGACAGTTTGCCTTCTGCAGCACTTGTTTACTTCATCTTTCCAGGAAAAACAAAACAGATGATTTTTCGCAAAAATCGTATCCTTCATCCAATTCTTCACGGCCTATCCAAATACTCATCCATGACGTATCCAAATACTGTGCGTGGGGGACAGTGAGTGGGACATGGCTAGTGATTTTTTGTGCCAAACATTTTTCCTTTTTCCTTTTTTTTTTTTTTTTTTTTAATTAGTTGAATTGCTGATTATTTTCTTCTGTTGTACTCCACCTAGAACTCAGGTCTAGTCCTCTGACATAGTTTCTATGCCTTTAGAGAGGAGTTTCCTCTTTCATCCATGCGTTCATCTCCTTCCATGTCTTTCCATTAGTACTTTCTCTGATACGCTCACTTTAAAGGCAGTTATGTTATTCAAAACACAAACATGAATAAAGAGATCTCTCTAAGTGATATAAACATATGTAATTGTCTATAGTGTTCTAGGAAAGGATTATTTCAGTTATAATGCCAATTCTTTCTAAGTGTCTTTTTCCTAAATTCATACAATGGTGATGAAAAGACAAAGAATTTCATTTCCAGTTTGACCTTTTCAAAGTTGTTTCACTTGTGTGTGCACAAGTCTTTTGGTTCTGAAAAGAAATCCTGTGCCATCCTCAGCTGTAGAATATAGACCTTTCTTTCCGTGTCTGTATTACTAAAATAAAGAATACTGTGAGTTCTTGTAAAAATACTGCAATTCAAGTGCAGAATATATACACCCAACCTTTTGTATGTACAGGTTAGGAATGTGCCTATTGTCATATCATCTGAATTACTATGTCACTTCTCTGAATAACCACTGAAACCTTGAAATACTGGGCACCCAAAGGCATTCTGAATTTCACTCTTTACAAGGACATATGCTGTTAGCAGCTTTATTGTTTTAAGGGGATTTCTAAAGGTAATTATGCCACTGAAAAGTAGACACTTTGATTAAAAATAATAATAAAAGAAAAAGAATTCTTACAGGTGCATAATTTTGTAATTTTATTGGACTTTCCAGAAGTCCATCTGATTGCTTTATCAGATCCTAATTATGTTATGTGTATATATAAGCATTGTCAATATTATTATTCAAAAGTCTCTAAGAGTCTTCTATTTTAAAATGCCTATAGGTTGTATAACTGGTAAGGAATGGAGAATGTACAAGCAGCATTAGTGAATCTCAAATCAAGCTTATCTGGCAGTTTTCTTGCCTCAAAAATCTGATTTCCTTTACAAGACTTCATTAATAAGCTTCATTTTTTATTTTCAGTTTGAATTTTTTTATGATTATCCTCATTAATGTAGCAGTGCAATATTTAGGATTGCAAATATCATGTTATTTAAATGAAACATCTTTCAGTGAAATTACATTACCTTACTGTTATTAAACACTGAGATTTATATTTGGGCACTCGAACACTGAAGGTCTCTAACTCCTATGTTATAAATGTGAATGTTTCCACTAGCTAATATTTATGCTTTTTCTTATTTTCTAAAAGGTAACATTTGTTAGATACTCATAGTGAAGAGCCGAATACGCTTTTCTTTGTATGAAAGTGTAACAGTCTTTCTCTGACTGATTGTGCAGTCATGACATAGCTGAGGTGAAGATCCAACTTCAAACATTGCAAGATAAATCATTTCCACATTCTTGCTTAAGTGGCTATTTTAGTGTAGAGAAGCACATTTTCTGTTGAGTGCTAATGCCACTGTCTCCTTGACCCAAGGTCTTAACTATTTTGAGCAAAGTAGGCTTGGTAGTTGGTGTAAGGAAGAGTTTGTAAGTAAAACAGTTGCCTGGTAGAAATTTTGAAATTTCTGTGCCTCTTGGGATTGTTCATTGGTAAAAGCATTGAAAGAATGAAATGTGCTTTATGCAAGGTACTAACAGGAATATGTTCTTGTTGTCTTTTCTTATTTGTAGAAACTGGGGTAGGAGGGCTGGAACCACAGGCTTACATGAAGGACCTGAGGAAGGAAACATGCTTCTCAACTCATTTTGTATTGTGCCCAGCAGCTCCAGCAGCTTTGCTCTTGTTTTCAGCAGTGAGATCTATTAGCAGGAGGCATGCTTTTTATTTTTGTTTATTTTTATTTTTTTTTCCTCTTGAAAAGAGGAGGAAGTAAGAACATGTAATGTTGCTTAGTGGAAACAAGACTGTAGTTTTATCCTGGTTTTGCTGTTTGAGGGCAGCCTAGCAGCACCCACATGAACAACAAAGCCATGTAATTATTTTTGTGGTTGTAACACACAAAAAAATCATCAACCAGGAATGCTAGTTAAACTTCAGTAGCTTTGTTGTCACTAGGAATATAATGGAATTTAGTTGTGTGCACTTCACATGAGCTAAAACTGTGCTCATTTCTTCTCTTGATGTGCTATCCTTGAGGTGTGTTACTGTTTCAAGCTGTGTCCTGATGACTGTGTTCCCAAGCCCCTCTGGACTGTGTCAGTTTGGTGCAGAAGAGCCTTTTCCTCCCCTGGATTGTGTCAGTTCCCTGGCATCAAATTCTTCTGCAAATGTAGGGAGACCTTGAACATTTGAAAGGACTTTCAGGTTTCAAACAAGAAGAACATCGTCAGAAACAGAGGTGAAGTAAATATGTTGTGTTTTTTTGCTGTTCTTTTTGCTGTTAAGTTTTAGTGGCTGCATAAGAGAATAAAAATAAGCATTTAGAGGGAGATAAAAACAAGGGCACCTTTCCACTGGTGCTACCTGATGATTCTCTGGTGATTTCTCCCACACAGAGCTGCCCAGCTTTATTTGCCATGGTCAGGGGAAGGTGAGGCAAGGTCTCTGCTTCATGCAGTTTCTCCCTTTTGCCAGAGTACTTCTGCAGCTTTAGTAGAGAGAGGCTGTATTTGGAAAGACCTTTTGCTCTCTTGTTGTTTCCTCATGCTGGAGAATAGCATTATGAAGGATAGATAGCATTTAGCTGTAAATGAGTTTCATTGTTTTTAATTCAAGTAGCAGCCTCTGTGAATTGTTTTAGAACAGCATCACACTACTGACTTTTTAAAGGAAATGGAAAAAATGTCTGACACAAAGACATCTGAAACGAGGCAGTTGATTCATATAGAATATTAAGAACACACCTAGTGGAAATATTGTGTGAGAGTGTTAAAAATAAACCTAGACTCATTTAGTCCTGAGTGTTTAGCTGGGTTAAAACTGAAGAGAATGGGCAGAAAATGAGCTTTCCTACAAAATAAACTAACATGCTTCAAATTGCTCTAGAACACTGCAAGATGTATTTTAGCAGTGTGCATAATAAATGTGAAGTTGTTATTTAGTTCATGAAAAATAATGTCAGCAGTAATAAAGACAGGTAATGACAGTCCAGTGGTGCTTTCTGGCTGAGAGCACTGAGGGAAAAAACTACTGTCACTGCAATTAGCAAAATATTTTGTGTGTTTTTTCTTGTTTCCTTTGAGCTGCCTGTCAATCAACTACAGCTATGTCATGTCAGTGTATTACAGGGCAGGTTTTCAAAGCTACTCATGGAAGATTTAACTACACTAAAGGGTTTGCTTGAATAAGAAGTTCCCTGACTTTATGGGAATGTCCAAAGGAGTCAAACAGGTGGCAGATCAGCAGGAACAGTAAAGATGTAAGTATATAGAATCCCAAAGAGAAGCTGGAAAATAAAAGCAAGTATGGTAAAATAAAATATCTTTATGGATGCAAATTAACTGCAGAAAAGACACTTGAGGCCTTGCCTCTCTTCCTCTTTCATACATGCAAAAAATTAGATTTTGCCAAGTGACAAAACACAATTCTTCTTTTCCTTTGCAAACATATTCAATGGTACTTGCTTAGCATCTTCATAGTTCTATTCCTTATTTTCATTCCTTAAATTGAGAATGTTTACAAAGCATCTGCATTTGTATGAAACATGACAAAATTATCAGATAATTGTTGGGTACAAAATGTTAGGTGCAGTAAACAGATACTGAACACATAAAGCTTCTTTTTTGGAAGAAGAGTTATCAGTTCTCGAGGTTGCTAACTACAGGTCGTTTGCACCAAAGCTATTTTTGAAAATATCTGCAGTACAGAGATAATAGAGGAATGATGTCTCACAAAGTGTTTCTGATTATAAAGTGTATTTAATAATGTATTAATTTGCTCATCTAATGTTATAAACCTTTCAATCATCACAAAGATTATTTTTTTCCTTTTTAATTTGATAAGTTCCTTTCAGCATTGTTCTGAAAAGGGTGAGAAAGTCTTTGAAACAAGTTCTTACATCCTAAATTACAATGGATTAAGTTCAATATAGCTTTGAAGCAAAGTGCTTTTAAACTTGAGCATAGGGGAGCGTACTTGGTTCTTGTGTACTTGGTACTTAGTGCAATCAAAATAGTTTTCTTTTGAAATTTTTCTTGCTGTGACTCGAGGTTTTGATCTCTTTGCAGAGATCAAGATTTGCAAGGGTGAAATTAAAGCCTAAATATTTAGTGAACTTTATGGTACTTAGAACAAAGAAATGAATAGGACATCAGCAGTAAGTATTAATATCAATAGATGCATAGTTTTTTAGGCTGCTATTTGACATCTGGAAGAATCCCTAAAAATTTGTTTTCATATTTGCCTGCAACATGTTTTTTCCAGATTTAATTCATCTGTAGTAGCTGGTTTTCAAAAGCAGAATTTGAGTTTTTTTTCTCTCTCTCTCTCTCTCTCTCTTTTTTTTTTTTTTTTCTCTGCTTAGCTTCTTGCATTCTTCCTTTCTGTTTCTGTCCACCTAACCTTGTTCTTACCCTGAATGTCTGCTGGTGGTTCTCATGTTTGCTCTCTCTGCCGGTCCCTCTGTTATGACCTTTAGCACACAGGAAAGGACAGTGTCTCCTCTTCCTCTGTTGTGGGCTTATGTACAAGGCTGTGGCCATCTTTGCTGGCTTCAGTCAACTAAAGCTCTGTATTGATTTTTTTGCAGGTGAGTCCTAAGGCTTCTGTGCATCTAACTTTTATTCTCAAAGTAACATTTCTTATAAAGAAAATGCTTGCAGGGTACTGACACTGGTACTTTCCTCTGACTGCATCATAGAGATTTTATATCATTTAACTTTTTTGTGGTGGAGGATGGCTTTGTGGCACAGACAGAAGGAAGCACTGTGGAGCAGAGGAGCTCTGGGTTTAAAGCAAAGTCTGTGCTAAAAGCAAAAACTGGCTTTGGGATGAAAACATTGTTGGCTAGGAGAAATCTCTTATCTGGGGTGACTCTGAGACATAATTGAATGACTCAAGTAAATATTTGTTTAATGTGTCATGAAAAGTACCCTGGCATCCCAATTAGTGGAAATGCAAATTTTTTTTATATACAAAGAAAAAAAAATCCGGTGAATTCTGGATGGCTCCAAACACACACAGGGACCAAGAGTTCAGTATCTGTCATGTTAAACTGATTAAAGAAAAATATTCTGGTTAACTTCTTGTCCATAATTACATCAGTGTTTGAAATTTTCTTTTTCATTGCAGCATGTAGCTCTGAAACATCAATTTACATAACCTACTATTTTTAGGATCAGTTTCCTTGGGCTGGCTAATCTCTGCTGTGTTGTAAAGGAACCTACTCTGTGTGGATGCTGACGGAATGGTTGTTTAGTTACCTCCAAAATCTCCTGGTGTGTGCTCCTGCTTTTGGAAGGTTCAAGGTTTGTTTTATTAAAAATAAATGAGATTCATAACTGTAATTCACCATTACCCAGCCTGTCGAAACACGAATAAGACCTGTACGTGGGTCTGCAATGGTTTAACTAAATGAGTTTATTAAACAGGGAAAGCTCTAGCATGAGGATATAAACAATGGTTTTGGAAAACACTAAGTGGAGGAAAATTGGCTGTTATTCAGTTTTGCAGTGTTTACTTGCTTTTCCTATTGTGGCAGGAGATTTTATTTTGTAAAGCTTGTTTAACCTTCAGTGTCACTTTGTTTAATCTGAGCAGCTACATGAAACGTCTAAAGTGCCAACGTGTCATCCCTTGGCTAGGGCTGGGGACGTGCATCCTGATCCGCCTGCATCCTGATCCACATGCCTGAAGCTGCCTGTGAGGCACGAAGTGACACACGAGGAGGGCAGCAGCACCCAGCCCACCTCCAGGAAGCAAATATTTTAGTCCTGACTCCTGTAACAGGCGTTCTGCCCCCTGCTTTTCTCGCTAGGGCCTGACTTCAGGGAGGGAAGTTTTCTTTTGGTGTCACATTCTTTTGCAATGTCTCATTTTGGTTTGCAATAGATGATGCATGGACCGCAGGGGAGGATGGGCTTTGGAGGCTTAGTTAGCCCTGGTGACTCACCAGAGAGTTTTTTGATAGCCGACCTCTTTGCAGTCTGGAGGGTGGAAGTCATTTAAATCACCTTGGAATTAAGTTTTACCTGCCTGGCAGCAGCACTTAGCAGGGCAGATGTAGCAGTGGGTGAAGGTGCCAAGGGCTGGGGACCAGTTCCTCCTTCTTTGCTCCATTTCTGACCGTAGAGGCTCCAGATGCTGATCTCCATTGCATCTTTCCAAATATTTTTTTTTTTTTTTGAGAGAGCATAAAGCCTGGCTCGTTCCTTGAAAGTAATCAACTTCAGCCTTCTGCAGTTTGAGTGAAAATCTTACGGCAGTTTTATGAAATGGTCAACAGATGTTTTCCCTGCCAACAAATGGGAAAACAGTTGTGTTCTAAGATGCTTGTTGTTGTTTTTGTTCAATGTGGAAGGTATTGTCCAAGAAATACCAGGGCAACTTGGGAGTTTTCATGAAGTTGCCTTTCAGTATCCTTTTAAGGGAATAATTTTTATTACGAAAATTTATGTCAGGCATTTGTTCCTGTTGCACTCTGGTGCCAAGCAACTTGATTCTTCAATCAAGCTTGTGCCATCTGTTTTTAATTCAAATATTCATTGTAATTGAATACTGTGTTATCGAAGTGACTGTACTTGTTCCCATTTGCTAACAAGGTACATAGCTTGCTGACATCTGCATATGGATAGGTTTGAAACTTGCTGTATCCTGTAATCATTCCTTGTTAAAGAAAAGATGTGGCAAAGAATGAGCCCTCAGGAGTTACAGACTGATGGCATTCATGGAGGGGTCATGAAAATTCCTGTAATAGATTATTATTCAGTGCAATTGCCGCCCTATTGTTTCAGTGTATTGTATTGTCTGAAACTTGCCTTGCATCTGCACAAGTTTGATGCTAATTCAGAACATACTGTTATCAATTCAAGGATTTTTAGAGTTTTTTTTTTTTTGTGATTCTGGTTTGATCTGACTGCTTCAATGATTTCCTCCAACTAGGCAATGCTGTAAGGTGTCTGTAGGATAAGCTAATCATTGTATCTCTATGGGAGCAGGGTAGTTTGTTTCCTGTATCACCATGACACTGGATGTTATTTGTTTGCTCCACAGCTTATGGTTCTAGGGGAGGATTTCATAGCAAAAATGATAACTTTCAGGTAATGCTTTTGAGTTTAGATGGAGACAACTCAGATGTTTTAGGATATAAATAATCCCATTTAATTATATATATATTTATACATGGTTAGCTAGTTATCCTTTCCACTGTTTTTGTACTTTTTAATTTAAAATAATTTTAAAGATAGCATTTAGGAATTTTGGTCAATAATTACTTGCCAAGAATATGCTAAATTTCTTTTCAGGTGATCAGGGAGAAGCTGACCAGCTCTACATGTTACATTTTTGAGCCCTAGGTAAGGAAAAGGGAACCTTATTTCAGCATCATGAATAAGTCTGCCAAAATAGTTCCCAGTAGTTGAAGAAAAGCAGTGAACATGGTAAATTGTTTTTTTCATAGCACTACCAAAAGCTTAGAAAACAGGGAAGCTCTATTAGTGGAGTACATTTCAGTGTGATTTTCATCCTGCTTAGGGGAAAATCCTGATAAGTCCAAATTGTCCTTAGCTTCCCTCTGCTACTGAGGTTAGGAGACTGTAGAAAGGGACACATGAAGAAGCTGCTCTCTGCTTTTCCAATAAATCAGCTGTTGCAGATAGGTCGAAGGTAATCCAGGATTTGTCTTTCTGTTCAGTTTCTTCATCTTTAATGATGGCATTAAAGCTTGTTTCAAGTAGTTATAGATGTAATTCGCAAATGGTGCAAAGCTTATTTTTCTTTTCTTTCTCTGAGAAATATGACCTTTAAACAAACAAACTTTCTCTCCCTTGTCTTTCATTTTGTTTTTTATTACTCTGCCCTTTTTGACCTGGAGGTTTTGACCAACCATCTACTCTTTTAGTCTTCTAAACATTTTGCAGTGACAGCGTAGGTGTCTGTGTAATACATGTAAACTATGTGCCATACCATGACACAGGTTGAAAACCATTTTGTTGCTGTGTAAATTGGTTCATAATTTTTTTTTTTTGCCGTAGTGCTAGCTCAGAAGCAATAATATAAAATAAATGTATTTATTTACAAAAGCTTTGCATCCTAAAAAGGTGTTTAATATCTAGTAATACATTGCCATATACAAAAAATCCTGAAATTCTGACTCAAAACCTCCATTTGTTACAATGGATTTTTTAAAGGGTAAAAATGGCAAGTTTCACTCAGTCTTAAATGCTGTTAATTTGAAGTGTGCAATTATTAGATCTGAAAGAATACCTTTAAAAGACTGTAAGTTGAATCACGTACTTACTATGAAGTTTGGTTATAAATGTTTAATTTTGGACGCATGGAAAAGTGGTAACTGGGTGACCTGTTTGTGTAGCATGTACAGATTTAGTTTTTATTTCCTTGTTTGATGATGTATACAGAAAATATTGAGGATCTGTGTACTTACTATTCTGATATTGATAAGCTTATACTGCAGAGTTGAAGATAGTAGCCAGCCACTATGGAACTGAAAGGTAAAGGAGTTTTCCTATGTGATGCCATCTAAAGGACAAAAAGTGGTATAAATCGATAAATCTTTTTTTTTTTTCTTTTTTTTTCTTTTAATGCAATTTACAGGGCATAGTCTTTTTGATAGGAAGTATGTGTTGCTTATGAACTCAAGAGATTTTGTTGGAGTAGATTCACTAAATAACAAAATTATTTCCTTTTTTTTTTTTTTTTGATTGTCAGATACGAAGTAGACAGAATATCTGGAAACTTTTTATTATCTGCACTGCTTACACAGTGAATGTCTGTGATTCATGAATGTGAGTCAGTATCTTGTTTTATTCCTCTTGTCCTTTCCTTTTTCTGTAATCTGTTAATAACTTAACAGTGAATTATGCAAATTGCCTTAATCAGAGGAATAAGTTTGGATTATTATTTCACTTTATGTCAGTATTTGTTATGTGCTAGTAGATTTCCAAATACAAAAAGATGGTATCTTCTCCAGAAGGGCTAAACTACGATGCCACAGCCAGAACTCCATTACTTTGAGTGACGTTATTAACACAGCGTAGCAGAAACATTGTCATACATTTCCTTTCAGCTGTGAGTAACTCTTAAACTAAATCCACTGGGCAGGAACTTGACGTAGCTGTTTTAAAAAATTTCAGCAGGAAGCATTCTTTTGTTTTAGGTATGATCTTAGTGGAAAAGAGTGGAAAATGGGCAATGTTTTTTGCACATTTTAACATTCCTATGTTTATTTGCTTTGAACTAGCATACTCTTGTAGATATATTTTGGACATTATTGATTTGTCTTTTCAATGTTGCTGTGAATGTCTGAATTAAAAAAGTTAGGTACTTTGGGAAACTGTGGCTTTTCTCTTTGTGGGTAAGTTGTAGCAGTGATGGTGGAGGGTTGCTGCATGCTGTGGCCGATTTTTTTTAAATTTTTATTTGTATATCCCTATTGGCTCTGTGGCAGGCTCCATTAATAGGTCCACTCCTGTGTTTGAAAGTGGGCATCCGCTTAAGTACCTTGTTTGGTAAGGACTTCTGTGGTAAGTGTCGGAATGGCTTTGGGGAGCGCTGGATCTGAGGTCTTCCCCTTTCCCGTGAGTCTCACAGCCCGATGTGCTGCGGTGGCTGCAGTGTATTTATGTGCCTAGATTAGCAGTGTCCTCTCCTGGATTGGGCACTTACACAAGGAGGAAACTGAAGCGCTGGAGGATGTTTACACAGCGGGCAGTGGGCATTGCTGTTAATATTTTAGAGAGCCTTTTAAGGGCTGTTATATTATTAATCTGATATCTTAATAGCATGCAAAATGCATAAAAGTTGTGCCTAGAAGAAACATTCCCAAAGTACCTTAATCCTTATATCGATAACACTACTATTGGGTTACACGCTTTTAATCCCAGAGGAGTTGTCGCCTGACATTAAACTGTCCAAATAGTATTTATATCTGCTGCTGCCCTGCAAGATCACTTAACCCTGCACAGCAGTTTAAAAGTAGTTAATGACAGACCCGGCATGACTTGCCCCTTATGAATGATCACATAAGTTCGACCTGTGCTGTCATGGTTTATGGAGGAAGGCAGTTTGTCCATAGCCTGCTTCAGCCACAGCAGGTAATTTGAAATGAAATGAGACAGTTTCTACAAGCAGATTGATTTGGGAATCTTGCCTGTTCTTCCCTTTGACCCTTGACAAGTTGACACTACAAAGATTGTGACTTTAAAAAATGATTGGGTGCAAATACATTTAGGTAGATGATTTACTATGTGTTAAAGCAAGGACAGTGCATTTAGAATGGAGCTGTGAGGGAAGGTAATTGTGAACTTTAACAACTCATGTTTTATGTTTCTGTATCTTATTAATTATCTGACTGGGCGAATCTTCTGGCAACAGTGGACCAAGTACTTTATGAGATAAAGTCTGTGCGAGTCCACAGATTCTGCATATCAGCATTCAGAATTTTACCTATGCAGAAATAACTGCGTCTGACTGAGAAATGCGATAAGAATACTTTATTTCATTGGACAGTAAGGGTTAAGTCTGAAGAAGGACTTCTGAATGTATAGGTTTCCCAATCCAAAGATGTCTTTATTTATTATCCTTTTGCAAATGCAGTCATGCAAATAAAAATATTGAAATAGTAAGATTCAACGTATGATAGATAACTGGCAAATAGTGAAATAATGAAATGATGCCAGAAAGAGAGAGAAAATCACAATTATGTGTCTATGAATATTTTGGTCTTCCAAAGCCTACACCCTCTTGGTTAAAAAGAATTATGTGCATTTTACAAGATACTGTATGAAGATTTTGAGTGCCTTTCTGATTTATGTAATTGAATTTTTTCCCAAACCATTTTGTGATTAGTTATGTAATTTTAAAACGAATTAGCTAAGATGTATTGCTTCTGAAGAATTACCCTATGATGATGCAGGTTGGTATGTAAAGCACATATACAAATGCTGCTGGAGAACGTATAGTATGAATTTCACGATAACTTTAATTTGAACATTTAATTAAGTCACAGTCCTAGAAAGCAGAAACTTATCTCTGTTAAACCACCTACCTCTAAATGTGCTATGAGTGTGCAGTTTTAAATGCATAAGACAAAGTAAATGTTTGCACAGTCAAAGTTCATCTTTTTGCAGGTCTTTCTCCTGGTGTCTGTTTGAAATGCTTTGCGTGAAGCATAATTTTGAAGATGCTTGTAAAAAAAAAAAAAATTACAAATTATTTAATACCCTTTTGACTGTTTTCACTGAACTATGTTAAAAATATTTTGCTGAAATGTTTCTTTATGTTGTCCATTGGGTTTAATAGACATGCCATTTAATAAGCTCTCTACCTGTAAGGATAGACTATTTGACCTTTGTGACCTGCCAGTGGTAGACATAGTATAAGATTGCTTTGTGAAATAAAGCTGTCGGTAACATCAACAAAATAAAAAATGATCGTATTCCAATACTCTCTGCTGAGTACTATGACAGCACTGAAATATGGAATAAAATTGAAAGTAGATTAGTTTTGGGTCCTAAGTCATGTTTTGACAAGATATAAGAGAGGAGAACATATCTTTGAACTTTTAGTTTTAAAGTTTTTTAATGAAAATATTTATCATTTTGTAAGGTTCCTTCTTTCTTTATCACAACTGGGCTGTATAACCTTAAAACAATCCATTCTCTTATTGTGAGGGATATAAATACTGTACTATCTTTTATATTAAACATCATAAAGGATACATGCACAGTATGAAATTGCTTGACACTTGCAAGTAAAGGACTGTCATGTTAATAAAAAGCTTATTGGAGAGGTTGAAAAATCAGTCATTAATAAGCCACATATTTTTAAACTATGTAAAGCATGTAAATACTGCAGACAAGAGGGCAGTTTTTGCCATATTTCCTCCTCTCTCTTTGAAATGCTTATGGTTGAAAGCAATAGTGTAAATAACAATGATCATTGCCTGTTCTGTGGTTATTGTAAACTTCAAATGATTTGAAAAGAAATTCATTAATATTTTAAGTTACGATGATTAATCAAATGAAATGAAGAGTGTTTTTTTTTTTTTTTTCCCTTCGGGGGGGGGGAGAGCGACACAACACTGACATGATTGAGAACGCTAGCATTTCTGTAACTTGCTTTCAGTCTCTTCTGAAAAAGACTACCTACCAAAATAGAGATACATATTCCCAAGTCACCAAAATCCACTTTGTAAAAATAGCTACACAACATGGAGAGTGGAGGGGAAACTATGTTAAAATGGTGTGATAATCTTTCTGTCTTCATCTGCATGTATAATAAATACAAAGACAATTAATTTAAATATCTCTCTATGGTTAACATTGCTGGCTTTTTACCGGTTCAGTTTTTTCAAATTACTTTAAAAAGAAAAACAAATGACATAAGCTGTTGACTGTTTTTTCAGGCAAACATTGGGAATAAAAAGGCGACAAATCCAAAAAGTGAAAAAAATTATTATGATTGCAGCAGGGAGTAAATTAGTTGACATAACTCTTATAAAATGCCTTTTAATTCAGTTCTCCTCATTTGGCTCTGCTGTTCTTCTAAGTGCTCAATTGCTAGTTATTGCAAATGCATTTTTTTTTTTTTTCTGGAATATTTTCAAGTTAGCACACCAGTTTTTATAGTAGTTATTTTTGAAGATGTAGAAATGAAATACGTTCCATGTATGAAGTCACAACATTTCTACCAAGGTATTGGTCTGTCTTTAATTTCAGCAAATCAGGAGATTCTCTAAACGCTGTAGGAAATGCAAGTTTTTTTTTTTTTTTTTTTTTACACTGCCCCATAAACAAAAATATTCACAGAAAATCAGGGAGCAGTGTAGGGAGATTGTCTTTACAATGCATTTAAGAGGACTTACGGATTTTTAGCAGAGTTTAATCATGCTCTAAGACTCAAAAGTTTACTAAAATAATTTGATCAGGTATCGAAGGAATATTTTTAGGACCGTACTCAAATTGTACCTTGAGAAGACTGAAATGAAGAAAACTAGAGAAACTTAGAGGAAAATCAACTTGGTCTGTATTGGACTATTGCTATTTGTTCCACTGCTTTACGTTTGCCCTTTCTAATGCTGTGAAAGCAAAGTAAATGGATTATCCTTTGGCCCTACAGATGGTTTGAGATGATCTGTTGCTGAGATCACTGGTGGGAGTAGTGTTGTTTTACTCTTTGAATTAGGTTAATCTCCATTACTATTAATTTCTGTGATTGTAATGTGTACATGTCCCTGGCAGCATCATCTTTGCCTGGGGAATATTTTGAAGTCTCAGCACTTCAGGATCATTTCGATGCTGACTGCCAGCATAGCTATTTAGAAAATGAGGCTGTGGAGGAGAATGTGGGCATTTCAGCCCGCCAGCTGGGTATCTTCGTGTTCCACTGTGGTTTAAGGAAGAGTACTCTGCTGGAAACATCAAGTGCCTGTTTACAGCTGGGAATACCTCAGGAAAAGGGCAAACTCATCCTGGCCCAGTGAAGTACTGATTGTGTGCGCCAGCAAGGTAAATGTGGCTTGGTTTGTCAGCAGCAGTGTGCAGCCACGTTGTGAATTCGTTTGAGCCAACCGAGGAGGTTCCTCTAATCACCACCCAAATTGTGAATTAATATGGGAATATTTCTAGTGGCAGGAATCTCTTCTCCTCAGATTTAAGTATGTATTTCTAAAGATAGTCTAAAATGCCATTTTTTTTTCCTCTGTTTTCTTAGGATTTTGTAGAAGCTTGTCCTGCTGAAGATGAGCAGTTAGGTACTGAACAGCACCACAAGGAAAGCAGTCCATCTCATGGCCTGGTTGTATTCCATTTCTACTCCTTTGTTGATTTACTTTACGAGGTACCTTCTTTACCTTACCCAAACCATTCTTTGTACAAATAACAGCAATTAATTGAGTTGCACAGAACATAGGCAAGAGAAAACAGTGCCTAGTTGCCCAGGATTTGCCAGGATTTCTTTTGGTGCCTGCAGTTTGCAGCTGCCTGGCTGCACCAGACAGTTTTATGCATTACATTGCCAACCACGTGAGATGGAGGCTCGTTTAATAATTTGTGCAAACTTAGATTTGAGTGTTATCTGATTTGCCCTTTTGAATAGGCTTAAAGAAGAGCATAGCTTAGAAGTAGAAACGAAGTATTATATATGTGTATATGTATGTGTGTGTGTATATATGTAAAACTAGCATTAAAATATATATAACTCACTAGTAAGCATATTTCAAATCCCTCTGGAAGCTCTTCCAATTTTACTATATAAAATAGACTTTATTTTAGCAACTGATTTTCCTTTCCTTTCCTTGATCATTCCCATTCTTTTTGCTTGCACAAAAAGTAAATAGTTGAGTTTTGCTTATTCAAAGGTACTTTACTACAAATCACTTGTGCTTAGAATTAAAGCTCAGGTTTTTATAATCTTTGATTTTCCTCAAAATTGTTAAGTTGCATAAATGGAACTAATTTGAGGAACAGTATAAAGAAACCCTTTGCTTCAATTTTTTATAATATACATAGGCATTGGAGTCCAAAAACATCACGTGAGGAGTGCTCTGTATTGTGCTTACAACTTATAATCAAGTTTTCAGTACACTTCATTTTAATGTGACAAAAAGAGTTCCCGTTTTTTCTCTAGCACTGTTCCATGAGACCAAAAGGTGGCAGCACTAACTCCGCTGTCCTTGCTCTGGCTGTTTATACCTCGTCTTCTGCATGTCGGGGAAAAAAAAAGGTGGATGGGGGTGGTGGGATTTTTAAAATGGAGACTTCATTATTGATTACAACAGTAGTAGTTTGTTAACATGAGCAATGGTATTAAATAGCTCTGCTATGCTGACTGATTCAGGAGCCATGCTAACAATTTTGAATATCCCATGCAGGCTCTGTACACAAAACTTCAGTGATTAAGCAAATGTCTGATTGTGTAAAACCAAATATTCTCTTACCCCAGTCAGGGAGTGGCAGCTGATAACAGAAGACTAAATCAGCTGCATCAACCCTGTCACACGGTGAAAGGTGTGTGCTGCAGCCCCTACGAACCGGAGCCAGAGCAGATGCTGCAGAATCTATCGCTGGCTGGCTGCCATTCGCTGGAGGTTTTGATTAATAACTTCCAAGGAAGAAAAGAAAAGACTTTTACAATGATGGTTTGTCTTCAGTTATTCTGGTAATTATTTTTGTGAGTAGGACGTGCTAGAGAAATGTTCTGCATTTTGACCAAGCCAGATTGCTTTGGAGAACAACCTTTTTAGCAACTATTACTGCTACATATCACTTTTATGATCACAGTGAAATCATCTGAAATACAACTTATTTGTGTTGTACTGAGGTTTTCTTCTTGTTTGACGATATATGTTTATTTTTTTTCTCCCCTATTGAATAAAGTTAATGCTACTGCTTGAAGGCTGCACTTTTTTTTTTTTTTTTTCCTTGTTCCTGGTGAATACTTTCCCATTCGCTATTTCTTGAAGATGCCTACATGGCCTTTTTTGAGGAAGAGGCCTTGATGTGACTCCCTTCAAAGGCCCCACCAACTACATTTCAATTTTCCATTGGTAATCTGTGATAGATTAAATGTACTTCATCATGGATGTAATTCCATTCTAGTGGGCTCCAGAGTTTGTTGCAGAGTTAAGCTTGCAAATAGAATGCACATGCTAGTGCTGGGAGATCCGCTAGCAGCCTGGATCGCTCTTCCACTGTGTTTCTAATAGAAACAAATGTTAAAGGGGCTTAAAAAATGCTCTCTCATTTTCTGAGAGTCACAATGAAACGATAATGTACTTTGGCATTGAGAATCACAGGAAACTCCTTAGCAATGTGAAGCATGCTGCTTTCCCCCATGGATGAATGAGCTGTTCTCCACTGCAGTTTGAATCCCAATTGACTTGGGGAGAGAGACGGGAGACCATAATGATGAATGAAACTGAGTGTCCCAGATGACAGTGCAGAGCGGTGCTGTTGTGTTGTTCACTTATAAAGTACTCTAGGTTATTTACTGATATTTTTTTCAAGGTTACATTGCTGTACATAGCACAGGTCAGATCTGTACAAGAAATACTATAGTCTAAGGCATTTCTAGTAGTAGGTCTTTTTCACCCTTTCATTTTCTCTCTCTCTCTCCATTCCCCTTCTTCTCCCCACCCCCTTCCTGTTAGAGGTAAGGTTTAGAGGATGACAAACCCCATCTATCTGAGCAGTGCTGGATCTGCTCGTACAGCTCTCTGCATGGTCCTGTAATGCACTATGTAGCAATTGTGTGTCAGCTCTAAAACAAAGTTTATGATATTTTTGAAGACTCTGTTAGTTCCTGTCAATGTTAACCTAGAAACAGCAACAGCAATTCACTACTCTGCGAAGTTTATGGATCTGATGGTGCTTGCCAAGAGGACTGTATCCCCGAGGTGGTGACGTTGTGCAGAGGAGAAATCAGAAAGGAATGGGATGAATTTCCAAACGATTAAAGGGCTGTGATATTGCCTGGCTTCATCGTTGCCGCCGTTGATAGCCTCATGCAGAATTGCTCCCTCATGTCACCAGTAAGCAGTCAGGGGAACTTATTAACATACAAATGCAGCAGGAGTAGTTGTTCCAGTGGCACATCTATTTACCTGGGACTTGTGGATCTCTAATTCCAATAGTGAATTTTATTGAATGGATTAAAAAATAACAAAACATGTTTTTCAAGATTTATAGTGTATGGCAGCAAGATTTTTTTTCTTTGTATCTTGGATGTCACTTTTTTTTTTTAATAGCAATCATAACCCTTTGTGTAACTTCTCTGTTACCCTAGCTGGTGAAAAACTATGAAGCAGGCTGTAATCCTTTCTTTGAATATGTTAATTTTCTTTCTGCCTCATATGACCTTTAACCCCATAATAAGTGAGCACCTATCAATCATTCATGTGTTTATTTTCACAGTGCTTTGTGGAGGTAGGGAATACTGTAGATGGGCAGCTGAAGTACGTGGTCTTTGGGGACCTCTGCAGCATCGAATAGAATACTAGTGGTTGGCTCTGGGTTTTCTGGCTGCAAGACTAGTGTTCAATAAACTATCTTACTTCTCCAATGCAGGGCCGAGGTAGAGGACTGCATTTGATAAAGAGAAACATCTAAATATGCATCTTCAGTATTGCATGCAAGCACTGCACGCTTGCAGTTTGACTAAACAACATGCAAAGAAGACCATGCACACAGCAGTCTGTGAACGTAACAAAGACCTGTGCTTCATACAAATGGGTTTTACACAAAACTAGTGCTCTCCAAAAATTCAGAAATCACCAGTGTGGTGCTCATTTGTATTCAGAAGAAATGCAGTTAAGCACTGATAGACTTTAGTTTTACACCATGCCATTTTTACCAGTGATTTCTGTGCAGAGTAGCTGGATGTGGGTGAATTTTTGCCATTTATGTGTCACTGTGACCCAAATTCTGTAGTCCATAATTAAACAAAGCTCCTTGGGGGCCTTCAGAGGGTATTTTGCTTTCCTTGATTTAGGATAGTAAGATTCAGCTCCAGTATTCTTCATTGTTTGCTTCCTTCACTGAACTTACAATTAATATCACACAAAAGCCTTGATTCTTCTAGAAATAGGTCTGAGGTAAATTAAATGATTGTGATGTAATATGAAATGTTTTAAAGGGTTGTGGAATCCAATTTTGCTTTTTATTTCATAGGTGAAGGTGGAATGAAAGTTTGGTTTTTCATCTGACAGGAGAAGTAATGGTCCTTGTGATGAAAGCAGTGACCTAAGATTTTGGAGATCTGTTGGATACTTGATTTTACCACATGCTCCTTGAATAAACCAGAAAAGTTCTTCTGTGATTAAGCAAGTCACACACAGAGCAGGGATGGCAAGGACAATGTTCTTCTGTCTTCAGATAGGTATTGTAGAGACACTTCCAAAATGTAGCTGAGGGCAAAAAGTAGGAATGGGATGGTGGTACACACATAGCGTGGTCATGGGAACTGGTGTGCTAGATGTCATTATTGTGTTTACAGCACTGTATGGAGTCATCTTCATGGAGCTGCTGAAAAACAGATACTTCACAGGACAGCTGAAGTGTGAGGTGCTGCTGGTAGTCCTGGTTTGTGGGAGAAGAGACCTGCTAGTCCCTGGCTGTGTCAGGAGGAGGAAATAATGGCTAGTGGGGTTAGAAGGAAAAGCTGTAATGGTGTAACTGCAGTTACTGCTCTTTCTGTCTGTTTCAGGATAGCCCCACTGTGAGGGTAGTTGGCACAAATGGAGACATGGTAGTGATTTTGTGCCAAGTTTTGGTATGGTGCTGGTCAAACTTTATTGCAAAAATCCCTGTGTTGCAAGTTTCAAAAAGATTAGCAAAGGCTCCAATCTCTGGTGAAGAGGAACCTGAAGAAACTCTTCTTTCACATAAGGTAATGAAACTCCTCTCTCCCAGGCAACCATGCAATTTATTTTCTGAAGTCCGTAATTAAGAGACAGTTTGATAGTGAAGTGATGATCTGGTTAAATTACAGACCGTTTTGTTTTACCATTTCCCAGAGTCCTTTCTGTGGTGCATTATCACAGAATCACAGAATTTCTAGGTTGGAAGAGACCTGAAGATCATCGAGTCCAACCTCTGACCTAACACTATTATGATCTATTTCAGGACTATTTGGGGAGAAACAGCTCTTAACTTGGTCAGATGGTCTGTCCTACAAAATTCAGTTATGTAAACTCCTGCTGCCCTGGTGTTCCTAAAACAGGGGCAAGCTGTTATCTACATGGATACTTCACCTATCTTGCTAATACTTAGAAAACATTGACAGTCAGGCTCCTTTGAGAGCAACAAAACCACAAGCATTCCCTTCTAAATCTCTGCTAAGCAAGCGTTTATTGTATGTATATATAAGTAGATAGGTCTATAGCAAAAAACCTGTATCAATATGTGTGTAATACCATTAACATTTATACATACACAGGGCGAGTGAGATTCCTTGCCATCTTTTTGAGTCTGTTGCTCACCAGGTACTGAATGAGAAATTAAATGCAATGTTGAGATGTTTCTTTATTTAAAGTTTGTTTGACCCTTAAAACGACATAAATAAATAAATAAATAAATAAATAAATAAATAAATCACAGGCTTAAAAATAACAGGGTTTTATTTTTAAGGTGTAAAATAGTATTTGGGTTCTTTGGACCTGCTATTAGGGTTTGAAGCCTGCATAATGCACTTAGATTGTTTCCAACCTTTTTTGCTCTTATCATGGACTTTTTTTTTTTTTTAATTGAGATCCTTCTGTATGGATTTCCCTCCAGGAGTTTGATGTTAAAGTGAAACATGAAGTATTTTCCAACATGCAGCAATACACTAAGAACTGACAGCAATTAGAGGTGGAATTGGATTTGTAATCTGCTTTAGAATGCAAGCACGCTTTGTGATGCTAAGCAGGAATTAAAAGATATGAAAAATATGAATTATCTAAATTTGTTTACAGGTTCACCATAGTTGTATCCCAGCCCCTACGAAGAAAACTCCAATCCCATTATTCTCCAAGAATGGAATACAAGATATCTTTTAATTCATGCTTTCTTATTCCCTCCAAAAGAAAAAATAAGTACTTGGAGGTGGCATAATATTTACCTAGTAAGAAAAACAAACAACACACATGAGATGGTGGATGCCTGCGTGAATACTTTATCAGAAGTATTTTATATCAAGTATACTGCTGTGCTTATATGTGAAATGTAATTTTTGGTAGGGTGTCTGTTTTTCAATCTCTAGTGGCTTGGTGTGGACCTGTTATGAAAGTGTATTTAAAGAATAGGTTGAATGGCTCACGAAATAACATGTTGTCTTGATCTTCATAATATTAATTTAAAGGTTTTTATTAAAGTAGGAAAGCTTTCCTACCCATCAAAATACCAAAGGTAACACTAGTTGAAAGACATAATTGTATACAGTAGGGTTATAAATATTATGAAGGTCATTATGAAAAAATATGCAAGTATTTTCTTTCTATTTAGTACTTTTTGTAAAGGATTTGCACGTAACATAATTCTGATGACCTGAAATAAAAATCCTTAACACTCACTTTCAGGAAGGGTAAGAAGGAGAATCTGGGGAGCTCCAAGCTGGTCAGCTTTACATTTTTGCTTGGGAAGGACATGAAGCAAATCATCCCAAAGCTGCTTCCAGCCACAGGGAGAATAAATCAATGATTGGGAGCAACCAGTGTGGAATTCACCAAATTATCACCCAGGTAGCCTTTTGTGGTGAGGTGATGGTGGTGAGATGAGTGCAAGGGCAAACGAGTGGATGTTGTTAAAGCCATACCTTGGCTTTAGAAAGACCTCCAGCATTGTCCCCTCTAGGACCTTGATAGCAATACGAACGAGATATGGACAGGGCAGGTGCCCAGAGAGTCTGCAGAAGGGTGTCAGAACTGCACAAAAGCTGGAGTTGTGAACTGGGGAGAAAAAAAAAAAATTATCTAAAATAGAGGTATTATTTAGCATGTGTAAATATTTGAAAGACAAATTATTAGATCATTTGGAAACTTGATTATGAGACAACCTTTCTGATAACTGGGGTCTCCAAATAGAGATCTGAATTTATTATGCCTCAGTGGGCTGACTAGAACAAGGAGTTTTTGACATACCCTTCCTCTCTGAGCTTTTGCCTTTCTTTTAATTTTATATGTAATACCTGATCTGTGCACAGGTGCAAATAGTTGTAGAAGAAAGAATTCCAGAATACTAAAAAAATAAACCCACAACTTGAATGTCAATTTTTAAACTCCTCTGTTCGGTCATCTTGTTAGTGTAAATATATAAAACCTGCCCACTCCCTGCCCCACCAGCTCACCAGTTGGTTGCCAAGGCTCGAAGCCCTGTGAAGCAGAGAAGCTGTCGGGAGATGGGCTTCTCTGGCATGGCAGCTGTGCTTTGCTGAGAAGAGGGGCAGCACCCAGCTACAGGTATGGATCTTGGAGCTTTGGTGTTGGGGTTTTGTGTAAAACCTGCTTATTTTGCATTAGGGAACGTGTTTGGTGAGACCAGACCTGCTGTGTAGTGATAGTTTTGAGGTGACAGGGCTAACCAGGACTCTCCTTAAACACAAGTGATGCAACTAGCTTTAATAGGAGGAAAAAGCTTTTATGTTTATCAATAGGAATAATAGCACACGCTTTGCTAACTTACAGGCTGCATTGCCAAACAAAAGGAAAACGTCCATGTGAGATACCTCCTGAGGTAATCAGTAGGTGTTTTTTATTCAGGCCACTAACTTGGTGCCCAACTAAAACTAAAGTTTTAGTTGCTGAGCTCATATACTTTCCAACTGGTGCTTGATAGCAAGATTGAGTGAGTTCTGTATTTAGTATGGTTTTATCTGTGATTAGCCTTGGCTAAGGAATGCTGATACTGACAGGAGAAAAAAAACCAACTACTTCAGCATTTTTCTGGATATGTTTGAAAGGACTTCTCTGTTAGCCACATTTGAGAAAAGTTTGCAAGCTTGATGTCTCCTTTTGCTTGCTTGCTGTGATTTCAATAATCATCTGCCATTGTAAAAGAAGAGTAAAGTGCATTCAATCTTTAGGTTAAGTCCTGTTGTTTCATCGGTGTTGTCTGGCCACAGCATCCTCCCCTCCTGGTGTTGCCTGACCTGCATATCGATGCAGAAGTGACTCTTTTAGGCAGAGGAAGGAGCGGTGCAGCCAGTGGCTTCTTTCCAGGAGGTCACGTTCTCAGTCTGGGAACATCCTTCTCCCATCACTGTGTACTTGTGAGTGTGCTGGCTGGCTGACAAGTAGGAGAACAGCCACACATCTTCCCCTGAATCAAGTGTCAGGGGTTGTTAAGAGATAATGACTTGCCAGCACTTAAAGTCCCTTGTGTGTTTTGGGGAAAAGCAGGGCACAGGTTACCAGCATTTCTTTTTTTTTTTTTTTTTTTCTTTCTTTGTTTTCCAACTGATCTGTCCTAGTGCTGCTGGGAGGGTTTGTATGGGCCTCTCCCCTTGATGCTCTCCCTCTGCTCAGCCCAGCTGAGGGCCTCGTTGCAGAGTGGCTGCAGTGCAGAGGGTAGGACTGCCCTGCCCGTCTGCCCTGCCTTCACCTGCCCGTGGACCTGCTGATCGTCCTGCTGCTCTGGGCCACCTTTAAGTCCAGCCAAGCCAGTGCAGACTTCTCTGGTCCTTAGCCTCCGTAATGTTGCCCGTGAATTCCAAGTGCAGAGGCTTTAATAGCTTTGCAGTAGTGTGGTACAAATGCAGTGTCTGTTGCATTGCAGAATCCCTGACAGCTTTACCCGTTCTGGGAATTGTAATTGAGGTCCTGTAGCAGTAGCAAGTTTCTGGATCTTGTCATGCCAGGGTAATAGACCGATTCTGCAGCCCAAAGGGAGCAGGCGCTGGAGGAAGGGGTTCCAGATGGCTGAACATGGTTCATTTGGCTCAGTTTGTTGGAATTGCAGTGAACAAATGACTGAGCTCTACTTTAATAAAGCTTTGTGGATACCAGAACAAAGGAGTTGAGGAGAGTATAAGGTATGACAAGACAATTGAGCCAGGCTACTTAGCTGCTCATGGTCCCCAGGAGTAATTGCTTATTTTGCTGTGTCTGAAGGTATATCACTTACACATTTATCAGGTGCTTAGGCTTCAAATAAGGAAATCAGATACAAGGCTCAAATATATTATTTTGCTAGTGGGAAGTTCTTTTAAAAATGCAGTTACGATAATCTGAAAATATGTATTCAGATTTCAAATAACGACTCTATCCCTCAGGTTGAGTGACTGATCTTCATTTTCTCTTTGAAAACGGAGACCAACCAGGCATATTAAAAAGTGTTGCTTTTCTTGCAGGTCTTGATTCTGCAATCCTTACGTGGAACAGTATTACCTGAATGAATAGTACCATTGTACTTATTTGCAGGAATAATTGCTCTTTGGTTTTAGTAAGGGTGACAAAGTTGAGCTTTAATTTGCCATAGCAAGGACATATGCTAGTGATTTTCTCTTTGCTACATATAAACAAAGAGCGCAGAAGTGTACAGATGGATTAAGATTTTTCTGTGTTGGTATCTTTTGTTTGGTTCTGTGGTATTAAAGAAAAAAAGTTCTTAGGACAGCAATTCTATCATATGAGAGTATTTGTCTAAACTTGTTAAAATAGGGAAATATTTCTTCTTTCTCCTCCTTTAAAGAAGCAAGCTTCAGTGTCTGAGAAGTTTCTGACACTTGAAACTGCTTTTTATCTTAGGAAAAAGAAATCAGAAGAGCCAAGTACATACACGCGCACACACACACACACACACACATACAAAGTGTTGATAGAAGTTTAGAAATGAATACTTGCTTTTGAAAAAATAGCGAAATCAAGATTTTTTTTTTTTCATGGAGATTTTGCCATGACCATACCTGAGTGTGCTTATTGTGATACAGACCTACTAATGTAAAATTTCTCCAGGAGAAACACAGGATCCTTTTTTGCCTGGCTGTTAAACCTCTCAGCTTGTATCTGATCAATTCATTCAGATCAGTGGAGAGTTTCTTCCCTCTTAAACAAAAATATCAGGAAATAGTGGTGTTTTTCTTCTTTGTTTGCTTTTTTTTTTTTTTTTTTTTTTTTTTTTTTTTTAAGGTTGTTGGCTCTAATATACTCTGATTGCTAATTGAAACAACTCAGAGACTTTATACATACAACTTTTTTGGAGAAGACAAATCACTGTGCAGTCCTGTTTGTGATGGGAAAGGCAGGCAGCTGGAAAAGTATCGAGTTACCTTTGCCAGGGCTTGAATAAGGTGTGTGAGTTCTACAGGTAATTACCACAGCCAGTAATATGCTAGTTGCTATCTGTTGTAAAAAAACAAAAGTTATTAAAATTTCTATTTGTATTCATATTCTAATTCATATTAAAATATTCAATTTCTTATTTGAAATGCCAGAGCTGAATGATGAACGTCAAAGCAAAATATTCTTTCACAACATAGTTTCAATTCCCTCAGCCAGTTTACACAATTTTTCTATTGCCTTTAAAAGAAACTTCTGCCTCTGAAGAAGTCATGAGATAGGAAAATCCAGGGGGCTTATTCACCTTGGGTTAAAAAACAAAAAAAAAAGAGCAAAGCAAGGAAATGGGGTCACTGAGGCTGCAAGAATTCTTATTAACATTTGAATAAACTACAAAGAAAACTATGTGTCAAGCCTTTTGCTCTCTTGTGATGAATAATGGTGACTATTCTTTTTAATATTCTCAATTCCTGGTTTTGTAGGGGCTGGAGGGAGTATGACAGCGGGTTGAACTTTGGAGTGCTTGCATTGCGTGCCTGGGACAGAGCGAGCACTCTCTGCAGTTTCTTTGGGCTCCTGTGTGCTTGGCTGGGAGGAACCTGCTAACCCCCTGCCTGAAGTGACCTGTGGATTTCAGCTGTTTTCCAGTCATCCCAGCCGCATTCTCTGATAATCAGTTAAGGGACAACGAGTGCATCCTGCAACTTGGGCTGGAGGGAGTGTCACTTAGATCTGTGAAGCTAATATAATACAGCTTTTAAATAGAGCTCTTTTAGAGAAATGTTTAAAACTACATTGTCTTAGTGTGCTTTAGTATGGGAGGAATTTAGCAATGGTGTATAACCTGAATTTGAAATCCTATTGTCCCTTCAGAAGAGACTTTCCATTCTACTGCCCTGATTTAGTTACAGGCAGCTAAGCATGAGCAAAGGCATGGGGAACATGAAGGGCTGGTGAACACTAAGGCTTCAAAAAAGAGCAATCTTCTAGCATACTTATGAAAGTATTAAATAAATCTATGGCATTTCTAGTAAGCAGACTTCCTTGAGCATTAAACTGGTTTGTAGGGATAGAGGTACATTTTCTTCTCCACATTTGCTCCCTTCCTGCTGAGACAGTGGTGCACCTGTTATGATGGGAACATTTATTCAGCTGAGCTGAAACCATCAATTCCTTTTTGCAGAGGTCACCAAAAATCCATCAGGTGGTAATGACACTCAGCTACTACTGATGTGGGCTGGATATGACCAGTTATCTAGAGGAGGAAGGCAGTCTAACCCATTACCAATCCCCTAGAGCCATCGAGTCCCCCACTTTTCGCTCATCTTTCTGCTTCTACAGCTCTCATAGGTTAATCTTTCTTCTTCTGTGTCTAATGTGATCATCTTTCTTCTCTTACATATCTGCTTTTGACTTCTGTGACAGTATGGCTGACAAACATCCCTCAGCATTTCTCCTTCTGGTGCATAAGGAATTAGTTGTGCAATGGTCAATAGGGGTTATTTAAACAACAAAACAAAAACACAGAAGCCCCCAAGACAAAGGAAACACTTTATTTCCTAGTGTTAAAGGCTAAAATAAGTCTGTAAACATTTTAAGATTCTGATGGCAAGAATATGGGTGTGAAGGCCTGCCTTTATACTGTATTCCTGTAGTATCCCGTAGTAAGGAACCAAAAGCACCCACCTCGGGTACTAGAAATGCAGTTGTGCTTCTCTGACTAGTGTTCTGGCAGTGATGTGCAAATGTCATGAGTTGTTTAAATCCCCCAAACAGTCTAGTCCTACTGGACTAAGTAGCAGCACTCCTTCAGCATCTTAACCCTGCTGAGGATCAGATCACAGTGGCCCAGGTGCTGGGGGGGCTGCACTGGTTCTGGAAAAGGGTTTGCAGCCGTCCTGAGAATGCTTTGTTGCTGCTGGAGTGCACCTAGTTAGGGGAAGAAAAAAATCCCATGACAAATTGTACCATGCAGCATTTGCTGTGAATATTTTTGGGAGCAGTGTGTGTGCTGTGATGTTTCTCCATAACAACTCCAAGTCTATTTTTATGTGCTTTGTCAACATACAAAAAGCTTTGTTACTTGAATTAATTAATTTTGCTGAGGTCAACCAGGATTAAAATAAGTCCTTTGCCCTTTATCGTGCAGTATTCTGATGAGCTGGGAGATATAACAGCAACATCTCCCCTAGTATCCTGCTCAATGTTCCTCCCTTCCTCTCCTTCCACATGAACGAAATCAGGACCTACTGTTTCTGTTTAACAGAAATTGTTTTAAATTAGTCTGGAGGTGTGGTTACTCCTGTAATCCAGTGCTTGTAAACATCCAGTCCTGCCAATAGAGCAGCGCAGGGTATTTTAAGCTGATACGGAGTGGACCCATGCCAAGAATCTTTTTGTAGGAGTAATTAAGTCTATTTTTCAGTGTCATGCCTCGTTCTGTGCAGCCTCAGTTATAAAATAATCCTGAAAATAATCTCGAGCCTGTGAAGTTAGAAGTGCTAAAAATTATACTACAGCAAGCCTTTCGCTGTTAAGCAGTCTGTTATTGGAAATTGCCTTTGATTTGCATATATGAAATCTGAAATTACTGTAAATGAGTTGGTGCAAAGCTAATATTGTCACCACTTCCCTTTTGCATTTTATTACATCTTGTATCTTTTCAGGAACTGTTTGCACTTATCTGTGGAGCTTTAAATACTGCCCTAGCCAATAAACATTTCATTTCAGTAAACAATCCCCAGAAATAGATTTTTACCGCAAGTAGTTTGTTTTTAATAACACATGCTGGCTCTTGGAGTTAGATTCCTAAAGGAACCGTAAAATGCACTGCTATCCCAGCATCTGACTTCCCTTCTTTGTCAACCTTTTAACAGATGTGTTGGGTTCTCTGTAGTTACAGGTCAGCTTCTGTTTATTAAAAACAAAAACAAAGCAAACTGAACCAAAACAACAAAAAAAAAGGGGAGGGGGGAGGGAGGAGAGAAGGAGTGCACATATGCCAAGATAGGTTTTTAAATTATAATATTATAATTTGAAAAGTTGAAGTCCAAAGTAATTTTTTTCAATTAAAAAATGTTGGCTTTGAAGTTACCGATTTCAAACTCTGAGTGTGGCACAAAGGCTCCTGTTGGGAAGTCAGCATTACAATTCTTTGTGGCATCTTTTTTAGTTAAAGGGCAATTTTCACTGCCATTTTGAGCTTGCCTGTATTTTTAAGGAATGAATGTCAAGTCACACAGATTGATTTCCAAGTGTTTGGTTCTTCTAGTGGCAGGCTGTGGCTACATTTGATTCAGTGATGTGTTGCATTCAAATCCAGTATGTGGCCAACAGCTGGGAGCAGTAGGGCATCTGATGAGGGCATGGAAAGAGTTTCTGGACTGGGCTAATCTGTCACACATTTGCCTCAGTGTATTTAGGTGTTGAACTTGTCCTATTAATATTTTATGGTTTTCCTTGCTTTTTAAAAAATATGTATCTTTGGTAATATGCCATATCTAATATTTGTAACACACGATCATATTTATAATGGAGAGATTTTGGAGATACTTATAAATTATATTTATTTTTATTACGTTTAATTATTATATCATCAATAAATATATATTTATTTTTATTTATATTATTTTTTATAATTTATATTTATTTATAATGGACATATATTGAGATCTCCTTAAAAGTAATATAAAGCAAAACATGATTTCCCTGGAGGAGGTGTCAGTATATTTAAATCAGCTCCCCTACAACTTGTACTATTTTGCATGTGCATGCATGGAAGACACCTAGCCCTGTTGTTATTTTTCTCTCAAAAATTTCAGCCACGAGATTTTTGTGAACGAAAGGATAAAAATCAATTCTTCGTGGATTCATAGTGCTTGTATATGAGGATTAGGCTAATGCAGATGCACAAGCAAAAATCAATATAGATTTGAGAAATCCCTTCTGCTAACGATAGAACTGATCATGCAGTTCACAGCCTTAATTATGTATCTTCTTTATGAGACAATAGTAATATCTCTTCACATGGGCATACAAGTTAAATGTAACCTTCATCATACACTATTTTATTTTTCCTCACAGGAAAATACAAGAGAAGTACTAAATATTATTTACCTGGTCAAGAAGTAATAAAAATGACAGGTTATTTTATAATTTGTTCAAAATCATCATCCTGTAAGGTATAGATTAACTTCCCTATCTCCTGTCCTCCAAAATAACAAATGTAAAGAGTATTTCCAAAGTAGTGTTGTGTACAGAAGTTGTGGTGGTAGGCAGAGGTTTATGGTGATTAGAAAAGTTATCACTCAGATTTTATGCTTTTATGGAGTAATATTGCAAAGACCTTGTAATTTAAGGGTAATAAACATTTCTCAAGGGGAACGAAGGACCCATTTCTTTCAAAGGGCTGTGTGTTTCATGTGAAATCACCCACCTAATTCTCACAGTTGCTGAAGAGCTGAAATGCGGTGAAACCACTCGTGGTTTTTTGTGTCTGCAGATTACAGAGCGGTGTGTTAGGATGGGGTTTTCTTAAGGTGTGTACGATGCAGGGGTGGTGCATCCCTGGTCTAAATTTATGTTCTCCATAGGCATACTGGTGGTTGTAACAGATGGGGCAGTCCTTGCAAGCTGCAATTCATTCTGAGACATCCCAAACTGGTTGGTATTCAGCAGATTTCTTTCCCCAGAAAAGCCTTTTCCTTTTTCTTCCCGGTTCCAAGTGAATAAGCTATCCTGAATTCCACAGACTATTCTGCTGAATATCAAACAGTATATTCAATCTGATTTCTACCTTCCCACCTCTTCTCTTTCGTCCATCTCCCTCTTCCACCCACCGTGGTAATAACTACCTCAGCTGTTTCTGCGGTGGGATGTGGTTCTGTCCTAGGGAGAAGCTCCTCCTGTGGCCTCGAACAAGGAGGGTACATTTGAAACCAGTGGTGAAGCAGTGATCTCTTGTGATGCTCACAAAATAAGCTGAGGGCTTTTTTAATCAACTTGTTTCTTTTGAAGCACTGGAAAGGATAGAAATAATTTTACGTGGAACTTTGAGGGACAAGTAATGTTCCCAGCAAGCAAACTTTAGAAAATAAATTTTGCCACCTATTAATGGCATTTTTCATTTGCGTATTTTTTTTTTTTTCCTTAAATGAAAGAAGAAACATTTGGCTTGATTTGAGTGATGTGTTGCTGAGCCGGAGACACATCCGTTCTCTTGCTTTGTTGCTTCTGGGATAAAGCAGCATATGGTGGTTATTGCTGGATTAAAGGAAAAGGCCCCAGTTTAATTCCAGCTGTGATCACATGACTTTGGGTGAGTTGCAAAGGCTGATGAGGGGTGGATTTAGAATATGGGATTTGAATTTTATGACCTTGATATTCTCTTAAAAGGGAGCTTTAAATTGTCAGTTCTTTAGATTGTTTCAGTGTTCTGGAGCTGTAATGTTAATGGCAGCTGGGCACAGCTGGTGTTGGTTAGGATCATCTTCTCGAGGACACTATGCCATGTGACTGCAGAACAGAGAGAAATGTAATTTGTAAGGTGTTTAGAGTAGTTGAAATTAACCAATTAGGCCTGAAATTGTCATTTTGAGATGTAATGTGTTTATAGCATGGAATGTGTGAAAGATGTTTTAGCTCATGATTAAGAACTAAAATGAGGAGGGAAACCCTAGAGATGATAATTAAGATCAGATGGAAAAAAAAAAAGACTAGATGGAAGAAATGCAGCTTTTTCTGCCATGGGGTGGCTGAAGTGTTAGTGTTCTGAGGGAGATCTTGCTGTTTTAGATAGCTTTTTTTTTTTTTTTTTTCTTTCCAGTGTTATTCCTGTGGATTTTCCAGGGAAAATAAAAGCCATACTGGAGGGTTTTTCAGGGAAAATAAAATTAAGGGATAGGAACTTCCATGCTCTGCCAACCATACTCAGCATTGTCTGAAAGAATAAATAAAATCTCTTGATCTCATGAATGCTTCCAGATACTTTTCCCATTTCCTTCCTACACCTTTCAAATATAAATATGCCACCTCTGTTGTAGCTTTTTCTTCTTTGCTAATTCTTGCTTGGTGACTAGTCAGATTCTTTCCCTGTTCACCATAATTAAATGTTCCCTGAATAATGTCACTAACAGATTCTTCAAGGCAAAATCTGCCTGGTCTTCCCTCCTTCCCCCCATTCTTGAGCTTCCAGGGTTCGATGAATGCTTTTCTGCATTCATCAATGTTTTGTTTTGCTTTGTTTTTCGTTTCCCACATTTTCCTTCGCTTTCACTGTTACTGGTTTCTGTTCAGTCTTCTCCATAAGAGTTTTTCCAAATTCTCATCTCTTATTTCTGAGTTTACTCTGTGACTGACTTGTACATTTAAAGACTCAAATGGGGTTTTCATGTTGATGACATTCAACATCTGAAATCTCACACGTCTCTGACTTTCTTTCCTTGTTCAGAATATCTGGTTACCTCTAGCTCAGTCACTGTTTGCTGACAATCAGTATTAAGAATAATGTTGTTAGGGTAGGGATCTCAACACTTGAACCTTTCCTCCTTTATCTTGGTGGACAAACCTTGTCAGTTCTTCTTGTACGTGCTGCTTGTTTAATTTCCTGTAATAACATATCTGCCTTTGCTTTAATAACTAGTTTTCATACCTAATAAAATTTCTTCTAGTTTGGTCTCTGCAGTCATGTTTGATCCTATGAACAATATTGCTTTCTTACTCTTTACCTCAGGATATGCCAAAGCCTGTCTGATTCATTGAGCACTTTCTTTCCAGCTTCCTTATCAGTGACGTGACTCTTGTCCTTTGCATTGTTTGATGTTGTCCCAAAGTCCCCCGTTTTTTCTTCATCTTCCTGATGTGTTTATTTCCTTATTGCTTTATTTCCTCTGTCCCCTTAGGAGCATCTTCTCTTCTGCTGTTTGCATACCCCATGGAGGCTAGATCAAAGGGTTTATGTAGTATTTAAAAGAAAAAGAATAAAAGATCCTATTAGTTCAAAGATGAGGATCTGGTGCATTGTTCTAAGTAAGTAGTGGGTTATCTGTGCAGCTCAGGAGCTGGAACATTAAATTTTCCACCTTTACAAGTTGTTACTGGAAAGTGATAAGATGATGCCGAAGGGTTCTTCTGCGTAATAACTCACATTCAGTAACAATTTGAATTCTAACTTAAAAAATAAATAAATCTGAATTGGTATTAATGAATCAATAAATAGAACAGAGAATGTTTAATAAGCTTACTGGAGGTCTGCAATGCTGGGACCTCTTTCCAGTAATTTAAAATGCTTTACGTTGATTTTCCAAGGTTTACAGTGAGCATTTTCAAAGCTTGTTCATCGTAGTTGGCATCCCCTTATTGCTCCTATAATGCCGTTTATTTGAACTGCATACAAATTAAACAAACCAACCAGTCAACCAACAAAGCAAAGCTCATATTTTGCTTCTAAATGCTTCCCTGGTGTACTGGCAATATGTACTTGCTTATTTAGGAGCCCTTCGGCATCATTGGTGTCATCCTGCAGTGCGTGGAGTCCCTGCTGCAGTTTACGTTGCCTGGTAAAGGATGTAAAAACTGGACTCGTCCACAGCAAAGTTTTGCCATGTGTTAATTATTCTGGGATCAACAAACGTGGTTAAGTTAGAAACAACCCCCTCTCACCTTTTTAAAATGTGGTTGCTCTCCAGTGAAGGGTAGAAACGCGGTGTATCAGCTTTCACTGAAGAAATGCCAAAGCACTTCTTAGAATTATTTTGTTTGAAGAGCTGAGGCTATAAGAAGAATGCAAAGCTATTATAAATTGAAAACGAAGTTCTGAAATTGGGCAACCTATATGTTCTGAAATAGAAACTATCACGTTTTTTGTATGTACAGGAAATAACAAAATATCACAATGAAGGAATATATTAGTACAAATGTTGAAACACTGCTACCTTCTAGCATTTGCATTGCCTAGCTCCCTTGTACTTCATTTAAATTTTAGCTCTGCCTGTTTATTTTGCATTTCTTTTAAATTTTATGGGCTTGTGAAGGCTGAACACTGAAGTATTAAGTATTAAAAATAATTGAACAAAGAATGAAAACATGCTGATAAGTATGCTTGTAGAAAATGAAGCTGGTCATTTACACTTTGGTGTGTTATCTTTTCACGTATGCATATCACACAGTTTTCTGTATAGAATATTTCCCAGATGAGGTGTGTAAAAATCTGCCAAAAAAATCTTTGTGTGTGCAAACATACGCATGTATAGTTAGAACTGTTGGATAGTCCCTGAGTTAAATGTCTTCTCATCACCCCATCTGAGGCAGGCATTTAATTATCTTTTACAGTTATATTGTCTTACAGTGGGAAGAACATTACTAACTTTCAGGAGGAAAAAAAAAAATGAATCTGAGTGAAACTGCCATGAGAAAGCAATCTGTATCCTTTCTTACAGCGCTCAGCAACTCTAAGAAAAAAAGCAGCTACCATTGTGCAAAAGCAAAGTATCTAGCTTTTTTTCTCCTCTGTAATTCTCAATTTCTCTTAGTTTCTCCTAGTTAAATGCAGTAAATAATTTCTCATTTCTTCTCACTCTCAAAAAGCATAACCCTGTATATCCTCACACACAATATTTAAAGTAATACTGTTGTTGCCTCCCTCCCTTTTTTCTTCTCCGCAAGATCCCATTTACTTGTGCTTTAAAACTTCTGTTGTGCCTATTTAAATCATTTTAAGGTGTTGTTTGCTGGCTTTGGCAGATAAAACTGATTATGGTTATAGCTCTGTCTGTATCTCAGGAAAGTGAGAGAAATGTGTATGGTTGTATAAAAATGTCCAAACCATTAGTTATCCGGAAAACTTTACCGGGCTGTCTTGTGAGATTTCAGGCTGTTCGTGTTGCTTGTCAGTTGAGAAATATGCTCTGCAGACCTCCAGGTGCTGCTCCTTCTGTGGGAGAATCGTAATCAGAAAAAACGTGAAAACTTTTTAAAAGCAGGCGAGAGACAATCCAACAGGATCAGGAGGTGACTTCTTAATATTGAAGGAGTTCTAGTAGGTAGCGTGTGGTTGGGTTTGGGGGGACACCAAAAGGGAAGACTTCTTTTTATTATTTATATTACAGCAGAAACCCATTCAAGATCAAAATCCCATTCTGCTACCTGCTGTTTCCTTGCTTCCTTTGAATCTCGAAGTCTACTTATGTTCCACCTCTTACCTGTGCATTTGCAGAATATTTGCCATCCTTCCTGATTTCCTTAAGCAAATGTGGAGCTTTCACTGGTCAAAAGCAATTCTGACCTGGAAAAGTAGATGTCCAGCAGCTCTCATCCTGCACCACCTACAGTTATTTTTGTCTCTGACCCTGTAGCTTCTCCAGAAAGAGCTGAAGTGCTCCGTCCTCCAGCTGAGTACAGGGAGAGAAAGGAAGGGGCACAGCAACGTCTTCCCCACTCAGCCTCCCTGCTTAGGGTGAGATATCAGAAGGGGGAAGTTGGCTTTGTAAAACTGTAAAGGGGGAACAAATCCATTCTTTGCTAATTAAATATTAGTTAAATGGGGAAGTCCAGTAAAATAACACATCCACAATGCTGATGCACAATTTGTATTGTGAGAAGACAGCGTATAAGTAATGTGGCATGCAACTATCTCATGCTTCCTTACCGTCGCCACTGAAGGTGCCCATTTTATGTAGCAGCCAGGTGACCTACTAAAAAGAAGCAATAAAAATTAAGCAATAGTCTGTTAAAACAGTATTGAAAGAAGTGTACATTTTAAGTCCATTTCTTTGTTCTGTATCCTTTAGGTTTACCAGGTGCTACCTAGCTTATGAAATTTTAGTGCTGTAAATGTGAATAATTCCAGGTACTGCTTCAGCTGTTTCTGAGCCCAGCTTCAGAGTGTGTGTGGCACAGTGTCCCCTGAAAACCTGCACGCTTTGCAGGAGACATTTTGCTCTTCTATTTATTCAATGCATATATAGTGTTTGCTTCTAAAATTTTTGATCTGACTCCTGTGACTCTGGCTCCAGTAAGTAATGCCAGTAGCATGGGTAGATGGATCTGACAGGGTTGAGAACTAACAGCATGTCAGGCGCTTTTCTCCAATGAAGGCTATAGATCAGAGCTAGGAATCTGCTGGAGCCAGAGAGGGTGACAGGGGAATAACATCCCTTTCTCTTCCATCGACAGGGGTAATAACTCCTGGCTCTCTAGGGACAGATTGTAAAAGCCAATAGCCAGAAGCTGTGAAGCAGGGAGGGTAGAAGAATTGAAAATTAAAGAGGGAGTGAAAATTTTGTGTAAGGCTTTAGTGAGATGTTGGAATAAACCATCAAGTGTCAGCCTTTTAACTACCTTATTGTTGATAGAAAGGGTTCTTGCAATATTAGTTTTTATTACTTTATAAAGTTAAAATACTAGTAAAATACTAGTTAAAATGATTAACATATGCTATGTATGCTTTCATGTGTAGCTAGATATCATATATTCCGGCATAACTGTTGTTATTGGAAGTGTAGAAAAAGTGATTTACAAGTATTGCTTTAAAATTTGAAATCTCTTGCATAGAAAAAAATGGTTAATGGCATTACTGTCTGTAGACATTTTGAGCATGTTGATTCTTTACATCATATACAAATCATAGCATGAATTCAAATGGCTGGGTGATTTATAGCTGCCCTCTCTTCATATGTAAAATTTCTCATTCTTGAATCTTTTGTACTTTATGAGCATTTAGACTTTGGCTGCATTTGTATCCAGTAGGAGTGTTCTAGTGAGGCTCGATTTTACCCATGTTCCGATACCTGCACCAGGCAGTGAGTCTCTCATTCATTTCTTTCTGGAGCAGTAGCTTTTAGCAGTTTAATGACAAACATTTACACGGGCAAAAACGTGATAAAAAGACATAGCTCCTGGACTTCTAAGAAACAGAACCGCTTAAAAGCAGTGTTTTTTTGTATGAGATGTTCTTGTTGAGATTTTAAACTGTGACTGGTGTTTAGTTAAATCTTTTACAGACTCAGTTCACTGAAGGTGACAGAAGTACTCACTTGAGCTCAATGAAAAGTAGACATGACAGTAAATTTTTCAGTCAGAGACAGGAGATCTTGTTATAGGAGTCAGTATGGGGGTCAGGGCAGAGCCTGTTGATGATTGAGGAAAAGAGAAGTAAATTCATTCTGCTTCAGGCACTTTGTCAAGTGCCAGTAGCTTACCATTGAGAACTAGTCACCCGTTCTAGTCTTACGGCCCTAGAGGTCACTCATTTGATATAAATCATAGCACTGCATAGGCTCAGCAACCTATTGCCATTTGAGATGAAATAAAAAAAGAGGAATGCTTCATTCTGAATTGAAATGACTGTGAATATCTCACCACATGTTGCTGTTTAATGCAATATGTGCTTAGATATTGATCTCCAAAATCAAGTCATTAAAATGTGCAGTTTTTGTTTATTGGAATGAAGCAATTAAATGGTTCAGTTATGCCAGACCTTACCTTTTCTGATGAAAACTATTGATTTCTTGCCACAGCTTTATAAGCGACAATGTTTTTGATTACTCTTGACAAACCTCCTTGGAGTGTTAATTAAAATTGTACCAGATGAGCAGGTGTGGGAGATCATTAGATCGCCCGGATCACACACTACACTTCATATTCTGCAGCCTTGCATAATGAATAGGGCACAAGAGGGGAAAAACAATATCTTCATCAGCAGAATTAGCATCTTCTCTCTCTTTTCTTTTTTAACTAGGTGACATTACATTTTACAGTACATCCATTTATCAGCTATTGAATAACTTCTACTGCAACTGATTAAATTCAATTTCTTTTGAAATATTACATTGCTACACAAATGCAAAAAATTAAGTACTCGGCTGGTTTATGTGCAAACGTTTGTAAACTGATGATAAGCACTACAGTCTTTTAAAAGCAAAGCAGAAACTTTAGATATTTTCCCAAATAAGACATTTGAATAATGTCTTAATTCTTCTTTTGCTTAACTACTTGATGGTATAAAATAGCATGAGAACTATTGATTATATTGGTTTTGAAAGAGCAAATTATTTCATGATTTATTAATTTACAATAGATTTTTTTTTTGTTTGATGCAATATTAATCAGTTGATCATTTTTTTCAAACCTTAATATTATGCTAGGACAATGACTCTGTATTAGCATGTATTGTACCTGTGTCGTACAATACAAGGGCATGTTCCAGGCTGGAGACTGCCCCTGCTTATGAAGCCTGCTGTGATATGCAGCTCTTCTGACTAGATGATGTAAGGGCAAAAAGGGAGCTTAAAGCAACTAGGGAAATTAGGGATGTAATGTGATTAAGGATGGGATATATGTTTGGAACAGCACAGGAAAATGTGCAAAACATTTGATTACAAACTGCTTGGCCTGTAAATAACCAGCTTCAATTTCCTTTAATGTCACAGGTGTCAGTGGTTAACTGAAAGCTGCGTGGTACATCTGACTGAACTGGCAGGTTGTGACTTCATGGTTTTAAACCGAAAAGAGGGATTATTTTATTTTTTTTCTTAATACTTCAAGTAATAATTGGAAAAGTTAATGCCTAAGCATCAGCAGCATTTGGGATAGATGTTCTCTTCTGCAGAGCCAGAGCTAGATGTCATGTGCCCTTTGATGTTGACTAAGTTGCCTTCTCAGTGCCTGGCTCTGGAAATTGAACTGTGCTGTGTAGTACTTGCAGTTCGGCAGTATCACAGTATTGGTTCAATGTTTGCAAAACTGTTGGAAATCATAGCATACATGTATATTCAAATGGCACATCTAATATACATTTCTAAATGGTTAATTGGCCACGTGTTATACTTTCCAAAACCACCCCAAACTCGTAGAAATGTTGAAAAGAGACAATCCTGTGTTAACTGTTATGGTTGCAGAATTGCAAAAGCTAGCGCATTACAAAGATGGACCAGAAGGTTTAGAAGTTACCTGCATGTTGGAAATGTAGATATGTTGGTCTCTTCCAGCAGGAACCTAGCTAACTGACTTGAGCTGTCCTATTGATTTAGGTGAGCAATATAAAGGAGATTTGGTCCTAAGTATAATTCTTCATATCTCTAGCTGGTTATTAAGTCCAACCTGAGAAGTGACACCTCTACAGTGATAGTGATCTGTGGTTGAATTTGGTTGTGTTCGTTGAGCTTCAATGCAGAGTGTGTTGTTGATCACTTGATTTTGATGACCTGATTCTGTAAGACATGGATATTTTTCAGTTATGTAAAGCATTCTTTAATTTGTTAACAAATTTACTACTTCATGACTTGACCAGGACTCATTACTTCTTTTGAGTACATTTGAAAAAGATGACATTCGTTCAAATGCATATAATTTGCAGGATATTTTTCCGTAGATAATTTGGAGATGTTCTTTGTCATCTTTTCAGAAGATGATATTTCTATGCCTTGACTGTCATTTCTTTCAGTTTAGGCTGAAAAAAAAAAAAAAAAAAAGGCCAAAATTGTCATCTACATAATGTTTGCTTGGTAGCTTTGAAGTGTATGAAACAAGATCGATTCTTATGGGATAGTTTGACATGGGTACCTCTGAAACATCAAATACCACTCGGTACTCCCTGGAAAGGCCTTCCTGAGAGGCTGGTAGGTGAAGCTGAATGGAAGCTAACAGGCACTCTCAGCCCCTGTTGGAGCTGTGGTATAACATGAGAAACCTTGGAGTGCTGCTGCTTATGTGCTACTTTTTGGGTGGATGAATAGATTGCTGTAGTAGCTTGTAAGATTCAAACTCTTGAGTTAAACTTTGCAAGAAAAAGCCAATAACAAAAAAGATTAAATAATCTATCAGGTATAACAGAGAAAGAAGAGAATGTTATGTGCTGTAAGCATGTAAGTAGTGTGTATTTTTCCATGCTAGTGAGTACTTTTGTTGCATTTTTTTTGGAGATTTTAGGAAAGAAAGAGTACTGTTAAGATTTTCACTGGCATTTCAGATGTATCGTGATTTGTTAAATAACAATGCTTCTGGTGGTATACATGTACAAAGTTTTGCTATAAATTATCAATATCCTAAGGGAAGGCTGAACCAAACAACACCAAATTTGTTCCCTAAAATTCAAAAAAATGTATTTTTTTCCTTTTGTGTGAATGCATCCAAATAGACTTTCAGATTTGTCCGTTTCTATGTTCCATGCTTGACAGGCCTGGAAAAATCTGTGTACTCCAGAGCTGTTGATTTCCCAACTTTTTTTTTTTTTTTTTTTTTTTTTCCTCAGAACAATTACATCACCATGTTTATTAGTAACTTTTTTCTTTTGTTGCACTCAAAAGGCTGTTAGCCACATTGCATGTAAAATGAGTGAGACCTGGAATCTCTCAGGATTAGTAGTTCTCTTTATTCTTTGCTCCATATTGAAAATCATTCCTGTCAGCTGATGCTCTCCAAGCTGCCTGGAAGAACTTTGGCATAGTTTTCCTAACCTTTCAAACAGTAAAAGCAAAACCCTCCTTTGATAAAAAAGCTGGAGGACTTTGGCCCGGAGCCATTAAGGATGCAGGCGACCGTGCTGCGCTCTGACAGCGTATTCCACAAAACACTGAAAAGTTCTCCTCGGGGTCCCTGGAGTGGGCTGAGGCACTTTGCTTGTACTTAACATATATCAACTGTCAGCCGATGGCAGTCGGTGTTGAACCGAACACAATGGAACATCCAGATGGTCTAAACAAAGCGAACAAATGTTCACTGCTATTAAAAGCTGTTTACATCAACTTCCAGTATTTCATGTGCTGAAGTTTATATTGTGTCACTACTGGGGTGCTTAGCTCCATCCTCAGTTCATATCAGGGATTTCTAAACTATTGTTGCTTATGTGTTAAAATAACATTGCAAATATACCTCAAATCCATGCCACTGAACTTTTTTTTTTTTTTTAGGTAGGAAATTGGTCATTGTATGCTAATCACATGCTTTCAAATATCGTAATTGATTGTCCCATCTAATTTCCCCTTGCTTTTCCCCCAGCGTGGGCTACTTCCAGCACCTCCCCCCCTACACAGGCGTTCAGCGTGCTGGCTTCCCCCGGGTACTAACCCCTCGCCTCTGGACCCAACCCGAGCCCTTGCTGCCTTAGTAGAGAGTGTCACTGGTGTGTGCTGTCCATCCGATGGGGACATGGGTGCATGGGGCAGCCTTTCGTTCCTTAAAGGCTCTAAGGCATCTACGGCTGTCTCATTAGTGAGTACGATGTGTAAGTGACAAATGGACATTTTACATCTCCTTCCTCTGACCCTTGTTCCTGGTAGTTACATTACTGAAAGTCCACCTCCGTGTCTTCTACTTGCTAAAATAAATTAATTAGTGGGACACGAGCCTCACTCAGGGTATCATTTTTCATGAAGCTGCAATGAAACTTCTAGGAAGAATCTTTCCAATGTGTTGCTGTATTTTGCAAGTATAGTTTCTGGTTAATTGTATGCTATTCCTAAAAGAATGACCAGAAGTGTTTAAAGCACTTAAATTTTGACCAGAAGTCATTAAAAAATTACATGTTTTTAAACAATCGATTTTTTTTTTTTTTTTTTTTACTGAGTGAAAGATTATATCAAAACTTTTATCCATCTGCAGAATACTTGCTTGCAAAATACAAATCAGCTGTTTATTTAAAACTAAATATAAACAGCCCTCTTTCCTCTCCACAAAGATCATGCTTTTCAGCTCTTAGATAAATGGAACTAGCAGCCTTTTCAGGTAAGGACCTTTCTTTTGTGCCCTGTACACCCAGCAATTGATACCAGTTACAGTGGGACAAATAATAAAATGGCACCTGAAAAACATTGTCAAACCACACAAATCCAGTTTGGGTTTTTCCCTATTATTTCCTAACTCAATTTGTATTTATCCAAGCTTGTGTCATTCAGTTTCTTGCTTCACGAAAACTTTCACAAGATGAACAAAGCTATGCATGCTTCTTCTGAGAGAGAAACCCTGTCACATTTCATAGATTTTGAACAGAGCTCTGCAGCTCTAAACAGTGCTGCCACAGAAATGGTCTATGCTGAGTGTGTTAGTCATATTCTTTGTAAAATGTTTATACCACACAGAAGATTTTTCTAGTACTATAATTCTCAAATTTAGTGCATTTACAAAATGCTTGAAAAAATTGTTATTATAAATTCAAGAGGTTTCTTTAATAAACCATTAATATTTTAAAAATAGTAATTTTATAACGTGTGCAGTAGTTTATGCTAGAACATTTTTTTTTTTGCTTGCTTACAAATAGTAGCTCTGTTATTCTTTAAGCCTGTTAATTACAATGTTGACTACAAGAGGTTGGATATAAAGAGACTTCTATTTTAGTACTGAGAAATATGAAGTGATGTGTTACTTTGTGATTTTAACTGCCTCTTTGTAAATGGATGAATGAACAATTGAAAGATGTCCATCCTGGGGTTTTTAAAAACTTACAAAACAGAGGTACTTGTAATAAAATGTATTGTTTTACAAATCCATCTTTATTTCTGACAACAGTAAAATAAAAACATGACATTTTAATATCTGGTTTTACTATTAGTTGTGAAGGTGATGATTCTGCAGATAGCGCATTTTTTTCCTGGTGTGTTCTAGCTGATAATCATTCTGTTGAATACAAGACCAATTCCTGTTTTCAGAAAGTTTGAACATGAAGTTTCCAGGTCCAAATTTAGGTATCCAAATAAATTGGCAGAGGTATGGATAACTTTTTCAAGTTAGTTCCATTTAATTTTGAGCTTTAACAAAATATTTAACTATAGGCTCTCAACCTGAAAATGTTGCCTTTTTTTTTTTTTCTCCTAAAATGTTACAGAGAACTACAGCAAACTCCATTAAAAAAAAAATAAAATATTTATTTCTTGCTATTATATTTTTTGCTGCATGGTTAAATCCCCTTTCCTTAGAGCTGTATCTGTTGTTCAACAACCAAATCCTTGGCTTGGCACACATCCTTAGGAAGAAAGTTACTGCTCCTTATTTCCTTTGAGTCTGCAACGCCCACGTTGTTTTCAGAGATGAAATGGCTCTTAGAGGCACCTTTTCTGTGGAGTGTAATGGAGAGGGTCTAATACATTTGTCGTGAAGGGCCTGTGATTCACCTTTTTGTCCTTAGTTTACGTCAACGTCTCCTTTTCATGTCCCCTTAATCTTTGAACCTAGAAAGTACACAGCACCACTTTGCACAGAGGTGGTCTCCTGGCATTATGGTCAACTTTACTTGCAGGACATGTGCTCTAGAAACACCAGTGTAAGCTTTTGCAACGAGAATTTGCATAGTGTTTAATTATTATGGAGTCAGTGCATCAGAAACATGGAATATGTAGAAGAAGTAGAGTTAAACACTACTGGTACTGGTAAACATTTGAGACTTCTTTTCTAGAAGGTCAAGCTAGTTCCTATGTTATGTTGGAATGTGACAGTAAAATAAATTAATATTATTCTAAGTAAAATAAAATAAAATTAATCTTTGATGTTTATTTTTCAGAGACTTTATTTGAAAACCATAGGAAGTGGATGCATCAGAAGATGTTTTGAGATAAAGGTGACATTGTTGATTTTAAGTATTTCACTAAGCAAGAGCTTCCTCGACCGCACAAAATGACAGAGAAGGTAAGATTTTACTTATATAAGGGAGCCCCGAGAGGTGTCAGGACAGAAAACTATTACAAAACCACAGTTTTCATGTTTGACAGGGGTCAAGCATTGTGCCCGCTGTAGATGAGCCATTTGGAGCCAGATTGTCAATCCAAATGCAAGCTGCTCCGTTTCCTGTTTATGCCTGTGCAGAGTTACACATCCTGACTCGCTTGCCTTCAGCTGCAGGTTTTTCCGCACTCCCTAGGAGATTTCTTCCTTAAAATGGCTTGTTATTTATCATTTAAGTAAGCCATTGGAATTTTGTTAATTCCTGTTTTACTTAGCACATGCAAAATGATATCATTAGCTAAAGGAAGATAATGTTAAGGTAGTAAGAGTTACTGATACTGCTAATTAAGTGACTGTTGCAAAACAAAATCTGATCAGACTCTGCATGAATGTAGAGAACTGATGCCAAGTTTACTGCTTCACAGAGGCCTGGCCTATTGTATATCTGACCTGAGGTTATCAGCAATTAAAACCTGGTCTAGTAATTTAAAAATAACCTTTTGGATATTACAAATTTACATTTTTCCGTCTGTCATAAGATGAATTAAATATTCTTAGCTGAGGCATTTGCCTGTTATATTTACGAAGTTCCTCTATGAACAATTTGTTTTTGCTATTCAGCAGTATAGCTTCTAGTTGACTTCTTAATTTCCTCCCCTCTCCCCCCACCACATCCACTAAGGTGAACTGAAAATCAAACATACCTGGCAGAGTTCACTGTGCTTTGCTGTTTCCCCTAAAATCAGAGCACAATGAGAAATAGTTCTGATAATAGTTAGGTTAATCTTGTCAGAGCCCTGTTTTGGAGTTCTGCATTATCTACTTCATGCCTTTCTTTAAAAACTGAAGATTTACTAAATTTAATAGGCTTTCTTACAGATAGCAAGGAACTTCCATTGTTTACCTACATGCCTGGTTTAAAAGCTAAAGGTGAGTAGTTAGTGAGGAAGGAGATTGCTAATTTGGAGATTGCTATTTGATAAAATGTCTGACAATGAGCTACATATTCCTCCCCCCCTACCTTTTTGTTGCTTTACTGTAATTAGATATCAAGTCTTTAACACATGCTGCACTGATTTGTAAGAGCACTGGGTTGAAGCTGGAAGGGATTTTATTAATCTAGCAGTAGGTTTTCCCTTAAAATAACTGATGCATGATGTGAGCAGAGTAAGAGTATAATAAAAACTTAGAGTATGTTGAACCTGCATAACTGGAAGGGAAGGAAAAAAGAAAAAGAGACCATTCTGTAGCTTTTCTGCAAATCTAACAGAATTAGGAAGAGCCATATTTTCATTATGCTCAGGTTTCAACATGATCTTCAGGGGTCAACTGGCCTAGCTTTAAAGTTTATGGCCCTCTTGCCATTGACACTAGCAAAGAATATATTGTGTCAGGTACTGACAGAGATCTTAACAGAAATATCTAAGCACTACTAATGAAAACAAACAAGATCTTGCTTTGATCGCTTAATCCTAGTTTGTGAATAACCTCGGTAATTCAATAGAGCTCTTTTGCTTATGAATATAGCTTGTATTGCTTTGGTACCTAAATACTTGCAAAGGATTAATGGGTTTTAATTTAGCACTACCTCTATATGATAGAAAAATCTCACTCTTCCCGTTTTACAGGCTGAAACTGAGCAACTTTATGTAGTAGTCTGTGTAATTTAGTTTGGCTGCCTGAAACTCATTTTAAACCCTTTTTTCAGGCCCAGCTCTGACGTGGGCTCAGGCACTCATCCCTCAAACTTACGTACCCAAGTTTCACACCTCACACTGATGTTCTAAACTTTGTTACTATTCAAAGCTTCTTCCCTCCCCCTGCCAAAAAAAATTAAATAAATAATAAAAAACCCCACCCCACAGACAAACTACCCCAAGCCACTAGTGAGCTGTGGAAAAGACATTACATAAAATATCATTAATATACACAACTGAATGAATTCTTTTTCTCTCAAGGGATGATTATATTTAATGATAGTGTAGAGCTGGGGTTTGGAAATTTGGTTTTAATTCATGTTAAACTAATCATTAAATGCAATCAAGTTTATTTCCTATGTTATTTGAAGTCAAAAAGGTAGTCAGAGTCTCTTTCCAGACATTCCCTGTTGTCTTGATAAATTTTGCTAAATAACAGCTGATGAGAGTATTTATATCTTGAGTAAAGTGAGTATTGTTCGATTATAATTTTCTATTTTTATCATCATTTATTGTTTGCTTCTTAAATTATAGTAGTACTTGATGTAAATTGCAGAAAATACCATTTTAAACCTTTTTTTCCTCAATTGTCTTTTCAGTCCACATAACATCATGAAAACACACTGCAATACCCAGGTTAACTTTAGAATGGTTAAGCAACAATTCCCTTGATGACTGTTCACATTGTGAGAAGCACCAACACACATGTTTTGTCTATCAGGCCAAAAGAATATCCCATTTAGGGCTTTTCCCCACAGTAATCAAAGCTGAAGACAGCACAACAGCATTCCCTTCAGAGGATGCAGCAAAAAAATGAGCACGTATGTTAAAGACTAAGGCCTGGTACCAGTTCCTTTTTGCATTATATGCTAGTGTGACTTCAGTTTCCCATAGTGAAGACACCCAAGGTAAGAAGTACAAGACTGCAGATTAATGTAGCAAAAAAGTGGTGCTTTGCGTAAAGCTCCTTAGGTTCAGACTTGTTGCTGGTCAAAGCTGGCCTATTGACCCCAGTTCACGCTAACTGGGTAAACCTGCAGGTCTCTGCTAAGGTATACTTGCAGCACAAAGGGTCTCAGGCTCTGATTAAAAGCAGAATGCATGTAAATAGCCTTTCCAGGTGTTTTATTTAATGTAATACCAACCTGAGCCTGATGCCTTCCTTTACTTAGGAGGTGAAAGAGATGGTATGAAATACTTGTAGCTTTGAAAATTTTAAGACACAAGACTTGTTTTCCTCTTATGATTGTCACTTTTTAAAAAAAATATATATTTGTAGCAAAACACCCTCTGACTATGAGAAGCATCAGATGCCTTTTTCTGGAAAAAAATGGCTGACATAAAAGTAAGCCTATGGATTTGGCAAAGATGGTAAACATTGCAATTAGTTTCACAAGATTCATTTCCATTTGCATTATGCCTATAGTTGAGAAATATGAATAGTAGTCTCATTGTTCTGCACCTTGGGATGGCTTGCTGGATGCCACTGAAGATTTTGATTAAAAACAAAACCAAACAAAACACCACATAGCCGTATTTTTAATCAGACCCAGTTTTGCCAGGCTCTTTGTAGAATTCTCACCTGCTTTGATTATTTGATAAAAGCTAATTTTGTTGCCTTTCTTTGCCTTTGTTTAGTTTATTTTTTTTTTCAAAATTCTTAACCTTTCCATACTTTCAGTGTATTTTTAAATTATTGCAAAAATTCCCCTTCCTTCTCCTGTAGCTAGCAGGAAGCCAGCAGGATACCAATACTGCTTACTCACGGAAATTAAAAACAAAACAATAGGTAAGAAAAATAAAGAAATAGAACAAACAAGAGACACTATCTTTTCTGTTAAAGCTTAAAATGCTGGGCAATGCTGGTTTAATATACAGGAGCTTTAAGTATTGAAGCTTACCCAGGAGAGTTTCTGCAGAACTTGGTTTCTGTTTGTTTCAGCGTCTGCTGTTAAAAGACAGTGTTGAGTTTCTAGCCCTATCTGTGTGCCCATAAAATGGGTAAAAGAGCAGTAAGCTGGTAGCAGCAGCCCTGTAGCCCTGAAGCCATATTCAAGGTGTGATAGTTTATAGAGGCAGTTGTTTTGTTTAACTATTTTTCTCATAGCCCTGTAGGTGTTGACATTTTTGGGACTCACCAGGTAGGCACAGCTGATGTTGGGTTGTCTGGACATGTGCTCATTTGCCCCCTCGGTGTGCGAGGTCTCATACTCTCCTGTCCTATCCTGACTTACTTGAGCTATTGTGTGCTCCTGCTCCCACACAGAACTGCAGCGCATGCCAGGGGCGCACTTTGCTTTGTGTGCAGAGTCCCACACAGGGGCACCAACAATCCTTCATTACCCAAGTATGCTCTGAAGACCTGCTTGTGCTGTTGAAAATGGCCTTAGTTAAAGAGGAAAAGGGGAGAGTATGCTTCCATCTTCTTTTCTCTTCCTGCTCATGATGCTGGTGATACAATTGTGTGACGAAGTTGCCTATTTCTCCTTGAATCTAAGTGTAGCTCCTTAGGGTGTCTGTTTTAAATATTTGTTGGATAAAATTATTTAATTTACACTTATGTAACATGTAACCAACCTCCCATCCCCTTCAAAAGCCCTCAGTTCCAAGTTCTCCGTCTCATAGTTTCACCAAAATTGCATATATTTTATTTTCTTACATCTTTATTCTAAGCTCATCAGCACCACGGACATATGGTCAGAGACTTGTATCCAATTTAACATCTTCACTCCAGACTTTGGAAGAAATAGACTTCTCCATTTGCCACTGACACGTGTGTGAAGAACAGCTCATAACATGATTGAACTCCATTGATTTTTCATAAAAGTTTAATAAGATGATACAGGTCAAAAGCTTTGCAAAATTTGCAATAAATTCCTGTGGTGATCTGAACAAATCTTAGTGGGGAGAGCTGACACCAGAGGAATTTAAATACACGTTGAATTACATAGAGGACTTGAATTTTTTGGCTAATCATTTGAACATTGGATTTCAGATAATAAATTTTCTAACACTGCATGGCTCTCCTTTTTTGTTCTGTTTTTCCTCATGTACCTAATTTTTACAAGTGACTTGCACAACATAATGACTGTTTTAGTCCCTCTGCCCCTCCAGATTTTGGTAATGGATCTCAGAGAAATTTTGAATCACTCCCCAGAAAAGGAAGCCTCAATTTTACAGGTAAGCTATTGCATTTCTTGTCCATTTTCCCCTTAAAATTTACTAACACTTTATGAACATGTTTATATCAGGTGAGGCTCAAGCTAAGCTACAGCTTTTAAGCATTGGTGTAACAAGTCCCGGATATGGCTGTCTTAATACGTTCCCTGAGCTGGTTACAATAAGAGTTAGATGGTATTCAAAACTTGGCTGGGAGAAAGGCAGAATCAGTGATAAATCAGTTACAATGCAGACTGTATATCTGCAGAATTCCTCAGTAGTTCCCCGAGGGCTTGAGGGTTGTCCCCTATCCCATTCCCTCCCCTGTGCTGGTCCCTGGGGAAAGCCTCAATGCTGCACATCGCTGCTGCTGTGCTCGTGGCTGCAGGCAGCTGAACGCTGGCCAGGTCAGACTGAGGAGTCGTCCCTCAGGATGTGAATTTTCTATGTGTGGCAAAACCTTTTCATGGCTTTACTTTGTTCCCTGAGATTGCAGGCTGTGGAGGAACAGCGTGTTGATTATATGTACAGTGACTCTGCTCACTGAACAGGGGCTGCCTCGAGGGTGGGCACAGCTCCCTGCTGCGGGCTGCACAGCTCTGCCTTCCAACTGTGTTCTGCTGCTGCAGGCACTGAGGACCTGTTGTGAGGGCTATACCTGGGACAGGAGGGAGAGTGGAAACTAGGATTTACTTATTACTTAATGATTTAGATACAGGATCTGGTACACTGTCTTCTTATCTGATGATTTTGTGCCATAAGTACTATACAAATGGCTTCACAAGAAAGTGTAGACTTTTCTTTCAAATTCAAAGTCACAAAATACAATTTATTGAGAATATTAATAAATTCTGGTCACAGGTTTTGTGGTGTTGGGCAATATTATATTGAAGATAAGCAAGAAAGCCAACTTTCACATGGAATGAATGCACTGAAAAATAAGCTTTGTGTTCTTTTGCTAGCTGGGCAGTGTGAGAGAGGAGAATTCAGTGCATAAATCTAAAACCCTCTGGCAAACCTTCTTTATAGCTCCATTAAAGTCCTCTAGCTAGCTCAGTGTTTGCTGTTGACACCAAAGACACCTGAATATTCCTTAATGTACTGAAATGTCCCAGAGGGTCACCAGTAAGAATTGCACTTATTCTGGTATAGCACACAGTTTTTATATGTTCCTCTCTATTACTGTCTTCACTATTGTCCTATGGATGAAAAAACAGGCAATTCTCCATTTGCTTTATGCTCTGCTTTAGTGCAACAACTATGTCCCAGAGTGATGCACTCTAAGTGTCAGGTATGAACCCAAAACTGGCTGAAGGGTTCTGCAGGAGCCATAAATTACTCCTTCTTCAGAGGTTTTCTGCTTTCACTCTTGATGTGCAGAACTTATTTCTGCATTCAGGTGAATGTTTAGGTTTACCTTGTAGGTCATCTTTTAGTCTAAAAACTAAACTGAATCTTTCTGTTCACCTATTAAATTTGTGGTTTCTGTATAATATATATTTTTTTCAGGGAGATGTATGCTCTTTTTTTGTGAATTAATATTTCAAGTGAAATGGTTATTTCCATTTTCTATGTAAACTCTCATGTCAATAATTAGGCTTCTGAAAGACAGTCTTGCAAAGGATTAGGTGCTGTTATCTTATAATCAGTATCTTATAATTAAAAAAAGTTTTCATGTAATCTGAATTTATCCAAAATGTATGTCAGACTCTAGATCTCTGACAATGTCTGTTGCTACTTGAGAAGTGTAAAGGAAGACCAGAAAACAAATCAAAACAAAACAAGTCAGCATTCATTTATACATAAATGGATTTCTTTGTATAGGTCGAGTGGTTTTGTCTTCAGCAAGACTCATCCAAGGCATGAACTCGGAACTGGGGACGCAGCCTCCTAATGGAAGTGCCGCTCCCTCACGCCTGTCACAGTGGGGAGCTTCAGCCAAATGCTTTAAAATTTAATCTTTTTGTGCCTCCTGTTGGAGAGGAGCAGTGCCCTTAGGAAAAAGGTAACTTTAAACATAAAGTGCTTGTGTCTAAGCTACTGCCTCTGGGGCCCAAAAAAGAGGGGCCCTGCCAGCCCAGCCCTGAGGAAGGGGAATGCGGCTGAGGGCTTCACACAAGGTACTGTGGTTTTCCACAACAACTGAAGCACCGGCATAATTGTGTTTGAAGTGCTTTAAGTGAAATGAATGACCAATTTATGAATAAATAATAAGAGGAAAGATTTATGTTGTGGCCATAAAAATAATTTTGGATTGACTTTTTAAACTTTGACCTCTTTGTTGGGCCCTGTGGTCCCAAGGAACAACCAGGCAGCGTTCTCTAACTCGTGTTTCTGTTTGGCCATGTAATTCACCTGGCCAGTCACTTGTGAGGGTGAGGGGCAGTATCCATGGAGCAGCAGGCGCCTTGCCCTCCTCACACCTTTCCACGGCCGGCTTTGGGCTTTGGCCTTGCCACAGGTGCTCCTGGGCTACCGTGCCGTGGCCTCCTGTGACGGTCCCCATGCCTTGTAGGCTGGCTGGGGAGAGGGAGAAAGAGGGATTTGCTTGTTCCTCAAAACAGAGGCAAGCAAGTTGCAGGATATCTGAGGGCTTTTGGGCCTTATCTGACAGAGGGAGCTTCAAATGCAACATTGACTGCTGCTGGTACCTCTGAGAGCTCCCCCTCCATGTTCATGGCCCTGCTTTTGCTCTTGCTGGAGGAGTGGAGGAGAATCCTGGCTCTGAAATTTTGCATTGTTGATGTTGCTTAGATTTAGTTTTTCTGGAAGATTTTTGAGGAAGGCACTTTTTTTCTCAGTTTCTTTCAACTTATTTTTATGTGAAGACTTCTTTTCTTTCTGTTTTTCCCCAGCCCCCCTGTTTCCAGGTGATAATTTTGTTTTCTCCTTATGCTTTAACTTCTTACTTTCTCTTCTGTTATTTTCCAGCGTGTATTCTTTTTTTTTTTTTTTTTTTTTTTTTTTTGTCTTTGAACTTTTGCAAAATATCCCTTCCCAAATTATATATGCATACATAATCTGATTTACTTTGTAGACATACAGACTCATTGGTCAAACTGTTCTTGGTATGTTTTGGCACTAATTCAATAAAACATCCAGGGGACACCTTACGTATTCTGTGTGATCAGTGGAATGCAATCCTTTGCTATCACAGAAGCCAAAGAGTGATTTATTCATACAGACGTTGCCTGTACTGCCAGCTGATCAGTGAGGTGATCAGTGTTATTGCCTGCACTGGCGAAAGTCCCATGATTTCTTGGAAAGATGTGGTGCAGATGAAAGTTTTTTTTTTTTTTTGAAGAAACTGAAACAGGGTGAAAGAGCTCTCTTTTTGAGACATTTTTTTCTGTCTTTCTACAAATAATCTCTATTAGTAATTTAACATATAGACCATACTAGTGAGCTATGTGTTTTATGTCACTGTCATGAAATAAATAAGTAAAATATTATTTTTTTCATTTCATTAAAGTTCTCCATAGATTGCCAGCAGAGGAGAGACTGATGGGTGGCATGATGCATGTAAGTAATATGATGAGAACACATCTCACTGTTTTGGTGGTTTTCTTTGATACATCACTGCAAATGCAAGCAGAGTGTTTAAAAGCAGAGGATTTTAAAAAAAATTAAGTTCCATCTCTTATCTAGAAATCCTTTTTTGAGGAAAATTGTCTTTAAGGAAGCCCTCCTTTTACCGAGCTCGCTGTTTTAAGATGGAGCTGGTTGTGGTGTCGCATTTCCATATGAGTGGATGGTTGATGTTCCTGCCCCAGCACCATGCACGGGGCTCAGGGTGGAAAGCAGGCACACACCAGCCTTTGCTGTGCCAGCTGTGCATACACCAACACAATAATCTAAGATGTGATCTGACTATTTTTTCCTGCAGCTGTGAAGGAATTTTTTTTTTCCCAAGAAAAACTATGCGTTACATATGTGTGAACTTTGTGAGTGAGGTGGGGGGCTGTAAAGCTAACAGAGGGTCACAGTAAAAATCACAACATTTGGGTGAAGTACTGGAAAAGTTATTTTACTAGGTGAAACTGGCTTTGCTAATTTACTCATTGAAGCCCCTTTTTGGTGTGCATGTGTAAGGGTGTGTTAGGTGGTGGACTGTGAAACAGCTTCTTGGGAATATTGACATAAGTAGGTAACTACAGTCTTCTGTCCCTATTGAACACTTATTTCTGAGATAGTAAAAAAATAAAAAAAAGACAAAAACAACAAACAAAACCACAAAAAAACAACCCAAACTCATATGATGTAAATAAGTTGAAAAAACACCAAACTTATCTTGAGAGCTTTCTGGCTATTGCTATGTTTTGGAGTAATACATTGTTCAAGATACGGCACTGCTATGATGAATTAAACTAATATATCATAAGAGTGCCATAGCTTTGATGATGTATTAAGGTAATATATCGTTAAGGTGCCATTGCTCTTATGATGCATTACTCAAAACATTACCAACTGGTTGGGTTAGTGCACAAGCATCTGTGTATATGAAGCAGAAGACAGCAAGTACTTCTGTATCTGAAAGTGAAAGGTGAAACTTTAAAAAAAAAAAAAAAAAAGAAAGAAAAAGAAAAGGAAAAGGAAAAAAAATATCTTGCATGTGCAAGAACAAGCTAAGAAGATCTGAAAACTGGGGCTGGGTGGCACCACAACTGAGGTGGGAGCTATATGCTTGCAAAATCTCTGTTTGACAGATGTACAGAAAATTTGGTGAGGGGAGGAGAAACTGCCTTTAATAGAACAAATAGCAAGTTTTCATCCCCTTTCAAGGAGTAATGTGATACATTCTCTAATACATAAACTTAGCACTTTCCTGAAATATGTTGGCATGATTCTTCGCGTGGTACTTTTTGCAACTTGCCTTACACCTTGTATTTTCTTGTATTTTCTGGAAAAATGAGGCTGGACAAGATTTATGCAGATATAAAAGCTCTTTTACCTTGGATTATAATTAATATTATTTTGTTGTTGTTGCATATGTCAGCCATTTCTTCAACATCTTAATTCTACAACACATTAAATACCAATCATGGTGATGAATAGTGATCTCGCTCGTTCCTTTCTAACTAAAAGGTTTCTTTAGGTGTTAAGTGTGCATTTATCCTTCTGATCTTTCTACTTGTTGCCTCCTGCAAATGCAGTGCAATTCAGTGGATGTTACGAATGTTATTGACTTGGATGTATGCCCTTGAATAGGCAGTACTCATTGCTTGTGTTTTATTGAAAATCCATCTCGCAAATGCTCTGGTCTTGCAATGATAAATTTAAATATTTAATTAAATATTGTGTTTAATTAATTAATGGTGTTTATTTTTGTTTATCTAATTTTTTAATTTAATTAATCTAATCTTTGCCACTCTTAGGTCTGGGTGCAAGATTTTCCCAAGTATTGATTCTATTATTATTATTATTTACCACATGTATAAACAGAATGTTACAGAGACAGCCTTAAAATACTGTTCTTAGCTGAATCTATTAAGAGGGGCTTTCAGGAACATTTCTTGGTACTGAAAAAAGATGTCTCAGGTATAAGTTGCTCTTCTGTTCTCTATGACAAGAGTTATTAAGTATCCAGTATAAAAAGTTGCATTTCTCAGGTTGCACACCAAGAGAAATTTGCCAAGACTGTGTGCAACTGGACCCATTTTTTTACATCCCGCTATCCTGACCACTAGATGGCATTGACATTGCTAAGGTAAGTGGGGAGGAGATGGACGGCGCTAAAACCTCCTCCCTTCAATGGCGCACCATCTTCCTTCCTGCCATTCAAAAAGCACAACCAGACAAGTAAATCCTCCAGTACCATGAGCTAAGGCTGTACCAAGTGCTGAATTTTGAGGAGTTCCTCACTGACAGCAGAGTTGCTGCAGAAAGGTGACCCAGTCGTGTACTCCTATGTGGCAGATTGCACTTTGCAGATCATTTTCAATTGACTGTGCACAGGCAGAAAGCTGAGACTGCAGCCACAGGAACCCCAGATATAAATCGGGGAAGGCACTGGGTTTGGACTTGCTAGTTACTGCACTCTATTGCAGTCACAGTGCTTAGTGGTTTACTTTTTTCTCTTTGGGTATTTTGCTAACAATCTCTATGATAGTCATTGCTGTGGTTAACTTATGGTGATGTTACCTCTTTTGCTTACAACTACCAGAAATGATGAAGTTAGGCGGTATTCCAAGAGCATCTCACTATAAAAGGTATTACAGTTGGTGTTACCAAGCAGGGATGTTAAAAGGAGATCTGTGCATGCAGATTTACATCTTTTTCAGGCCAACAGAAAAGTGTTTTACAGCATGAAAGCTGGGGCTGGAAAGTCATGTTGCTGTCTTTTAATAATGCTGGTATAACCTTGGCTTTTTGTAAAATGTTACTCTTGTTCATTAAAAGCCTTACCAGAGAGCTTGAAGAAAATAATAGGAAGATAGGTACAATCTCAGGAAAAAAAAATGAGGAAAGGTGCATTTAAGGTAGACTTTATTTGTTTTCCTTCCCTCACTATTTTGAATGATTTGAAATTGGGGAGCCAGTGGTGCTCTCCAGTTTCAGGACTGGGATGATGCTCTGGCTGGTACATGGGCCTCGTGACGCCCTCACTTAGACAGAATTTATTTTTAGTTTTCTTAGTAGCAGAAAAGCAGGGCTGTTTGTATTTAGTTTGGGAAGCAATAGGTGTTCTAGCTGTGTAATACTGGGGGAGCATTTCATTTGGTGGAGGCCCCAGGAAAGGTTTTTACTGCTAGGTTTGGCACACTGTTACTGACACAGAAGCGTAAAGCGAGGGAGAAAAAAAATCAAGAATGACACCCAAACCCTTTTCTTCTAATGGTTTCTTCAGTCACTGTGGCTTCTGTCTTGGTTTTGATGGCAACTCAAGTAGTATGGCAAGTGGTAGCTGTGATAGGTCACAGGCAATTTGACAGTTTGGCATGTTGTGTGACAAGAAGCAGTTCCTAGACCTAGCAGATGTTGCCTTGCTGGTCTCTGATTGCTGCACACATGTTTGGGAGGGTCTGCTGCTGTGTGTGTGTCACTTCTGTTTCAGAGCTTGATGTTGACTGGTATCGAGTGACGCCCCTGGGACCCAGCCCACAGCCTGCATGACGTGGGAACTCGCCACCTCGGTGCGTGCCCTAGGCTGAGGAAAGGTTTGCTTCCACCGACTGATCCTGCTTTTTTTCTGGGATGGCTGTGTAAAAAAGGGCTGTGAAAGCCATTTGTGATATGGCAGGAGGAGATAAGAATTTACATGTAATAAATAGTGAATTGTTTAGGAAGCAGCGCTTGTGTTCCTCCAATATAGCAGTGTGTTTCATAGAAGTAGCTGTAGTCTTTGATTAGGGAATCATTTATAGGCTGCTATTAGAGATAATTATTTTAATGATGGTTTAATGACATGACACCAGACTTGGAGCAGATGGGTAAATGGATTCTCAGAAAACTGTATTTTGTGTTCTGTTGTTTTATTGTTATTATCTGGTGGTTGTGTTTTTTTTTTTTTTTTTTCCTTTCTTTTTTTTCTTTTCTTTTTCCTTCTAATTAAAATTAAGTAGGTGGCATAAGAATGAAAGCAGAAGATCCCGAAAAAAACAAGAGGCCAGGTAGCTACTGAACCTTTTCATTCAGGTAGTAGAAGAAAGAGATGAGAGCAGTGCTCTCTCTTATTTGATAATCTTTTATTAAGCAACAAATTTTGTGATATTTAGCCAGGTCACAACTTTGTCATACTGGTATTAAAAATCCAGCTTCCTGCACAATGGACAACATTTGATGCATTTTTTTTAAGCTATCATACAGATATATATTATCAGTGTATTATCAGTGATATTATTAGAAGGCAGTACCTTCCTGTTGCAGACATGTATGCCACATCTCAATCTCTGTGTCCTGAACACAAAAACACTTGCTGCTAAGGAAAGGTGATAGAAAAATTTGAAGAAATGGCTTGCAATTGCATGTTTCTTTTTCACTCTTAATTTCACAGAATTCACAGAATTTTCTAGGTTGGAAGAGACCTCAAGGTCATCGAGTCCAACCTCCAACCTAACGCTAACAGCCCTCCACTAAACCATATCCCTAAGCTCTACATCTAAACGTCTTTTGAAGACTTCCAGGGATGGTGACTCCACCACTTCCCTGGGCAGCCTGTTCCAGTGCCTCACAACCCTTTCAGTGAAGAAGTTCTTCCTAACATCTAACCTAAAACTCCCCTGGCTCAACTTAAGCCCATTCCCCCTCGTCCTGTCACCAGGCACGTGGGAGAACAGACCAACCCCCACCTCGCTACAGCCTCCCTTGAGGTACCTAAAAAGAGCGATAAGGTCGCCCCTGAGCCTCCTCTTCTCCAGGCTGAACAAGCCCAGCTCCCTCAGCCGCTCCTCGTAGGACTTGTTCTCCAGGCCCCTCACCAGCTTCGTCGCCCTTCTCTGCACCCGCTCAAGCACCTCGATGTCCTTCTTGTAGCGAGGGGCCCAAAACTGAACACAGTACTCGAGGTGCGGCCTCACCAGAGCTGAGTACAGGGGGACGATCACCTCCCTAGCCCTGCTGGTCACGCTGTTCCTAATACAAGCCAGGATGCTGTTGGCCTTCTTGGCCACCTGAGCACACTGCTGGCTCATATTCAGCCGACTATCCACCATCACTCCCAGGTCCTTCTCTGCCTGGCAGCTTTCCAACCATTCCTCTCCCAGCCTGTAGCTCTGCTTGGGGTTATTGCGCCCCAGGTGCAGGACCCTGCACTTGGCCTTGTTGAACTTCATGGAGTTGACCTCAGCCCATCGGTGCAGCCTATCCAGATCCTCCTGCAGAGCTTTCCTACCCTCAAGCAGATGGACACACGCACCTAACTTGGTGTCATCTGCGAACTTACTGAGGGTGCACTCGATGCCCTCGTCCAGATCATCGATGAAGATATTAAAGAGGACCGGCCCCAGCACCGAGCCCTGGGGGACGCCACTAGTGACTGGCCTCCAACTGGACTTGGCTCCATTCACCACGACTCTTTGGGCCCGGCTATCCAGCCAGTTTCTAACCCAACGAAGCGTGCGCCAGTCCAAGCCAAGAGCAGCCAGTTTCTTGAGGAGAATGCACATAATGATCTATGTGCTGCATCAACCAGAGCTGGAGTGTGAGCTCACTGTGCTGCATGTTTGAAATCCACTGGTTTTTAAATAAATAGTTTGGAGCTGTAAGAGCCATGCTTTGCTGCTGCATGCTCAGCTAAATTGCACACCACCAGTCACAGGTCAGTGCACTCCATGCTGGTACGTTTGAATTGTCAGGTGTCACCTCTGAAACTCAGCTTCCTCTCTGAGGAAGCCATGAAAGCAAAGCACATGCAATCCCCTCTGTGGGGATCATGTAGTTTGCCCGTCACCCACAGCTCAGTTCCTCAGGCAACCTTCAGCAGAGTCAGAGAAGAAAGAGGACTCTTCCTTTACCTCTAGCTGAACTGAGCTAGGAGGTCTGGAGCAGAGTATTGAGTCTCCTTTTATTTATCAGTCTCCTTTCTCCAAGGAAAGTTGGAAGTTATGTTCCAGGGCTCTGTCTCTTTTCCTACAGCTGGCTTTACTTACCACATTGTGAACACATCTGCTTTCACAGTGTAAGACAGTAAGTGGCCTTTCACCCTGGTTTCACAGGCTTGCTGTTCCCAAAGACCCAGCTGAGATGTTTGTGTGGTGACTTCCTTCCTACCCGTGGCTCCGGGCAGCAGCTCCGGGGCTGTGCCAACCAGCTGGAAGGGACAGCCCGGTGGTGTCCCTGAGGGGATGCCTCAGGGCAGGGGAGATGGCGAAGCGGGAAGAGGCTGGTGGCCTCTGGGCCTGCTTGCTTTTACCTTTTTGTAACTCTGACAGTGGCAGCATGTAGTCTCCTTGAAAATGTCTGAAGTTATGTGCATTACTGGAACCTGCCCTGTGTCCCTCTTTAAAAAGAGAGGCTGGTCTTGGAAATCAGAAGGGCTCATTTTTTTCTCTATTAGCTTCACAAGGAGATCCTTATAACTATAACCACTGACCCAATGAGCCAAGTACCTCCATCAAATGTTTCCCTTAATGATGTCTTTTATTACAGTTCAGCGACCCAATAGACTGAGTATCCGCATGGTGGGCTAAGTGCCTCCCAGAGCTCAGCAGTAAAACTTCCTGCGCATCATGTGCTGCGAAAATGTTCTCCCCTGACTCAAGTAGGCTTTTTTTTTTTTTTTTTTTTTTTTTTTTTTTAGCATAGCATAGAAGAAATTAAGCAGTAGCAAAACAAATTAGCTCTGTTGCTAGTATTCTCCTATCTTTAATAATCAAAGATCATTGTGCTCGAGAGATGTTTTACAGTGTGAATGAAATAAGAATTTCGTGTCTTTCAGTCAGAACTTTGATTCACTGGTGAGAACACCTTTCTCTGGGACCCCTGTTGTTCCCTCTGCATATCCTGTGGTTTGCCTTGTTTTACTGAGCATTTTCCTTGCTGGGCTCTTGTCCCTCTGCTCTCTCCCCGTGGTCTGTGTGTCACACATACCTCTCAAACAGTCTTAGTTTAGAAACTACCATGCTCGGAAAAATCTGACTTACAGGCTTTTTTTTTTTTTTTTTTTTTTTACAGCAATAACGACATCTAAATAAACGAAGTGAAAAGTAAACCTTTTTTTTCTCTTTACTTTTCACATTATATTACTCAGCTGTTATCCATTTATAATGGTTAATGAAGTTTGTAACAAAAGTAGAGCAGACACACTACAACGAGTAACTGAGTATTTCAGAGTCAGTATCTCCCTGAACACATCTCTGTGCTCACAAGTTCAACAGGCAAATGCAGAATGAGACCTCTTTCTAAAAGTAGCTGTGGAGTTTTAGGTTTGGAGAAGAATGAATGTTTTCTTAAACGCAGTTCTACCTGGGCTTTTTTCTTTCCATTTTTAATGACTCCATGCAGTCTTTCTCACTCCTAGCTCTTGCAGAAAAATACACTTGGACTGATGATTTCATGGAGTTTGCATTCTGTGGTGTGTTAGAGTGACTGGAAACCAGATTAACTATGTTATGTGAATAGCTATGGAAATAAGCTCATAGAATAAAGTGACCAATAAATAGAATAAACCAACCTTAGCCATTTTTGGCTTCTCTTACTGTGCTAATTGGCAAAAATTACTTTGATTGCATTTGTATTGTGGCTTTGCATAGCTTCTCATTAATCTTCTAATTTTTCCATTCTCACTTGCCTGTGCACTGGGTGTGTAACCACCTCGTAGTTAGGTGGGGAAGGCTTCCAGCAGCAATGTCTCGGTTGTATCCATTGCACACGTGCCACGTAAATTCTGCTCACGAACCAGCCAGACCGGGACACAGAAGTTGTTTGGTGGTTTCTGAGTTACTCAGTGCCTACGGGAATGAGGTGTGACCAAGATCTAAAACTGCAGACTTTATTTCTGGGGAAGTTCAGATCCTTACGGTCAGTTTTTCAATACAAGCTCAGATTCTTGGAAAAGGCTCCACTTAGCTTTGTGTTAATAAAAGATACGTATTTGGAAATAGGAATTCGCAGAATATATACAAAAAAAAAAATCTTTGAAGACTGTTCTGGCTGCAATTGGTGCATTTTGTCTTGGGTGGAGAATTTGAAAAGTTTATTTCGAGAATATACGCTCTGAAGGGCAGGAACTGTTACTCATCTGTGTTTGGAAAGCAGCACCAACACAATCTGGATAACAATAATACTACAGAAGGCTGAAAGAACAATTAAAGAGTGGAAATAATGACCTAAAGGAGGAACACTTAACTTAGCATGCCGACAAATGCACATCATGCACATCGTGCATTTGGGGAAGCCAGAGTGGAGAGAGGCTGAAAGAGTTGTTGGAGAGGCTCATACTGTCAGAAGGAACGTGTTGCAGCCCCTGCTTATGTTTGATTGAAATGTAGTGCTCCTGAGGTGGCCAGTGACCTCCAGTAACATTTCACATCCTGACAGTATTTATCAACTAGTTCTTGTGTTTGTTACCAGTTTAAAATGTTGTTGTGACAAATAATCACATTTTTGGAACTGCGTAGGTTGTGGGTCAGCCTAGGCTGTGTGTTACAGATGGGAAAATCAAGGCAGCGCATCCTGGGAATTTGCCAGGATTACAGGAGGAGTCCGTGACCGAAGACTGTTAGGGAGCCCAGGGCTGGCTGCTCTAAATCTCTGGGTGGCATCATTCTCACCAGCTCTGCTACAAACCCGGGTCTCATACCTCAGGGCTAGCAGACCTATAGAAATAGTACATTTTTTTTGTAATATATGTTTTTTATTTCTTGAAAAAGATAAAGAGTTGGGTTGATAAATTTTGCTCTCTCATCTCTGTTCTGGAATACATGCGTACATACATTTATTTTCTAAATTAATTCTTTAAACTACAAATTATTGTTTTCTTCTTGGCTACCTTAGTTTGTATTGTATTACTTATGGCTTTCATGACAAGACATTAGAACAAAGCAGAGCAACTACAAAGTAACTACCAGGAAGAAAGCAGAGTTTTTCTAGTGTCCTTGGCCTCAATTTTATCACCCTAAAGTGATCACTTCCCTTCTGGAACTTTTTACATGTTTTGTGTATATTATTTCTTTGTGTTGTTGTTCACATGAAATCAACTTCCAAACAGTGCCAAAATGTAAATATGACAAGTTAGGTGAGAGGTAAGTCAGGGTGAAGCTATGACATCACTAGGGTGATCCTTTAACAAATCAATCACAATCTAAATATTAGAAAAATATTTTGGTAAAATACTCCCATTTTCTTCACAACTCCCAAGCTCAATAAATGAACAACGATTCTGTGTTATTAATTACTTCCAAGTATATACAAATGGGGGAATATAGTTCTAGAGCAGCTGATGGTCTCACAAAATCTTCCTTCTGCTTCTGTTCCCAGGCTGGCACCCATGACACCAGCGTGCTGCATCACCACTTGGGCAGCGGTCAGGCTGTGCTGCCTTCGCCCACAGCATCTCGGCCAGCACCTCTGTTGCCTGCTTGTGGTTGTTGCTCCTTCTTGAACAAAACATTGCCAAGATGCTGTTGATGCTGCTCAGCCAGATTTCCTCAGGGCTCTGGCACACCAGGTGAGGAACCAGCCAGCTTTTCTGACGAGAAAAGGTCTGTCACCCTGGAAAGTACAGCGCTTTTTTGTTTAGTTTTATTTTTTTTCCCTGCAGGATGCTCAAGGGGTAAGGTTATGCCAAAGTTGGATATATAAACAAAGAAAAAAAGGAAAAACGTTGTTCCCTTTACTCTTCTTGGCAAAGGCGGTTTCTTGGTTATGTTGAATATTGCTACATGTGTTGTTGGAGGAAAAAAAAAAGAAAAAAGACTGTCTTAAAATAATTTAATTCTAGCCCCGATAGTGCTCCTCTGTTTTGATTCCACTGCTAATATTTTAGTGCCGTTCTTGAACTAAAATTCTTGTATGTTTCCTATTTTCTTTCTGAAAACAATGTTTGGTAAGAACTGTTGATTTTTTAGGTCTGTAAAGCTGGTCATTGTAAGCCAAGACATAGCAGGCTGACTGGTGACCTTGTCTTGCTTTTGGCTGGGCTTTCTTTAGCCTGGTGTGACCAGGTTCAGCAGTTGTTTTCCTGTTTTGACATTTTTGGTCACTGTGCTGCTTCTAAATATGCAGACACTTACTGCTGAGTCCTTGACACTCCCCTTTTTACTCCTCCCTCCCACCCCCTGAAAAAATATAGATGACTTCTGATAGATGACTTCTGAAAATATGAATGCATTGGGTAAAGTTGGCTTGTGAGTTCTGTTTGTGGTACAAAGAGAAGGAAAATTAAATGAGTGAATCTGAGCAGTACAGAAAAAGTGGAATGGTAGTAAGAGCTTATGTGAAGAATAAGGGCATCATCACTGGGAGGGTAAGTTGGGTTTTGAGTAAGGTAAATGAGCAGAGGAGGGAGACTAGCACAGCAAAACAAAAATCCTGAAACATGTCCATCTCTACCTTGTCGGGGTCAGTGCCTGTCTCAGTTTCAGTGGCTGAAGTTCTGTTTCCAAAGACATGCAAGGCCTGGTGGAGGTTTGCAGCTGCAAATCCAAGTGCTGTGGAACTCACGGGCAGGTCTTCTATAGGAGTATGACTTTGCTGTGGAATATTTTAACTGAATTTGTGAAGTAAAAAAACCATTTTTTAAATAAAAATGTACTCCAATAATAAGCTCCAGTTTTCACAGCAGGAGTTGAATGAATTAATTATACATTTAATTAATTATTCCATGCCTTTTTAAATCTGAAATGTATATAAATTGTAAAATAAAACCACATTTATTAAATGAAAATTAGAAACAATATCACTTACCGTGGCAGGTCTGTAAAATACATATAAAATACATAAATGATAATTTATTCAGACCCTGTTAATACTTCAAAGCAATTATAAAAATCCAGAATATTTTATTTATTTTTTTCCCTTTAGATTAAAAGTGAATCTAGATTAAATATGTATGAAACATAAATATCATGTCTGTTCCACATTTGTGCTTCCTTTTTACTACATTTTCTTTTGGAGGTATGCTTCCCCCCAAGTCTCTTTTATACTTAAGGACTGATCATAATAGGCATCCACAGTACTCGGTATTTCTTAACACAATCCTCTAGACCTTGTAACATAAAGCTGGAACGTGCCTCTGTGCTGTAGGAAGCAGTGCGCTTTGGAGAACGTCCCTTCTTTGATCCATGTAGGTCTAGATCAGATTGGGAAGAGCATCACAGCTGTGATGATGCAGGGCAGGATATGAATCCATGCCATCACACTGCTCGGAAAGGCCGACCTCTCTCTTGTATGATTCTGTGCCACTGTGCTTCTGTGTACACAAGTGGAAAGACAGCACTGCGAAGCTGGACTCGACCTGCATGGATGGCTGAAGCCTGCTGTCCCCCTGGGGAGCAGTGCCTCACAAAAAGTCCTGTGTAGGAATCAGAGAACTGGATTTTTGAGTGTGCTTGAGGAATTCCCGTAGGTGGCACATGTGCATGTCTGTAGGCGTGCCAGCAGCTACTGAATGGCCTTCAGCAGTTTCTGTTGTACATACAGTGACTTGTTCAGGGTTCTTACTGCAAACACACTTTATTCCCTCTGCTGCAGAGTCCCTGTTTTACTATATAATTGCAAGTGACAGGCTGCAGTTGTAGTCTCCAGCAAACATTCAGCAGCAGCAGTGACTGACACAAACGCTGCGCAAGGGGGCTCCTGCTCGGTGAAGGTTTTGGTTGAGGGCACTTGGTGCTACAACGGGGCACGCTCCCAGCTTCATGTAGCTGCAGCTGCACGTGGTAAACAGCTGGTGGTAGGGGAAGTGTCCCTGCATCCTGCACCTCAAACTGAGAAATATTTCCCCATTTTACAGTGAGTTTACTGATCCTGAAGCACAGCAAAAGCAAGATGTGAGAGGAAGAAATTGTGACTCTGCTCTTTGTTTCAGCCTGTGTTTTCAAACCTGGTCTGTACTGATGTAGGGCTCCAGCGACCTGAGCAGGGTGCTACAGCTTGAGCCACCGTTAACTAACGCAGGCACCATCAGGAGTCTGTATTCCACCAACATTTTGCTTTACTTTGAATCTGAATTATCCTCCTGGGTGTGCACTGAACATAGATAGCAGGAGCTGCCATAAGCCTGGTAGTTAATCTAGGACTAAAGGAAGTTACAGTGGTTTCAGGAAATAGGGGTGACGACCTTCTTGGAGCAATGGCAAAAACTCACCTACTGGTGCAAGTCCAAGCTTGCATGCCAGACTCCAATAATTGGAGAGGGTTTTGCCCTGCAGAGGAGAAAAAGTAAGAGGTTTGGAAAATATTTAATGGAGGGAAGCCTTGTCTTGTCCCATTGATGTGGGCTGGACCAGGCTATAACTAATACATGAAGTAGCTTCCAGCAATGCCCTCTTCAGCTTAGGTCTGCTGACATCGGGGTAGGAATGTCTGTCTGCTCCAGCTGAGGGTCAGGCCCTCTCCTGCCTTTATCATTTAGAAAGTTTTTTCATATTGTTGGCAAACTGCCCTTAGAAGATGAATCTTTCCTCAAAAGGCTTATATGCAACTGAGACTGCTGGACCTGCACAGAAATATTTGGGCTCATGCCAGCATCACAGGGTTATGTAGCTGTGAGATCTGCTGCCCCTAAAAATGTATCTCTACCTTTCTTGGCTTGCTGTTAGTTTAATGCTCTGTCTGCCACTTCTAGCTCCAGGGTACAGCAGATCCACCTCCACACAGCTTCCCTGGAAAGTAACAGCAACTGTACCAGAGGAGGCAGCAATGTCATTAGAAACTTCATTACGTATCTAGACTACAGGTTTCGTATTAGGGGTTAATAAGAAGTGTTATTCAGTATTCCAGGAAATTGTCAGGATCGCTAAGTATTGTACTGATGACCTGTGTTACATTGAACTCACTCTTTCCATGTTTCCAATAAAAACATAGAGGAGATTGTTCCAGAACCAGTGTCAAATGCAGTTAAAAATAAATCCCTTCATAATTTAAGTCTGTAATGTATATAGTAAATATATCACCCCAAATTACATGTATTGTAGTTATCCTTAGAGAAAATTTTAACCCTGAAATTTCCCCTGGATATTATATGATATCATGATTTTCAGGTAAGATTCCTAAAAGTTAAAATTATCTGTTTTATGCTGTTTTTATTGCGATACCAACACAGCTCTGTTTCATTCAAGCACAGTATTTGTAAATAACTAATTATAGACTTGTTTCTTCCCCTTGAACCGGTAACATTTGGCACCATGCAGAGCAGCCCCTTTTCAGCTACCAGACAGTTTAGGGGAAGTGGTGGACTTGATCTCAGAACAGTAGGGTGCTGCTGACAAGCTCTTGGACCACTTCACCTCCTGCTCTCGAAATGGCAATCAGAGGAGCCAGAGGGCAACTTCAGGAGAATATTTTTCTCTAGTAGCTGTAACATCTGCCTCCTTGGCAGCCTCCTCTGGCAGTTGTGTTGGAAGCTCTGGAGTAGCCCCTGGCCCTGTGGTGTATTTACATTGCTAAGAGGTTATCCTGAGCTCTGCAGGATCCTGTTACCTGATTTTCTTTTGTTCTGTCATTTTCCCCCTCCAATTCTTTGGCCGCTTAACCCTTTACGAACAATGTTTAAAGTGAAAGTTAAGTGTGCAGAATGAGATGAAATGCATTATTATTATTTTTTTCAACTGATAAATTCCTTTTTGACTAGACACTCAGCTTTTCTGATCTGTTTAGCAGGGTTTATTTTACTTCAGACTATGCAATTTCACCATCACTGAGCTTTTGAAGGTGCAGCTCTCCACATTTGTATCATCCTCTCTGCATCAGATTTCTTAGGAGCTCTCACGTCTCTTATATTTCTTGTATTTTACTCTGTTCTTCTGAGAAACGGATTTTTGACCAGTGCTTTGTTTCAGTGGAATGTTGTTAGCATAAAGACAACCTAAAAGTAGTCAGCATGGGCATATCAATATTTATTGGAATACTGGAGAAAAAAAATCCATTGGTGATGAGAAACTCCTGGCAAGAACTGACGTGACAATATGTATTTCACCGATACAGTAAGAGAACTTCAACTTCAACAAGTAAATCACTGCACATTCTAAAAGTTGCATGGATTTAAATCCAAGGCAGCTGCAGAACATCTGTAATACAAACAGTCAGACTTTACAGATTGTCTGTTTACAAACACAGAACAACTATAATAAACCAGCCAAAGCCAAAACCTTTGAATTTTAGTCTGCTTTTACTGATATGTCCTGTAATCGATAAGGCAGTCAGAAGTAAATGTCTGGTTACAAAGTAGTTAACAATTAACATGAGGGTGTTTTTCTTTTTTTTTTTCTTTTTTTTTTTTTTTGTGCGCAAACTTTGGGCAATCTAGTGGGATTCTTGGAACCATAGATATGGGCAAACACATGTTAATTCATTAGCAATTGTTTCTATTAAACTGTATGAAAAATTCTACTTTTCTCTTACATCCCTATTTTAATTATTTCATCCTGTATGTAGATAATGGTGCTGTGAATATGGTTAGCAACATTTTTTGAGCTTTTTTCTTTAATATGCAGTGAGATTCACTGTAGCATTTCCATAAGAAAAAAAAAATAAAAATACAGAATGAGAACACTTGAAATATGTTTTGTTTTTCTTTTAAAAAGGGAAGGAGTGACTGCACTCATCATTATACCTACTATACATGTGGGTATAAGTATGTCCCAGCCACTGTCAATTGCCACCTGCATCTTACTTTCGGTTAATTTAGTTTGTCTGAGGGAGAATGCTGTTATTTAAATAGTGCTGCCATGCCTGCTGTGTAGGATGACTATGGGAGGTGTATTTGGTTTGCTTTTGGTCAGTATGACAGTGCATGTGTTCTGTGGTACAGGGCAGGCATCTAGGAGTTGCAGACATTAGGCTTTGCTGTGTTTGTACCCTATGCGTGGACAGAATATTATAGCTGATTAATACAGGCGATTAAAATAACATGTTTTGTACTAATGCAGATGTAATAACTAAAGTCTTTGGTATACAATGTATGAATGTTTGGAAAAAATTAAGAGAATGCACCTTTTCAAGTTCACATGAAACAGAAAAAGCTACAACTCACATAATTTACAATAGATTTAAATAAACTACAGTTAGGATTATGAAGATTTACAGACATTTAATCAAGTAAATGATTTTAATTTGTGAAGACCCTTGTGTGTCCCTGAACTATGTTCCACTAACTTGAAGACATGCTACAGTAAACACATATATTTGGCTTCTTCATTCTGGCTATATCTTATATAAAGATGAAACCAAAGAACAATAAATTAGCATCATAATTGTCTACAGTGGAAACTATCATATACAATATAAATAAACTATTCAAAAGCCAGCAATCTTCATGAAAAAAAAAAATCAAAGGATTAGGATTTTATACAGTTTCTACAAGTGATTGTACAGCCGATAATCTCAAAAATTAAAGTCAAACTGAAATCCCCCCCCTATTGATTTTAGTGTCTCACGACATACAGTAATTAAGTACTGGTAAAATAATTACCAATTTGAAAGCAATATTAAGGAAATCACTGCTTTGCAATTTTGTCACAGTTTTTTCCCACAGGACCTAAAGAATGTAAACACTATGTTTTTGTTAATGTTAGAGATTAATACTTTATTTTAAATGTATGTTGATCCACACCTGCACAGTTACCTTTAAGGATAATGAAATAAGGCAAGACTTATAACTGTGGCACTACATGTTAATACTGATATCTTCATTTGGACAGAGAGAGAATTGTTTGTTCTTCTCTAATATTTGTTCTGCAGCAGACTTTGGCCTACATAGACATAGCAGTATCACTCTTCTTTCTTTGCGTAAAAGATGTGTATTACCTAACTTCAAAAAAAAAAAGTTTCATTAGGTACTGGATGTTTGAGTTGATATCTTAATTACTGGCAATTTTTAAAGACCATTTTTAACGAGCTCTGTGGTATCATCAGCTCAGACAATTTACTTGTCTATTCTTGCATTGCTAAATGCATTTTACTTCTTGTCTTTTTTTTTTTTTTTTAACATCAATATTCAGTGTCTTAGAAAGGACTTTTTGTCAAAAAAGCTGTAATTGGTGGTGCTTAAAATATCTTTGTTTCCTTTATTTGAAAATGGCCATGAATATATAGCAGATTCATATTTTAGCCACTGCACTAGTAAAGTGTATAGCTGATTTGGCTAGTATTTTTGGCATGTTTATCTTTGATATTTAGTTGCTAGCCAATGACAGTAGTAGAAGAGGGATACTGCCTGATTTAACAACATGAACACGTGACAAAACAAACTTCAGAACATAGTAAGAATGCCAAGCTCACGTGATAACACTCTTCATATTAGCTATTTGCATGCCTGAGAGACAGTCAAAACTGGCCTCTTAGCATGTGGTGGCCATACTACATTGCATGTGGCCTGTGCCAGCTCTCTCTTACAGGTTGTTGAATGGTTGCCACATCGTTTATCACAGAAGAAGTAAGTGTTGGGTCCTTGGAAGGATGGTAGAAGATGCTATGGATGCAGCTTTGCATCTATTATAACTGTTTTAGAAGTCCTGCTATACAATGAAGGAATTTAGTGCACTCAAATTCCCCACTACCTTAGCTTGATAATACAGATCAGTTTTTTTTTTTTTTTCCTAAATTTCTTCATATTGGCAATCAGCAGAGTTAAATATACAAGAATCATTCTGTCCTTTTTCATGTTGACATTGGTGACAGTATCCACTTGTTAAGTTCGCTTCACTCCAGTCTAAAGTCCCGTAGAGATTCCTTTGGGGATGTGTAGCATATGATTCACAGTTTGCAATACAAATACCCTGATACATCACTTATTTACTATTAGTATTTGATTATTATACCATTTTTCAAAGTCTTAAAACCACGTTTTAATTAGTGTTGCTCGGAGCAGTTCAGAGTATATCTTTTTCCTTGAAAGCAGAAGCTCTAATGGGTATAATTTATGCTCTTTTTGCATGCAGCATCTCAATGAGAAGGTTATTACAAGGAACATCCCCGTTCAGGTGTTTGTAGTAGAGGTATTCTTCAGCCTGCATACTGATGGCCCGGATTTCTGGTAGTCGCAGGAGAAGCTGCCCAAATTTGTCAGTTTGCTGTGGGTAATTACACATTGTGTAGTCCAGCAGAGCAGCATTCACTTGTTCCTGAACACCTTCCACAAGCTGGAAGTTCTCTAGGTTTTTGACATCTGAATGATAATTAGAAAAAACAAAAACAAAAAACAATTGAGTTGCATTTTAATTCTTGTTTACTAAGGCAGTGTTTCACTAAATGGATGTATTTTTTTTTTTTCCTCCTGACAAAAGCATACTTTAGAAGCTGCTGAATATTCAGTGAACCCTTTTGCCAACTTTCCTGGGAAAATGATCACAAAAGAGCTTTAGCGGAATGTCTTGTTGAAATTCTGCATATACCTCAAATCAATTAGACACCAATGGAGTCTGAGCAAGGTCAGCTCTTTTCATATCTTACAAAAAGAAAGGTTGAGGATTCCTAAAGTAGAAGACCATAATATATTGCTAGCAAATGAGTCCCAAGAGGAAGCCCTATCTTTAACCTAGTATGTTACACAATTCATATAATTCTGTATTAATTTTTCTGACCCAAGGTGAAATCTGTGTCCAGGGTATGATGTAGTTAATTCTAATAAAAAGTGACAGGGTTCTTGTTTCTGTTTGACATTTTCTAAATGATTCTGAAAGCCTTTGACTTGTCTAGCCTATGTTAATGAACCATCTGGTACACTCCAGTGACTGCCAAAATAATCTTCCCTACTAGAAACTCTCTAAAATATATATTTCACTGACTAATGATCTTTATGAAATGAAATCATTGTCCTTTGGGTGGAATACCAGATAAGAATGGTGCCCTTTAACCTGACTATGCTTTCTGAAATCCAACATGCTAATTTTCTTTGATATTGGACAACAGGGGCACTTAGATCAGTAGGCAGGCAGGGTTTGCTCATTCTGCCTCTGTTTGATTACCTTCTTCCTATACAGGAAGTTCAAGTGCTGGGAATGGCACTCAGAGATAAATGCCAATATATTAACTCCTTACTACTTGATTCCCTTCATAAAACTAATTCTGATGGCATCTTTTGACATGTCTGAAGAATACAGGAGTTATTCCAAAGCTTGCAAATTAGACTGTTGCTATAATGAAGAAAGGGTGAAGTGATCAAAGTGCTCTTGCTGGGAGAATTTGTTCTTGCTGATGTTTGATCATCTATACCATCAGTAGAGTACTCTAATACAGTTTCTCGTAAGGCTAAAGAGCAGCAATACTGAGCACAAGTACTCAGCTAATTCACTTTGAATAAAGACAAACCTGCTGCTTTATGGGTGTTTGAGCAAGGGAGATGGGGAATTGGGCAGAATTTGGTTCGTTGTAAATCCCAGCCTTTAACTGGAGGGGAAATGAGTGTTTTCCTTTGTAAAACAGGAACATGCACTGGTCCCCAATCCAACAGCGGCCTGGGAGGCTATGTAAATTGGGTCTAACTGCACCTTTTCCTAGAAGTGCTTTAAATAGACCAGTGTTGGTTCCTGCAAGTACTGTGTGCTGGAATATGAGGGACATAGTTGAAGGAGGCAAACATTTTCCTCAGGACACGAGAACAGGAGGGATGCCAAGGATCCCAGTGGCAGGGCAGGGTAGCATGCACAGCCTCCAGGCTTTGAGCAGGAGCCTCTGCAGCGTGCTGTGCTGGCTGCGGGCTGCCCTTCAGGGTTGCTCTCGTATGGGCTGGGGTGAGCGTTTCCTGCCGTGATCATTAATGTCTGCCTCTTTCCTGTCCCACTTTCATTGTGGAAATGAAGCAAGTGCCTCTCCGGATTTGTGCTGCTTGCTTGGGAACCAGGACATGACCTCTGCCTGAATTTTGCTAGCTGGCCTTAAGGAACTTACTAGCAGTACTTAAATGATGATGACTGTCCAACAAGAATCATCTGAAATTTTCAGTATCCAGAGTGAGGAGAACTGGAAATTTCAAAGCTGCCGTGACAGGTTCCTGAGCTACTCATTTATCCAAAGGGCTCTCATCTCACGTATGGTAACAATAAATGCTCTAGTAAAGTGAATACAGGCAGGTTGAATACAAAGAGAGAAGTCTAAGGGTCTGTGCAGACCAGAGAGCACCATGCAAAGCTCCATAGACATGTCTCAAGGTCTTGGGATATTTTTTAACTTTTTAAAGGAGAGGTTTGCCAAGCACACAATTGCAATATAAATTATATAGTTATTTTTGAGAGAGAATCAAAAATGATGGCCGAACTCTAATACAGATGAATTGCAACAAAGGAAAAATCTAAGAGCACTGTGAATATTACGTTACTCGTTACTTCTGGTAGCTCTGAGCTCGGCAGGTACAGCAAGGAATGCTGCACAGTTTTCTCTTCTGGCGCTTTGTCCCTATCAGCTAGTGTTGGATAACGTTAGTTATGTGTTTTTTTTTTTTTTTTTTTTTTTTTTTTTTTCCCTCTAGATGTTTTGTTGTGCTTTGGGTTTGTTTTTTCCCTGACATTTATTAAATGAATTTGGCTATGGGTGCGTGGTTTAGTTTTCCAAGTGTTTCCTGTTCCGTAAGGATCCTTTGAATGCTAACGCGGTAGGCTGGTGAAACACGAGGTAATGCTGGGGTAACTCTGCTGAAGTCAGTGGCGTACAACGAGCGTGAAATCTGCTACTGATGTACAACACAACAGTCTCCTGTGCTTTCATACAAATTTTCATTCCTGTCTGCTTTTTGGAATTGCCATGTCTCTTATCCATCTGTACGTCGGTTAGTAACAATTTGAAGTACACGTTTAAGCTTAATGTAAGAAATAATTTTCCAGGGTTTAGACACTTGTAAGTTAAATGAGTAGGAATAGGTCCCCCCCCTCCCACCCACACACCCTTTAAATCCTAGCAGCTAGAAAAAGTGTTTTGTGTTGCTTACAGTAAGTATAGGTCTCTTATCTCTTCTACTTTATTCACTCAGGGACTAATTACCAACTTTTTACATGAAACAGCCTTACTGCGAGCTCACAGTGGGGCGCACATCTTTTTCTATCCTTATTGGAAAGTAAACCCTTAGGTCTTCTGGAATATATTATATGTTTTACAAGAAATAGCAATTGCTTTTCTGTCAAACAAAGAATTTTTTGTCCTCTATAGCTTACTTTTGACGATTAAGACAAAAACAGTATTATAGTGTGTCAGGATCTGCTCTGCACTCACAGTAAAGATCTGCAAGTATTCCCACAAATCCCAAAATTTTGATTGTTTTATACATCTGCTATAAAGCTGTGCTTTAAGCTGAAACTGCATATAACATTCAGCCTGAGGAGAACACTTTTGCATATTTTTTTCCCAAAAATGGGTCTGGTCTTTAGAGGGGGAAAATATTTAGGTTTCAGAGAGATTTTCTCCCTCTCATATTCCAAACATGAAATACTGAAAATTTGGTGGTGCATTAATCTGTAGAGAGATTCCCTTGGTCTGGGAATTTTGAAAAGCAAAATGAAAGAGAATGAGAGATTTAAATCTGAAAAATAGTAACTGCTTAGAAAAATAGTAACTGCAGCGTAAATATTTCCCAAAGAAAGCTGGTTATATTTTACTGCACGCATCTTTTATCAGACACCCTTTCCATGTAAAGCGATGAACAGGTGCACACAGTTCTGCTTCCTCTGTGGATTTTGCACCTTTGCAAGTCCTGGTACTGCAAGGATGAAATTAGGTTATATTTTGGCTTCTCTGTGTGTAGAAGTTCCTCACTTCTGTAAGGCAGGAAAAATGGGTGTTCCAGGCAATAAGACTCGATATGAGCCCAAGGTCAAGTTTTATCTCCCTGAATGGGTGTGCAAGGCCCGTCTGCAAGGAATATGTGGGATTTTATTAATAGCCAACATCCCCCAATGCCTGGCAGCTCTTAGGAGAATGGCAGTCAAAGGGGCATGGGTAAAATAGGATGGCTTCTAAACTCAAGTGGTGGGGCGAGTGGTTTCAGGTTCATTCAGATTTTGTAGGTAGATTTTGCCATGCGATAAAGGAATCTTGGAAGGCAAGAATAGTTCTGGTTGCTAAACTGCCAGTCTCTGAAAATTGCCAACAGTTCTCTTCCATGGGAACTAATGGGAACAAAAGCAGCCCGGTGTAGCACATCTGCCAGGGCTGTAAGCCCTGCTGTATCTAAGCTTCCTTCACAGGCAGAATGCTACGGAGATGGGAGATTTATGGGAAAGATGAGGTCGTTAGTGCAAAATTCCCCTCAATGTTCTTAGAGTGTGGTTGTACTGAATATTATGTACTTAAAAGGCACAGGAAACAAATTTTAATAGATGCACTTGTTAATCACGTGTAAGGCGCTATCGTCAGCACGTCCCAAAACTTGAGAAACCTTTACATTATAACAGCAGCAGTCACTTTTGTTTTAGTAAGTTGCACAAGTCCATAATGAATATATACATGTAGAAAACTTTTCTCGTCTTCTGAAGGATTCTTTCTCTGGCACTGGTTAAGCTATAACAGTGTAACGACTGATCTCTGACTTTATTAGGGTCATAAAGTAATTTTCACCTTCAGTTGAACGTAACGTCAGATAATGGGCGCGTTGTTTTGAAAATATTGATTAAATTATTCTCTAGCAATGTATTTCATTCATGCACAAGTGTTGGGCAAAATGGTATGCATTTCCACAGCAAGAATAAGATGCTCCCGAGAGAAGCAGCTGTAATTCTCAGTCCGAATCCCATCCCATCCCCTCAGCATTCGGTCTTGGAGGACCTTTGTTTAAGAGCAACTCAGAACTCAACTACAACATATTTTTGTGGTGTTTTATAGTGGCAGGCTTCTTTCTAATGTCTTTAAAATATTGAAGCATATTTTTCTATGCCAAAAAGATTGTAAAATGACAGATTCTTACTGAGAATATCAGTTCCTGACTTCTATTAAGAACTGTGTTATTTACTTATGTTAACAGTTTTATAATTGCTTTTGCCACTGTTAGCCCTACAATGGAAAGGGAGCTAGGGGTTACAAAGCTGAATTCCTCTTCTTGTGCAACTGAGAAATTATTTTACTAAACTTCAGTTTTTTTTTCTGTTCTTGCAGTCCCAGTGAAGATAAAGAGCGAAGCCTAATTTGACCTCTCAAATCTTTGTTACTGGTGTAATTACTGAGTCATCACTTGGGAAAATAAAACAGCTCGACTTTCAACAGCTCAGCCTGAGAGTTTACTGACTTGAAAGTTAAACAAACAAACAAAATCTCCACCCGCTTCTTATCCTGGCACTACAGGAGCCAACATCCTTATACCTTTCAAATGAGGCAGTGACAGGGTGGTCACTGAAACACAATAAAGCAGGATCCTGCCAGGCCTCTTTTGGAAGGAAAGCTGCTCACAAGTCCTGAGCCAAAGTCCACAGCCCTGGCTGCACCTGTAAATGCAAAGTCCGGTGCTTCTCACTGAGGCTTGTGAGGGAAAAGCAGGGCTGGGTACAGGAACAGCTCGGGCTGTGGAGAGCCAGTTGGGAGAGCTGGTTAACGAGACCTGTACATTGCCAGCGGGTGGTGAGGGAACCTGCCTGGGCTGACGTGGGTTTCAGGTTCCTGCTTCCAAGATTCTTTGTGCATTTGATCTGGTGACCACGTAAGGTAACCAGATCAGTCCCAGAAAAAAGGACTCGACCCAAATCTCTCTTTTCCAGGGACAAGTTCTGAAACAACTGTCCTGTGCAGCCATGATTGTATTTGTATGCAGGTACCTGTCAATAAGCTGTGGCAGAAGTGATTTATGGAAGATCTCACAGATAAACTGATAAAGAACGTGAGTTAAAACTCATTTTTCCTAACTCCTCACCAAGTCCCAGGTCCATAGTGTATGCCTGGGCTAGAAATGTTTGTCTTCTAAATATTCAGTTGGAATAAGCACAGATAAGAAAACTAGTATGGTAATTATCGCGGTATCAGCTGGCCTCAATATATACATGTTTAAATGCAGGCAGATCCACAGCCCTAGCATTAGTTTTTATCACACTGTTACCAGAAAAGAAGTATCGCATTTGATAAAAATAGAAAATTAAACTTATGATAAAAGAGTTAACAAAATAAGAATAAACAGGAAATTTAACGAACCACGTGGTTTGCCTAGTTAATTTCTGAAACATCATTTTAATTTTCAATAACACATGAACAATACAGGATTGTTGGTGTTTTAAAGGAATTGGCTGCCAGTGTCTACAATTTGTAGGGTGTGAATAGTTTAAAATACCATAAATATTTATGAAGTTCCTGGGAATGGTGATACGGACATCATGCAAAATCCTTGAAGTTATGAACTGAGGCAGAAAGGGTGTTTGCAGCTTGCAATAATAGGCAGTGCTGTATAATGGTGAGGAGCAGCAAACAGTCTATTATTTGGATGAGAAGCAGCTAAATGTTCAGAAAAAAGGGAATGAAAAATTTAGAAATTCACTTCCTTCTAGAAAATATTTGCTTTGCTTTTGCTTAGACCTTTGCAACTTTTCTGAATTATTGGATTTATATTTATCTTTGCTCTCATGGGGGGTTTGGATGCTAGCTATCCTTTCCCTCTCCTTCTACTCAAGTACTGTTTAAAAGAGGAATAATGGACCAGGTTTATCTCAGAGGTATTTCTACTGCTGTCACTGGAACTGCACCAAGGAGTGACATAGTCCTAAACCAAGAAATATAAATATTTTCTGGAAAAATATCCTATATAAATTTCTACTGAGGTTAAAACACAGAAGTGCAGCTGCCACTGAAACCCTTTTGAGTAGCAGGCTGTATCCTTTTATAAAGCCCATCTGTCTCTGTAGAGTATAAAAAATGCATGATCATAAAAAGCAGTGCTCCTTAGGGGAAAAATCTCTCTGTACTAATCTTGTAGTCACTTTACAAAACAGTTTTTAATCCCAAATTTGCATTTGATTTTCAGTCAGGAACTTTTGTGGTTTTTGCAAAGTTTTCTTATTCCATTAGAATAAGATATGAGGTACAGTTTGTTCAGGTGGCAAGTCCAGACTATGAATAAACCAACGTTATCATATGAAAGAGAATTAAACAGGCAGATCCAAGTGGGGATATATTAAGCCAAATTTAAGCTCCAGTAGTTGAATTTAGCCTGTACTAGATGTCTGGTTTGCCTCAGGATATATTCAGCTTTCCAGCTAATCGACTGAGGAAAACTGCCTCAGGTATGATAAAATTTACAAGACAGCTCAGTCGAATAGTTCTTGTTATAAATACTAGCTTAAAGGCATTCTTCTGGTCTTTGGGATCAGGATTGTATTTGCATTTAATTATTATATTTCAAACTTTTTTGAACTTGGTTAAAAATATTAGACCAGCCAATTATATTGTTGTAGTGGTTTATGGATAAGAGCAGAACTTCATACCACTTTTTTATTACTTGGTGAATTTTCTTTGCGCTTTTCTTTCTGTTTACATCCAATGTCCCACAGGAGCAAAGATTATTACAATGTACTGTCTTTAAAAGAAGGAAATACAGCTAAGCAAAGGTGTTTTAGTGATGTGCTGCTCAAAGGGGTTCGATACTGTACCATGACTGTCAGTGTAATCATCAAATAATTTAGAATTTTAAGTCCTCTGCCTTATTTTGAGACAAGGCTCAGTATGATACAGTCAGCCAATCGTCATTTATGGATGTGTTGATTTTAAAAAATATGTTTTTTCTCTGTTTAGATATTTTTTTAAGACATGATTTCACTAGCTTTATTGCCAATATTTGCACTAGCCTGGAACTGAACAGGTTTTTTTTCACTGAACTATGTTGCATTAGTGGAAGCAGATTCTAGTTTAGAAAGAACATGAAAAAGATGATCACTTATGCCCGTGTAAGATGTGGGAAGTGGAAATTGCTGAAAGAACTGTTTTTAATATACTTTTGTTGAAACAATATAAAGCAAAGGGTTATTCAGTTAATTGCTCAGTGCTGAAAGCACTACAGCAGAGATGCAGTAGAAATGACTCCAATTAGCCAAACGTTTGAATTTTACTATTCAGAAGAGCTAGACTTCACTGTTGACATTTACAGCTATTTACCTTGTAAACACAACTGCAAAAAGCTCACAAGACCATTGAGGGTATGTTGAAGCTGTTTTGTCAGAGATGCTGTTTCAATTCCGTATCAAGCTAGTATGGACAAAAAACTTCCAGGCTTAGATGAAAAGCACGGATGAGCTCAGTCCCATTCTATATTTGCAGGTGGCAGTCATCATCACCAGGCCTGACCACACAGCCTGTGTGCTTGCCTAGATGTGCTCTTTGAAGCAGGGTGTTTCCCCATCTGTAGGTATTTTTGTGGCGGACAGGACTGAATTGCCATTTGGAATGAAGTCTGTTTTATTTTTCATTTTATACTAAAAGTTATATGAGCTGCTTCTGCATTTTTTGTAGTACTAATCTGGATTTCTTACTTTAAAGGTTAATCTTCATGGATGTTATGTCCAGGCAAAGAAACCCGGCTTTCCTATAACCTTGTGTCCGTGACAGACAATGGCTATACATTGGGCGGGACACAATTCATGTAAGTACACATGTGCATCCTCGACTTCTAGTTTCACGGCATTGCAAAGGCTTTCAAATTCTAAGGTATTCAGCAACAAACAGTGCATTCATAGCTGTAAATTACCACAGTCACCAAGTGCCAAGGTAATCACGGACTCCTGCAGCAGAGCCTGCCCGCCTGCCCTGCAGGATCTCCGTGCTGGAGGATGCCAAACAGCCTGAACGTGTTGGGAGCAATGCGCTCACACGTTTACTTTTGTTCTTGGCATTCTTGGTTTACATTTGCTAATTGGAAGTTAATGTCTTCCCACAGGCAAACAAACATATTTAAACCAAAAATTATACCATTTTTTTCCAAACTCTATTGAAAAACTTTTCCTAGTGCACAGTCCGAGGAGCACCTCTGAGTCTGCCATCTTACTGAAGTACCTTTTTCACCTTTACTTTATCTGTGTGATTAACGCAGGGATTATTGGTCTGTTCACCTTAATCTAAGTCAGTTTACTTGATGTAGTCTAGTTCAATGAAGATTAACACAATTCTTACCATTTCTGTCTAACCAAATCTAATGATCTTGCAGTGAAGCGCAGCCCAGCAATACTTTGATATTCATTTCCTAGGTTGGCTTCAGGTTTAAAAAAAAAAAAATAGAGATCCCAGCACAGAAAAGACAAATCAAGCTTGACACCTGGATAAAAAATCACATACTGGAAAAACTTGACATAGAATTCAGCAGTGTCAAAAATACTAGATATTTGATGTTTCAAATTCAGACATTCTTCATTTAGACCAAAATAACAGACATTTATAGTGCACCGTACTGCTGGTGACTATTTAACAGCTAGGTGCTCTCACAGCATGGTACTCTTTATGTGCTCAGTAATGAAAGTTTGCTATTGATTTTTCTGTAGCTGCTTGTAACTATTATAGTTGATACATCAATAGAAAAGGAAAGCACAATGTTTCATAGGAGGCAGAAAATCAGAGAATACATGATGCTGTGACAGTAAATCATGGCATAATCTCAAGAATTGATAGATGGTTACTGCTAACTTGAAACCCATGGCTTTCTCTGAAAAGACTAGCCTATAATCGCCCAATATGTTCTAACAGACTGACTGCCCGTAATAGTGGTAAAGGACACAACACAATGTTTCATCTGCAGAATAATGGTTTCCACAGGCCAGGTTGTTTTGCTGCGGTGGATTTCGTTTTGTGTGCTACTGCAAAAGAAGGGCGAAAGAGTGGTTGGAATGCAATTTAGATTAATAGGTAAAAGTTGTACGAAAAAGTATTTTTTTTTCTTTCTTCCCCCTTCAGGAAAGAGCACAGAAGGTTTATGTTTAAAAAAAAAAAAAAAAAAAAAAAAAAAAAGGAAGAGAAGTTGTCATTAATTTTTAACTGCAAAAGTCTGCAGTTAGTTGAAAAGGAAACGCAAAAGAGCTGATTATTCTTGAGATCAAAATATTGGAGCTGTTTTGTCAAGAAAGGCAAATGCAGAGAAAATAAATTTACCACAGCCATTTCCAGCTCCACAGCATCCTGAAAAGGTGCCAACGGCACGTAAGTAATTGAAAGCTCTTTTAAGTGTCCGCTTCTCTCTGCCATGTTTTTGAGGGGGGAACAGTAATCTCAAAATTTTACAGTATGCCTAGTGAGGTTTTAGCAGGAATGTTCTTAATTGCTCTGTTCCCTCTTTATTCTCTGGCTCATCTCTGGTATTTATCTATGGTTTTAATTAATTGTGAGGGTCTTATTTCCCTCTCTCAAAACAGAAAGGGAAGAAGAACCACAGGTAGGAGTTAGCTGGCCAGCTGGAGCACAGTGGGAAGTTTAAAGGACACTGCTTCCCCAGTAGCCTCTTGGCAATGTTCCTCTCTGAAAGAATATTTTCGGTGAGCAGTGTTGTTTTCCAGCACTACTTTAGGGGATGAAAGTCTGATACCCACCCTTTTCAACCTTGCTGGTGTCCGTTCTCTAAAGCCAAATGTCTCCCAGAAAAGATGGACTTAGACAAGAGGAAACAACTTTCTCAAGCACCACACACTCAGCCTGTCTCAGTCTGGGCTTGAAGATCAGTCTGTGTCATTTATTCTGCCTCGGCTATGGGCTTTCCCCAGTGAAAGACCAGATAGCATCGTGTCTCATCATGAGCAGTTCACGGATCTCTCTTACAGTTTTTGGTGCTGGGAGAGAGGAAAGATGCTGTTGTAGTGTAATTTCCTGTTCTGATGCTGAAATCTATCTCCCTCTTGAGACGACACTTTCCTTCACCTGGCAAGCAGAGGTGTTGTGCAAAATGTTTATAATATGCATCAGCTGGGGAGAACTCTAAATGTAGGATTTTCCTTATTAATCCTGGACTAATCTTATAAAGTGAACTCTTAAAATATCTTTAGGAGGATGGTCATGTGTGGGCTAAACCTTTGCAAGTCATGTGGGCTGTTTTGGGGCTTAAGTATCTATTTCAGTTTGCCCCATGCTCAGTAGCTCTGCAAAGACCCAGAGCAGTACAGGGAACCTCTGCTCTATAGAGTTCATCCAGCCTTAGTAGCAGCCTTGCCAGGGCCTGAGGAGCTGCAATTTTTGCTCCCCACCCCTTTCCTGCCAGCAGAAGTCAGTGGGACGTGCTCCAAGCCGTGAGCTTGGGAACGAGTGTTTCTGCACAGTCCCGTTCTGTCTCCCAATTCATGATCCCAGCTGTGTTCAAGGCTGAGCCGTCAAGTTTGTTTCTGAATTTTCTTTCATTGTTTCTTTCCTGTTTGCCTCTATTTCCTCCCTCTCCATCTCTCACTTGGCTTTGATCACAGTTCCGTGGTTTCTCTTTCCTTCCTGTCCTTTTCCCCCTGTTTTCTTGACCCCTTTCCTATCTCCAACCCCCCGTTCTGTTTCTCTGGTCCAGTTGCTGCTGTCCCTCGTTTTCACCTCCTACTCTTGGTTCCTGCTCTGCACAGGTATCCTCTTCTCTGCCACTCCTCTCCCATCACTCCTGCAATTCCTTCTTTCCCCTGGCCTTTCCCTATTTATTTCTCCTGCTACTTCTTGTCAGCATTTCTTTGCAGTATTTCACCCCTCTATTTTTGCTGCCTGAGAGACAGTCATTATTTTTTCTCTTTCAGTGTCCAAGCTGGCACAAGCATCAGGGGGATAAGAGAGAGAGGGGAACGTGGCCTGTGTCTGCAGTGTGTCTCCAGTGCATGGCTGACAGTCACACGCAGACTTTCAGGTAGGAGCCTCTGCAGTGTGTTTTCAACTAGAAATAAGTGAGGAGCAGGTCCTAGGTTGTAGCCTGTACATTCTGGTATTAAAAATGTAATAAGTAATCTGTTACAGCAGTGGTGAAGTGAATTTAGCCATTGCCTTCCTTTAGCATGTTCCTCTCTCAGTGAAGCATATAAGTGTATGTCCAAATTAAAAATACAGGGTGGCTTGACTGGCTTCAAGATTAAGTATATTCACTGATTTATTTATATGTTTATATGTAACCACGTATTCCCAAATTATGCTAGGAAACTTGCCTAACAAAAGCAGCCACCGATGTTAAACACTGCTACCAATAGCAGCAAAAACAAAACAAAACAAAAAACCACCTCTATAATCCTTTGTTACATATGAAATACATTCAAACTTGCACCTTGACCGTCTACTATGTATATTAAAAATGGGACAGAAATGCTAAAAGTATTTCCAAAGCAGAGACAAATGTAAATGTGAGTAATTTGAAGGTGATTCCCCCCCCCAAACTATTTAAAATCCATCCTTACTAATATTCTATATACATATTAGAGAGTGAAAAAGTGCAGAGTGCACCAGGTTATTCTGAAATCCCCGCTGTCTGCATACAAAGGCAGCAGTACAGAATACAAATACTGCTTGATACCCATATTTCTAATTACTTATGAGATTTGTATCTAACAAATATATGACCTAATTTTCTCTCAAGCATCTAATCCTATTGTTATTTCAAAACCTTCCAAAATATTCATTTAGAAAAAAAGAAAAGAAAATGTACTTGTTGAAGATGCTTAATGTCTTTTTTTTTTTTTTTTTTTTTTTCTCCATGGCTTGCAGCTATCAGACAAGCAGACAACATAAATCAGCGACGATTAGATTGGATCAAATTCATGCCTCAAATAATACCATTGTATTCAACAGTTACTGGAGAGATGAGTTCGCAACATTCATTGCATTTTGTGAAACAAAATCAGGACAAATCAACAGTGTTTATTAATTTTTCTCTATAATTTAGTGAAGTTTATCTAAAAAACTTCATCAGCCATGAAACAGAAGGCTACCTCTGGAATTCTACAAGAATTTAATCATTTATGGCTCTGACATCCAGGGCGGAGATGAATGTGTATTTATGCATTAAAAATAGTGGTTTAATTCTTAACTATATCATATAACCCCAGTATATATATGTATATTTAGTTATACTTTTTTTTTATAACCTCTGTATGTAATAGTATATAATATATATATGTAATCTGTATTTTATTCACAAAAATAAATGATCGGAAGTTTCATCAGGAAAGGTATCTGTAATATAGACACTCCCGATTTCTTTCAGACTGTCTGCACAATGTATGGAACCTGCATGGGAGGCTGGACTAAAACCTGTCAGCTCAGTGAAAAAGTGTTCTCAGGAGCAAAGGAATGTTTATCAAAGTCTTTGCTCCATACATCATCATTTAGCATCTCTAAGAACTTTCAAGGACTGCTTTTTAATTGTTTGGCTTTGCTACAGGTTTTGATAGATAAAGTGAAGGTAAGATGTCTTTGCTTTTGTTTCTCTATAAAGAGTTCAAAACAACCCACAGATATAAAAGAACAGGGTAAAAGCAAATCCACTTTGTCCTGCATGTTGCACACAGTGCTACAATTTGCTTCTAAAAATCTCTTAAAAGATGAATTTTCACAGTTTTTGCAAAGTTTTAGACACCAACATGAAAATACAGCAAGGATCTCCTGTCATGTTGAATTATTAACAAAGAAAGAGATCAAATTTACTCAAATGCATTATAGGTTATTTTAAATCAGATTCTTTTAACAATGGTCTTTGTTTTGGTATCTGTAGATATTTAAATGGTATCTATAGATATTTAAACAATGATGTTTCAATTTGTTTGTACCTTACACAGTATCTTTAATACTCTGGATTTCACCTCTTTTTACAAAAATAACAATTCTTTTCATTTACCAGATAGAGAAACAGACGTATAAAGACTTCAAAGCTCCATAGTCTGCAATGGAGTCAGAAACAGAGACAAGAGGGTTTTATTTCTGTATTGAGCAATGCTGGCTCCCTGACAGGAAAAGTCCCTTATGAGACAATCCTAAAATTATATTCTTGTCCATATTCATACATTTTCTTTCCCAGAGGATTGAAGTAGAAAAGTGGAACAGCTCTTTTAGCAGCAGAGTGGAGAACCTTGACTGCTTTGCCTGAGAGCCAGAAAAGAGTTAAATGTTTCACGATCAGACTGGCTATTTAACTCTTCTCTTGACCCACATCATCTCAAATGAGAAAATTATCCCTAGTTTCCATAGGCAATGCAGAACATGCAGCAGTGAGGGGCTATATAAATAATCAAGTTCAAATGCAACATATTGATGCACAAATGCAACAAAACTGTGAAATTGGGAGACTCGTGATGAATTTAATCATCTTGCCTATGAAATTTACTGATGTAGGGATAAGAAAGAACCCATACGATCATCATCATTACCTCCTTCATCCTTCTGCCCAATGCCAGCCATAGATCTCCACCTAGCAATTTGTACATCAAGTTTGTAACTTTTGACTGACTTGTATCATAATACTTTAAAGAAGTGGTCATCTTGATTTCAAAAAATGGAGCCTCCATATTATATCTAGAGATGGGCTCTTCCAAAAAACAGTGACCTTCGCCTTGAGATTGGACTACTTCTAATATAATTAATCCCAAATTAATACAGTGATCCTGCAGATGTGTTCTCACATTGACTTCCATGGGATGTACACAGCAGCCATTATCTGCTGAATTAAACTTTTAACAAATACCATGTGGCCCTCATCATAATCACATCTCAGTTACCACAGCATTTCTTCCTTTGCCCTTGGTGTACACCACGGCCAAGACACCCTTACAAGCTCATTAATATGCTGGTTTTTTTTGCATCCTTCCTTTTCTCTGCTATATCAGACATGAATTGCGTTCACTTTCAAGGTCCTATAGCTGTTCCTTCACCACCTATCATCAACTATTCAGTGTCAGAAGGTCACCTCCTGCCTCTGACTTGCCCACAATGCCATCTCCATCATCTGCTCACCAGTTTTCCAGACCATGTGCTTTCTGTATTCTCCACTCTGACTCATGCTCAATAGGAGCTCTCCCCAGCTCTCTTTAACTACTTTCTTCATATCCCCTCACAAAACTTTTTGTTGTGACATTTAAGACAGGTGACCCTGGGCTGTAGGGATTGTGCCTCGCATCCTTTAGCCATCCTCTGCCAGTCAACACCTACCGATCATCATCTATTTAGATTGCTAATTTTAAAGGAGTATAGATGTATTAAAATTCTACCTGCCGTTAAGGATTCTGAATCAGAAAATTAGGAAATGTTACTATTAATAGTCTGAACAACAAGTTTGTCATAGTGAAAGGATCCTCCTAGTTAGAGGTCTCATTTTTGATCTCTGGTGTCATTCCCAGCCTATCTGTGGCTGGGAATTCATTCCAAACAGTCTTCTATTTGAAATCTGTTAGTACAGCAAAAAGTAGTCAAGAATCAAAGGGGGGCAAATATTTTGTCAGACACTAGTACATGGAATAAATGTTCTTAAATAAATCTTATCTTTATCTATTATTCAGCTTTCAGCTAATAAATTATATTCAGTCCCTCCCTTGTTATAAATACATATTGATTAGTTCTAAACTCTGAACTTCAGAATGAGTTATATCTGGTCACTGCTAAACTGCTTTCTTTGCTAAAGGGAAAAAAACCTCAACACCCATTATACTGCATTTAATTAAGACAAGCATCAGCTTTATGTACCATTATTTGCTTCTGCCACCTCTCAATGGCATAAATATTGAACAGCCACATCTTCTGAATACTAATCGATCCTTTCTGAATTCCAAATGATTACATAAAATTTAGGAAATGTTTCTTTGCCAGCATTATCCTCAGATGCTTACTGTAGTTAGAGTTGAGATATGAGCCCGGACTTGACAAGTGTGCAGTACGTATTTGTTTAAATTCAGAAGTAATGTGGAGAAGCCTGAAAGCCCTGACTGAATGTTAATTGTACAGAACCCCTCAGCTGTTCTCCTACTGGTCATCATGTGCAGTCTTAAAAGTGCACTTGGGTAACAGTGTGGATGAACTTAACAAAACTGCCAATGGATTTAATAAAACCACCCTAAAGCAGACCAAGTATACGTATGTGATATCAATAATATATGTATAAATTTGAGGATAAAAATATTTGTATATTTAGAAATTATCAAAAGTAAAAACTGCTAGAGCACCTATTTTGAATAGAACTTCAGTGCTCTCTGAAGACTTAAGACAGTCTTCAAGACTTGAGTGCCGTCTGTCACAGCAAGTAAGAAAACATCTCTGTGGTGACCAGTCTGTCCCTAAGTAAGTGCTTCCTTGTGGACTTACATTGGCTTGTCAAGGGAGGCCTTGCTATGCATTACTGCTCACTTCACATTCATAGCACCTGCCTCACATCCTGCACTGAGGGTGCTACGTGAAGGCAAATTATTGTTTTCTGTGAGTTTTTTGGATACTAAAATATTGGAATTATTTCGGGGTGGGTGGGCAGGTTGATTTTTGGCTAATTCCTTTTCTTAGTGAGTTCACGTGTTTACTGGACTGTCCTTTGATGACCTGGTGCAGACTTTTTAACCAGGAAGTGTAAAAGGCAGATCCATAGTTGTTGAAAGTATTGTGTAATCACTAGGCAGGCTGCAAAAAAGATCCAAATATGCCAAAACTTGTTAGGTTATGCCTTTATATCTGTATCAAATCTAAAGGTCTATAATCCTGTCTTAATTCTAGACCCTTGTTTCCTGTTTCCTACTTCAGGCCGTTTTGGCCTGATAAGACCTCCTGCTGCACTGACTACTTCATTTCTTTCTGTTGCTCTTTTTGTTTGTGTGCCCTTAAGCATCATAAATACTGCCAACACTTAATCAATATCCCTTGTTATTTAATGCCCAATTGATACTTATTATACACTTATTTTTTGATCTGCAGAGATCATACCCCGAATTAAAACCTTAGCAAAAGCTGTAGAAGTGAAAATATGTACAGCCCAGGGTTTCACCATTTTTGCTACTGTTTTTTTTTTTTTTTTCTTTTTTTTCTTTTAAACTTATCTCTTCTGTAGATTTAGATTGCAAGCTCACTGAGGTACAGACTGGCTAGTCTGTAAATCTGATAGACATATATACATAAAATATATTAAAAATACAATAGCAAATTTAATTTAATTTATTTTTTTTATTTTTTTTCCCGCTTCAGAGTTTTTCATAACTGCATTGATGTGAGTTAATGGAATCAGATGAAACAAAGCACAGGCAGACTTTCTGCTGCTTCTTTTGGATGTTCACAGGAAGCTGCTCATAGTCATGTGAATAGAAAGGGTAGAGTCTGTCTCAAAAATGCTTCATTTCAGCCTGTTTCGTTGCTATGAAAAGCTTAATAGGAATGTTTATCTTCCAGAAGCGCCTATAGTGGAGTCCAATACGGGGGCCTACTCCTCTAATCTCAGCTCTGGAGCTTTAGGAAGACTAAAAGCAAGGAAAGATTTGCTAGTATTTCTCCTACCCAACAGAAATGGGTAAAATGGGTATGGATTATTGCCTAGTCAGGGTGGGTCTCTGCTGAACCTGTAAGTAACACTGTGGTTTATTTGAAAACAGTTCATTTTTATTTTTTTTCCCCTTTAATCAAGAGCCCATTGTTTGCCATCCATAGCAATTAAATGTTTACCATTTCTACAGGTCCCTCTTGTCTTATGTTAAGTGAGATGTGAGATCAATAGTGGCTCTGCAATTATTTGCCCATTGATAAAGTCTTCATTTCTTAAATGAAGTACATTTATCTGTGTCCTGACAATGATAAGAGAGCAGTACCAGTCAGCTGCTGCCTACTCTAGCATTTAGCTCCAGGCAGACACGTGCCTGGACATGAGTCAAATGATGTCTAACTTTCTTCCTATTGGCATTTCACTTTATAAACTGCCTTGATGGGAGGTTTGACAAATCATCCTTGCTGAATTTGAATAATAAAAAGTAGCAGGATAAATAGGAAGTTGGGTGAAGAGCAATGGCTGATTTCAGTGACCAGTCTGTAGTGTGACTGACTGGCGACAGTTATATGTTTCGTTAAAAAAAAATAAAAATAATTTAAATGTACTAATTTAGCAAGTGGAATTACTGAAAAATTATCTGAACTTTATTCTGTGATAGGAAGAAGATCAAAGAAACAGTGAGACAAATTTTGACTCCAGTAAAATCAGAGAAATTGTGTTCGATTTTAGTGAGGCCAAGATTTCACTACAATGGAACGTGGCTATCTATTTCTTTCCCAGAATTAGAGAATTCAACATTAAATTTAAAAATTTTTAATTTCTAACTCTTCTAACTCTGACAAAGTAAGAAAGGAGCTCACAAAGTACTGTCAAATTCATGAATGAAAGATGAAAGAAGCTGATAAACTGGCACAATTGCTTTTTCTATCTGTAGTGTATCTTGATTCAAACTAGCAATTATTAATGACAAAGGAAATTTTATTTAGTTTTAGACCTACTTTTTGATAATGTGTACTGTGGACTATACTGTTTGTGTTTTATAGAAAAATTAGTTGTATTTCTTTGGGATTATGGTAAAGAAATTGCATTGTCAGTTGGCTATCTTTCAGAAAGCCAGGTATGTTTGTTATTTAGTAGGAAATTCAGCGAAGACTTACTTATCTGAACATCAGCTTTCTCAGATGTGCTCTTTTTACGTTTTGGATGTGGATTCATACATGTAAAGCCTGCAAAACTAGTGCTAAAAGGTTTAATACTCATGTTTCCCAAAGGTTTCTTCCTCCTCTCCCATTCTGCAACGTATGCCCCCACAAAGCAGTCATGTTTGCAAATAGGTAAACCTCAATGAAAGAAAGTGCAAAGATAACTGCTCTAAGAACTGAAGTTCTGATTTAGTTCCAAGAAAGCTAACAGCTCAGGATAAATGAAATGGAGAATGATTAAGAAAATACATTGCTATTTCTAGACCATCTAAACAGAAGACTTATTTCAAGTAAATCGTGCTGGTAGACAGATTGCTCCTTTGCAATAAAATACTTTGGCTTCTGAAGCCCATCTTGTCTTCAGATAAAACATTCAATCAGCACCCAGCGTATCATTTACAGCAAAGGAGGACGCTGGTACAGAATTCAAACGTGTCCATCAGAAGTCAACTTGGGGAAGAAGTGACTAGAAGGTGGTTTATACCAGACTACACAACAAAAACTTCTGAGGGCAATTTTGATCCCAAGACCTGTGTCTATTTGCTTTAATGTGATCTCAGGTGTCAGTCAGACTGACTGATTTGCATAATGCTGTTCTGGTGCACAGGGAGAGAGGAAAGCAACGTAGGTTTGTGAGGAGGTATGCAGCTGGGGAAGCACCACAGAGGACTGACTCATGGAAAGATTGTTTGTGATTCTTTAAGGGAACCCTGCTGGACTGGTGTAATAGACCTGTCAATCATGTAAGTGGATCAGAGTAATGTGATTGAATTTAAATTTAGTCTAAACTTCTGGTGTCCTGACAGAGTAATCAACTGACTGTTGATGGTGCAGTGAAGCTGTGAAGGAAAGTGTTTCTACATTTCGTGTTGTTATGAGTCAAGGCTCTTGTTACTCTAAAAGACAGTTGAGTCCCTGCCACGCACAGGGCAGTCATCCCCACTGTGGTTGTGATGATTGTGCTGGTTGTAAGAACTGCTTTGTTCCCTGTTGACTTTTAAACTATGGGCAAACAAAAGCAGAAGGATTGATTCGGATGAACTGGTTATCTGCTGAGAACAAGTGTGATGGACTTGTTCCTCTCCAGGGACTGGCAGTGACTGGGCTAATAGCATGAAGAACCACTGATGGACAGATGGACAGTCACTGAAGTATGAGGATCCATTGGCTTGAAAGGAATTTTTTTTAATGCACAGAGAAGTAAGAACTGCCTGGCTATAAAGTGTTTTATTTTATAACTGATGGAAGAAATGTAAGCTACCTAATTCTAGATATATTAATTCTTGATAGGGCTACACCAAGGAGATGCTACACTATCTAAAAAAATAGTTACCAAAATAGTCTGGCTTCTTGAATGATAACTGAGTCAACTTTGGCAAGGTTGTTCAGTAGGGACAGATAGCTGGAGAAAGGAACAGAGCCCCAGTGCCTGCATGTACCACTCACTGGAGTGGCTGCAGAGAGTTGTGTGCTGCTGGCTACAAAGGTTACAATAAACATGCACCTGTCTAAGCTTCAATAGCATCTTCTTTCATGCTACTAGCAATCCAAAGAAGTTTTTCTTCTTTAAACCCTTTGGAAACTCTGACAAGTAAACAATGAACAATTTAAAAACTAGCATGCAAGACTGATATGATTTAATTATGTTTTCAAAACTTATTGTGTGCGATGGGGTTAGAACATTATTTTACTGATATTTTACTAAGCTAATCACTGCTGAAATGTTAGAAAAAAAGACAGAGACAATGTTATTTGCCCTCAAGGAGATTGCTATCCTGTGAAAATACAGACAATACGGTACAGCCAGGAATAACAAACAGCTTTAGGAGGCAGCTTCATAACTGTTTGGTTAAAAAACAAACAAACACAACCAACTACAAACAACAACAACAACAAAAAAAACAACAGCTTCTTCTCAGTAAATTAATTCTGTGGATTATTGACTTTGTGTTGCCACACAAACAATAGTATAAGCCTTTACTGGATTGTTTAACACTGTGGGAGGGCATCCTTAGAAATGAAAAAAGCTGGTATGTCTTGAAGTGCTTCTTATTACATTAAATATTGCAGAGACAGATTTTCAACAAGAGTCTGCTCAGATTTTTGAAATATTTTTTGATTAATAATATGTTTTCAATGCTAAGACCAGTTTTCTGTTGAGATGCCTAAGAGACAAAGGTACGTGTCAAATGCACCTTGATACTTAGGTACAATAATCGCTCCCAATTATTTCAGCAGAATTTGATGCTTAACTAGTTTTGACAGTCCTGCTGAATGCCTACCAGCATTGTTAGGCACTTCAATGTCTTAAAAAAACTGACTCAATCAACTTCAGTCAGACCATTCATTATTTTGGGCACAAACTTAAGTACTACTTAGCTGGAAAAGGTATCTATGTTTTTCATTTGAGTTCTGTCTTCATTCTCATTAAATATTTGCCTTAGTTCTTTGGGTCAGGTGACAGTATCTTTATATTTTACTCTTTGCAGAAAACATCTAGCTTGGACTTTTAGCAAATCAAGTTATGCAGTATGTTAAATAGTGAATTAACAGTTTCAAAGGTACAGACACTTTCTTTGCTACATCATTTCTATATGTAAGTAATACGACTATAAGGCTCCCATTAGGAGCAGAATTAGCTCTGTAGCTAATATAGTAGCGTAAATGAGAGAAAAACTGGATAACTCGACTTTATACACCTGCAAGGTATGCTAGGTATTTATACTCATCTGCTTTTGCAGTTGAGTATGCTGCCTTGCAGAATTAGGAAAGCTGAAGGTGTAAGAATGATTCCTATATCAATGCAAAGTACTTGAGGAGCTGACAAAAGTGATCACACAAAAAGACCACCTAAATGTGAGCATTTTCCAAATGTACTTCTTTTATTCAGCTAATTTAAAGTACCACTGAACTGAGATGAATTCTCTAAATATTTTATTAGAGAAAAGCTACAGGCTCTTCAGAAATTTCTGTACCACTGTCTAATGACTGTAAAATGTACTTATTAGGAATTAGGAAATCTGAATTCTTGTTGTTCATCAGATTAAATAATAAACCATAATTTTCATTAATAGAAAGCTTGCTTTTCCATCTCTGAATCTGACATGGAAAGAGACAAAGTCTTGAATATAAAATATTAATAGCTTCCAAGCAAATCCATCATCTCTTTTCCTAGGAATCAGAATGTACATAATTCATAACAATTGTTAACTAATTCTTTTTTTTTTTTCTATATGTTCTACATCCTATACCTCTGAAGTATTGATTTTTTTATCGTCATGTTTAAAGAGAACTTCATCTAAAATCTTCCAAAACAGGTACGAACTCTATAAACACCACATGGAAGGGCATATTTCAGAGAGTAATTGAGACTTTACAGTGTATCCAAAACATCTTGCTCCTTTTCATTTAAATGCAATTGTGTTATAATAATTTATCTGTAAAATTCTATTTCCTTTACATAAGATTTTTAAACAAATTATAATTAAAGAAAAATATTACTAAATGTCACCACTTTTGATATTTCTTTCTTTGTTATACTTGGCTCAACTTTTCACTCTCTTCATAGACAAAATAACTTTTGAGTAAAACTAGAATTTTGCCTGTGGAGGGATCTATATATGTCTGGATCTGACCTTATTTTTTAAGATCTCTCCTTTCTACTTCCTTAAAGTAAAGAAGAAAATCACTTGGTCAATGTTTATTTAGACCAGTTCTATTAAGTCAACAAAATGCAAACTTGAAACGGAAGACAGGAAGAAAAGTATTTTCCTATGAAGTCAACAGAAATCCATCTCCCTAAGTCCTCTTTTATTTATTTATTTATTTATTTATTTATTTATTTATTTATTGTTATTATTATTATTATAATTTTTTATTCCTGGTATTGGTGATATTTTGTGGCTGATTCATTGCAGGGCACTGGTTTAACTAATTTGTCTTGCATAGGTATCTTTACCTTTCTGTGTCCTCTCTGCTAATACAAAACAGTCTTCACTTTAAAGGTTATTTCCTTGCTAGATTTGCCATAAAGCTATTATCATTAATCTACACTTTAAGAGATCCTTTCACTTTTTACAAACTATGAGTTGCATTCCTGATTTATGTGTTAGGACGTGACAGCCATATGCAAACAAGACTGTTTATACTTACCATAAATGCCCTTAAAAAAGAGGGTTATTTCAACCATATCTCCACACCATCTGCTTTACATAACCACATTCAATATCATAAAAAATATACCAATCTGTATTTTCCTCTGTCCTTTAGAATTTATAATAGAATTTTATTCTTGTTCTGGAATATTCATAAAGTACATACAGTAAGCTTGTAATACTCTAGTAAATTCCTTATATTTTAGGAATCAGTTGCATAGAAATCCACTTTTAATTCTCCTACATAATTTTTCTTTGTGAAGTGATAATTAAAAGAAAAGAATCTTCAGTTTACTCTGAACCTCATAAAATATATTTAAAGTCTCATTCACTTTTTGGGAAAAAAATAATAAAACAAAACTATTTTTAGTATTTTAAGTGGGAAAAACAACAGTGTTAATTAAGGAATACGAAGAGTAAAATTTACCTACCTAAACTAAACAGCACCAGAAATTTGAGACATACAAATTCTCGTAGATCAAACTGTAGGGAACGAAGCTTTGCTACTAGTTCTTGTGCATGGCTCATAAGGTTGTTGAGGGTGGCTCCAGCTTGCGACGCTATTACGGAATAATCCACCTGTAAAAGAGAATTATATTTCTGTCTGTACCCACAGAACCACTTTAGAATGTTTCAAGCAATCACATGTAACCAGGATGCTCCTGGATAAAAGAATCACTCTCAATTTAATGATGTTATCGAGTCAGGATGATTTTATATACAAACCTATTTTAGCACAACAGTATATATTGGAAGTATTATTAAACCATATATCTTAATGGTATGTCACATCACTGTGAATGCCGGTTTGTCTGTATTAGCTTTTTTTAGAGGCTTTATATATGACTACTGCTTATGACACTGGTAGCTGTGCCCCTTATCAGTTTGTTTTATACACTCGGTGTCTCTTGTTCTCATTGCAGTTGTACAATCCTGTGGAGAGAGACTGATTGAAGGGAGCTTTGCGCCTACGCTGGGCATATTAGTCCAGAGGGACATAAAGGTATTCATGGGATACAGTCTGGTGTCCATAACTTGGCCAGAAACATGTATTCAAGCCCAGAAATGTCGGTATATTCCCACAGGAAGCAGAGGCATTGTGAAGGTGGTTTCTTTTCTCCTTAGCCACGCACAGTCCTGGCACTTGCTGGAGCTGGTTCCAAGGGACTTGTTCTGGCAGTTCCTCCTCGGTGAAGGGAGGAGGAGTGGGCAGGTGTGTGGCACAAGCCAACTGCACTGAGATTGTCCCGAGCAGTTACTGCAGCACACAAAGCACCTTCCTCTGGAGCACAGTAAGAAATGTGACTGCTCTGGGAGTCTGCTGCCCTTGTCATGCTGCTCATCCCTTCTCAGGAGAGGCTGACTGGACCACAAGCTGTCCTAAGTGACCCTTGTATGTAGAGGCCCAAGAGAACGCTGGAATATGCCATATTACAAATGGCAACGTTCACAAGCAAGGTATATTTTAAGCCCTTCCTACCTGACATACCCAATGATTACTGTTGTTGAATTCAGGCAACCTCCCTACTGCCTGCACACTAAAATACCTATCTAGAAATGCCAGTGACATTAAGAGGATGTGTTCTTGCAAAAGGACACACCAGCCTCTGCCACTCTGAAGATGGCCACCACCAGCTTCTGCAGGCCTTGTCATGGGATGGTGAGCCCTGAGAGGTGCCCAGGCTCTGCGGCCAGTGGGAAGACCATGATCTGGTGGTGAAGCAGAGCAGGGGATGGGGCATGCAGGGGATGGGGACAGTCACTCTGACACTAGGCCTGAGGTGAGGCTGGAGGCTGTGAGACCACGCAGCCCTGGCAGCGTGGAGTGGATGTTATCTGGCACGTTGTGCTGTCCGAGCAACTGCTTCTGCTGAAGTGCCTTCAGCTCAGCCCTGCTCTCATCCCTCTGCTTTGCAAATGCCACTGTCCTGTGAAAATGGCCCTGGGCATGTTGCTTGCCCTTAAGGTAAGCTGTTCCTGATCAACTGGCTGAGACCTAAACAAGTTATTGATGCATTTTCAAAACATGTAGGTAACTTGCCTGGCTGCTGTAGTATTAGCAGAGCTTCTCTCTTTTAGGGGCCTCCATAGCAACAGGAGAATTGGCAGCCATACTTCACGTAATCACATGCTGAAGCCCGGCTAATGGTAAGTGCACACTTTGGGTTAATGATGTGTTTAAAGGTATTGGTGCACTTATCCAGCCTTTAAGGTCTCCCATAATAAAGTAATTAATATAGAAACAGGTACCACCAGAGGCAACAGAGCAATACTGACAATTTTGTTTTTCCAGGCACTGATCCCTTAAAATTATTTTTTTTTAATAACTGTTAAGGAACATGTATTTTCAAACATGTTTTTCAGTGTTAAAACTATTGAATCGATTTAATTCAAGTATAAATAGTTGGAAAGCAAGAAAAAAAAAAAAAAAAGGAGGACTTTAAACCTGTCAAAATTTCAGCCAGGAAAGATAAGATAGATGATTGAAAGGGACTAAAAATAGCTTCTCCTAGGGATGACCTTAATATAATCAATAGGTTACTGACTTTTAATAAGACATTTTATTTATGTGTACACTTAGCACTCTCAAGACATTGATTGAAGGCAACTGTACAAGAAAAATGAAGTTCCACTTTTTGCATGGATGTTAAGAATAACACTGCTCTAACTCTGCAAAGCATTTAAAGTTATGCTTATGTTTCAATGAAACCAGTGGATTATGGTTAAGTATCTTGCGAGATAGGTTTTATTGCTGTCTGTCACACCTGGGAAAACTGAAGTAGTGAAATTAAATTGCTTATTCAGGGCCAAAGAAATCTGTAACAAAAGATTAGGATCTCGCCTTTGGAAATCCCAGCCAAACTGTCTTTCATAAACTGCTTTCTAGTTCATCTGTTGGTTCCACCCCCCCTATTTCTTTATATATAAGGATATGTACTTATATAAATAAGAAAAAAAAAGGTAGTAACATGCCCTTAAATGCTCTTTATTTGCAGAGCAGTTTAATATGGTGACATGATTCACCTACTTCCTATTGAGAAACTGGTCACATACAAATATCAACTCATTCTCAGCTTAATTTCCCTTTTGTAATTTTAATGCTTTGTTATGTGTGTGTGGGGAAAGCTCAAAATCCCTCACTGAGGTTCCAGTTTGCAGGGGAAATATGCCTTCCTCTTCATAATAAGAAGTTAAGATGTCTGGATGTCAAGAATATCAGTGGCCTTAGTGCAGCGATTATGCCTTAATGGAAAAACCCAGTAGATGTCTGGATCTCCCACCATCCCTCTACTGGAAAGCTCTCAGGCAACCTGCTACTCTTTCAGGTGCATTTAATATTTGCAGCACCAGCAAATTTGTCTGGGAGGCAAGTCCTCATCTGCCACTCACCAAGAGCAGGCTGTATTAAATTTTTATATTTATTGACATTTCATTACCATAATTGACTGCAGTTGGTTCTCTAGTAGAAGGCACAGGGCTGCCTCCTAAGCAGGAGAATTGGTCCCTTGAGTAGGATTTGCAATTAAAAACAATGCAGAATGGATTTTTTTTTATTGTGTAAATATGATGAGTTGAATTTTCAGCTTTAACTAGAGAATACTGGGTGTGCAGAAGGCTTTTTTCAAGAGTGAGCAAAATTATGAGTCAGTGGAAAGACGACCCCCAAAGGTGTCAATCAGTTTATACAAAATCAACTGTGCATGAAAAAGCCCCCGTTAATGTCTATTCTGAAAAAGTGGTCACATTAAAGAGTATGCTGTCCTGCTTGCTTGGTCCTGTATGCAGAAACTGATACTAAAAGGTGTACTAATTCCTTCACCATCCAACTCATGATTAAAAATGCTTTTAGCAGTAAAAGATTAAAAGAGCCTAGGTCTCGAGCAAAATGCTGACTTACAAACTAAAATCGTAGCATTTCACATTGCATCACAAATTTAATTCGGTAAACTCAAATCCATACATGAAAATAAAAAAAGCTTCCCAATTAATAGCATTGTACAGTAAGGTTGGTTTTGGTATTAAGGATGGTGGCATGTTGACTGATATTTTTGAAAATAGATGCTTTAGTACACTTTTCCCGTTACCTATTTCAGAAGTAAAATAATGGGCATGAAGTTACGGCTGCACAGTTGAAGGTGTCAATTCCTTGCAAACCAGTATTCGGTGCTATCTTGCATGATGACTGTAGTAATGATGAAGAAGTAATGGTAGGGGCTTAATTGGGTTAGCTTGGTACGAAAGCGATGCCGACAGAACAGCACTGCATAATTTATGCTGCCACTTGTTCTTGCCATTCTGGTGCTTAAACGTGCTTGTTTAAGCTTAGCGTGGGTATCACTATATATGCAGTACTGCAGGCTGTGCTGTAGTACCATTTGCTAACTGAAGTGCCTAAATTTAAAACTAGATACTAGAAACTTTCACTCTGCTGCCACCTAACATTGTGCTTCAAGTCCTCATGGCTCCATTTTCCACTAGTTCTTGGGGTGCTGAACTGACTCTAGGCATGGCCGGGACTATTCAGGTCATGACACCGTTTCCAGCTCACGCTACAACTCTTTTTAGATTTATGGACTAAATTGCTTTCATCTACCTAAGGCATCAAAAATACCAGAGTGGGAATTTTTCAGCGGGCCACTGACTGGAGCAGTCAACTGAGATGAGGGAAGTCTGAGTTCAAATCTCCAGTCCAAAGAGTGTGTGAAATAAATCAGACTATAGCCTGGCAGTTAATAAATTACTTATAGCCTAGTCATCTCTTTGAAAGTTAGAAATAGCAGGTGTCCTCAGGTAAATCTCACGCATCCTGTGGATGTGTTCTGATCATGAGTATTGGGCAGAAAGGCAGGGACCTTGGAGAGGAAGGATTTGCTTAGTATTTAACTCTAGGAGAGAACTTTCAGCTGTGAATTGCAAGTAGAAAAATTGCAAATAGAAAAACTTAGCTCCTTTGGACAGACAGCATTCATGTACTTCTCAGCATTTCTGATGGCTACCTCTTACAGTTACCCCCTAGTTTGCTGGCCTTCCCTGCTCCCTTTGTTGCAAAGGTAAGGGATGAGTGGATGAGGCTGCAGGCTCTGAAAGAAGGCAGGGGAATACAGAGGCACTAGCAGCAAAGGAAAAAAAAAAAAAAGAAAAGCTGATAGTATTAGTAAGAAGGTCATAACTTAAATGTGACTTCAGGGAGACATGGCAACGATGACTATTTTTTTCTAAATCCATTTCTTGATACAGTTGAAAGTGACTTAAAAGTCCAAATCCCTTTAATGATGGTGAAAGCTAGTTAGGCCAGTGCAAAGCATTTATGAGAATTCTGTTTTAAAACAATATATTGTAGTAAAGTACCTGGAGTTCAGTAGCATTTGGAAAGTCAGCTATAAAAAAAATAATTCTCAGCTGATAAGCAGAGCAGTAAGAGATGGAAGTGACTAATTCTGTAGATTTTGTTCTCACATCAAGGTCCAATTTAACATAGTGAGGTATTGTTTGAGGCAGAACAAAAGACAAGGCTTTTTTACAACATGAAACTACACCCTGGGCTAAATAAATGGTGAGGTTGAAGGCCAGAAATGCAGGGAGCACTTGTACTTTTTGGTTTTGCAAATGATTTGTCATAGTAATGAATGGGTCTTGAAGCCAAATCCCTGGTTTCACTGGGCTCAGATGGCTCTGGTGGAGTCAGGTGGTGGCTTCTGGCATAAAGTCCTTGTCTCTCTGCCCACAAAACCAAGCCTAAAGTATAATGGTGGAATCAGGTTCCTTTCTTCCTTCTAAAATTAAATTGTATTTGATTTCTAGGATACGACAGTGGAGTCATATGTCCTATGGAAAAGTTGTGTTGAACTGAATCCCTTGTCAGTGTTTCAGCAAGCTTGCAACAGTGTACAGACTGTAGTATTAGCATGCTTTTACTTGCTAATAGCTGTTATCAGGTACTTGATCTACCGGAATGACACTACTGTGAGCCAGAACCATTTGTAAGTTAGATCACTGCATGGTTGGGGCACGGAGACGAGAGGCAGAGGACGTCTGGGTGCAGCAAAGCAACCGTCCTTTTTCTGCTCTGCTCCATGCAACTCTGGCCAGCACAGGCTGCTGCAGGCTGTGGGGGGCTCTGCCAATGCTCCCATCCTCGGATGAAAAACTGTGATAGCCTGGGGACTCACCCTCAACAGTCTGTCCTGTGCTTGAAGTCCTGACCCAGATGGAAGCCTGAGAGTTGGCTCTAGTGGCTACATGTCTGGGTCAGCATTTGTCCCAGAAGAAAACGTTGCGCACAATAAATAGCGAGCAAGTTAATTTACTATCACAACCATAATTACTCTTCTACTGTTTCATGAGGTAGGAGAGAATATATATTTTACTCGCAAGGATGGTGGTTATTAAATTCATTTTGATCTTTCCATATGATTAATAATTTCATTTAAAACATTTAAAACAATGTTCATATTATATTTCAAAGCAAATGAATGTGGAAAAAACACTTTGGAGAAATGCCTACGTACAAAAATTGAGGAGGACTGAGCACAGACAAAATCAGCAGATGCTTATATCGGTTTTGGATATATTAATTAAAATTGTGATGACTTATACAGTGTAAGGTGCTTGTCATTTTAACATGATACACAATAATAGAAGATAATGAATTAAGCTGCCAGTGGACCTTTCCCCTAGGATGATGATATTGTGCTTGCTAATTAGCTATAATATGCAAATAGTAGCACTCTAAAGTACTGCATTTATTTTATCTAACTTAGTTTCAAAAACACTTGTATGTCAAGACTGGATTATGTGCCCTGTAGTTGATCATATACAGATTAATTTATAGTAGATATATTTATGTTATAAAATGCATGATGATAAAATAGTTAAGTTTCATTTAGAGTGCTGTTTTAACCAGTAGCGTTAATTTTCTACGCTATTAATGATGACAGCCAGGTTCTTCAAATTATTAGTATGCTGATGTTAAAATAACATACAGAATGTAACTAAGCTAGAGCACAATAGAATACATTTCTTTCCTTATGCATTGCAATGCACTTTGTTTCTTAGAGAAGATACATGTATGATATGCAATCATTGCTGAATATGAATATCCATAAGCCTCATCAGAAGACAGACCGTCACTGAATTTTTTTGCAAATATTTAGGCCTAATATTTTGCAAATATTAGCACTTAGGACTGTGCTAATTCAGTTTGTTTCTTCAGGGGCTTTTTAGCTCAGTTAAGTTCATTTTCCCTTTTCATATATGTATTCCTATATAAGCCTCTGCTCTACTACATTAAATTATTCCCCATCAGTAAGACTGGATACGTTTACTTTGGATCCCATCAGTGTAAGTACTCCAATAGGCTACAGTTGTTTGGGATGGACTGATGTATTGCTTTTTTCATTGAACTGAGACTCTGAACAATTTTTCTCCTGATGGACAATCTTGAAATCAAATGTGGAATTTCATATTAATTTATATGGAGAAATAGGTTCAGTAGTATGGGACTTGTATGAAGGACCAGCAGCCTTGCAGACTCCAGCCAAATAGATTTTGTTCTCTTTATGAGAGCAGTATGTACAGAATACAAAAGATTTTTTTTTTCTTATGAATGTGACAAAGTTAGCATGTGGGAAATTGAATGGTTTTGGCATGCAGGGAATCATGTTGGGTGCTCTCTTCATGATGGTGTTACTGGAATTGGAATTTTAGACTTAAAAACACAATGTGATGATGGGTTCATGACAATATAGCAAAGCAAATGTGAATTGGGACCAGGTTATTCACAGGTGTGGCCATAGTTAGTCAAAAGAAAGGTTCAAAGTTTAGTGTATCTTTGGATACACCTGAATTGGACACTTTTTAAAGATTGGATTCTGATCCACTTTACTTAGTTTAATTGAGAACATCTAGTTCAGCCCCCCAAAACAGCTAGCATAACATCTTCATAAGATGTTGAGACACTTCTAACATCCACCATAACCTTGTTTTCTTTTCCATTAGGCGGAAAGCACTAGAGTGAGAAACCGTACAAGCCTGGATATGAGAGAACAAGTACTACACTGAACAGCAGAATGATGATTGCTTGACCACGTGCAATCAAATTGTGGCTTGACCACCTTCAATCGAATTCCATGTATGCAAGAACTTGTAGATTTGGCTCCCAAATACCAATATCATTTTTATTTTTTTGCCAACTACAACTATGATTGCAATCACAAACCTAATGGAAAAAATTATACGTATGTACACACATACATATGCATGTGTGCGTATATATATCTAATAAAAATGAGTAGTTCCCGAGAATATATGAAGTAATTGCTTTGTATTACCTATCCATTAGCTTCTTATACCCATGACTAGTATATGTATTTTTATTCATTTCATAGGATGACCAAAATACTGTGTTTCCTTATCTACTTTTTCGCCAGTTCCTTTCTCCTGTCCTTCTGAGACACTCCTTCCTCTAACACTCTTGTAACTTTGTACAACATTGATACTTCTGCAGGGGTGATCCTTCTTTGTGATACAGTCATCTGCAGACTGCAGTTTGAAAGTAAAGCTGCTTCCTGAAAACCTTTTCAGCAGCAAAGCCGTAAGTCACTGAACTTGCAAGTTGGTCCCTAAGACAAGCAGATTCTCTGAAGGCCTCAGCAAATACAACTACACCAGGATACTAGAAACCTTCTCTGCAAGTGGGTAAGTCTAACAAAGATGACATTACCACAGAAAATTCCTCAGGGAAAGCCCCTACATGATGCATCAACACCTTTCAATAAGGTACAGTTGAAAGAGCTACAAAAGGTTCAAGTCACAAATTTCTTAATTGAAATTAAGTTATGATTTGCTTTAAAACACAACACTGTTGAGATCTTGGTTATCCCTCGTGTTCTTCTCTGCTGCTACTCTTAGAATACAAATCTAGGTGGAAAGATATATTTGTGTGATTGCCCGTCAATCAGTAGTTTGAACAATCTCAAAAAATCTCAGATGGTGGCACATTTTTAGACTGCCTTTTTAATCAGAAAGATTTTGACCAAACTCAACAGACAGAAAATTTGGCAATGAGTGCTGTAGGTGTGAACAAAATAAGCAGCTTGTCTGGGCAACTGAACCTACAATTCAGGTGTTGTTTGTTGACTACTGCTTGAAAATGCATGAACAGTGAGTGATAATCTGTACAGAGCTTTAGTATGTACCCTGTGTGTGCTGGATCTTGAAAGTTGGCTGTGTATTGTTGGTGCAGAAGATACAAAAGGAAAGTGCTCAAGCTGGAGGAATTAAATTTCTATAATTAGAAATTGTCTGTTAAAATTACATGCCACGTGGCAAGCCTATGGAACTTGGCATGTGGAGAGCATATTGGCAATGATTTACAATTAACTTCCATGTTGCAAATCACTCCTTAGCTGTTTTCTGTTATGAAATTTGGAGAGTTGTAAAATGCATTTGTGCTACTTTATTTCCTTTTGAAATGGTAATTACTACTGCTGAGGGGCAGTACTTAGTGCAGAAAATGAAGTGCGCAGCATAGGGAGGAACTTGTTTCTGAGGAATTGCTGAGAAATTGTAATGATATGAAAAAAGAGCTTTCCTGAAACACATACACACAAAAGAGCTTCATTTATGAAACTCCAACCAAATAAATAACAAAATAAAGTAAAACACAGTCTTTTTGTGCAAGGGACAGTATTCACTTCTTTGTTGCTGACTGCACTTTTTTCCCATCAAAGTGGGAACAGTGGATTGACACAGGGAAAAACTCATAAGCCAATGGCTTGAGGGAAATGCAGATGTATGGTAATGTGATAAGAATGCCCTCGAGTAACAGGTTTGAGCCAATGTGTTCGAAAATTATGAGTGTGCTTCTAACTACTAGCCCATTTTAGATACCTATGATAGAACAGAAAATGGTATGGCCCTGGAGAGCTACATGAAGTTTGACTTTTATATCAGAGGAGCAGAGGCTGTGCACTCTGAGTGGAGAGAACAGGTATGTTCTAATTAAGTGGCAGTAAGCTCCCCCTTACAGCTTCCCCTTTGATTGTGATTGTAAAAAGGACTGTGTTTATGAGTAGCTTTTATGGAAGGATGTATTAAGGAAAGCAAGGAATAAGGCTTCTGAGGTCTTAAATTTGGTAACTTGTGACAATAATCATGATCTCTCAGGTAATAAAGTAGGCTATCTAGCTCTAGTCCTCAGTTTAAAGTTAATATCTTTGAAAGCAAGGTGATTGACTGTAATTTTGCTCAGTGCTTTGCTGGTAGCAGTAAATAAAAACATATACAGCATTTTTCATCAGAAGTGTTGGAGTGCTTTCCACACCTTAATCAATTAATTTTTATGAGATGGTGGCATGATTATTTCCCTTTCCCTACTGGGGGAACTGAAAAGATCAGGGCATCCACCAGCAAGTATGCAGCATTTAGTACAGTGGCAAATATTGATAATGCCTTAGTCTAGAACTGTGGCTTTCCAGAATTATTTTATAGCTACATAGCTGAGACAAACAGTCATAATTCCCCTTTCATAAATATATTTGAGCCAGACTTTAGTCTCAGAAAGACAACAGACTAAGTTGATGCTGCTAGGGTGGTCCATCCTGATAGGAAAAGGAGCAGCTGTACTGGATCAGATAGGCGAAACAAGTAACTCATGATTGAGCTGCAGTGCAAAAAAGTAAAAGCAGGAAATGGCTCAGAACAAGAAACTGTCCAGGTACTCAGGGATGATGTTAAAATAGCGAGTGTTCAGCTAGAGTTGAGACTTGCAAGGATGTCAAGTAACTAGTTATAGGATGAGCCAGAAAAATGTGGGACTGCTGCTGGACGTGGCTGGTGACTTAGTACCAGCAAACGCAGCCCAGTTTGAGGTACTCAGCACCTTCTTTGCTAACAAGGTCTCCTAGACCTCTGTGCTTTGCAGCAGAGCTCTGGGAGGAGGAGAGGAGCCAGCAGCAGGCATAAGCTGAAAAAACTTGCAGTCAATACGGAAGGGAACTGGCTGTAGTGTTCTGGTAATACTCTCCCTGTTCTCCAAGCAGCCTAAGTGTGAAGCAGCAGGTGATGGGTACTCTGTGGGTGCTTGCACCAGCTTCAAATGACAAATGTTGACATAGAAAAGCCAAACTGGGTTGAAAGAGGGATGTATTAAACCTACTTGATAAAGCTGGGGCAAAAATGGACGCAACCAGTTCAGTTTAGCCAGGTTTTAATTTAGTTGGAAATATACAAGATCCAAAACCAGCTGATGATCTGTAAGCAGTGCATTTAATTAGCATCCTGTTGTCCAACAGTGATGAAATGCTCTGCTTTGCCATGAGAACATGTACAGCTGTTTTTTTCTACAAGTAAAGATAAAAGTGGCTAATCCAGCTGAGAACTATTACTGTGGAAAAATGGGGACAGTGGCTAAAACTTGAAGGTATTTATATATCTCTAACAATTTCAGTGGCACCTAGACACTTGCTATCTTAAAAACCTAGCTAATTACATAACAAATGAGACATTAATTTGACAGTTTTCTCAGGGAGAGAAAGCTGTCTATCTACTCATGCCTTTAAAAACAAGCACCTTTTGTGGTAAATAAAATTGTTGCCAGTACAATCGTCATCGTTTTGCAGATGATGAAATGGAAATGGAATCAATAGTTTTCTCAGTAGCACTGATATACATCAGGAGTGATACAACTAATTTTTTTCTCATATAATGAGAGAGTACAACTTCATCTCACATAGGTTAGGGACTTCACACAAAAGTGCAGGAGTCGTTCTGTAGATAGAATTTGAATTTTCCTATTTTTCTTGGACAAGTGGATAATTTTTCCCTTCTATTGTACACCTTTTAATCACAAATGCAAACAATTGTTTCTCCTCATTTTCTGATTCTTATAAACTCTTCTTAGCATTAAAAACTGGCTAGACTTTTAGAATTGTGACTAAAGCTGTAAACAGATTCTGGAGCATGCTGACACAAATGATGCATCTGTAGTTAGGAAAAGGAACTCTTTCCCATGTGTATAAATCAAGACAGTTCAATTTGTAGCTGCTTAAATACCAGTGGACCATCATTTGTTTTCACTTTGAATCAGGAACATAATGTACAGATGCACTTTGTTTTTCTTTGATACTGATTTTTTTTTTTTCCTGTTGAGGCCAGAATAAGAATTCTGGGAATAAGGTTCTTTATGTCCTTTGTGCTTTGGGAAGTATGGGTGAGTCAAAACTTCTACTTTCTTTGGGTTTTCTCTGAGTTTTCCTAATATTTGCCACATTACTGCTCTTGCATTTTGGATAATCTCAACATCTGATGCCTGAGGAAAATTAGCCACTGAAAAGCTGTGCAGAAACTGCAGGGTACATAGCCTGAGACAGCTCCTGAGACAATACCTGCATTTATATCTTACGGACTGAATAATATTCCTGGGATTAATGTCTCAACTCCCCAGTACTTCACATGTGCATATTTGTCTAAAAGCAAGATATTTTTGAGGCAGTAGCTGCAGGTTATCTAGGATTCTCACCCAGCTAGTGATTCTTTTGAGTAAACCATAATTATGATGGGAAAATAAAATAAATTACTTAGACCTACAGTGTAGGGTTTTGGATGTCTGTTGTTGTTGCTGTCAGAAACAAGCCATTTTAGCTCCAAAGAAATACAACTTCTTGAGAGACATTTCTCATCTGCTGTTTTTCAATCACTGAAGTATACAAGTATATTTGAAAAGCAAAGTTCTTATGATTATATCTGCTTTTACAAGTTTAGCTGTAATCAACAGACTAGGAACAGAGTGCACAAGTCATTTTATCTACATTATTTGTGGAGAATCTCTGAGAACACAGAAGTGCTTCTGACCTAGTTAAACTCCTGCTATTTTGAAAATGATTATTAAAAAGCCATCAATACTTCTCTGAGCCCACATACTCACTTGTTGCCCGGTAACCAGAAGGATGGAGCCTTCTTTCCCATGTACCACTTGCCGGTAAATGTGATCTAGAATTAAGAGTTCACTCCAGCAGTTCTGTAGCAACTTCATTTGGTCATCAACCTGTAAAGCAAACATGAACATTAATGGCGTTACGCTGGGAGTTATGTTTTACATCACACTGTGGAGTCACTAATGGACACTGGCTAACATGCCACTTCCTTCAGGCATCACGTGAACAGAAATGCTGTCAAAAGTTATTTGTCCACAAAACTGCTATTCTCAGCTGAACAAATAGGGCATTGCTGAAAACAGTATCTGTAAGATATATAGAAGATTTGCAGTTGATTACAGGAAGTTGATTCTAGGAAATCAGAACTATGGCAACGTTAAGCAAAGTAATACTAGTATTATAAGGTAATTACGAAACACTCATAGCAACAGGACATTATTTTTAGCCAAAAGCAAAAATAGCAGAAACAATGCTAACGTGAACTTTCCCGTACTCCCCATCCTTGAATCTCAGCTTTTGGAAAACAGAAGAATCTGCAGGTTCAAGAGCACTATTGCTGCAACAGGCCCAAGTCAGAAGTAGGCTCCTTGCAAAGGAAAAAGTGAAGAGGTGGTAAACATTGTCTCTAAGAATGATTGTGTTACTATGGAGAAAGAAGAAAACAGACACAAGGTGGGTATCTTCAGGTGTCACCAGCAGGGCAAGAAAGGCATGTACATAAGGCAGTAAGAGACTTATCACTGACTGCATTTGGCAATAGCAGGAATGTTCTGGGCACTCAGCACAAGCAGCCTACATTAAGGTTTTGGTGTGTTGGTATTTGAGATGTGCACATTACAGGATAACAAGGTGTCTCACTAAACTGATGGCAATTGCAACTGGACTGCATTCAGTTTTATTCACTTTATCCATGGAAAAATTATGAAAATTTGCAGTGACATGGGGAAAAAATGCACAAATTAGTGGAAGGACTTTGAATTTAAGTCATGGTAAACATCAATATCCTCTGCATCTGTTCTTACTGAACTTACTGATTTCTTTCCTAAAAAAAATGAAGTCTTTGACTTCAGACAGTCCTGGGAGAGTTAAGGGGTGCGTACATTAGCCTCGCTACAATTAATTGCGTGGTGTGGATGTGGTAATAGTATGTATACAGTTCAAAGAACTCTAAAAGCCTTCGTATATAGCAAATGCTGAACGGATTCAAAATTATATAAAATAGGAGAAATAAAAAATAAATTAACAAGGAGAATATTTTTAGAGGGCAGCTGCATAAAATTTCCCAGACAGAACTATTAAAATATTATTTGAGGAGTTCTAATTTGGATTGGTTTAGAACTTCATTTGATGATGGATGGGAAGCTGCATTTTTAGGAGCAATCTTGCATGAGCTTAAATAAATAATGCAATAGGTATTTTCAAGTGTTATCATCATTCATCCAATGATTTTTTTGAGCTTTATCCTTTCCAGCTTGTTTTCTTGTTGTGTGGTAGAAAAAGAAGTAACTTTTGTTACTGATGGATTTTCCAAGTGTCATCTATGAAAGCTGCCTGGTATTTTCTCCCTGTTTCCAGTCACCTGCCGTATGGCTCAGACTTCATCTTAGACGTCCAATTCTTTCTTTGACTCCCTTATTTTCCTTAACTTCTCTGCATCACAATCTTCTCCCAACTCTTCTTGTCCCAGTTTCTCCCCTTAGGTATCTGTATTAAATTATTCCTTCTCACTGGACTGTGCAAAGAAATTAAATCAGGATAGAAAGGGAGCGGGCCACTGTAAAGCCAGTGCAGGAGTACCTGTGTACAGCCCTTTCTCCCCCATAGCCTTCACTAGGCCCTACTCCACAGCTGTAACAGGTATCTATGCTGGGAAACATCTCATTCCTTCCACTGCTGGTCTGCCTAGAGGATGGCATTGTTTTGTGGTTTGGATTTTTGTTTGTTTGTTTGCTTGTTGTTGTTTTTGTTGGTTCTTCCAGAAATTAAAAAAAAATAAAATTAAAAAAATATATCCATCATTTCTATATCTAAATGTCTAGATACAGAAATTATATCTAGAAATCATATATCTATGCCAAAATGACATCTTAAGGTTGCAAAATCCACCACTGCAGAATTGTTTAATGCTTGTATTAAGATTGTCTGTTCCATTCCTAATTTGTTTTCCATTTGTCTTTGTTTATTACAGACACAAAAAGGCTGAACTGGTGATGGGTGAAACACTCTCGGTTCTGATAGTTCAAGAGTTTCACATGCTTTGGCTTTGAGGTACTAAGCATAATCTTTTAAAATATCGCCTACAGTTGTAGTTAATACTTGTAAGCTCAGATAACACCTGTAAGCCACATATCCACGGGCAATAGAGGTGGAGGATAGAAAGAGGTGTGGACTCTGTAGATGGATATATTACTAAGTCAGTGCAAAGCTAGTGCTATCACAAACTCAGCCTTGCTCCATCCCTATGCTGTCTGTACCCATGATAATTCATTTCTGTTCAGATCACAGAGCAAGGCTGATTCTGTATTAAAAGATCTCTCTTCCTCTGCCCACAATGTGTATTTGTCTACAAAAACATTTCAGCCAAGTGACTTGTTAGCTCAAGAGAGGGCTATAAATTACAGCAATGAAACACTCCCCCCCAAAATATGGTCCATGTTTAAAATAAGGCATTATTTGAAGGCATTATTTGAAATTTACAGGTTCTAGTACTCTTGCTTTTCCTTTTTTTTTTTTTTTCTCCCTGTGCAACAGTGTTACAAAAATCAAATAAATCATGCCAACATGATAATTTCATCCAAAATTAGCATTTCACACAAAGCTACCACAGCTTACATCTGAACAAAACAAGCTGTGAGACAGTTTAAACGTTCAACATCCATGTTGTAACAACTAATACCTGAATAAGAGGTCAAGCATTTGATTATATTATAAATGACATATTTCTGGCTAACCCATCTGTCTCAGCCACAGGCAGCAACTTTTGAAAACAAACTGCACTTTACAGGTCTGGCTTTCTGAAGGCCCCAACAGCAGCTAGTCTGCAATCAAAGCCTACCTCCCAAGCTTTATCATATCATTACTGAGACAGTGCTGTGAGAACAGTATGAGATGGCAAAATCACACAAAAAAATATGTTTTGCACATAGCCTGTTCCTGCTGTTCTACAAGACTCATAAAACTAGCAACAGCGAACATCTGCCAGTGGTTCACAAAATCTGCTCCCCTGTATTCACTGTAACTTAGCCAGTGAAAGCCTCTAAAATGGGTATCATAAAAAGCAAAATACATATCCAAAACATTGGATTCAGAAAACTATTAGATCCAGCTGCTTTTGCCATTTCAGGAAAGCTGGCAGGGCAGCAGAATGCTTCCCAGTTTTCACTGGGAAGAAACAGAGATGACCTTAAGGAGGGTCATGAATTACTGAAATGGAGGATCAATTACAGCCTACTTCTGAAAGGCATGTAGATGAGGAAAATCACATACCTTAACTCTGCTAACGCCTAGGAAACGGAAAATAGAAAACAATGTAGATCACTGAACAAACACGGTAACATAGCACATCTTACGTTAGAATCAGCTGGCAAACTTTACGAGGTGTGTGACTTCAGCCATAACACAAACACCCTTGTGTTTCCATGGCACATGAGTAACTGTGCATTATCTGGCAAAACAAAAAATCAGCCTTTGGCCATAGCAAGTATGTGCCTTAAACTGATCCTGGGGGCAAAGATGCTGAAATGGTGAGTGAATTCTTAAAAGGAAGGTACTATGCGGAAAATGCACCTTGTGGACTCCAGTCTCGTGTGACACCAGAGCACTCTAGTCCTCCACTAACAAGGTGAGCAGGAGAAAAGGTAAGATTGTGTCGTCATGATAGCTTAGTTTCAGTCTGGGATTTTCCTTTATAATCAACATCATTTTCAATCATGGTAAATATTGAATTAGAAACAAGCCCCAGAGCTTGTACTGGTGGCTAAACTTTGAGGCTTTTCAGCTTGTGGAGATCTTTGAGAGTACCCTTTGTCCCTACTACTGGGAATGATTATAAATAAAAATTGATCATCATATAGCCAACAACTGTCCACTACAAGAATACTCCCCAGATTTGCAGCTGCTCCCTGCCATAACAGACCATTGACACAAGGATAATGTAACCAATGTCTTACCTAAGCAAGCTGTCAGATGAGATACCCATTTGACAACTATCTAGCCTCAAGCAAAAGTGAGAGTGAATACTGTGCCCAGATGGTTAAATTTAGGTCCTGTCTGGTCTGTGGCAATTAAAAGAAGACTCTTATCAGTGGAGACAATATAACTGGAAATTGTTGCTGATGAAATGGTGTATAAGGAAAGATTTGAAGGAAGCTAAAGGGAGAGTGTGTGACTTGAAATAAGGGATCAATTCCAGCACACAGGGTGGCATGAAAGAGTAATAATGTTAGGAGTATGAAAGGAGTAAAGCATTACACTTGTAAAACAGTGGCTGAATAACAAGGGAAGTAAAGAGAGTGCTTAAGAGGAGGTTTTAAAGGAGGGGACAAGGAGGTTGTGTGGTGAGAGAAGACATAAGGGAAGTTGGATGTCAGGTAAAACACTGAAGGTGAAGGTGATGAGATGGGATATTATGCAGGCTTAATGGGATTGTGTGAGAGTAGATGATGCTGCTGGGGTAGAGAAAGAGTAGGTACTTTGTCAGACAAGCGGAGGATGGCAGTTGTCACCAGCAGAGATGAAAATGGACATGTGCATTGACCAGTCTTTTAAGTAGTAGGAATACATGGGTGAAGCAAGGGGTAGCTTTCTCACAGCGTTGTACATGGCAGTAGGTAAATCCTACTTCCTATATGAAAATCCTATTCACTTGTGCTTACAGCAAGGACAAAGAAGCATGTCAGAATTTGGAGTCATTCATAACCTTGTATCTCATGCTGCTTGGCCTACTCGTAGCATATGAGTCATAAGCTCATAAGGAAAGTGTTTCACAAATGGTCGTTGTCGCAACCACCTCTGTGCTGCCTGCCAGCTCCCTTGCTAGCCAGGATCAACTCACGTAACAGCATGGTCTGTTCTGCAAAAAAGGTCTCCCAGATTCTTGAGTACTGGAAATATAACTAATAGGTTTCTGAAAAGAGAAAGAAATGTTTCCTGAAGTCCACTGACCCTTTTTCCCTGAGGTTTAATAGGACCATGGGGCCTCGTGGCACTATAATACTCTTCCATGTCCACTATGAAAGACTTGTATAGCATTGCTCAAATGCACGCTGTTACATGTCCAGACACAGGTCTGAACACAGATTCCCTCCGCGTGCCCAAGTTCTCCCTGCAAGCTGGAGTTACAAGGTGACTTTAAATCACTGTTCTGAGTTCTCTGCTGGCAAGGATTAGAAAACAGGCACGTATTAGACCACATTTAGATACAACTATTGGTTTGCATCATTTATCTTCCACAATACAATGCAATACAAGCCACGTAGGATATTTCCGGGGGTGGAGGAAATAGGTTCTCAGCTTGAAGTGCGAAGTTGTAATCCTGAGCGCTGCGGTGACACGCGATCTCGTGGTGGGACAGAAAGGTGGGCTGGTGGCCGGGGGGTCGCGTTTGCCTGCTAACGCTGGCCTCCCACTCAGCTGGGCCCCAAGCTTTCTCTAGGGGAATGACTGCAAGGCTGGCAGGCTCACGGGGCCTCTGTGGAAACAGCAGCACCCAAGCCCACATTATCAATTGCAGTTAAAAGCAGGACTTATCTCAGAAATGCTGGTTACTCATCTGAAAAACTATTTGTGCTGATGTTATAGATGAGGAAGGCCAGTGCAACACAAGAGTAGTATTGTTGTAGAGTGTATGCTTCCCACAGCAGGGGATGTTAATCATTATAGACTTTTGTTTTCTCTGAAGAACAACATTGAAAATGCCAAATGGTAAAATGAAGAATAATGTGTATGCTTTGCTGAAATGCTTCTTAATCTTATCAGAACCACACTGTATCTTTCTTTTAGGAAAGTGTTTCACAATATTTAGCATACAGGAACCAACAACCACAGATTTATTGAAATTTTTGTTTTGAAGAGGTATTTTCAGCCTGGCACTTGATGAATTACCTGTTAAAAGTTTCAGGGTCATGCTTTTTTTTTTTGTTGTTGTTGTTGCTGCTTTAAGTTAAATATTTTCCCTATAGTTATTGCTGCAGGTTCTGCTAAACAATGCTCTCACCTTTTACCTAGTCTATACCCCTGTCTCTGAGAAGTTGGAGAATCCTTTTTCATCTTCATTTGCATCAGCTAGCACTATAGCTCTGGGCTTTTCTGCTACTAAAAATTTAAAAGGGTATCTAATGATTAAAACAAAAAATACGATGATTGAAATTTGTGTGATAAAAATGTGTTGGATTCAGCTGAATTGTTTTTACTTATGCTTCTAAAAGGGAGTGCCAATGCCACTTTCAAATTCTACGGCCATTGAATAGCCATTTCCTAGTGAATATGAAGCGATTAAACATCTGTCTGAATTGTTCAGCCTACAGCATACAAGTTCAAGGGATGGTTGAACTTCCTTTCAAATGTATTTTGGAGATCACTGACAAGCCATTGCAGACATACAGCTTGAGTCGATACTTCATTTTCTTATGCTATAGTGAAGCAAATCGCCCCAAATCAAAGTTTTATATGACAAGTTCATTCCAGAGGCTAATTTTTACTACTGAACGCGTACGTGGTTTCCAAATCATTACATGGGTAAAAAAGGATTTGGACTCTGCAGATGGGTTGCTGCTAACAGTGGGAAACCTGTGCAAGGTTGCTGTCAAAAGCAGCACATGGTAGCCAATGCGGTTTTAAAAGAAAATGCACAAAATTTCAGAATCAGTGAATGCCCTAATTAAACATGATTACTGTCTATAACCTCAGTAATAAATGCTGCAAAGTTCAAGAAAAAATGATTCAACATTAACTACGATCGTTCCAGCTCTTTACTAGAAACCTGTGTTATACAAAATTGCCTATTCTACATGAAAGCAGGGAGTGAGCTTTCCAAGCCCTGGTTGCATTAGATGGCTGTCCTGTTGCTCTGGTTAGACGACTGTCTAGCTCTAGTTTGAAGTGAATATAAAACATGCTAGAGTTTGGTAGCAATCTACATTTTTTTCATGATTTAAAAATGAAAGGAATATAGAAATATTCCAGTGTGTGCCTCTTCCTGCTCCTTTATGGCATATAAAGAGGATCTTATAAAGATGCAATTATACTCAGTATGTGCCTGCGCCTGTGTGTGCGTGTGTGTGTACACTTCTGCCTTCAGTAACTTCTGAATCCATCAAACCAGTGTCAGCTAATTTCAACAGAGAGTTCATGTATCCAAGACATTAAATTTCTATGTGCCTTCCAGGAACCAGTATCCAGACAGAGGAAAGTAAGTGCTAAGTACCGCCCTGAAGGAAAGACTAATAAGCTCGGCCTTTTTGCAACATCAGAGAACCCAGAGAGGACTAAAATGTTTCATTAATTCCCTATTCATAGCACTATTAATATTTGGAATATCAAGCAACTTTTTACTTTGTTAAAGGGCATAAATAAGGAATTTGTAGCATAAAGCAGCGTTATATCTTTGAACATCCCCATGCTTCTACCCTTCCACAACTTGAAGTGACTAGGTAGTGCCCACGCTCCGGGCGGCATGGGGTGTTTCCTGCTTAGCGAACGCCCACGGGCAGAGTGATGGCTCTGCAATATCTTTTCTCCTCGTGTGCCCCTGGCCGGCTGTCTAAGATCACTGTGAAAGGGGATCACACCCGCCATGACCAGTCACTTCCCAGTTTCAATGTTCACCTTCTGACTAGTCAAAATACTTCCATAAAAGAAACAGCCTCAAGCACCAGTCCACAGCACTCTTGCAGGAATATAACACAACACACATGGGTCTAGGGGCTCACACTGCTGAAGAGAGTATGGGCAAGCAGCAAAAGGTGATCCTACTAAAGAATAAGACCTCTCTTCTTGTATAGGTCTTCAGAATCTGTTTGGAGTCTATCCCACTCTATGAAGGGGAAAGTAAACAGCAAATCTCAGTTCTTCAAACAGCAGATGAAAGGGCTGTTACTATAAACTTTGTGTGTATATATTATACAGAGCACAGCAAATGAAATGTAATTTTTTTTTTCCTTTTCCTGAAAACTATGTGTATCTCTGTGCAAACTGCATGATACTTAGTGTTTTGCAGTCAGCATTATTTCTGATGAATTATAAATGTGTTTTTCTCAGGTTCTTTTTTGGATCATTTTTTTAAAACTGAAAATAAGGAAAGGATTTCTTTTTAGTCCAAGTGAAAATTTTGCTTACAATGCAATGTTTCTTCCCTGTCAAAGTGAATGCAAAGCTAAGTAAAGGGGAAAATTATTCTTCTCAGCACCTGTTTCACAGGGTGAAGAAGGAGATGTCTTCTTCATGACTGGATCCATAGAACTGATCTTCAAAATCCTACTCCTGTGAGTATCTGTACCAGTGTTATTACAATATAAGTTTGTGCATAGTTGGGTCTAGAACTTAAAAAAAATAAAAATAAATCATTTAATGCTATGTAGTTTGTGTAGCAATTTTGACAGTAAAACTTTTCCCTTGAATTACTCCAGAAATACTTCTGTGTTTTCTGGTATCAACAAACTAAATTCCAAAATGTGCTGGGCCAGATTCTTAAGTCTGAACTTGCATGGACACCAGTCCTTTGACTTCTGTGTAAACAGAATCAGGATTAGGCCCATTCAATTCATCATTATCGTTATGGGTCTGATCTGCATTTTAGGATGCACAATGATGTTCTCTGGGGAATGAGAAGACAAGACTGAGTCTAGTAAATTTTAAAGAATGGATGGTGAATTTATTTTCAATATATTCAGTGAGCAGTTTCACTCTATTGTACAGCAGACTTCAATTAAAGTCTCTATGATCTTCTCCGAGTCACAAATATTATAGTATTATCTGAAAGGATTTCTAATATGTAGTATTCCTTTCCTGTTTGATGATTTATTGGATAAATTATCATGTCGTTTTTCTTAGAGCTACCCCATTTTTCTACCTGACATTTATTCCAATAGTTTATATGTAAACTTTACCTCCTACATTAACTCTCATTTGTAAAATTTATTAGAAAACAGCAACATCAAATCTCGACAGAGATCAATACAACACACAGAGGTGCATTAATAGTGTAAATTATTAAAATCATAGTAATAAATAAATTTATTTTCTCCAGAATAAATATTCTATTTAAACTCAATCAGCTAAGTATAATATGGAAAAATATTTTTAGCTTGTGACACGAGAGACATGCTAATTTCAGAAAGAACCTTTAATATGGTAACAGGCAGGCAGAGCAGTCTCCCAACACACAGGGTCATGTTCTTTCAAGTGCTGTATGCCCCATAACGCTGTTTTTTGCATGCATTAACACGAGAGTTACTTAAATTGGCTCTCATTTAAATTACACTATGTGGTTCCCCCCTTGTTTAATAGCGTTTGCATTTCTTTATTTCCAGTACAGCTCTTCAAGGGGGTATGGGCTATAGGGAGAGGGCAAGCCAAGAGAAGTATAATCTTACTCTTTTAAAAGGTGACACCTACAGATGTTGGTTTGTGTGCACAGCACTGGACTATGTGCCCAGTTACACTAATGGGAGTATGCAAATCATCTTCTGACTTCATACCTAAAAAGCAATTACTGTAAAGTTATAGCAGTGTAAATGAGAGAAGGAAAAATTTCCATTTATGTGTTAGTGATACCCAGGGCTGAACACTGAATAAACCATGCCAAATCTAATACATTGGATCTTACGTACCATTTCTAAAAAATGCTGCATCTGAAGGCACAACTAATTTTTGTTCTGAAATTAACGTCTTTTTAATGTGTATAGTAACATTTTATTTTTATTTTATTTTGCTTTTATTATATTGGTAATATTTTCTAGATTAAAATATGTCACCATGTTAGCTCCTATGGAGATCCCTTCGCAATTAAGGTTACACTGATACTATTTGTTTGCTTGCTTATAATCTATTTTATATATATATAACACTATATTGGGTATAGAAGAATTGGTTTTATATTTTAAATGTTCATTATCATTTGATTACACAGCATTTCAATCTTTTTCAGGAACTAAAATACGTTGTTCCATTTTACTTTTCATAGTCCTTCCTTCTGCCCGTATTTGAATCACCGAAACATATGGATCCGAAGTCTCAAGACAGGGAGCTATAGTGTATTACAGGACAGAAAGTCACCTATATTACACCTTTGGCAACAGAAGCTGGTAAAGCACTGCATTTGCCACACAAATGTATTTCACAGTGTTTTCCTGTTTTGTAATCAAACTGCCGAGAAAATAACAGCGAAAGCAGTAAGAAATCACAAGAAACAGTGTCTTCAGACAAGATGTGAAAGGAGATGGTATACTGATGAAGAAAAAATACAGAAAGGTTGTCTTACATCCCAGGAGCTGCAGCAGTAACAGTAAGTCACTGGGGCAGAGATGAAATGAGAAAGAAGATGCAACGATAAGGGAGAAAGTGACAGAATGTTCAGCATTAGGAATGGGGGTTGTCATGTACTGAACTAGTACCTTTCCGATTTGAGAGAAAAAGTCACTTAAAAACACTGCCAAAGGAAGCTGAAGTTATACAAGCACGCTGTGGAGAAGTAAGAACCAGTGAGTTAGTGTATATAGGAGTGATCCAAAAGACTTAGTGCTTCTCTCTTCTCTTTACATCTTAAAAGCATTGCAGGAGGCTCTCGGCATGCAGCTACTACCATCTAGCTAAATTCTTTCAACTCTGAACAGCATCTACGTGAAAATTAGCTCCTTTTCCTGAAAAATTCAAGTGTAAAAGAGCAGAAAGAACCATGCTATTAAAATCACAGGAAGTGTTGATTGAATGAATGTTCAAGGAATAGTGTATTAAAATGTTTTTTCCATTTATCCCTTTATTTGGCATTGTTTCATTTATTCCCACTTCCTGTTTCCTGTATTCTAATTTGGAAATCTCTGAAGTGTCATTAAAATAAGGTTGTCACATCTCTGCCCAGGTCCCATACAGACATTAGCACTGCAGTTAGGATTAATATTAATGTTTTTTTAAAGATATGGGGGTTGGGGGTTGGACCCTATGGATGATCTTTCGAGGTCCCTTCCAACCCTCTACAGTTCTGTGTGATATCCTCGAAGAAGCTGTTTTTATTTGGGCTTCTTCTTATGTTGGTAAGAGGAGTTTTTGCAGTACAGAACGTGGAATGAAGAGAAACTTTACAGGTAAAAATGATTGTGGACTGGTGAAGGAGGCAAGCACAGCTAAGCAAGCTGTTTTCACAGCTGGACACTTATCAGGTATCCAAATGCTGAGTCTCTAAACTGGGTTCCTAAATATCTGCATGCAAAAGATTAACAGTGCGTTTAAGAAAAAGGGAGAAAGTCTGAGCATCTAATTTCTTAGCTTTTTCTTAGCTCATTTCTGGATGTCAGCTGGGAGGATGAACAACAAAATCAGGTTGCTCTGATTACTTCCCATTCACCCATGAGTGCACCATATACCACAACTATGAAAGTGAGGTTTCAGTCAGACTGGAAGACTCTGGTCAATGGGCAAGGGTTTGTAATAAAATGGCATAATTTTCTTTTAAAAAATAATTTTTTACACCATTTGTGTTCAAACGTCTAGCAATCTGCTATTAATCTATGTCTGTGTACCCGTTATTTTGTTTTGTAATTAAGTTTGAGTTTAATTTCTGAAGATTTACCATGACTAAAATATTACTTTGATACCCAAATAAAACAGGAATCATTCATCAATCACATATTTATCCCAGATTTATTAAAGGAAATTGGATCGTAACACTGTCTATAACATCTCATTTCTAGGTACATTAGAACTTATTTTTTAACATGGCTCCATAAGTCTGTATCAGGGCAATTTTCATGGTATATAAAATATCTTGAATGATTTAGAAATCTAAGTTAATGAAAGATTATACAAATATTCAGCATCATGTCACTGACAGTTAATGGACTGAATTCCCTCTTTGACTCTTTTCTTTATTTTTTTTAAAAACTAATCTGCCTGAGGATATGTTTCTTTTAGACTACAGGGTCTTTAGGGAAGGTACTGACTATTCCTATGTTTTTATGCAGTACCTGTTTGTTACCATAAATCTAATAGTAGAAAAGGATTGCCTGACTGTGTGAAGCATGCATGGATGTTTCTCTGTAAATATGATTTTGTATGACTTCAAACAGACAGTCTACAAAATAAATCCAGAATTTCCATTTAAACAATGCAACAAGATATTATCGGTCAAGTTCACTATTTTCTTTCATAAATATAAGCATCAGCATAACAACACAATGAGAACTTTTTCCTCAGTATTTTTTTATATTGTGGCATAACTAAAACCTGACACCCTATGCAACACCATCCTAGGTATGGTATCATATACCACCCTGAGATTGGATGGTATATAAAAAAATATTTTATTATAAACATCTTTAAGACTAATTCAACAATTCATATGCAGATAGAAGTACAAAAATGCCTGTGCTTCAATAGAAGACTCGAGGAGCAGGTCCTTAGTTTGTATTGCTTTATATCTATGAAGACTGATAATGTATTTTTTTAAGTAGAGCCTAACACGAGCCAAATTCAGCTTCTGGTGACAGCTCCTTTTATATTCCCTCTTGCATGAGCAAACACACCACCAAAGTCCAATCTACTGTGTCAAATATATGCATTTTGTAAATATATGACTATTTGATAAATGGAGTTGACTCCTTTTTTTTTTTTTTTTTTTTTTTTTCTTTTAGGTTACTTCTAAAATGTTCGTAGTTTATTTTTAGCTCACATGTTGCATGCACATTGCCCCTTTCTCCAGTGCAATGCGCATATGAAGTTCCCTGAGGTGTCCGAACTAGATTCACTGTGAGTACTTCTCCAGTATATGCAATTAAAATGTAATTCATTTCTAGATATCATCAATATTCTGTCATAGTATAAGGGGAATGGACTAGATGACCCATGAAGTCTATTCCTACCCTCATATCTATTACGATTACCTCATATTAGTTAAATTGTATTTTAAGGTCACTTATATGCGCTAGTTCCCTTTACGCAAATATTTGGCACTTAACTCGTCGTTCATGTCTCTTTCTTCATGCTCTGTTTATAAAGGATTCAGTACAGGTAGAGCATCAAATGAAATGAAAACCTGATATTTTGTTGTAAATAATTCATAAAACAATGTTATGACCCTTATTCCCTGTGAGTCATCCACATAATGAGCCACCCAAATGAAGCAGTGAAAACATCCACTTCCCCTGCCATGGGTGTGCCCTGACGGGCTCCTCAGGGTCAGAAACCCATCAATCTCTTTTCACACATGAGCTAATCAATTCAAAGAGGGAAGTGCCAATGAGCTATTAGATCAATATGGTGAAGTATGGAGATTGATCTTATCCCACAGTGACTGCATTAACAGACTCGTCAGTGTGACCTCTGCCCTGCAGCACGCATTATACAGGATTGCAAGTCTGATATCTGAATGAAGACCTCAGGTCACTGCTTTTAATAATCTGCTTTGCTGAAAGAATTAAAAGTAAATCTGAAAAGGGATGACTAATGAAAATACGAAGGGCTTTCTTCTCTAGTCTTGGAATGCTTGCAGAAATCATGCCAGCTTTTCACAGCTACCATCAGCATCAACTGTCTGGCACAGAAACTGCTCAACTGTGCCGTGCTAAAATCAGTTGGTTTAAAATCATGTGAAATACAGCCACTGACACCTTGCTCTCCTGCCATGAAAAAAAATAATAAATTGAACACAAAGCCATAAGAAGCATTAGCTGTGTCTAAATTGATTCAAGTCTTTGGTGTGTTACTCTAGCTGTTGTCCGTAGGTTTGTGCCTGGTGCGCCGTGCCAATAAGCACACGGAGTCTCTCTGTTTCCTTATTTTCTCAGCTAAAAGACTACACAAGCTATAGAGAGACTACACAAGCTACAAGCCTCCCTATTTTCTTCAACTTCTCCTTTTATTTATTTTTTTTTCCCTCAGCTTTGGGACTACCTAGCTGGTTTACCTGAACTGCTGAACTGCCAGATCCAGAGCTACATTGGAGCCCTAATGCCCTGAGGCATCTCTCAGGTGAGGGTGGAATTCTACCTGTCTTCACAAGGCCTGTGTACACCCTACAACACCATCCTGTCCCTTAATTGACCCATGCTGGTAAGTGCCACTAACTTTACAGGACGTCTCTGCATGAAATGACTGCACGTAATACTCTAAGCAACTATGCCAGGCCGTCCTGTTATATAGACTAATCTTTCTGATATACAGTTTCAGAGATGCTGAACAAAACTACACTTTGTTGTCTCAGAACATGACATTCATATTGTTAATAATTTTAAAGCCCTGAATAATCTCATTGCAATGAAATATTTATGTATAAAGCACATTTTAATACTGTATTTTTATTATACCGAACATTTTTATTGTACAATGTATAATTGAATCAATGAATTAGAAGAAGGTTACTAAAAAAGGATTAATGTATTTTTAATGAAACTGAATGATATAACTTCTGTTATTCACTAAGAATAATGGCAGATCTATCAGGTTTGTATAGATAAGAGCTTTGTGAGTTTATCTGAAAGCCCACATAATGCTTCTCATTTAACTGTAACCTAGAAAAACAGATTTAGCAATCCTATTCAGGTTTCTAATTCATTGTTTATTTATATGAACTCTTTTCCGCCTTGTGATCAGATCACCTGTCTAATCATGGAAATATGAATCTCTTTAGCAGATACATCTATTTCCAATTGTAAAACATTTCTTGAAACAATGCTCTTTCAATGTCTAAATGGAAGAACCGAGATAGCCATACAATACCAATGGGAAATGTTTCTGAACTCTTAGGTTAATAGACAGGGGAACTGGTGAGAACTTTCTACACTAATAGTGAGAATGCGGACATTAAACTGTTCACATGGCTCGATTCCCTAATTAGCCCACTAGCCTAAATTATAAATACTTTCCAGGTAGCAACCACTGTGCTTAAAAATATCCCGGTAGAAAATCCTTCTATTAATATAATGCTGTGATTGAAATTCTAACAGTACACAAAATGTTGTACTGAAAATTAAAACAGTAGTTGCAAACTTAGCTTGGAATCCTATACGTTTATTGTGTTCTTTACAGTATAGTGTTTCATTTTCGATTACTTTGTAACAGATGTAAAAATAGATAATAAAAATGTATATTAGAACAAGATATATGTATTGCAGAGGAGGAACTTTATAATGCCACCCTTAGAAATATATTTGCATTCTTCCATGTGAGGCATGTAACTGAATTCCTTTGAAGAGATTCTGCTATTTCTTCCATCTTTAAGTAGACACTGAGAAAGGGTATATGCATACTATATTAATGCATATATTATACAAGATGCTGTAGTATTGCTCAAGAACTTTGTTGTGTGAATTTTGTAAGACCACATAATTCAGTGGTGAACCACAATTAAATAAATCACACCACCAAAATAAGCATACCATTTTTTCTACTGCTGTGGTGGGATTTTTGCATCATTTTTTTCCCCAATTAAACTAAGGGATATTCTAGACATGCTTTGGATTTAAAAGTTTTTTTAGAATTCAGGTACTATATTTGCATCTTTCCACTTGTAAAGCAAGGAACTTAATACACATCCAATAGAACAAGCCTCAGGAGGCATTTGATTGAGGAAAGCACTTTCCATGTTTCTTGAAGCATTTGTTGTGATCTTACTGATAAGAAGTAGAAGTTTACGTATTTTCACTAAAGTGAAGGTGATTCTTCTGAATAGGAGCAAAGGAAAGTAAACTTATAGCATACGCAGAACTAAAATACTTTTTCCATAAATAATAATATATTTATAACACTCAGTCTTACACTCAGAAGTGCTAGAAGTAAATGCTGCATCCCAGTGGAAAGGTGGTTTGTTTCCCAGTAAAATAACACAATTTCTAGTCCTGTTATTTTATCAGACAGATAGGTTTTTAACTACTAGTAACAAATGAATGAGTTTTTTCTGGACTTCACAATCAAAGATTTTGTTTTATGATTTTTTTATCATGGGCACAAAATATAACATTTCTGGAGTAAGATGGGTGCTTTTACCCTTTAATGGCAACTACATGAAACTGGTCAGGAATATAAAGAATAAAAATATATATTGGTGGTAGAGTTCAAATAAGGTCATGAAGTTGATGATAAATACAGTTTATCTTAGAGTTTTGCCATTTACCTCATAGCTCCCCAACTCATAACTGCAATATCCCTGCACATGTGTTATCAACAGATGCATGTGTCTGGTGAAGGAATATATGGCTGCACTAGGGATGCTTGTTAGTGTCATGTATTTTGGTGGCTGTTATTTCATCTGTGTACAAATAAGTGATACACATTATTTTATAATCAATGAAACTTCTCACTCATATGTCTATGTAACACAGGAATGGATTTTTTTAAAACCCCACTTTCTGATTTCCACTGTAAGCAAGTGCCTACAAGCAGAGAACATTCATGAAACTTTAAGAAAAAAAAAGATGATCTTCTGGGTAAGTACAATAGATTGAAAATACATGCCTAGAATGGAAATGCTTCTTTTGCCCCCACAGAATAAATAATAAATGCTTTCCAGGTAACGACTGCAGCTCTGTTGATAACATATATATTAATAAATTAAAAATGTCTGTAGATTGACAAGTGTTTTGTGGGCTTGTACTGAAAAGCCAACAACTAATTATGAAAGCCTGACTTGACTAATCAATTATTCAGATGAACATTAGGTGCCTATTATATGTGTAAACATGGGAATTATATTTCCCCTAAGTAACTTTCTAAAATAATGAACCCAAAACATGCAAATTTGAAATAGAAGGAATTGGCACTGTTATGCCCTTATTGCACATGCAGACCTCCCACTGAATTATTCAGGGAACACTGAACCGAGAGCCTCGGTCTTCTCACTCTGCACAGCACGGCAGTAGCAGCACATGCCACGTTGTATTTGTTATGCATGTAATATTGATTTAGCTCGTTCTTGCTGGTCATGTTTCAAATTCATTTCATGTTTAGGAGGTAGGGGAAAGGAGAAGTATCCCTGGATTGCTATTTGCGATATATTTTTACGCCTGTTGAACACAAGATTATCTGATAAATTAATAATACCATGGCCTCTGTGTGCTGGAAGAATAAGCCTTTGAAAAGGAGCACAAGTGAAGTAATAAACTCTATTTAGAAAAGGTTTATATTTGCTTGATTCCCCATCTCCTGCCTGTAAAGAATGGGTGCTAGTATTACAGAACAGATTCACTAGTGTTTCATTTAATTTGCGAGGCACTGAACACAATAAGGTAATGCATAATTGTTCTTTGCAAGTAGAAAAGACCACACTCTTAAACAGAATACAGCAACAGGGAAACCAGAAATAGATGTGACCAGACACCTGCTGACAAACAGTGACAAATCCCACTGACACTGCAGTGACCCCCAGTTAGTCAAAATTTAATTAAGGGGTATAATTAAGTCAGTGGAACAGAACACTAATGAGTGTTGTGGTTTTTTTTTTTTTTTTTTCCTTTTTTTTTTTTTTTTGATACGGGTAATTACACATAAGAATACAAAGTAAGCTAGGGCCCTCAATGTATCATTGAAGCGAACAGTATAGAATGACAATCAGAGCTTTAAGCACTCTTTCTGTTTATTTTTCCCCCTTTGCTAGAATAATGCAAGCTGAAACAACACAGCTCTAGTCAAGCATCTGTATACATACTAGCAAATGCTACTAGCCCAATCCTGCGTGTGCAGCGTGTCAGTAACATGACCTTGGTGGCCCAGTGCACACCAGTAAAGTGAGGCGTGCGTGGCTTTGCTGGGTTCTGCCCGTCGCTGTGTTTGCATGTTCGTACCGCGCAGAGGGCATGCTGCCTCACTTCCTAGCAAGTGACATTCTGTTCCTATTCAAGTAACATCCTCTAGATTGCATTTATCAAGTGTGGTTATTACAGAAAGCAACTGATTACAGGGAAGACACGCTACAGATCATCCCCATGATTGTCTGCCTGTTGGGTGCAATACACCTTTATAGTCAAACAGCAGAGTTTCTTACGGCAGTGCTATTTTATGCCTGATCTAGTTCTCTGGAATTTATCTCTAGGCAGTTGAGTGAAATAGCTGAAATATCTTTGACTATGTGATATTTGCTTATATTTCAATCATGAGAATATTGTAAAGTAGATTTACTTGACCAAAGTGTTAAACTGGGATGGAAAACATCATCATGAATAATGACGATGTTGGTAGGGACAAAAAAACAACTTTCCTACGGTCTCTAAGATTTAAAGGAATGCCTGTGTAGTTCGGGGCCAGCCCTCTGCCGGGATTACTCTATCTGCTCCCAGCTGGTAGCCTGCAGTTCATGACAGCCTTTTATCCGTTATCAAAGCAACAAGTGGAAAAGCAGATCCTCCTGACTGAACACTCTGTTCAGTTCTCTCAGTAGAATTTCTGCTTCTAAATCTTTCCTTTTAACAAGTCCTCAGATTTCCTTCCTACTGCTGCAGTAGACACTAAATATGTCTCTCAAGTCTTTAGCTCACTTGTCTAACTTAAACTCCACAGGACACTAAGGGAAGAGAGAATAATTGCATTACAACAGGACATTTTCTACAGGGACTGACTGAAATGCAGCATGCTCCTGATTCTGCTCGCACTGAGGTACTGTGGGTTTAGCAGTTGGGTTCAATGACAGCAAAACCTAATTACTCAAATAACATGCTAGTGAAACAACACTTCAATTACAATTTCAGACTGAGACATGAGGTAGGCTTAAATTTAAATCTACTAACACAATTTATTTATGTAAGTGCAAATTCTACAATGAGAAAAGCAAAGCACACTATATTGAATCTTGTTATACTGTGCTTTCTTTGTTTTTTTTTTAGTGGTATGCCTATAGGAAAAATAAAAAAGGTAAAACCAGGAGATATTTAAATATAATTCATCTTGAATTCTTTCAAGCAAAATATATCCACTGAAACTGAACAGTTACTTGTTATTAAAACAAATCTAAATGAATATGTAGTAAAAATATACACCCCACTTTCCTTAAATCATGCTGTCATCAAGTAATGGGTCTTAGAAATGCAATCCTATAACAGTTATTACAAGTATATTTATAAAATCAAAGGAACAACTTGGTTAACAAACTGTTAAGTAGGGTACATTAAACCATAAAGTACGTTAAGTGTTTCTAATTCTTTTTTAAACTCTGTTTTTTTTTTTTTTTTTTTTTTTTTTTTTTTTTTTTTTTTAACCAGATTTTCTGTGACACCTTGCGGTTATGCTGGGACTGAGGATGCTGTGGGAATGCCAGCTGGGTGGTGCATGCAGAACTCGCTCCCTCTCTGAACCGGGCCTTTGCCACCAGGCTGCTCCACTCACGCTTGGCTGCCTGCTCGAACCATGCATGGCACATCGTGCTGGTGCCGCATCCCTGCCAGTTACACCCTGCGCTGAGCACAGCCCTACTGCAGCCAGCAGCATCAGACCTATGCACCTAACCTTCCTCATCTCAGCCCATTACAGATTTTCAGCGTGTGAGAAGGCATTATCTGGCCCTGGATCCTCAGCAGCTTGGCTATGAAGCAGCCAGTAGCATTTAATTTTTTGGAGGTGCCTAATGTAACCACTGTGTTGAGGACCTTGATAAAAGTGCATGGAATCACTACTCTTGTTCTTTCCTATGAGCTCAAGCATGTGAAAACCCTTGTGAAAACAAGATATACTAAGAGAGGTTGTAAAAATCACATACATGATTTTCCTGCTTTTATCTTTACATGGGCATGTGTCAGTGTAAAAGAGCAGATTAGACAGGCCGGCTTCCGTCTGGGCTGTAGACACACGTATGCATAATTGATTCCTGACATCTTCTTCTCCCCCACGCTCTCCCCGCGAGGCCACCCCTGTCCAGCTATGTATGAATGAACAGAAGTGTCTTTCATCCCCCACTTGCCTCGTGGTTCAAAAGGAACTACGAAAATAGCAGCAACAAAAATCCAGCAGCCTGCCAAAAGGCCTGCACACGTCCCATTCTTAAAGGCATGTGAAAGGTTGGAGAGCTCAGCAAAATTTTTATGTACGGGAGCAGGCCCAAGGAAAACTCACACGCCATAACCAATTGTGGACAGAGGATCATCTATCAGCAGACAAATGCAGGAACTCCAGAATGTCTCTCCTCAAATGAAATAATATATCTTTGAAAGCCAATGCCCGTTTTAGGCCTGAGGCCCATATATCAAGCCTGAGAGGCTTGTGGATACGCTCCAGGGCCATTAACCTTCCACCTGTTTCCCCTTGTCCTTCAGGATGAGACCCTGCCCTTGATTTTACTCCCTTCCCCTGTTCATCTTCCGACAGAGTGTAAATGTAAAGCAGAGGGCCTGTGAAATAATTCAAAGGCAATGGACCAGGGACATGGTTACAAATCTCTGCCACTGGCACTGTGACTTATGCAGGCAGTTTGTCACACATGAGCCAGGTGACCTCTGTGACATAACAGAGAAAAATATCGCCCGAGATCAAAAGATGAGATTCAGAGCGCTCTAACTAACTCTGGTGCAGGCAGCGGCGGCCCAGGCACGCCTGCCTTCCCAGCGCTGCCTGCTCTGCCTGCGAGAGGGTGGGCCGTGCTCCTGCTAATTGAACCCATCGCGTTTGCTCTCCTCTCTACTCAAATCTTCCCTACAACACAAACGTCAAAATCTGTTTCCTCACGAAGCTGCTCTTTTCCAAAACGATAGCTAGATGTAAATTGACAGCAGACAGCAAAATTCATTCAGCAGATCGAAATGAACATGTAGCAATCAGTAACATCAAAAATGGTGAGTCCCCTTCGCAAAAGGGACTGTTTTAAGCTAGTAAGTTTTTAAATGCTAAGTAGTAATAAAACCTTGTATGAGCACATTCTCTCCCTGGTATTGCAATAAGAAGCCTTCGAAGTCTAAACCATTTACTGGGATTCAACTGTCATGCCAGATACAATGTAAGTCGAGTTAGTATTTAAAATGATGTAATGCACCTAGATAACACAACATCTGTATTGATTCATATTTTACCAAGAGACATACTACAGAACCAGAATAGCAGTCATTTGAAATAAAGCCTAATCAGATTGTTTTTTTTTTTTTTTTTTTTTTTTTCAACCTTGAAGTCATTTTTCAAGCTGTGTACTGTATAGGAAGTTTCCCAGCTGTTTTCTACATTCAGGACTTCTCTGCTGGGTGCAGACAAAAGAAGAAGACCTAATGCAGTATTTCTCTTTCAACTCCCCAAAACCTAATGGTATGTCTGGTATGGACATTTAATTTTGTCTATTTCATAAATTAAAAGAAAACCACACAACTGTCACAGTGTCCCAGGCATGATGATGAAATGAGAAATACAACTGTAGCTAGATCAGCCTAAATCCCATCTTAATCCTAAATCACTTTGTCACTTGCCAACACCTAGTTGATGAAAAACTCAGTTTAATCCATGAATATATATAAAAATACACATATGCAAGCGCAAACAAACATTCAGCACAGTACTTACACATGCTACACACTACCCGATCAGCTAATTTCATTGTCTTATCACACGCTGACTTTGAAAAATTTCATAGAATTCAAGTAAAATCATCTGAAGGGATAGGGTTCCACTGTTAAAGCATTTCACAATTCACTAAATCTAAAGGCATGAAAAACTTGAACTATGGCTGGGACTTGAGGCTAAATCACTACAGTAGTTAAAAAGAAACGTACTGCTGAAAATGACATAAGCCTGATATAGAGCATTAAACTTCTCTGTTGCAGAACACTGCAACAGTAAACATAGTAAATGTAAAATTATTATTATAAAAAGATTACTGTGAAGTGTTACCACATGTTTTTTGTAAAAATAAGGCAGTTGTTTGATTTTGCAGTGGTAAAATCATTTGAGTCCTGTAATTACGCACAACTTTTCATTTTTTTGTGTCTCTAAAGGAAGCCTGCCAGTAATACAAGAGTCAGCAACTATATGCAAGTTCTGCCACTCCTTTCAGTGAACTCCAATTCAGATCCCAGATGTCTTCATTTTTGAAAATACCTGGAGCGTTACTTTTTGATGTAAAATATAGGTGATGTATCCAAGGGTTCTGGCAGTCAGATCTTTAGCTCTCATTGAGACTCCTACTGAATATATTCATTTGTATTGAGGCCTGATTTCACTTATGAAATTTTCACTTACAAATTTTCACTTCTACATCCTTTTTTTTATAACATATATTTGATGTATCCCTGAAAAATTAATATTTAATTTAAAGAGCACCTAGCCTAATCCATTGCCTTTAACAGTGAGTATGATCTAGTGCATCTACTTTTGTAATATTCATGAATTTGGAAATCAAGACTAGGCATTATATTTTACTCTGAGAGGTTTTTTCTCATTTGAGTGTTTGATCAGTTCTGAATGCCCAAATGGCCTACTAGAATTTCCAGGGTATAAAGAAGCTACTTAAAGATGTTATTATATTTAGAAAAATATTATATTAATGTAATAAATTATAACCTTTATAAATAAACATTCTCAGATACACATAAAATGTATTGTCCCATTTACCTGCTGCCATGTGCTTTTTATGTAATTAAGTACTGAGCATCAAATACTTTAGAAGGTTACAGCACCTTCAATCTAAAGGAGAAAAGCTGGTTCTTGTTGATAATATAATAGTTCCGTGCTGATGAAAAAGACTTAAATTAATTGGTTGAAATACTACGCAGATTCTACAAATCCAACTAATTATATTTTTGAGTCCTTATGCCTCCCTCATTTAGTCATTTAAAACAAAAGAAAACAAGAGCTATTTAACATTTAAAAATAATCATAGTAATTTGGGGCATGAATCATTCCTTACATTCTTTTCCAGCTACAAACAATTTCTGTTGGGAAAAGTGCCATATAGTATCGACAGTGACAACAAATTGTATTGTCCAGTGAACATCTGTTTCCGACTCCCACACTGATATTGCAGGTTGGGTATTTCTGAGTTAGTCTTCACAGGCTGCCCGACCACAGAGGAACTGGAAATTACTGGTACGTTCAACTTTTATTATTGGAACACAGGAAAACTTTATCATCATGCTGGGAAGTTCTATATCTTTTGAAATATTGGAAGGAGGGTTATGTTAGCACAGAAACCCACATGGGATAGTTCTTACGAAGAAGGAGAAAAGTGGCTCCTGTTCATTGCATCCCTCAGTATATGCAGATATGCAAGTCTGAGATCAAAATGTCAAATGTTTGTTTATAATAAAACAAGCAGCAGGGCAAACAAAGTACCAGATTCTGCCAGTCTTGCACAATAGGTAGTCTGTGTCCCTATACAAAGTACCCTGAAATCCAAAGCATGGTTACTTCAGGCAGAGCAGGCTGAGGTTTAGTATGGGTCACACAATGCAGCTCTAGGGACTGTTGGTCTTGAAGAAAGAACTGATCTTTTCTAATTCACATTTATTCCACCAAGGTACTATGATAGCAACTTATAGAGAAAGACTGTGTTAGCTAGCTAAAGCTATTACTGTTAAAATAAAGCAAAATACAAAGACCTAAGCATTTTTTTTTTTTTTCCAAAATTGAGGTGGCTTTGTTAGAATGATCAATGCCATGTTTTTCATGGTTATGTCAACAATTGTTATTCGGTTTGGAGGAAAGTTCAGCTTTGGCAGGGACAGAGAAGAAATGAAGATATACTCCTGATAGGTGGTAAGTGCCAGTTTGATAATGCTCTCACATCTGATCTGTAAGTACATCAGCCAGTGCAGAAAAAAGGTGCTGAAAAGGATTCTCTTTTCCAGAAAAAGAGGAAGAGAGAAACTCCACCAAAATTTATATTAATTAGAGTGGCTAGCATGCAGGGGAATCAAAGGCAAAACATGTGGAACTCCCGCTGGTGAAGAGAAGACTGTGCCTTAAAGGAGAGGGATGCAAATGAAAAATAAATGCTTTTCAATGTCCTCATATGAGCTAGCCATATAAACACTCATTTTGAGTTCTAACACTTCCTGATGCAAATGCTCTCACTGAAAATTCATTCTTAGTCTGAAGGGAGTTTTGTCCTTGACCATACCTGCAGAGTGAGAACCTATGTGTCTTAAGAACGGCAGGTCTCAACAAAGTAAAATAATTGCCACATCCATATATCTACTTAAAGTTATTGTTGTTGTTATTGTTGCAGTTGTTACTTACCATTTGTTATAAACAGTCCAAGTCCTGCATCAGAAAAATAGTTTTTTTGATGCTATTCCTTATAGCAATTTTGGATTTTTCAAAGACTAGGAAGTCTGTGTAGAATCTTAACAATGTGGCCAATATGCAAAACACTGTTGGGAAATTCTAGGTCTCAGGCAGAAAACTGCCTGATCTTGCTTTTCATAAGTGTAATATCAGTACATATGTACCAATCAAAACAATACTGCAATAGTATTTGTTTGAGAGTCTTTCTGTCTCCTCCTTTTCTGTCCATGCATAGGCAGAAAGAACATCAGGGATTGTGGAGTGGTAACAAAAGAAACTGAAACTATTTTAGACCAGGGTGACATGGGCATCAGCTACGACATTAGTCTTGGCTTCCACTTGCACACTAGGCAATTTGTACCACCACCTAATTTAGTTTCATGCCTCCCAGCAGCCTTTCTACTGCATCCCTACCATCTCCTGCAATTCTCTTAAATGTCATGGTTGTTATGCCCTAAATCTACAAAGACAAGTGGGAGCAGAACTGGAGACTTTGGGCAATTGTCTCTTGTTACTTTCCCTGGATTATTTCACTGCTACCTGAAGGACAGTTTGGATTAGCTACTGTTGTGGCCTTTTTTGGGGTGATTTTTATTGAGCTATAAAGCAAGATGGATCAGAGACTGCAGGCCTTTCTGAACTATCTACTCTGAACTCTCATCTCAAAAAAGATCAGTTTCCTAAAAGTATGCACAAGGAGTTCTAGGGAGTGTCACTGAAGCACACCAAGTGTTGGTGAAGATCTCACCATGGGTCAGTGCAGCCCATGGCCACAAATAACTGCAGTTACTGCTGCCAGCATAGTGACTGTGATACTAATATAATTCCCAAGAAAGAGAAAGGAAAAGAAGAGACAATAAATAAGAAAAAGAGGATTTAGAAATAGCACGTAGCAAATGAAACTTAAACACTTGACCCAGGCAGCTCTACAGAAGAAAACAGGAAACTTGCAGTTGCTGTAAGTGAAACTGGAAATACGCTATTCAGTATCTTAACTTGCACTCCTTCTTTGGAAAAATTTCTCATCATCTGCAGTAAAGTTTTCTTCCGATAAGCAATACAGGACCCATACACACAACTTGACTTATGCTGAAAATCACTATATGCAGGACTGACTTCTTAGCTCTGTTTAGGAGAGAGAGTGATTGTAGGTGCACAGGGAATTCTGGGCACCGTGCGGAGAGGAATGTGGTTCCCAGCACTCTGTTACTCACCTCTCCCCACACTTTTAAGATGTATGAAATGGATTCGGGGCTGACTGGACAGCCCAGGCACTACCTCCTGTAAGGCACTGCAACAACTTACTTCTAGAGTGGCAAGGGATTATGACTCAGCACCACCAGTCACTGACGTTGCTCATTGCTCAGGACAAACTGCAAGACTGCAGTAAGTATTCCCCAATAAATACTGAAAGGTATCCAGATGAGACAAACAGAGGGTGCTGACTATTACACCAGAATAAAGACACAATTCTTCGTCACATCCAGTGTCACTTAGTCAGGATGATGTTTCCTGTATTCAGCAAACATGCCAGTAAAAGAATTTCCTTGGCATACAGACAACATGGAAATGTCCTTTTAAAAATCAGTTAATACGAACAGAACTCATGAGCTAGCTGGAACCATTTCCTATGCTGTGGAAAGAACACTTGAATAAGGTTAACCAAGACATTTCACCCTCCCAACCTCCCCCCTCCCCATCTATTTCTGGATGTCTTCTTTTGTTCACCCTTTGCTAATTATAGTGGCCTTGCTTAGGTTATATTTATAGTCTTAAAAGAGTTGCCTGACTTTTAGAACACTTTATTCATGTATATTTCCTGTGTTTATTGTTGCCTTAACTAATTTTTTAAATTAAAATTACTTGATCCAAGATTTTATTTAGCAACAAATATCAAAGTAACTTTTCTTTCAACAAATGAAGAGCTGTATTTAGATATAAAAAAGCATTTTTCTATTTCTGAATTTCTGAAAACAGATTTTAGTTTCTTTCCATCTCTAAGTGATGTGTATGACAGACAATTCCAGAATTAGATTAAATGAAATTTCTTTCTTTTTTCATGGCAATATGATTATTTTGTATCTGAGTTTATTTATTTATTTATTTTTGTGTCTGTAATGGTTGCTTTAATGACTGTGGTGTTTCCAAAGGACAATACTGAATATTTATCTACCTGGACTGCCCTGGTGTTTACCTAACCACCTGGAACTGAACATCTACCATCTACAGAAATGGAAAAAAGACATCGAGGGTGTTCATATGAAATTATAGCTTCATCTTCCTACTGGAACCATGCTTTATCTCTCCAAGTTTTCCTCAACCCCCTCTTAAATCTGCCCTTTTATTTGCTGTAGTTGCTCCACAAACATGTTTATAGTAATGGCAGTAGCTACAACTTTCAGTCCTTAATTCAAAACAGCAAATAAAAACCATTTCAGAGAAAAAAAAAAAAAAGGAACATGGCACAGAGTCTCAGAGCAGAGAAAACAGCTGTATGGAAGAGGCTGAGTTTTGACCCTTAATCTCACAGTATTTTTAGGTTTATGCACCTGGCGTTAGGTGCTGATGCCCAGCAGGTGGGGCAGGCTCCCCGGCCTGGTGCAAGAGGGCCCTCAGGCCCTAACGGCCCCACCTGGCCCCAATCTGTGGCACCATTTAAGCTCCAGCCGAGGCCATGTTCTCCTTTAGGCTGTCTTATGGGGTTTTTTCCTTAATTGCTCCTTCAGTTGCTTCCTTGTTTTGGCTCATCCCTTGACCTTGCAGCCCTCTGAGGCCTGTGCTGGTTGGCACGTGGGGCAGCAGGCTCATGCTCAGCGGCTGTGAGGGGCAGTGCCTGCTGCCTTCAATGTGTGGAGAATGGTGCCTTCCCCCTGCCCTCATCCAAGCTGAAGACCTGGAGGAGAGAGCCAGCAGTTTGAAGTATGTGGTAGGTACCAGGCTTAGTGTATTAAAATGGCACTGGCACCGCTGGGCAAAAATGCAAATGCTTCATGTCAATTTTTTGATGGGGTAAGATAGAGTGTAAATGCCGTGTGTTGTGAATTAGTCTGAATAAAGCTGCTTTCTGTTAGTGTGCTGAAATGGTTGGAAATGTGGTAATTTGTAAGATTCTTATTAGAAGAAAAAACAAACAGAAGACTGCTAAAAGCTGTTCTAAAGATAACGATATTATGTTTCAGTTTTCTTTTAACTGATCTTTCCATCCAAGTGTGGGGAAAAGTGGGAGCGCAGAAATAGATAGGTGCTTTGTATCTCACTTAAATAAAATTTTTGTACTGTACACGTTTAATAGAGTACCAGATTTTGGGCATAGTCATTACCTTTGGATTGTCTGTAATGATGTTCAAGCCAAAGGTTTATTATTCAGTTGGCTATCTCCTGAATTGCTCTCAGATTTAAATTAATTGTTGAAATATGCTTTCCTCCTGTACCAAAACCCACCCTTTTTGAGGCTGATTTTTTTCTATCTTTGCTTGTAGTGAAGAAAATAAGCAACTACATTTTATTTGCAGAGCATGAAATTAATCTTTACTTCCTTTTAAAAGCAGTCTGGTATGGATTCAAATACTTGTAACTTGAGGCTGTGAAATTGAGCAAACTGCAATAGCTTGATACATGACCAAAACCAACCAAACAAAAACTCTATGGCCATGTTTTTGGGTACCATAAAATGACATACTTCCTTGGAAGGAAGCAGTCTATTCTGTTTTAGGTAGCTGAAAATCTACATGTTAATGCACACTGGATGAAGTCTGGAGCTGAGAAATACCAGACTAAGAAGTCTTAGTGCAGTCTATGGCTTGACTTTTACTGCTTCAATATGTAGCTGTAAAGCAATAATTTCATAATAATTTTAACATCAGAAATTGAAAAGAGTTAAGTGGTTTATTATGCTTCTGTGACTATAAGGTTGTAGAGTGCATTCAGCCTGAAAGTACAACCTGATAGCTCTCAGCTTTAGGCCTTTTCTCCAGTAATGAGTCTGACTGGATATGGCGGAAGCCATCTTGTTAGTGCTACAACCAGTAAAGCGCAGCTCCTCACTGGCTGAAGTCCGTTTTGTTCAGGTGTTGTGCTTCTACATGGTTGTTATATGGCTGTATTTGTTGTTTCATCAAGTTGTGGAAACTTGAATCTCTTAATCTTTCTTCATAAATCACCCTTCTTTCAACTCTTGTTATCACTTTGTCAGTATTTTTCAGGCCTAGAGCTGAGTGGATTATGTAAAGCTATTGACTCCACAGTACTGTATATATAAAGGTGATCATCCCTTGATGTGGAGCAGCTTATCTTTACACATGAAATTATAAAATAACATGATTTTATATTATAGGCTTTTAGAAGGATTGATAGGAAGTCTGTAAGTGACAACATTATGGCTGGGATTTCATCCTTTCTGCAGGTGATCCTGAAGTCTACAGGTTAGCAGACGAATGTTCTTAAATCTAAACAGCCTTGGTATAGAGGCAAACCTTCAGAAATATTATAAGAGTAATATACACATGCGCTGTATCAGAGCGATACATGTATCATACAAAATCATTGGATGTGAATGAACAACTTCCACAGAGTAGAGTCATGTTCTTCCCACAGTAAGACTTATTGCCTGGTTCTAAGAAATGCCTTAATTTTCAAGGGGGGTTGTGGTGATGCAAATAGCATTATTTTTGTGGCAGAAACATGGTAAAGAGTTCGTTGCAAATGAAAGTCTGTCATTTTACCAATAAAACTGACAGTATGGAGCAAAATTTGAAATACATCATTATTTTCCAAGAGGAGTTATTTTTTCTTTGCTTTTAATGTGTAACATTCTCTCTAGCATTTAGCAAAAATATCAAATCATCATAGCAGAAAATAACAGTTTAAAGTAGTGTTCTGAGAATACAATAGGCTATAGTAACATCAGTACAACTTTCATTATTAGAATTTAGTATTATCTTGAACTAACCACAGTGTGTGAGCTCTGAACAGCATTGTCTTCATACTGCCCTACAAAAATGTGATATGCATTTGGTAGTGTACCCAGTTAATCTTTCTACTGGCGCAGCTCACCGCTGTCTTGTGCTTCTAATTGGGAACTTACACTTTTGAAGGAAAAAAGTAACTTGTAATGGCAAATCCACTCAATTGTAGGTCTTAAAACAAACAAACAAAACGCCTGCGTGAAGCATGACTGCATAGTCTCAGCCCAATGCTGAACATCAGATGGAAAAGTGACTAAATCCAGGGTGGCTGAATTCAATCTAACTCCACCATGTTGTCACCTCTGGTAGCAGGAAAGTACATAGCTTTGACATGAATGGACATAGGAGAATGTTGTCTTTCTTCTTGCCCCTAGAAAAAGTGCCAGAGGCTTAGCAGTGAACAAGCTGTTTAGAAAGGCTACAAAATGGCATGCCTGTATGCTGAAATACTGCATTTAGTCACATCCTTTGTTCAGAAGAGATCAAGAAGATGATCATGAAGTTAACTTCTAACAGAGTGTTCCCCTACAAGGTTCAGTAGGGTGGCAGGTATAATCCCGTGCTTCATTAAACACTGTTCTTTTGTGCTGAGGCATCTTTCCATAGCGATTGTTTTACAACTACTTTCCACATTTCAGACAAAACGTACTTGTTATGAATGCTTGTCTTTCACAATCCAAGAATATTTAGTTAAATTAATTATTCTAATGCAAAGAACATTAACTGTGTGAGAGGAATACTTTTCCATTTACCCCGACATTTTTTTAATGTTTGAAGAAAATGGTGATATTTTTTTTCAGATCCAAACGCATTCAAACCAGACCAAAAATCAGTAACTACTTATGACAGTATATTCACTAGTCTGACTACTGACACAAAGGGCAATCTTGAACCTCAGTTTCTGGCTGCTTCCCTGACTAAAAGAACACTACAGTTTTATTTCATCAGCTACGTTAGTTACACTTCCTGTCCTGATAAATGTGTGTTACAAAGTCCAAAAGCACTTGAAGTTATCAAATTGCCTTTGATTACTTAAGTCTAAATAATGTATCAACCTTTCATCACCCTGAAGAAGAACTTTTAAGGTATTCCACTACTGATACTTGTTCTCAAAAAAAAAAAAAAAAAAAAAAACACACCTATTTTTTCCCCTAATCTGTATTCATTTGATTTAATAATTCAATTTCTCTCCTGTAAATTTTTATTTTTTTTCTGTGCATTTCTTGCCATTTCATTCCAAGAAGACTGAAGTTTGAAATTAACCGTGATGTATTGACTATAATTACTGTAGCTATCTAAAGGCATATTATGAGAGAGACACCAGTAGTTCTGCTGACCCTATTCACATTAAGTTTGTACTGCTTTAAGTAACAATTTGAAACTCTGCTAATGTAGTTGTACGTACAAGGGATATGTAATACAAAACTAGGCATGTGTTTGCTTTTTAGCTGCCAAAACATCTGCTTCCATAGTACACTAGAAGTCCTGCAAGATGGGATTCTTTTGAGATATGTGGTTAAACCATTGTTTCTTTGAAGGCCATGTTTACAGCTAATGCAAGCACAGACAAATTTGTACTTATTGCAAGGAGTCTATCCCAGAACTGATAGTCTGACATCAGTGAATGGCCTAAATCAATTTGCAAACTCAGTGAACAGTTTTAGGATGAACTTCTTTAATGTGAAGTATGCTGGCTCTTCCTGCAATCATTCACTAATTGGGCTTGTGCTCACCTAGTACTTTGACCTATGACATCCTCACTAAAATAGCCAAATAAGTCAAGGTAGATTTTTTCTTTTTGGTGAGTTGCAGATTCTTTAAGCCCCTTTTTTTTGTAATTATCAATGTTTAGTGAATTTTCTGATCCTCTGCCACAAGAAAATGTTCTGAGGACTGTTCTCCAGTGCAGGTTCTGTTTTCTTCTGCACCAAGCAAAGACAGCTTTCTTTTATGGGTTGAGGAATACTTTGGAAGTAGTTGTTGAATTTTCCCTGATGTGAGCTGATGAGGAAAGACCAGTTCACTGGAACTGTCTGCATCCTTTCTTGGGGCCAGGTAACCTTTGGACTCTAGAAACTCTTGCAATATTTTCTTTTTAGCTTTGTACAAAGACCTTTCACCTGACTAAGACAGCTGGCCACAAATCTAGCATCCCCAGGGCATTCCTGAGTTTTCATAGCTAAGGATAAGATGGATATATCTTTCTTTTATATTTACTGAGCTTTCAGCAACTCCAGAAAATAGCCAACAAAGGCCTTCTTCGCTATCTTACTGGCATGTTGCTTCTATATTCTTATTTCATCTGTGTCTAAAGATCTATACAGAAACATTTCTCTTGATGAGTAAGTAAGCATTATGTGATGTCAAAAGAGAATTTCTCATGTGATTTCTAATGACAGAGCACCCTGATTTCACAAGATAGATGTATGTTTGAGATTTTAGCAGGTGTTCAAGTCAAAGTTACTAGATTGCAGCTGTCTGCTTCGGATCTTGTTCTGGCATTGGTACTCATTCTCACTAGTTTACTTCACTAATGCTTCTGGTGATTTCTGATATCCAATATGAATATAGAAGGATCTGCTCTTTAGCAAGTATAAGCATTACATTATGTACTTTTTTAAAAGTACTTTGCAGCTAGTTCTGGCTGATAAATATTTTGACTTTGTACATGCTATATGCCTAACACATTCCAAAAGACATGTTGACAATTTGTAGAGCAACAGGTGTGAAAACCGTGATAAACAGAGGCTGATAAAAGCTTCATGAAACAAAGTTGTTTTAAAACATCTAGTATCACTTGAGATTAAAAAATAATAAAATCATTTTTCAGAAAAATGGAAAGAAAAGCTTTAAAACTGTAATTCACTGTTTTTGTTTGTTTTTAGGTTATATCTAGGCTAAATATGGCTTAAACCACTGATAGTCTGGGACGGCATTTTTTCATCATGTACTCCTCCCTTTCTATACCTCCTGAACTCTGCTAGCTACAAATGCCTAAGTGTCTAGGAGAAAGGAAAGTGTTTGCGCTTTTATATGAATTAAAGCTAGTCTTACACATTTCTTTCTTCAGAATGAAGTGAAAGGATACAGAAGAGAATTGTGTACGTACTGTTCGGTAACTCGCAGCCAGTTGTGCAAGGAAATAATTTGCCACTACAAAATCATTCTAAATTTCATATGACCTACCTTTGTATACCTTTTTATTCTTTCATTATTTGTGTCATTTAAAAATGTAGTGTCAGATCTGCTAATGCACCTATCTTATCTGGAAGACATCTGAAGATGTAGTCTTTGTATAGACAAGTAAGAACAGGAAAGTGTCTTCTCAAGCGAATACATACTTCTTAGCCATGTGTAGGTAGGGAACAAAGTTAGCTGATTTGAAAATCTAGCTGTTTCTTCCTCACAACTGCCTCTTCCCTTCCTTCTTCATTTAAAATCTGTCATTTACTTAGTTTATTTATTTTTTTTTTTAATTTCCACAGGTATTCATGTCCTCCAGAGCAATCTGAAATAGCTGCTTTTTCTACATTGATCAGAAGGAGCTGACAGCATGGATGAACAGAAGAGGGCCATATTCAAGAAAGGTTTGGAAATTCTTTGTTTAATTCTGATTCTCTGCTGCTAAGAGATGGTGTTACCTGGTACTGTTAACAATGTAGAGTCTAATCTAAATGTGTTTTGAGAACCTCATGTTTTTGAAGTTGAGAAGTTTAAGGTTCCTAGTGTTGTGTTATCTGGTCCCTAAATGATGGATTTCCAAATATGTTGACATTGTTCTGGAATGTTGTGCAGTTTAGTAGAGCTCGTCCAATTAAAAATCGTGTGTGTATATATATATATATATATATATATATATATATATATATAAGGGTATGGATATATGATGAAACTGATGCTTCCCATAAATATGTGGAAAAAGTTCACTGGCCATTTTTGTGTGTAGTGAATTTCTAGAACCTACGTATTTCTAGAAGTCTGTATTTATGTGGTAGTATACATGTTCTACCGGAGTTAGGAGCAGTTGATCAAAACTTTCATGAAAAACATTTCTGTGTCTTTTATGTCTGTAGTAGTAAGCACGCATTGGTTGAAGAATATCAACCAGCCTGAGCTTGGAGGTAAAGACCATCTCTAGAACTGTTACCAGCATAGCATGTTGAATGCATATGAAATCTGCCTACAGATTAAGCAATAGAATCATAAAAAGTAAATGTTGCTTAAGTATCTTTTCATATTATCACTTGTATCATACCTATGATTTTTAAGGCAGATCTTAACTTAAAAATTCTTACACTGAATAGTATCTTCTGCAAATCTCGGTAATATTTAAAATGGTTACTCCAGACTAAAGTACTGTATGGGTTGAAAGATCTGGTCCCTGATTTTTAGGACATAGTCTCTTGGAAATGTGTTGTAATTCTAATCGTTAAATTACTTAAAATGAGCAGCTTAGCTTACTAAAAAATTACGAAAAGCAAATAGCAAACTAAGATGTGACAACTTTCTCCCCTTTTTAATCCAACTTCTCTTTCCCTTCTGAGGAAGCTTTGTCCCTTGTTTCTCTTTATTTATGCTGAGCTTATAATGGTTCCTGCAACTATTTGTATGGAAAAGTCTGAGAGAAGCTGGCATTGTATATACAACATACACAGCTTGCTTTTCTTGCAATCATGGGCTTTAGTTCATCTCTGCGTCATTATGGTTATGATGGAAATTCTGTTGTGGCAAGCATCCTGACTGCAGATTTTTAATGAGATCCCCTCTGTGCTCGATAAGTATAGATTCACTTCTCAGTGAACTTCTACAGTAACTCTTGTATTTGGATATTGTATTATTTTACCTTTGTTACACAAGAGTAACTAAAAAGTTATGGGTGGTCACAAATTTTAAGAGTTTGGCAGCAAATAGTTGCGTCAAAAAACATCTCCCTGTTGCAGGAGGATATTCAGTGACTGGCAATGTAATAGGGAAATTCAGATGTAATTTACATTTGTGATGATTTTTTTTTTAGGTGGATCTTTTATTCATTCTAGAGCTAACTTCTTCATTGAGAGAGTGGTTAAAAACTAGTTTATCTCTATTGTCTGATTCCAAATTTTTGGCTTAATATTTCTGTGTCAGAGCTGACCACAACAAATCACAAAATTGCCTTAATGAATAATCTTGAATGTATATGGGGGAATTTCTGGCCACCAGAGAGCTGTGCATAAGCATTTATTGGGTAGTCCCACTTCCTAGTGCACCAATAAAAATAAGAGCCTAAAGGTCATTGCAGCTAGTGTAGATTACAGGAATCCCCGATGTACCAGTAGTGACGAGAACCAAAAGAAGTCCTTAAGGTAATTTTCTTCCTCCTTGCTTTCTGTTCTGTGTGTACCCTGCTTAGGACTTAGCCTTCATGGCTAACTACGCGCGCGCACACTAATATCCCAGTGAGAAAGTTAATATTCCAATATGGACATACACATAGAGTCCACGTAGATGGCAGAAATAGGGTTCCATTCTGTGTTAAATGAGATGGTAAGTTTGTAAATGAGTGTAGAATGGTGTAACAGGTATGATTACAGCTCGGAATACAAGTCAGAGAGAAAGGATGACAAGGAGTAAAATTCGTGCTAGTCCCTATGGAGGTTAATAACAGTTGTGATAAGTAGTAAAATACAGAAGAGAGGAACTAAAATGTGAATTTCTTTGATACAGCTTATTACAGGCTCAGGTGGAAGACAGGTACAAATTTCTCCTCTTAATAATCTAATTAAAGCCAAATAAATTAGAGATGCTTGGGGGGGGAAAAGAAGACAAACCATACTCTCTTGCTCAAAGTACAACATTGTAAAAATTATCTTTTGTTCTTAATTGAATATAATGTAAGATTGTTACCTACCTTAAGTTCTCTAAAAAAGATGCTACTCCTCGCCCACTCGACAATGGAGAAGAGGGTTTGGTCAGCCATTTTACACATAAGCCCAAATGTGTTGAGCTTCTCATGTTTGCTTCTGTTGGCTTGCTCCTGCTGCAGATATGCCATGATCTTAGCTTGGACTTGTGGCTCATCTGGCTCACATTTGAGGAGTTCCAATATCAGATGTGGAATACTTGCTGGTGAGCTTGTTTGGTAACTATCCATGTATGAGTATCCCATTATTGACTCTGGTGAGCTAGTGTAAGGGTCAGGGTACTCAGACTTGATAGCACGGCTTGGAAAATGGCCATATGTTTGGTAACCTTGCAAGCTGCCGTGGGGTGGCATTGTCATACTAATTGGAGAGGTTACAAAGGGACTTCTGTCATAGTCTGTAGGAGGCAAGGCAGTGTGGTTCAGAGGTAGGCCTTTGGAGGCAGAATGGATGTTCTGGATCGCAGAGGATATTGTCAGGTCAGTTGGCATTGCTTGGATCACCTGAGTCATGGCTTCCAGTTTAAGTCCATTTGCTCGGATAAGAGCTTTCTTCTGCTGCTTCAGTGCCCTGTCTCTCTTGTACATTGGTCCAAACTTGTTTCTACCGCCACGCATTCGGTCAGCTCGCACAGCTGTCAGGGGAGAGAAGTACATCGTAACGGAAACTTGAAATCAACATTCTTTAAAGAAACATAGTAAGACAGAGCAGAAATGTAAAAATGTAACTGCATGATTTTTTTTTTTTCAATTTCAAAGTAGCACTTTTATTCGTGAAGAAAAAAAATTATTAAATGTCTTTTTTTTTCAGGTAATTTAAATATACCATGCTTGTTGCTAACATGAAAGAACTGCTCTTTACATTGATTAGGAGACAGGGACAAACACAATGGTTGGCTGCAGGAATTTCACACCTGCTATAGGATCATGTGGAGATCTCAATGTATATTTGATTTTGTCAAGCTACTATGTCATTAAGAAACAAGGGCTGATGTCCAAAATTTGAGATGTATCCAGTGGCCCCCGTTGTCTCATTATAATCATTCTATTACTGCCTTCCACTGCAGCAAAACATCTGAAACATAAATTGTGAAATGTTCAGTAGTCACAAAGGGGAATGTTTTTCTTGGCAAAAAAGGAAATATTTTCTTTTGAGGATTCTGTTCATATTGGTGTAGAACTTGGAAAAAAAAATTTAGATATCTGAACAGCTTTACAGAAATGTTTAGCTGCCGTTGGAATGTGCAGAGAGAAAGCTGTCAGCTCACTGCCTTCCATGTGGAAGGTGGAAGTGACACAGAAACTATTGGCACTGTTCTGGCTTGTAATATCTCCGGAATTAGGAATAATTAAAACAAATCCACTTCAACAGCTGCCTTGGGAATCATACTGGTGGTCTCTGTCACAGCAGTGTCTGTCACCATGGTATATATGTAATGGTCTAGCGAGGAGCTCCCACCAAGCCCACCTTGCCCAACGGCAATTAGATTGAAAGAGGAACCTTTGACAACCTGGTGACATGTTGAGACTGCTGAGATTGCTGGAGGTTAAGTTCTTGAGCTTTTTATCTTAGGGATTAGTAGAACATTAAAAATTTATTATGAATGCTAGATACGCATAATACTGTACATTATCATAAGGACTTTAACGTTTAATGATTTTTTTTTTTGGTCCATGGTAATTTATGAACTAGACTTTAAGGCTATATATATCACTATCAGGGAAATACACATAAATGTCACAAACATTTACAATTATGGAAGTACACATTCTTCTGATCTTCTAAATAGAGGAAAAGTTGTGTGTGTACAGCTAAGGAAGTTAAAGTACATTTTAAAAGTATCTTTAAAAATACATGTACTTTACTTACATTTGTAGTAAAAATGCTTCTACTATTGCTGCTGAATGTTGATATTGAGTGGAATGCAGGAATTTAAAATAATTAAATCACCATGCTGCTAGATGTAATTAACTTTAAACATGTAAATACAGTATCCTTCCAAGTATTCTAGAATTAACAACTGTAAGCCAAATTCTATTAGCACATACTCTCATGTAACTACTTAGGGTGTATTGCTCGCAATTGCGGAAGCACAAAATTTGGTCCCATATCATTGCCAGCAATTGAGAGGTGTTAGAAGTAGCAGTAGTTACAGGTATTTTGTCCTCATTCTTTGTCAACAATGAGAAAAGGATTACAAATGTCCTATTATTTTACTGTTTGAATTTGGAAGACTGTGGGATTCAGAACGTTTAGTGCAGTGTCAGTGCTAGCTGAGTCTCGTGGGCAATTAGAGCAGTGCTGAATTCATCAGACTGCAGGAGGCTGAGTATTCTGTTGATCTTCAGTTATATCAACAGATTTCTGTTGCCAAACTCAGGTGACAGGGGCTTATGCTATATGGTTCTTTTAAAGGTTTATTGTAACCCTTACTGGTCTGATTCTTCCTTTAAGTGTCAGGTGAATGTGATTTCAGTATGATTTTAAAAATAAGGATTTTATAAGCTTGTCCTTGGTCAAGCAGAAATTCCATTCATTTGCTGTGAAATCTGAATTTTAGTATTCTATATATCAAAGTTAAAGTTGTGTATATGAGTCTCACATTTTAATCAGAATGATAATTGTGCATTGCATTATCTCAAAGGGTATTGTACTAATTCTTCTCTGTACCTGAGAGAGCCAAATGAAGTCAAAAAATATACTTCAAAATTCTTACTCTTTCTTAAGTACTAACATCTCAGGTGTAGCAACACAAAAAATATAGGATGTAATTTAAGAGATTTTGTTGTTTAATCCCAAAGCAGGTCAGTGTGAGAAGTACTCATTTTCTCTCTCACTTATGCCACATTATTAGAAGATATTATTTAAAAAAACAAACAAACAAAAAAAACAGACAAAATAGAAATAAAATTGGATCACTGTCTGTAACAATGACTTTTTAAAATCTGGACTCTTATAAAAAAAAAAACTTAATTTAGGTTAAACATTAAATAAAGCTGCAAAACTAATTTCCATACTATCTAGATCCCTTCATTCAAAAGCTCAAAAGTACTGAAATATCAAAACATATATGTATATGAAATTTGAGTTTATGGTTTTGACTAGGCTTTAGTGACTTTCCATTTACTCATTAGATTTCCTTTAGAGAGCAACAATTTCATTGAACTCACAAAGTTACCTTTTACTGTAACTTCAAAAACATGATAAATACATAGCATATTTTTTATAAACCAGTATGTATCATATGTAGTCCTTATTTTTCAGGAATTAATCTATAGCTGACAATATGAGCAAAACTTATAGGGCTTACCTTCTAATTTCATTCCAACACTTAGGCATTTTTGAAATCGACAGTAAGGACATCGTTTTCTCTGTGTTTTGTCAATCTGGCAATTCTGATTTTCTATACATGTGTACCTTTTGTTATTCTGGACTGTTCGCTTAAAGAATCCCTGTATGATAGACACAAAAGTTAGCCTCTGTTGCTTGAACAGTGTTTCAGCATTTTATTTTACAGAAATCACTGTAGTGTATTTTTCATACACCACTTGAGAACTTCTGAAGTTCTATGGTTTACTTTAAATTACAGAGAGCCGTACCCAGGAGAAAACCACCAGAGTCTAGAGGTTTTCCTGTATTAGGGCTATGTTTTATACACTTACGTCAAAGCTTAACAAGACTGGCTATAGTCTCCTGTGCCCCTAGCAGTGGTAGCAGCAGTAGAGAGGTTGACCAGCTCTTTTTGTATTTCTTAATAATTGTAAAATGACTGAAGTGTTCCCTGGAAAGTAATTCTATATGAAATAAGTAGGAACACTATGGCAAAGATAACAGAAATACAGAATACCTCCTGCTAATGTACATCCCAATGGTGCATGCTAAAGGCATAAGTGCTTGTTATTCACTTCTCATTGATTTTTTTTTTTAATGAAAATATAATGTGCTAAGTTAATTTTCCCATGCCACTAAATATCTTAAATTGCATTGTTCTGGCAAAGGAGGTTCCTTTACAGGGCATTACTTAAAAAATTGCAAAGAACTTAAAACATTTTTACATGACAAATTTGTCATGCTATAAATTTGTAACTGTTTAAACTCTTTTGTATAATAGAATAATTCAGATAAATGCAACTCATGTTTGAAGATAAATTAACAAATATTTTATTCTCAGAATTAGTAATTTAATTATACAATAGCTACTCGACTCTGTGTCAAGTGAGCTCTGAGAGTATATAGTTTGTATAAAAAAAAGTGCAAGGTCATCGCAATCCCAGAAATTTACATGATAATGTTGAAGGATGGAAAATCTTAAGAAAGCTGCATTAGACTTTGCAAAACTGCTCTGTATTGAGGATACTTTTTCACTTTATCCTCCGGGAACAGCAATGCTCTAAATGTATATAAATCAACTAAAATCAATGTTTAGGACAGTTAGGAAGGAAAGGTGTTCTTTAGCTACATCACTTTACAACAGCAAAACACTTAAAAGCACTGATAAAGCTCCAATCCAAACCAGTCCAAGTTGTTTCTTTCCATCTGTACAAATATGATTGGTGAGATCTCAAATGCTTTGGTGGTTAATTTTTCATGTGACTAACAAGAAACACATCAGAAGTAAGCCAAATTATTACACATCTATATTTTTAAATTATCTGTTTTTTCCTGATTGTTTGGAACTTTTTTGGGCTGTACTTCTGTTTGTATGAAGAAATTGGTACAGAACCTTGCAGCTTTCACAGGTGAGAAGTCCGTAATGGTACCCAGACACTTTGTCTCCACAGACTGGACACAGTTCCTCAAGGTCTTCATCATAAGAGTAATTCACCATTTTAAACTGAGACACTGGGAAAAGGAGAGATAGCACATTCAATTAGAGTTACGTGAATAGCTCACTTTTCCTGCAACTGTTTTCGTCTAGAGGGAAAGTTCTTTAAGCACGCCGCTGCGAACTGCAAAAAGTTTTATTTTTAAAAGCGGAGCTTGCACGGGAACGCGTAACTTTTCCCCAACTGCAAACCCGCGTGATACTTGGCAGGTGGGACACAACCCCGCCGGCTCCTCGCCTTCCTGCTCTAAATATTCACACTTCCCGAGCGCCCGCGACCCAGCGCCGTGCTTGCGGCATCCCCAACTGACTGAATTCATCCAAATCCGAAAGTAGCCGAGGACGGGCTTTAAAAAGGCGGGACGCGAAGCTGGAAGTGCCGCCGGCGGGCAGTAACCGCGGTCGTTTCCTTTCGACTTTTCTCGCAGCGCCAGCCCGCAAATATTTGCTGAGCCCCAGCGCGTCCCGCAGCCCCGCCGGGTACCCACTCGCCGAAGCGGCGAGCTCGGGGCGAGCTGGGCTGGGGGCAGCTCGCCCCTGGGGCTCCGGGGGCGGCCGGCGGGGTCCTGCTGGGCAAGGACGGCGGCGGCGGGGGGCTCCCGAGCGAGGCGAGCGGCACCCCCGGGCTGCTGCCTCCGCCACGCTGCGGCTCGGGGCAGGGGAGCGGCCGCAGTCCGGCCCGACCCGCCGCCTGCCAGAGCCTGGGGAGGACTCGGAGGAGGAGTGCCCGGCACGGTTCCCCCCCTCTGCTCCCGAGCGCTGGGAGCGAGTTCCCCTCCTCGCAGGAAAACCCGAGTGGGAAAGCAGGGGGTTTCCGAGCGCCGCGCCCTGGCACCGAGCCTCCTCCGAGGGCGAGGGGAGGGGAGGGGAGGAGAGGGCTGGGCTGGGCTGGCCGCCCCCAGCACCTCCGCGGCCCCCAGCCCACCCCGCCCCGGCTTCCCAGCAGGTCCCGGGAGGAGAGGGCAGAATTTCGAAAGAGCGGCCGGGACCGGAGTTTCCACCGCGGGGGAGGGCGGAGCGGGCAGGGTCCGGGCACCGAGCAGCCGCCCCCTCCCGGGGCAGCCCTCGGACGGGGGCTCCGCTGCCCCCCGGTGGCATTCCCAGCCCGGGCATCCCGCTGCCACCCCCGAAGTTTGGCACCGCCGCCACCTGCGCTGCGCCCGGGGGACAGCCTAGTGTCGCTCGGGGCCCCGGGGGCGGCTCACGGGGTGTCCTCTGCAGGACCCCCCCGCAGCTCCGCCGCCGCCAACTTGGCGAGAGTTTTTGGGGCGGCCCGGGGCTGAGCCCCCGCTGGCTGGGCGGACCCGAGCACGGCGGCCCGGAGAAGGCTCCCCCCGGCCAGCGCCGGGAGCCGGCGGCCCCAAACTTTTTGGCAGGACGAAGGGGCGCCTCGCCAGAGGGGTGGGAGCCGAGCGTGAGCGGAGGGGGAGCGCCGTGCCTGTCCCCCCTTACCTTGCATGTTTTCCGGCATCTGCCCCTGTTCCCCATTCGACCGGGCGAGTCCCAGGGCCTCCGTCTCCACTTTGGGCAGCATGACAAGGCGGCTGCGGGCCGGGCTGGGGACTCCGTGACCGTCCGCGACACCAGCACCTGGACACGGCAGCACAGATTTAGCTGGACCAAGGGGCGCTCGGCGGCCGCTGCCTCTTCCTCCTCCTCTTCCTCCTCCTCCTCTTTCCTCCCTCTGCTCCACGCCAGCCCTTGCCCTGCTGCCGCGGGAGCACCGAGCGGCCCCGGCCGCCGGGAAGCGCCGCCGGGTGCCCGCGGCTGCGGTGGTCGGGCTGCAGGCGGCGGGGGCGGAGAGGAGAGGAGGAGGAGGAGGAAGGTCGGGGGACGCAGGAGAGGAAGGGGCGACCCCGGGAGCCCGCAGCGGCTCCGCCCGGGGCTCAGCGCGGCGGCAGCCCGGCGCCCCGATCCATGCGGAGCGGCACAGTGCACGGGAGCGCTCTGCCGCCGCTGGTGCTGCTGGACAGGGTTCCCACCCCCGTCCCCCTCCTCCCTTCCTCCCTCCTCCTCCTCCTCCTTCTTCCCCCCCCCCCTTTTCCCCCGCCACAAGTGCGGAGGTGCCGAGTCAGGACCTCCAGCCCCTGGCCCGCGGGGAGGCGCTCCCGGAGCCCGGGGGCTGCGGGGCGCGGGGGGCTCCGGCGGAGGGGGGCACTGACACCGCCCTCGCTGCCAGGAAGGCAGGGCCGCGATGAGCAACACCCTCACACGCACACACACACACACACACGAGCAGAACCCACTCGCCCCCCGCCCGCTGGTTGGGTCGGGGCTGCGGTCACCCCCCCCAGCCCCAGCGGAGCCCCCCCGGGCACCAGCCCGGCTGCGCCTCCCTGCCCCGGGCAGCCCCTCGGCGGCTCCCCGGGGCCGGCGGCGGCTGCGGGACCCCCGGCGCTCGCCTTCCCTGCGGGCGGGGGGCAGCGGGAACCTGGAATAAGCGGGCAGGAGCCGCGCTTGAGCTCACCCTACCTAGTCTGGCTTTTCGGGGCTCCCTTCCCTAAAACTTCTTGCGAAACGTGCCGCTGCACCGTTTGCGCAAAACCCAGTGCCCTGGCGGAGCCGTGCCTCCCTTCCCCGGCCGGCACTGCCTGCAGAGCTGTCCCGAACCGCTCGTTTCGTGCCTGGGCGGTGAGATCCGGGGGGGCCCCGCGGCACGGCGGGGGCCGGGGGTCCGGGCTGCCCGGTGACCCCGGCCGGACCCCCCGCCCGCCCCCGCCGGGGCCCAGCGGGGCGGGCTGAGCGGCTCCTGCCCCTTCTGCCGCCCGCGCTGCTTCCGTGCGCTCAGCGCCGTTGTGCGCGCTCCGAGGTGAAAACCTTTGGCGGTGAGAGGTGCTTCCGACCCAAGGCGAGGCGCGGCACTGCCCGCAGCGCGGGTGCCTCGTTTCCTATCGATTGGGGCGGATTGGGTAAAAGCTGCCCCCGGTGCGGACTTGCTGAGCGCCGGGGGCGATCGAAAGATGGGGCGCGGGGGGGGACCGGCCACCTGCGGCCACGGGCCCGGGCGCGCCGCGGTCCTCACGCTTTGAACCTCCCGCAGCCACCGAGCGGGAGAAGAGCTCTTCGTCTAAAGCAGCGCACATCCCGAGCCAGCCCTGCCCCGACAGCGCTGAAATCGATTTTCTCTCATTCCTTTCCCTCTCCGCGCAGGGTTTAGCAATTCGGGGACGGACCCAACGCGCAGAGAGGCTGGGACCTCTCGGGCTCCTTCCCTTCTCCCGTTCCCCTCGGTGCCGGGCAGCCTCGCTCTGTACCGAGGCTGTTTCTCCGCTTACATTTTCACATCCTAGCGGTTCGCCTCCAACGACTTTTAGCGGGGGGACGTGGCGAGCTGCGGGCCCGGCCGGCTGAGGGCTGAGGCCGCAAGCCGCCCGCAGGGAGAGCGGGGATGTCCGCGCCTCCGGGCCGAAGCAGGTGGGGCTGAGCCCCCGCCTGGGCCCTGGCTGTGCGGGCTGCGACCCCCGCTCTCGCCGCACCGCCCGCGGCCGCTCCCGGCAGCCCGGGGGGCTGAGGGTCCCCAAGGGAGAGCAGCCGTCGGAGCACGGCCCCGCGGGCTCGCCGGCAGGCCTCGGCTCGCCTGGGTGCCGCGCAGCGGTGGGGAGCCGTCGGGGAACCAGGTGCTGCTTTCCCTGCCGGCCCCGCTGCGGGGAGGCGCCCCGGGACTTCTGCTCCGGGAACGGCACCCGCGTTTCGGGAGAAAGCCGGGGGAGAAGAAAATCCCGAGACCGGACAGGGCAGGTGGGAGCCGCCGGAGTGGGACGGGACGGGACAGGACGAGACTGCCGCCTGTGCCCCGGCGGAGGGGCTCTCCCCGGCCACCCCCTCGGGTCCGGCCCTAGCCCCCGTCCCCGAGCGCTTCGCTCCCCCCCGTGGGCTCAGTGTCATTCCTCCGGGAAGGCTTTGGAGCCCGTTCAAAGTGTACATTGCAAAGCTGCTCCGCGAGCTATCGCCATAGATGAAAATACTTTGGAGTGGTTATTACACATCCACGTTTCTCCGAAGTAACAGTTTAGGGCAGTACACATTATAAATGATACCTGGTCCCTTGTGGCTACATTTAATTTAACATGGAGTTCCAGCTCTCACGATTGCCTTGAGCAACCTTAATTACCCTTTCTTCTAATCTCTTCTCCATTCCTTACTAAGTTCTCCAAACTTTTTTTTTTTTTTAAATGTGATTTCTCTCCTGAGTTTGCCTGCCTTGTTCTGACTTTGCCTGAAGGTCTTGATTGACGCGTGTAATTATAATTATAAAAGATGATGGCTCGGGGAGCCTCCAGCAGCCTTGATTAGTACAAGGATCAAGACCTGGAATATTTTATACTTCCCTATTTAAATGTATGTACATTTACATTAAAAAAACGCCGTCTAATTTTAAATAATCTGAAGCTTCTTCCACCTCTCTGTTTTCAAGGCGGAGGGCTCTGTGTGATGCTATTTGAAGGCAGGCTCCTATTTCTTACAGCTTCAAAGAGGCCACAGAACCCGGGCAATTTTTCCCCTAAGCGGGGACATTTCCATCTCTGAGGATCTGCTCGATGAGCACCAAACAGCACGCTCCCTTCTACCTCCGCGCAGGGAAGTGCCCCGAAGGTTTCATTTACCTCCCCAGCAAGCAAACTCCAGCGAGAGCTTTTTGGCGGGAGTGTTCAAGACAAACTTCGCAGAAACAAATGAGAGAAATTAATGAAAGACTGGAAAGTTTCTGCTGGGAAGTCTAAATGCGACGCCAATCAAAAAGACTCACGGGGAAGTCTTTAAGGAGAGAAATCCGCATCCTCTCCCCCGTCCTCTCCCACTGAGCGCTCACACGTGCAGCCCCAGAGTCAAGCTGCGCAATCGCTCCCTGAAACCAGTGGCTTCAGCCAACCTGTCCCGGCACACCGCCCGCCCCACACACGGCCCCACACACCGCCCCAAACACCACGGCCCCACACACAGCCCCAAACACCGGCCCAGCCCCGGGGAAATGCCCCGGAGCAGGCAGCGGGGGACAGCGGGCGGCGTGCGCAGGAGCCCTCTGCAGCTGCGGCGTTTGTAATGCGTGTGCGGCAGCATCTCACACACCCCTCCGCCCAACTTTACGAGACTGTTTGTACCAGGGAATATGCATTTATCACAAGCTTTTCTTTTCTTTTCTTTTCTTTTCTTTTCTTTTCTTTTCTTTTCTTTTCTTTTCTTTTCTTTTCTTTTCTTTTCTTTTCTTTTCTTTTCTTTTCTTTTCTTTTCTTTTCTTTTCTTTTCTTTTCTTTTCTTTTCTTTTCTTTTCCCCTTTTTCCCTCTTCTCTTCTCTTCTCTTCTCTTCTCTTCTCTTCTCTTCTCTTCTCTTCTCTTCTCTTCTCTTCTCTTCTCTTCTCTTCTCTTCTCTTCTCTTCTCTTCTCTTCTCTTCTCTTCTCTTCTCTTCTCTTCTCTTCTCTTCTCTTCTCTTCTCTTCTCTTCTCTTTCTCTTCTCTTTCTCTTCTCTCTTCCTCTTTCTCTCTCTCCCCGTGTCTTCACCCCTCCCTTGCTTCCTTGTCACAAACAGATCACCCCTGCGCTACAAAGGGGAGGGTTCCTTGAACCCTTCCAAATCGCATAGCCAACGGGCACTTCTCCTGACTTTGCCGAGGAAATGTTGTGTTTAATTCCTAGGGATTCATTTGGGTGGAGGTTGTTAGTGCCTCCGACTCAGGCTTCAGAAAATAATCTGTCCCTTCTAGAGAACTGGAAAAAACAACCCACAAAAACATACTTTATTTTTCTGCAATGTTTTTGATCCGCTGTCAGCGAAACGGAGTGGGTGCTTCGGGCTGAAATACTTTCTGTAGTAAAACGCACACCACAGAGGATCACTTTCCAAAGCCTGTTGCAATTTTTTTCTGCTGCGAATCATTCTCTGCTGCCTTACGGAGAAGTCGATCCTCCCTGGTCCGGAGCAGAGAACATTTCCAAACAGTCAATTATTGACTGAGCAGCTATTTTTAAAGCCCGGCCGAGCTTACCGCCGCACGCTGGAATGCGCCGCTGCCTTATAAACACCTGGCACCGAGGGGTGATGCAAAGCTCGGGGATACTCCAGAGCGAGGAGCGTGTCGGGCCAAGTGGGTGGTAAAGCATCTCCGTGATTGCCCTGCTTTTATTGCTCAGTGACTCACCGCCGAGGTGGTGGAAGGTGGCGTGAGCCCTCCCCGCGTCCTGCCGCCGCTGCCCCGCTGCTTGCTCCTGCCCGGAGCCTGCCCCGGGGCCGGGGGGCAGCGGAGGGAGGCCGGAGGCTTCCCCGGGCCGGCAGCCCCGGCAGCCTTCGCCACGCGGCGGCCTTTAGGCAGGAAGGCACCCCGGGATTCACAGCCTGCCAGATTTTGGCTTTTTTTTAACGACCACCGCACGCCTGCCACCGTAGGCAACGCGCGTCCTAGCGCAGCGCTGCCTGGACCTGTTGCCGCTGGCGGTGCGGGGGGGAAAACCTCGCAGGGGACCCACGCCGGGTCCCACCCGCCCGGAGCCGAGCCGCAGCCCCGGTGCGGGGCGGTGCGGGGCGGTGGAGGAGCAGCGCTGCCCTCCCGAGCGGCCCCTGCGCTGCGCTGCGTCCCCACCAGCCGCCGCCTGGAGAGATAATTGATTTCTGTCCTGCGCAGGCAGGCTTAAAAATGAAATTTCTTTTTTTTTTTTTTTTTTTTTTTGCTCAGGCAACTGACCTTGATCTGCCGGCGGAAAAAAAAAAAAAATAAAAATGTTTAGGGCTGCTTCTTCCCCCGCTCTCACAAATATTAATTGTGGTTTGAAACTTGGAAAACTTTATTTAAAAAAAAAAAGTAATTTAGTAGCTGATCTTCATCATGAACATATCTCAGCTCGTATATATATGTATCACACAACGTATCTCAGCTCATATATATATATCACACGATTTCTCCACTCATGAGTGTATAACCATGAAACAAACCATGGAAAGATAAAATAGCATAGTTTATACTGAGAATCTTGATAAGGATTGTGCACGTAAGCACGTCTGTTCAGTATGTATAAGAATCTATTAATATATATTAATATCTAATGCTGCATGCATTAACTATGCAATATCTATCATGTACTCAGATAGTATATGAGTAAACTCTGTGCATTAATAATCACGTGGCATGGGAAGCCGTAATGTTTTTCTCCACACTGCAGCCGAGCACAACTCTTGCTGCAGATAATTCTTCCCTTTCACCCTATATAAAGGCAGCCTGAGAGCTGACCTTTAAATTACCCGCACGGACGAGTGGCTGGAGGCGTTTTGGCAGCATTGGAGGTTTTCCTCTGGAGACCACAGGCATCATCCTTGATATTATGCCTCATGCATTTGGGTATTTAGACTAACTGGAAAAAAATGGGTGTAAATACTGCAAATTCTGTAAATCGCTCGTTTGCAGTATAACAACGGGAGAAGTGTTTAAGGAGAAGAAAATTGCCTAAAAGTCAAAACTAGCATCAAAATGTCCCTGTCATAAACTGCCTGTGACCTGGGTCTTGCAGCCCTCACATGGGCAGCCCCAAACCGATCACTCCTGGGGAAGCTTTGCCCACACCATTGCTGGCCAAAATCCTCATCCAAACTTTTAAAGGAAATCTTTGCTGTCTTTGTTAGTCATAAGAAACTGCATTATATATGCACTCTAGTAATAATAATACAGAAAAATAAACCTTGCCAAACTCAAGAGCATTAATTATATCATAATACTGTAAACTGCCTGAGGACATACATTAAAATTAAGATGGCAGTAAGTATTATACAAGATGAAAAGCCTCACAGTAAGAAACTGCAAGTAGATTATTTTTCCTGCTCTATAACTATTTTTTTTTTCAAGTTAACGAAACAGTTATTTCTGTTAAATAATCATAGCTAGTGCTTATAAAAGTTGCATAGGATCCCTAAAGCCACTGAAAGAGCAGGCTGATTAGAGGAGAAACAAAACTAGCCGAGTAGCTTTGTATTGCCTAGGAAACTGGTAGAGGAAAAAACCATGGCACTTCCATCAGCATTTTCAGAAGTCCCTATGATGATCAACATCTGGCAGATAGGACGTACTGCTAAGATAGTGTGGATTCCAGATGCCTTTTTGACTATTTGACCCTAAATCTACAAGCAAGTGTGGGCAAAGCTTAGTGCCCACTCACACTCCATCTCCGGACTGGCTGTGTTTGCTCTCTGAGGGGCAGCTCCAGCCCCGTTTTACTCAGTGGAGGAGCCCTGTTTGCATTCACAGGGGCTGGATTCATTCATTCACTCATTCATACCGCACATCAAGTCATGCCAGCTGGGTGCACCCACCGGCCCCACGCTGGTGTTGCGGGTGCCCCCACCAAGGCACCTTCCAGCCTGGCCACGAGGGGCTGGGGCCATGGAGGTCTTGCCAGGGCCCCTCCTGAGCTGCCTCGGCTTGGAGGGGAAAAAACAAGGGAGGAGTTGGGAAGGACTCGACAAAAGTGAAAGTCTGAGGTGGGATTTACCCTTAAGAACACCTGGCCCTGGTGCAGATTGTGCTTACACCCTGGGAGGACAGCTTCTTCTTACTCTCCAAGAGCAAATAAGAGTAGGATCCATCTCCTTCCTACCTGTTCCCCCTACCCTCAAGCAGAAGCCCACAGAGTGGTGCCGGTCACATTTAACCCTGAGCAGTACGTGGTGGCCAGGTTACACACGCCGAGTTGGGTGATATCAGGGATGCCACCATGACCTCTGGCTGTGCGGTGACACACACGAGCAGAACCCTCCCCAGGCCCAGGACACACAATTCCAGAGTTTCACAGGCTTTAGACCTGCTTTTCCTGAGCCACGCTTAATGAACCTGATCTGGTATTTCTGCAATACAGCACACGTGTGAGCGTGTTTTGGAGGTATGATGACAACAGTGCTCTGATAATTTATGTCTTCTACCAATCTGCCCCTCACATCCACATGGTTTAGAGAACCCAGGCCTGCTGGTCTTTTGAAGACTATGAAGATGACATTTAGCTGGTCAAATATGATGGAGAGGAGTGTCCTATTTTCCCCTCTCCAGGTGCTGTGGATGGGATACCTGAGGGCACTGCCAGTGGGACCACGTGGCTCCCTACGAGGAGAGGCACCGGGATCCCACCCCAGCACACTGCCAGCCAGAGGGCGGGTGGCTGTGGGCCTGGTGGTGCAGTCCATGGGGTGTTATTCTCCTGCCATTCAGTTGCAGCCCAGCAAAGCTCGCTGTGGCGTTGGGCATGATCCTTGTGCAGGAGGTGTGGGGCAGGAGGAGGGAATGAGAAGGGAGGTCCTGGGGTCTGGCTGTCTGGGGCACAGCCAGGTCCCAGGTGGGAGCCCTTCCACAGACACCCTCCCCTTCCTTGGGATAAGCAGCAGCTCCATCCAGGAGATCAAGACCAGGTTCCAGCTAGCTTTGAGGCTATTTCCTGCAGCTGTTGCTGCGCCCTCCATCCCCACAGCCCCAGAGCCTCCCTTGATGGCGAGGTGCCCATATCACACCCAGCATCAGGGTGAGTGCCTCGCCTGCACGCAATGACGCACTACGGGGGTAAGAGGAGGAGAGCAAGCCCAGGTGCCCACACGCGGGCCAAAGCTCCCTTCTTTCATCCTTGCCATAAACCACTGTGCCAGGCACAGCCTTGCAAAACCACGGGCGATGGGACCTGCAGCATGGCTGGGCGGGCTTGTACAGGCTGAGGAGCCCCCTGCTCTGTGCAGGAGCCGTCTCCTTTGGCACGCCACCTCCGGTGCCGCTGGGGCTCAGCTGCAGCCGCTGCAGCCCTGGCAGCCGGGGGTGCAACGCTCCTCGTGCCGGCAACCGGAGCAACCCGCACCCGCCTGCTTTCCCAACGGAGAGCGGGTGCCCTTCCATGTGCTGCTGAAAGCATTGGCTTCTTCTCTGCACTAAAGCATTAACCAGCTTTCACTATCCGGCCCACCCCCACTGCATGAATATATACCTGCGGGTTTAGATATTAAAAGGCATCTGCATTTAACATCTGTATTGCTTACAGAAAAAAGCATGAAAGCATTCCTGAGGTTTTATTCAACAAGAACAGTCAGGACAGGAGCAGTTTAAATCTGTTGATAAATTTGTGCTTTTCACAAATGTTTACACACACGCACGATTTCATAGTTATTGGCAATTGTAATATATTAAAAATGCTACCTATTATCCAATGATGTATTTGATAATCACATCTCTGGAGAAAAAAATCATTCACCCAGTCATCAGCTGCTTTCTTACATTTTTACATTGCATCATAAAGTTCTCATTAGCTTAAAACCACGTGTAAATTAGTCGGTTTTGTTTCCTTGCCCAATCACAATGATTTTTTTTTTCAGTTTGGGCAGCCTCAAGTTTAATATATGTACGCAGAGTCATCAAAACAGAAAACTGTTACTTACCGACTGATGTAAGTCCATGTTTTATAGATTCCTGTATGATGGCCGTGTGAGAACTAGAAGACATTATTAAGTGTAAATATACGGTACCCTTGGGTGCAAGGTGTACAGCATTGAGTACGGAAGAGGTGCAGCCTGTAAACTTTTCTGGCCTTGAGACCCAGGCTATAATAACCTTCAGTGAAAGTCGGCGTGATGAACAACAACAAAAAAATTATCCAAGAATTCAGAAAGTAACAAGCGTGTCTTTCGGTGGACTCTGTACTTTTTCCAGCATTAGTGACCTGCTGTAAACCATGTATCCCATTTCATGATAGTCTCTAATCAGAAGAATTGGAACTTGTGATAGGTTTGGCCCCGTCACGTGATTTTGTACAGCTTGATAAGAGGACCCTGTTATAAAGTGACAGCAAAAGAGATAAGAACTCTTGGCAGATAATGGCAGAGAAATGATTAACCTGGAATGGAGAGGTGCTATGAAGCCCAGAGAGTGGAAGGTTGTAAAGTTGTAGGGTCATAAGATCATACTGAGTGGATGAAAAGCCATACCAATGTAAGTGTAATGACTATAAACTCAGACTTGTGACCCGTCTTCCTGATGTCATCACCTCTTTGCACAGTGGACAGCAAGCACGGTCGGTTTGGCTTCTGTAAACACTCTTTGGATGGCAAAGCAAGCAAGCATTAATTCCTTAAAGGAGGCTTGAGAATGTGCCTGGGATTCAGCGCCCTGACTGACAGCAGGCGCGAGCCTCTGCTGGCGGCTTTGTCAGACACAATCACTTTATTGCCCCCGTCCTCGGGCTGGGGACAAGCCCCAGGTTGTGGCCGTTCAGCTGAAGGTGTGCGCTGTTCTCTCAGCGAAGCGGGAGCTTTACGGCGTGGCTAAACACCGAGACCCCAGGATTAAGATACACAGACAGCACTGTGCTCACCTCTGAGGCTGCTGAGGTACGAAGCGCACTGCCAGCACGTCAGAGGGCTGCCAAGGGCTGCTCTGCGAGCGGCGGGCGGCTGCGCTGGGCTCTCGGCTCGGCTGCGGGCATGCGGGCCGCAGGGGAAGGGGATCTGTGGGGGCACCCCAACCCTCCCGGGCTCCCTGCGGCCATGGGGCCCCTCCTGGGTCCATCGTGGTGCCCGCAGCGGTCGCTGCAGCCTGGAGTCTGGAGTCTGTGGGCACTTCCCGAGAGCAGGCGTGTGCCTGAGTGCTCAGATGATATTGGATATTTCAGGTCTGTTGAAAAAGAGAGAAGTTATCCCACCGTGGGCTGGATCTGAAGCCTCTTGAAGTCTGCAGGTTTTTTTTTCTTGAAACTTGTGGAGGGCTGCGAAGCAGCATATGCTCTTTCATATGCTTTCTCGCAATGGTTACACTTTGATGATAAAGTGGCAGGCAGGTTACTGAGGGCTCACACTGAGCACCCTCTCAGGCTTCTCCCAGTTAGGCCTGAGCAGGCCTCATAACGGGGTTGAAGTGGCAAACCCCAGAGCTTGGGCATTATGGCCTGGAGCCCTGAAGTACCAGTGGTCTGTCCGTGCAGTGCTGGCCCTCTCTATAGCCCCCGGGTGAGGGTGGCAGGCTGTGGAGGGAAGGCCTCATTTTCCAAATTCTTACTGAACAACTGCACCTGAGTTTCGTATGCTTTATTTACCATGCCAGAGTGTACTACTCACACACTTGTTCACTCAAATGAGTGCCAGTCATAAATATTCACTGTTTATGGTACATGCAGCAAGCGAAATCATACAGACCTATGCACCAAAAACTTCCAGAAGTCAGGTTTCTCTTCCTCCTTTTTACAGTTGTAAAGTGAGCAAACTGTACCCAACTGCCTCTCAACAATGCTGTGAATTATTGACTTGTAATGTTTATGAAATGCTTTAAAAGCAGAAGCATGCAATGCTTGTGTATCTTCCTATTTATTACAGGAAAAAATAAATTGCAAATCAGGTGAAACAGATACTATGAGTGTTTTTTCAGGGTCACTGATAATTTTATCTAATTAGATTGACTGAAAGCTGGAAGCCAGCTTTTACAACAGCTTTGATACAAACCTAAGGAATCTGTCTCTCTGTCTATTCTATTTCATTTGATCATCAAATAGGTTTAAAATCCTATTCATAAAAAACACGAACAATGATTTATTCCATCAGAAACAAACAACCAAAACCACGTGTCTTCCAGGATGGGAGATAAAATAGGAAGGCAGAGCTGCAAGTGATACTGAGGCTAGAAACTTTCTACTGTGGCATCGGAGACATTGCTGGAGCACTGCTGGCCCATGTACAAGGGCTTCTATAAAGGAATCTGCCGTGTGTGGGGGAGAGAGATACTAAATCATAGGAAATATAAAGAAACTTCATGCTTTTGGCTTCAAATTCTGTCATTCCTTTCCTTTCTTGCATCAGTATCAAATGTCAGGGTCACTTAAAAACGTTCGTTTTTTCCTTTCTGATACTTTGTCTCCATGGACAGAAGAATGCGTATGCCAGGTGCACAACCAGGCAGACTTTCTTTGCCTCTCTGTGTACCTAGTCCAGTGGTGGAAAATAAACTCACAGGAAAACTCCAGGACAATCTGTATCAGCCCCTGATCCAGCACCTCTGTACATGTATATTTAGCAGTGATATGTTTGGGCTCCAGCTGAAAAAGGATGCATGTAATGAGGCATATTTGTTGCACTGAAATAAAGTACTCGTGCTTATGGCTGAATACTTTGCTTGCTCAGTAATTGAGAACTGTAGCCTTTTCATGTGGAAGTCTCTGGTAAAAGCCACTGGTCTTACTGGGATCAGCTTTTCCTAACTGGGGCTGCAACATCATGAACTCATTTTATATCTGTGTTTTTCAGGTATTTCATTTTAATTATTTCATTTTAATTATTCTATTCTATTTTTATTTTCATCTGGAAAGGATGAAACAAGACTTTTGGAAGGTAGTGTTATTATTTCACATGTGCTTTTCTGTCTCTGTTTTTTTTTTTTTCATGAACATAGGTAATTGAAAACCATTTACTGTCTTTTTTTTTTTTTTTTTTTTTTTTTTTTTTCCAGTTCTTGTATGACGAAATTGTCCCTTGTTTGTCCCTCAGACAAATGTCCCTCAAAGAAAATGTACCTGATTTCAAAAGCTTGGCAACAATCCCTCCTTTGACTCTTGCACATCAAATTGTTTTGCAACCATTTACAACAAAAATGGAATTAGAAGGAATTTCTCCTCTCATGGACATTTTCATAAATAGCATTTAATCTGGGCATGTGAGGATGGTGAGAAACAAGCTCTGGAAGTGGCTTGACAAATGAACAGAGACCTTTTCAAAGAGCGTTAATCCCTGGCTTGTCCATGTTGGTGTCAGTTTGGTGAGGTCTGTCAGCTTTCCTTGACATTTTGGATGTAGTTTTTCTGAATCCAGTATATTCCTCTTTGCCTTTCTATGGCACCTCAAAGTATTGTCAACTTTATTATCAGTACTTTTCAGCAAAGCTAAACTTTCAGCACAGCACACATCAAACGAGGGACAGAATCCTTGTGAAAGTCCAGGGAAAACGTGGCATTGACCCTGGCATGGCACCTACAGGCCCCAGCCATTATCTCCTCCTGAGAGTAGGCCAGTTGGTTTCAGCTGGAGCTTTGGTTAGGTGGAAAGGGATTTACAAACTCTATTCTATTGCTCTTCAAAAACTTTTCTTCATTTCAGTCATTCTGATAGTCTTCCTGATCTATCACATTCCAAGTTATTTTGGATGCTTCAGTGTATTTTCTCCACCTTCATGAATTTTATTTTATTTTACATGTGCAAAACTGTGGGACTGAAAATAGTCTTATGTCTTTTCCCCAGTAGTTCTGTAAAAGAAATTAAGAGAATCTGATCTATCTGTTGTTCTTCACCTTCTGGGGTTTTCAGTGAAGTAATTATAGTACTGAAATGTAAAAGTTCTCATTTATTAAATCATTTCCACCAACTGATTCTCAGTTACTCTTTGGTCGTATGGTATGACTACACTATTCATTGTCTTGCTTCTTTTCCTATACTATACTATAAATATACATTTCTTATATGTAGTATATAAATATAGTATATTTCTTATACTATTCTCTCTATACAAATGCTGTTATGCTTATCACCTCAATAACAGAATGGAATGGCATTAAAATACATTTTGGTATGTGCTACACCTTATGCGTGATTTTCAGCATATTCACATTCAACTCTGGTGAACAGCAGCATGGTAAGTTCTTTGTGGGTTTCCCTTGAAAAAAAGAGAAAAATGTTTTTTTCCCTTGAAAAAAAACATTCAAAGAGATCCATCGATCTCTTTGAATGTTTTAGTCTCTTATATGCTTTTGTTCTCTGCTTGGATGAACACAAAGCAGTAGAAACCGTATTTAGAGAGGAATAATAAACTGTAGAAATTATAAAATTACTTCCTCTGATTTTTCCTTGCTAATTACTTACAGCAAGTTATTTCAGTGAATATTTCTGCTAATAAAATAATATCCAGAAGAGGAGGTAAATGCAGACATTTTAAAGTACTTTCTTAGTGCAAATGAGCAATCCAGAAGCCTTCAGGAGTGCTTGGGAAGAAAACTCTGTTCTGTGCAGAAGGAGCCATACAGTTGTGGGTCACAGCAGTCCTCCTTTGGCCTTAACTGAAGGATTAGTGTTTCGGTGGGGCACAGATTTAGTGCTGGCTCTCTGCATCAGAGAAAATCAAACTTTTACTTAGTGTGAGAGAGCTATCCAGACAAGTTTTATCTGTCTGTCTGCCTGTCTATCTATGTAGGCAGCTTCAATTTTAATTTCTTGCCCAACTCCTTTTCTTCAATAATCTAACTTATTGGCATACAAAGAAAAAAGATATTAATTAGTTACAGAACCTTTTCAAAGCTTATCTAGGAGATATTTACTAGAAATAGGAGCAGAGTATTTGACTTTGTGAGAAAAGAACAGATTTCTGTGAAACAGGCAGGGGGAAATGACTTCCATGTACTGACCAGTAACAGGTGTTGTGAACACATCCGTCACAGCAATCAGGAGCAGAAAGCAGTTTGTCTTTAGAGCATTATTAATAATATATCAGGAGTATGTTATTTTGGAAGGAGGAGAGGAGGAAAAGTCTTAAACTGGATGTCAAGTGGTACTTAAAACCTTTTGAATTTGGTAGCTAAATTCTCTGCTTTTTCAAGATAATGTACATATGCGTGGGGATGACACAGTTCCCTTCCCCCAAACAAACAAACAAACAAACAAAACCCACCTCCCCACCCCCCCCAGAAAAAAACAACCCCCAACATCTTCACTTGAGGCAGGATGGGAGTTTTAAGTCTTGCTTCAGGTGACTACATCCCAGGAGGCCCTGAATGCTCTGATGCATCTCACCGGTTTCTACCTCTGAAAGGAGCTGCACGTGTGCTACACCTCACACCGACTGGATTGCTTGGGGCCGTGGAGTACGCCTGAGCTGAATGCAAATGGAAAGTGAAAGATAACAAAAGCAAGCCGGTCAGTGGCATTTTGTGCCTAAGCAGAGGGTGGTCTCCTGCTGAAACCACGAGCTGGAGGATGTCTGGGGGCTGATGGCAACGCACGCTGGATGGGCCAGCCTCGCTCTGGAGGGAGGAGGAATCAGGGCTTGGTGCTGGTATGATGGTGTGGATCGGGTGCAGATGAGAGCTCTCACTTCTTTCTATCTTCCCAACAAGCAAGTGCAGAAGTTGTTCCATTTTCAAAGCTGACTTTCATTGTGAAGTATGCTGGACAGGAGAAACAAACTGGGGCAAAGGCCATTGAGAAGTAACGATTTCTGATCATTTTATTAATAACTATGAGAAATGTAGCACCTGGCAAGAGAGATAAGTGGATTTTCCTAAGCCCTGTTATAGCCAGGTAAATATTGCTCTGGTTTATGGCACTAATAATTAAACAGCACACTAGTCTCTCTCTTGACAATTGAAAATTTAAGGTAGTTGTTTTCTGGAGGCATATGCTGAAATGTGAGCACCAGTAACTACTTTAGATGTAAGCTTCATAGTAAAATACCGTATCTATTCCGTCCAGCAGATATATTTCACAAGCATATATAGCACTGCAGAAACACAGCTTTTTCATTGTCTTCCAAGTCATCTAGGTACCACTTTGATAAATACAGCAGTTCCTGAAAAATATAACAAATAGACTTAGGATCTGAGAAATACTTCATTCCTTCAAGGACATAGTCGGCCTAGTGCAATTACTTGAAGAATAGATTAGTATAATGTATTAATTAATACTTTTATATCTTTTTATAGAAGGTGCCCAGAGTTTGTTAGACATTATACTTATTTTATTTTAGAAGCTTAGATGACAATACAAAATGCAAATGACTCTGGAATGTAGGTGTCTACGTTTCTGGGGAGAACAGGAGCAGGTGGGATTTCTGAGGAGCCCTGCCTTTCAGGGAGCAGCTCTAACTCAGGCCATTAGTGCATCTGCCACAATACATGTAAATCTCTTCAGTCACTCTGATTGCACAATGCTCAGACCAAATTCTTCATCTTAAACCGGGGTTTCTTGGTACTTCTACCACACCCTTAATAACTGTAAATTCACATTAATCTCATGCTGCCACTGTTGTTCATGCTTTCCTTTAGTTACCATTGCATATCCTCCCTCTAGACTGAAGTATTTTCCTGTGGTGCAGACAACAGCATGCACAATAAGTTGAAGACCTGATCATGACCTCTGAAAAATACTGTATTACAAACAAATATATATACATATATACACAGTAGGAAAAAACTAGTAGCATAATAGTGGAAGGATGATTAAAAATAAGATTTTGTCAGAGCCTGGAGTGCACTAGTAGGCCATAATGACCCTCACCTAGATTGTGATGAGCCTCACCTGGGTCCCCACTCGTGGGCCATAGGTCCATTAAGCCCTTGCCTGGTGCCTCAGAATCTTTCCTGAGCTGTGCTGGATGTGGACCTGTTCCTGAGTTATTTGCATTTTTCTGTTTTGACTGCAGACCTAGCCTTATTCTACTCTGCTTTGATCTGATGACTGCTGGAGACTCTGTAGGACTTGCCACTGCTCTGCTCAACCAGCTCCTGTGCTGTGGGACTGCGCTCTGTTGGTGAGTTCTCTACCCAGTCTATATTGTGGCTGCCTTTGGCTCTTAGTTTGCTGTTGCTTAGGGTGCAGCTGTCCTTTGTTGCTCCCTGATAGCTTTTGTACCATGAAATTACTGTCTCAAGTTCATCTAAGATTCACCAGTTGAAAAACATAGCGGTTTATGCAAGAAATGTCTACCCTACTGTTCTTTCCCTGTAATGCCCAATAGGAGTTCTGGTTTGGAAAGGAAGGAGAAAACAACCAACCAAACAAAAAAAAAAAAAACACAAACCCTAAGGGAAAGTTTCAGTGTTTAGGGCTGAACTTAAGTCAGTGAAGCAAGTGCTGTATATTAGATAAATGTATCTTCTTGAATTTCTAGATTATCTATCAACTTTATCATATCAGTGCAGCCATTCTTCATCCTGAGGATTGATCTTACTTTTATGCAGCAGATGGAGTTCTCTCACATATTGGAGAGGCCTTTACTATATATATATATATATATATATATGTATATATATACATATATTTTTTTTTTTACGTCAGTCAGATAAGTCTTGTGAATAAAGTCAGCAGTGATTGCATTCATTATTCCGCATTCTGTTCTTCCTGCCACAGATCTTTTGTAGGAGCTCTCCTCATCCCTTTGTGGAGTGGACATATAACATATACACATATAACTGCCTATAATGAAACACATGGAATTGTGCTTTTTTAGAGCTTGGTGGGACTTGTGTGTGCTTTTCACTTGAAATGTGAAGGCTTTTCAAATAGCAGTCAGATGGTCTCTCTTGGGATTCTGCCTTTTGATGTATAGTTTTGCTTCCCTCGTAGTAAAATTAAAAAGCTACTTTTGCTCTCATAGCTCATGGTGAATGGTAGCTTTTCCTTCTGTGGCATCTGGACAGAATCCCACTGACCTTCTCAAGATCCTTCTTGTGAAAAGCTTGCACCAGCTGGTTGCAATGTGAGCCTTTTTAGCTGCTTGCCTGGAAGCAAGCACTTCCAGGCTTCACCTGGAAGGTGGGGAGAGAACCTCTCTGGGTAAGAGGTTAGAGAAGGTCTGGATATGTAAAATGGGCGGTTGAAGCCTGTTCCTGAAAAATAACTGCTGTAACTTGGGTTACCATTAACTTACTGCCATGTTTGGCACCTGTACATCAGTTCATGGGAGGTAATGACTGAACAATAATTATTGATTTTTCATTTCATATTAACGGTGTGGAAACTTCTGAATCTGTTAGTGAGGCTAGCATGCCACTGTTGGCATTCCTGTTTTGCTGTAAATGAAGTGTCATCTTTTTCTACCTGCAACCTTATATTTCTTATGTTCAGAAATTGTATGGAATTCTCTTATTAAGGCATCATAGTTTCACAATCTATAAAATGCACAAAAATTTGCCATGAATTTCAGTTCTGAAACAAACATCCATTAAGCTTAAAATAAATAAATGCATTAGATCAATTATTTACCCAAAGCATACTGAGACAAACGACAAACACTGAATGACAGAAGAGAGATGGAATGGGGTGGAAGTTTTCTGACTCAATATCAGTGTTCAGGCAAATGAAGAGAGGTATTGGCTTCAGCTGGTGGAAATCAAACAAGCTTTATCACTTTATTAAAAAACAAACAAAAAAAACCCCACACACAATAAACTAGAATCCTTTCCCAACTTACCCTGGTGAGAGCTGCTTTAGGGAGCTCACTGACATTTTAGTTGTATAAAATATTGGGAATGGAAAAGAGCTGAGACATTGTTTTGAACTTTCAAAAGTTTGGGGAATACACTAATTTTGCAGCAGACTAGGATTCTGGAAGGAAGTCAAACATTTCTGTATCACGTCTCCTATAGTATCATTAGACTTAAACTAGAAAAATTCAACTGGAATTGTAGCTCAAAATGTTTCCACAACAAGAATAAAAGTATGTTTTGTTACTTCAAACACAGATGTATTTATCTCTCGCTTCTTTGTTCTGTTACTGTCTGATCTTATTCCCTTCCTCCCTTTTGGCTTCAGATACCATTTTTCTCTTTTTGCCTGGTCCTCTGCAGTCTTCTGTTGTGGACATATTTCCTCTGGCTGCAGCTTCCCGTATATCTTTGAAATCTTATTTTGGCACCCACACTGAGCACCTTGTGAAATACAGTTGTTGAGGTTGTTTAGCATTTTCCCATGTTAGGCCTTTGTATTGCTTGCAGTAATAGCAGTGCTGCTGTGGCTAGAAATGCTTCCTTTGTATAAAAAATGGGGTACAGTGAATATTCTTCATATACAGTACTAAAACAACAGCCTAAAGCTGTACTCCTTTGCATCATCTTCTTTGGAAGAATAAGGATTGATTCTAACTTTTGAGCTTGCACGGTATTTCTTCACTGCCTTTGATAGTGTTCTTTGCCTCAATTGCAGCCTGGTGGTTGGATTCCCATGGTTTTGTTCTGCTGGAAGGTTGCAACCCATAGTATTGCTTCAGTCACCAAGTCCCTCTAACATGAGATGCTGGGGGCTGCCTGGACCCCATTCCTGCTCTGTTCCATGCTGAAAACAGCCACGTGAGGAAAGGTCATCTTGCATGGAGAACGGTTCTGTGAGCAGAACAGTTCACGAAGCTCTAAACTCAGTGCTTCTCGCACATATAGAGGCCCTGTTCTAGTTTGAAAAACAAAACAAACTAACGAAAAAGCTCAAGCTTTGCTTTATCATAGATTCTTATGGGATTTTAAACTAATCCTGATCCTGTTGCAAAAGATTGTTTGAGGAAAAGCTTTAGTTCAAGCAGCCATGTCAAAATGTCTGACTGCCTTGTACATGTGAGGTAACTTGGTAACATCAGAAGTGAATACAAATTTTTGGTACTTGGAAGGGATTTGTTGTGTTGAATTCCATAAGAAAGATCTTTGAGAGGGTATTATTTCTTATGTGAAGCATCTTCTACACCTTGATTGCTATAAAAATAACTGATACCACTTCAGTATGACCATCCTACTCAAAATGTAAGCATCCTAGAACTTCCACGTCTGATTCTGCCAAACCATCTTTGAGTTTAGATGACTAGAACATGCAAGTTAAAATGTTGAGATGAAACCTGAGTCTTTGATGCAGGACCTCTGTGTGCACGGGGGAACTCAAAGAGCTGTCAGTTCCCCAGGTTGTACCTGTAAGCCTGCAGCTTTCTCCTTATAGAAAGTGGAAAGAACTAACTTTAAAGCAGACAGGCCCAGGTGGCTGGATAGTAAATGAGATGATCCTCACTTAGCAGAATCACAGAATGGCTGAGGTTGGAAGGGACTTCTGCAGATCATCTAGTCCAACCCCTCTGCCAAGCAGGGTCACCTAGAGCTCATTGCACAGGATTGCATCCAGGTGGATTTATCTTATTTGATTTTGTTACCCACAGTGTTGAAAGCTGTCTGCAACGTGTGGTACTTTGTACTTCTCCTTAAGCCTCAATTGCTTTTATACCATTGTTCTGAGAAGCCATTTAGAGAATTTTGAATCACTGTGATGATAGGACTCAGTCCTAGAGTCACTCCAAAGCACAAAGGCCCTATTGTCCTACCAGCTTCCTGAAGAGTAGTAAAGGAGAGTTTGCTACTTGCTGTTTTGTGAGTGGTTCATCACATGTTTAAAGCATGCCATGCAAGAAGAGAATCCTTAACAACCACCTAACTTAGCGATGAAGCCTGCTTGGTACTCCTGTACAGTGTGAGCCTATCTTTAGATCAGGCACCACTAATAGTATACATTTCTTCACAGCAAGTGTAATTTCCAGGGTCATCCACCTGCTTCGTAACTGGGAACACAGATGTGCTAGGAAGGAGCTAGGTTTTACTAGATACATTATTGGTTTTATTATGGCCTAATAGTCTTCACAAAAATTTGCACGAAGGCATGATGTTAATTCATGGTAGCATTATTGGCAGATGTATTTCTATTGACATTTTAGTAGAAACAAGGTGAATTGTTATCATTCTGGCTGACACAATGGAAGTACGTTTGAATGCTGAGTTGTACTGACTTATCGACGTTTACCTAAGTGCTTTATCATCATCACAGCTTTAGTTTTATCCATCCTGTAACTGTTTAAACAGGACAACCATAACAACAGAAGGGGAAATTCACTGAACTATAACACACATCTTTGGGATCAGAACAACATTTTTAAAAGAGACTAATAGAACTAGTTTGGCTGATTACGTTTCTGCTGGGCTGAAGTGCTCGGCTTTTCCCTCCATTTTAAATGGGACGAAGTGTCATTAGCTGAAATTCAGCAGACAACATGTTAGAGCAAAACGGTGGTGAGGAGAAAGCCTTTTGCTTCTTACCTTAGCAATCTGAACATCAGTAGAGCACCACTACCTCGTGCTTCTTGAATGACTGGGCAGAGATATCCCTTGAGTACCTAAGGAAGCAGCCTTCCTCCCACTGTCTGTACAAGCCATTAATTATCCATTTTAGGAAGAAGACAGGAGGCACATGTGTTCTTACATGCAATTGCATCGTGTTCTGTGGACTCTTAAGTTTCTTATTCTTCATATTCTGTAGTCAGTTTGTTTTTGTTACTTTAGTTCACCTTCTATTATTTGTAGTATCAAATGAAATCAGATCTTCACTGATGTTCAGAAAAAAACAGTGTGAGGCAATGCTGCGGGCATTAATATCAGCAGTCTGTAGAAAAGGCATTTAGCTCTGTTAATAGGGAGGAACTATACTGTAGTAGAGTTTCCTGTACATCTGTGCTACAGTGGAGCACATCTCATCCTAGTGAGGAAAGTGCAACATATGAAGCTATTAGACAGGACCTGTAATATGGAGTAGAAAAAATGTCTAGATAAATGCACAAAAATCCCTTTATCATGCTGGTATTTGTGTTGACGCAAGCTATCTTATCCGAGCTGTCTTGATGGGCCGCCCTACCAATATAAATACAATGAGAAGACCGAGTAGTCTATTTGAGTTGTTATGTAGCATAAATAACATGCACTGAAACTCATTTGAAGTGTCAAAAATGTGTTTGATTATGTGATGTGATTTGTTTTACTCGGAAAAAACACCTCGGATGAGATATGTATAACATGCACAAAGCAACGCAATCCTTTGTCTATCTTAAGGTGGTTAGAATGCTGTTGGTGAGCTTTAACCAATGTTTCAAATTCTTATTACACAGAATGCTACTCATATTTTGAGACAAAAACATCACACCTGAGATCAGTGTTCCGCTGTCAGATGAGGCTGTTCCATGTCCAATCTGTCCATAAGGTGGTTGTGCAATACCAGTTAATTGCTTCAGGTAGTGCAATTCAAGAGTTTTGTCAAGTCAGTATTGAGTTGATTCGTGCTTGCTGAAGATCTAGTCCAAGGTTCATAAAACATCAAAATACGAGATAACAGGTACCACAGAAATGCAAAATATCAATGAGATAAACAGATGAAAACTGTCTTTGATTTTTACTGATGGAAAAAACCACAGAAGTCTGAAACAAAGTCTTATGCACGCTGGATTTTGCAGTGATTTCTAGGTTTTGGTGTCAGTTCTGTGTTTGCAATACAAATGCTTAATTCAACTCTATCCAGTATCTAGTAATTCACTTGAATTTGGAAACTTTGGTCATGGAGCTTGGGAGCCAGAATGGGAATGGCATGCATTTGAACTGGCAAGTAGTGAATGACTGGCACTGGGTAGAAGTGATCCATGTTGTGAAGCTTTAGGGTGCTATTACCTTTGGAAAAAGTACCTACTGACAGTATTCCTGAAATACTAACTTTCTGAAGCATAGGGGTCTGTCCTTTTGAATATTCTTGAATAAAGCATAAGGTAATTCCTGTTTCAGGCATTATGTATGTGCATCCCACAGTGAAAAATGTGTGTCCTTGGGCCTGCTGGGACAAATTCTTCCCTTGGTTACATGAGAGAAAGTGCAGAGTAAAGTTACTCTCTTGCTGAGTTTCTTCAGTGCTCAGTGATGCAAAGGAGAGCTGAATTCATCCCACTGCCTGTATCTGGTGTTTTGCATAGAAATGCTCACTGTGCTGAAACACTCGAATTTGCAAGAATGTGTCTGTGTAAACTACACTTCCAATTTTAATTTTTGAGCCATGCGCAAGAGACTCCAGGGAACAGTGTGTACTGTCAGCAGAAGTTATCTTTCTGATGAATCAGGCACATTGTTTGTACCCCTGCATTTGATAGACATGTTGTAATAAGGTCCTGAACTGCTTACTGTGTCTTTATGTACCTTCCCTCTCAGCAGTTGTAACTATTGTGCTGCTTGACCTATATTAATGGTACTACAAACAACAAGTTTAACCATTAACTTGAGAGCCCTGTTTAAATGGATTTTGCCAAGAGATGAGAACTGAAGATTTAAGGAGGTAAAAATTAAAAAGAGGGCTACCCAATGCAAAGCTTTTTCAGTGCTTACTGAGCTGATGTGGAGGGTGGGAAGGAGTTCAAAGACCTAATAAAACCTAAAGCCATTATTGCAGTCTGAACAAGTAATGTCATTCAATGTATGGAAAAGCAGTATCTTAGATGTTTTGTTTGTTAATAACCTGTGGATTTTATCTGTTTGGTTATTCCAATGAGGCGTGCTTGCTGTTATCTATATCCACACATGCTCTGTAGCAAGAGAGGAATACACAGAAGGGGGGGCTATATTGCCTGCTGCTGCTAACTGGGGAAAGGGAGGTTGGTTCTCAGCTGCCTGGGGGGAGAAGGTGAAAGCTAGAGAGTCCAAGTGAAAGGAGCCAGTGTCAGAAGATGAGTGCTTTATACCGAAGGAGCAGTCTGATTTAGCTTGATTTAGGTGAGCTGCATTTCAGGACTCTGAGTTCTGCATGCAATGTGAATTCTGGGCTGCTTAATAAAAGCCAGAATGCATCTCTGATGCCCATGATTGTTGTCTCAGGAATACGCAACTGTGCTGATCTGGGCTAACTGGCACCATGTGTACATAAAGCCAGTGGTGAATGTCTGATGGCTCAGTATCTGGTGTGATCCGTGCCTTCGTGGAAAAGTGATTCCCTGTGCCTCTGAGGTCACTGACACCAGTGGTTTTTGACTGAGGTCCTTAAAGGCTGAGCTCATGAAAGTTTAAGTGTTATGCTCTGGGATGTCTTTCTGAAAGCTTTGTCTTTCCTGATAAAGCTGCTTGATCTAATGCACGCAGGCATTTAAATCTGCTACTGTTCTCATTGGGCTATCTTGTTTGGCTGGGATTTCACCACTCTGTCTATACAGGACGTATGTAGGTGTCTTGTGCAATCAAACCGTGTGTGTCCTGCTGGGGCCTGGTAACTGACAGTGCCAGAAAGATGTGCTTTAGCTAAAAGTAGCAGTTGATGCTCGTACGTAAAAAATGGTTACGGTTCATTCTTTGCAGCTCAGCTGTTCTGATGCATTGTTGCAGCTCTGAAGTAAGAATTGGGTAGCCCTGTGTACAGAACAAAGGAGCCTGAATGAAAATCCCACCTGAGAGACTCCCGCAAGAACTGTCACTGAGAAACAGATTTTTTTTATTATTTTTATTTTTTTTACTTTTAATGTGAAGTGCAGCAAAACATGCAGTTAGTCCTTATTCCTCTGAAGCTGAACTGGGGTGTGTAGAACTCTCTCACCGCTAATACAGATATTTGGCTGAAATGGGTAAACTGAGACAAATCTGTCATCCAGTCTTAGGAGATGTTAACTGAGTAATGCTCTTTTGGGCCTTGATTTGAAGGTTGTAAACAGCTTGGTAAACACTTAAACCGCAGAAAGCTTTGTCATAGGAAGGGAAGCACTGAGCAGGTTTGTCACCACGTAGCAATGTGTAAGCCAAGGCAGTGAGAGGAGCCCAAGACTTCCTCATCTGTCCTGGATTCCTAAAGGAAGGCACGAAGCCACCCTGACTAGGAAGTGCGCTCGATTAGAGTCAACAGGAAAAAACAGAAACATTGGGAGCAAACAAAAGCACAGCTCTGCCAACAGAGTTGTTCTTGCCTCTAGGTTTCTGTTGTACGTTTTTCTTCAGATGCCGGTAATTCCCGTGGTGTTTGCGTTTAAGCAAATTAAACTGGTAAAAGCCCATGCACAGGTGATTTCTAAAGGTTACTTTTGCTTACATTAGTTTAGCTTATTCCTGAAATTCTGAAGAAGCAAGTTTAGCTGAGGGAAAACTGCTTTACAGTGTGTCCATATACAAAGCTACATTAATTTCTTAGTGTGGATTAGCAGCCGTGGTTTGACCCAGAGCAGCTATGGGAGGTGGCCAGGCCCCTGTGGCTGCTGCTCCTCTCTTCTTGCCTCAGTCTGTTCCTTCAGCTCGTGAAACAGCCATGCTCAGAACGAGGGCACAGCACGGTGATTTAATTCTGTACATTAACTTTTGTTCTAGCAGCTGTGCTGGCTGGCACTCATGCAAGGAAATGTAGCATTTACCACTGTATTGGTACAACTGTATGATTTTTATTTTGCTTTGAGCCTAATGGCACGTTCCGGCTTGTAATCATGAGAGGGCCTGGCAGATGAGCTTTTGAACTGCCTGCTTGTCTGCAGCCCTGGTGAACAGCTCCCTACAGCTTTGTGTGCTCAAGGGAGCGTGCAAGTCACTGGAGTCTTCTCCTGGTGATTTTAGGTGGGAGGCTTGCTTGCTGGTTTCAAGTCTCTCATTCAGGTGTTTGTGTGTTAGAGAAGGAAGGGAAAACTCTGAAGTTAAATAAACTTAATATTTCTGCCCCTTATTTGCCACTTTTCACATGTGACAAATGAACAAAATGTAGCTGCAAAGTGACCTGTATGTATACGGACAGGAGTTTAAATTGAAGCGTTGTACTTCGTGCCCTGTTAGAGCTTGCAAAGCAATTGTCTGCCAAGAGGAGTATTTGGGGACCCGGTGATGACAAACTGACACAACAGAGCTTAACTTGTTACTTTTTCTATTTTTGTCTGTCCTGCATTAAGTCATTCTCTTCGTCATGCAGCAGTCATGATGGGATAGCATCTTTTAGTATCTTGATACTTTCTGTGCTAAAAGGTTAGTGTGAGCTGTCCTGAGAGAATTTTCTCTCATATCAGAGCTATAAACCTTATCTCAGTAAATAGAATAAAGCTGGCTAATGATCACCAACTTTATTTTCTTTTCTTTCAGGGGATAGGTTTGAAAAGATAGTAATTTCTTTCAGCAATACAAAAAACATCTTAGAGAAAATAGTCTTCATTACATATCAGTAAAGATAAGTAGTCTTTTTTAGGCTACTTATCACTACTGTTCTCATGTAAAGAGTGCAAGTATGGTGTGTGTAGCTACTAGGTGGACAGTTTGAGCATTTGTGTCTTGAGCCCATGCTCTTGTTACACATGCAGCCCTCCTATGGAAGACAGTGGAAGTCCTGCATGTCTTAGGGCTGTGACTTTTTTTTAACTGAAGACATCTCAGAAGATTAACTCATTAGAACCATCAGGGAGAAATGGGAACAACTTGGGTTCATTTTGTGGCACTTCTGAAATGGAGGGTTGCCAGCTGGAGGCAGCCTTATGTATGTACAGAATTGCAGCTGGGAGGATAATCTAAATTCCTTAAAAGCATCTAGATGGTGCTTGTATTTATTGCAAACTATGTACAAGGTGAAGCTCAAGAACACTTAAATCTGTTGTGGAATGGCAAGAAAAGTTTGGAAACAGCTATATTTCAAATAAGTAGCTCAGTGATTGAACATGAAATCCTGTTCTTCATACGTTGGGATCCCCATATGCACATGTCAAACACAGGTTAAAAAAATGTGAAGAACCAGATATTCCTGATTGGTGTTGAAAAGACTGAGGCATAACAGTGATTCATTGAAAATCAGGACTTTCTGCAGCTTAGCATATTTGGACTTTTAATGGCATTCAAATTGACTCTCAGAAGCAGGTCTCTTACCTGAAGAAGCTTTTTTTTCAGCCTCACTCAGTTGCTTTATTTATGAACTTCTCAACACTTACCTTCTCATCACCAGCTCCTGGAGAGTTTCCCTTTACGCAAGTTTGAGTGTTTCTGTTCACTCCAGTGTTCTTATTTGGCAGCTACTCCAAAGGATGCACTGGTTTCTGAATGAAATCATTCTGCATCATTTGTTTCCTTGTGTTCGTATCTTCTGCCTTATGAACTCTGCAGTAGTGCACACAGGTTATCAAAAACTCTTCTGCTAAATTATGCATTAACCAGAAGTATATGTTTACGGTGTGTGCTTAATGGCATATTGCAAGCACTGCCTAGTATAAGGATAGTGGCTCAGAAAAATAAAAAGTATGTTAGAGATGATAAACTGAACTAATTGGTTATTGGAACTGTGCAGACTGAAGTTTGGGAAGACTGGCCTCAGGAGCTGAGGCTGCTGTTCTCCGTGCAGGCTGTCCTGCAGCACATCTATCTGAAAAACCACCTCGGGTTCGGTAGTTTTGCCTGTGTGAGGGTTACAGGGCTAGAATGCGTTTCCAGCACTATAGTACTCAGCTGTGTCAAATTATGTGTTTTGGAGTGATTTGAACATTTTAATGATTGCTGATATTTGAAGAATGTCTTAGTGCTTTTCACAAAGCAATTGCTGTTATCAGCAGACTGTTAAAGGGGTGCTGAAAGCAGACAGTAAATCTTACACGAGCAAATGTTGAAAACCTCTGACAAATAGGTACTGTTGTTGGGAGCCAATTCATGAGGAGGCTCAGAAGAGAAGAACCCATGTATTTGCAATCTACACCAGGAAATGCAGAGATTTACACCTACCTCTGTCCCGTTGGTTGGTTTTGGTCTTATAAAAGTAGCATCCAGACAATGAAACCAATCTGGGACTCTGGTGGTGTCTGCTAGCTACTAGTTCAATGCATTGTCAATATTGGTATTTGCTGAGAGGTATTTATGATCTGAGGAAATGAAGGCAAAAAGTAAGTGCTTGAGTACTTCTCTTGGCCTATTCTAGTCATGATGAGTGTCCTATTTGGGGAACTGCATCTGGACCAAGATTTTGGGGACTCTGAATTGGGGTTTCACTCAAGTTCAAAAGAAAACTGAGTTTGTGACATTGCTTGATGGTCTCAACATCCTGAGACCATTGTATTGCCCAGAGCCATCAGAGAAAAGTCTTCCTGGAGACGTGCAGTAACTAAAATAGCTTTAACTTGAGAAAGATAATGAAGTTCTTCAGGTATGGGGATGTGGTAGAAATATGCCCATAAAGCTACTTTTTTTTTTTTTTTTTTTTTTCCTGTCAAATATTTTACTGCTTTCACCCAAAACTCCAATCCTGACCACAGACCAGTCTGAAGTTGGATTTTTGTGACTGTCACATAAAGAGCAACACCACCTATTAGAAACAATTTATTGGTGCTTTTATCGAAGTTTTAAATATTTTATTTTTTGGAGAGGCTTGGACATGTGTATGATGTAATGGGCCAAATAGGTCTTCATGACAACTGTGCTAAATGTACAAGTGATTTTGTTGCCTCAAAAACAGGAAAAAAAAACTTTTGTTGCATCATTCTGGCTGGGAAGTGTTCAAAGTTATTGTGACAGGACTGTGTTTTGAGCAATTGTTGGTGATTTGTTTTTTAGCACACAAAGAAAGTAATAAATCTGTCACCCTGAAAAATCAGGTTGTGACCTAAAGGAAGGAGCAAATTGTGGCTTTAGGTAAAAAAGAGTGACCTGTCTATGAGGGTCATTTATCATTATAACAAAATTGCTGGTGCTCTCCTAGCTGACCAGGAAGAAAGGCTGTGGTAAGCAGAATCAAGGGATGCAAGCATCCGAATATTTTTAACTGATCAATATTTTCAGGATTTACAAGCAGCCAAAAACCTGTCAGCATGCAGAGTAAGTGCACTGTGCATCTGTTCTAAGACAGAAAATTTGGCAATTAGGAATAAAATATTTTAGATTTAGAATAAATAGTATAATTGAAAAGTGCATCTTACTATGGAAGCCCTTAGCAGCCTGGTACAGTGGTACAGAAAATGGGAATCAAATAAAGCTCCCAAGAAAGATGAAAACAATAAGCAAGAACATAAATCTCTTCAAGGTGGTGTTAGCATTACTTTTGAGTACTGCATGTGGAACACGCAGAAAGTCTCAGGAAACTCTCAGAACTCACTTGGGGTACGCTGTTTTTGTTTGAAAGCAGCAGTCCCAAACTGCTTCTAATTAAAAAAAGAAACAAACCCCCTAAACCTCCTTTTTCCCCCCCACCCCTCCTCACCATCATTTATTCTACATTATCCCAAATGTAAATAGTTGTACATGTTCTGCTATATTTTGTAAGCCAAGTTCAATGCCCCAGCTGAGGCTCACACATTGCATTCATTGCAAAGGATATATTCAATGAGCTAGTCTGACTTGCATGAAATATCAGTTGAACATGCTTTGAAATACAAGATGGAAAAGAGGAATTCTGTTTGTCAGTATTCTTAAGTATCAAGTCTGTCAGAATTAAAAATAATTGTAGTTAATTTTTGGAAGCATTTTGCTGCTGCTCAGTCTCTCCTAGCTGAGAACTTTCACTTTAATGCATTTTTATAGAGTTCACAAAGGCATAATGAAAGGAAAGTGAAGGGGGGAACACAATCTCTTGTACAGTAATTTCCATGCCAATTGCTAATTTCAGTTGATTGCCTTAGTGCAGGACTCTCTTATCAGACCAGAACATCCAATGCTAAACCAATTCTAACACGTTTAGAAAAGCATTTATGACTCAGGCTATCACCTATTGTCAGGTATTACCAATATTGCACTATATTAAGAATGCTTAACAAAGCTATTTTAATACAATTTACAGGGGCATTTCAATATATAAAGGCTGCTGAAGTACTGTACGCTTGCAATGCATCATAGAAGATACGAAGATAAAAATAATGTAGAAGGTAAAATACTATACAGTTTGTAGTATGAGCTGTCTTTTTAATGCCCATTAATACTGTATTCATTGTGCCTTTATTAAGCAAAATTGCTTTAGCATAATTTTGTGCATAAATATTGAGACTTGGCTGCATGACAATGTATAACTTCCTTGCCTGGGACCCACACACCAAGCTCTCTGGTTTAGCTCTGCACCAGGGTGTCCCTGTCAGGTTTTAGCACTTACCTGGAGGACTAGGCTGGACTGAAGTTTCATGACACATGGTATAAACAGATTAGGCTTGTTTGGCAGTTCCTTTCTTCTGGGGAGTTAACAAAGTTGGCCTGGAAAGCTTGTCATTAGATAACAGCCCTTTCATTTCACTCATTCCTGAGAATTAATATTTTGAGGTTGATCTTTATTCTGATGGCATGATTTTTTCCCAATTCTAAATGGAGAAAAAAAAGGAAATAAGTTCTATAACATGCCTCAAATACAGTAATTTTGTTCAATTATGAGACTTAAGATTTAGTACTAGATTTAGCACACTAAGATTTAGCACACTTTGTGTGCTTCACCCTTGTGTTCAGGAATGTTTTCATTGTGTTTGAACCATTTTTCCCTAAATTGATGCATATCCATAAAACAGAGCACTCTCCATGTCAGACTTGCATTCATTGAAAAACTGAACTGACTTTTCTACCCAAGACCCATCTCCAGCAAGGAGAGTAGCCTCATTAATACATTATTAATGGAGATCCGATTTTCAGCAGAGCTTTCATCTATTCTTTTTAATTACCATATGTATTCTGGTTTTGCTTTCATTAAAACCATTATCAGATAAGTTTCCAAATGTCTTCCAGCATTTTAGTTGTAAACTCTGATTTTTGTGAGTAGAAAAAACCTTGAAAATCCTGGCCAAAATTGAGTAGGCAGGAGTTAGTTGCATGAAAGCCCTTTTCTGAACTGGGTTCTTAGACTTGTATCTGATTCAGCATATAGTAGCTACAGATCAGTAGAGAGGTAAATGTGTACGTTAGGTTTTTTTTTTGTGTGTGTGTAAATGTAGCATAAGTGTGGATTATTCTGGACTTTATGCCTAATCAATATCACCCTAAAAGTAGGAGCATAGCTCTTACGTTTGAACTAGGTCATTTCTTTCCTTCAAGATCTGGTCTAGGCTGCAGGGAGGGAAGGCTCAGGCCTGCTGCCCAGGGGAGGCTCTCCTCACACCACAGCTAGCACTGAGCTGAAACCAAAAAGACTTCACCTGTGGCATATAGCTAATTCTTTCAGAATTTTCTTTCATTCCTGTGCTGCAAAGATGTTTTCTCTTCCTGATGCCTCAATGTTTTTCTTTTTATCACTTCATTCACTCTGGAAGAAAATCCAGGTTACGACAGTGGAGTGAGGCACAAGAAGAAAACTGGAAAAAACCTCCAAGTTTGTAAAGTATTTCACCATAAATAGAGCTGTTTTCAGTATTTTTTTTGAATGGATTTGAGCAAGGCTTGTCTGGAAATACCACGTGAGACATATAAGCAATATTGATATTGTTCTGTCCACGAGGTGCATTTGTATTCATTTCAGTAAAGATCTATTGTACTTTTGTCTGATTCAAGTGTTCCCTCATGATTGAAGTTTACATTCTAGAAAGCGGTGAGATATTGAATTTGCTGTGCGGTTATAGCAAGTTGCAGACAGCAGCTGGAGGAGATATCTTCACATGCTGAAACTTAGAATACTTCTAATTTTTGAGTATTAAACTTGATGCTGAATACTCTGTTAACTGAATAGAGGCTAAAGAACGTTTTTGGCATGCTTGTCCCTGAGAATTATAGTTGAGATTGAGTAAGCATGAAATGATTTAGGAAATGAGAGCATGAATCAATTTGATATATAATCCAGGATTAAAACTATTTGGACTTAAAATTATTCTCAAATGTGAGGATAGTCATTCCTTCCCAATATAAACAAGTTAACAGTGGCAGATCCCAATAGAAATACTATTCCTAAAGACACTTTTTGGTGCATATCTAGGTAAAATATCAAGAGCTTGAACTTTTGAATGCCATGCAACTACAGAAACCACTTAAGGCCTGCAACACCACCACTGTTATTTTGCTCATATTCATTAACCAAATTCTAAATTGCAACGTATTTGCCTTTAATCTCCTTTATGCTCAGTAGGAGCCATGCATGCTGCTAACCAGTTCCTCTTTAGCATTTTTAAGAACTTCCTGATTAGGATGTGAAGTTTTATTATGACAAAAGTGGCAGGTTTTGTCTAGCCAAGTTATTTTCTTGCTATTTTTAGGAACAATGTGCTTGTGTTGTGCGCCATAGAGAGGCACTTAGATGAGGCTGGGATGAGCAGCTAATCAATCATATCTAGATAATAGACATCAGAGATATTGCTTTGCAAGGTTTACCCTCTCTGATTTATACTAGGGGGCTGTTTTTTTATGGGACTTTTAGAATATTTGTGACTGAATAATGCTTTTATGACCAAGCCACAAACACCTAGCCATTATTCCTTTTAAAGCCGTCGATCAACAGTTTGATTAAATTTGTACATATTTTTGAGTGCATTCAGGCTGGATGCCATCAAGTGCAATGAACAGAAGGTGCTTCTAAAATAGTGGTATGGGGCCTGACGTGCTATTGACCATTGCCTTGTAGAGTCATTTACAACAGGGGGACGTAAAATACAATCAAGTCAAAAAGGCAGTGTTTATCAGGCAGCAGGTGCTCCTTTTACTCTGATATGAAAATCTGCATCAACTTCAGCACAATGGGGATTTGAGCCAGTGTCCATTAAACATCAAGGAACTCTCAGCTAAGGCATTTTCATTAATTTTTTGCCTGCTTCACTAGTTCTGAAGTGTTTAAGATCTTTATGTAACTCAGTTGCAATACAATTACAAGGTTTAAAAACTTGTGCAAGTGAAAAAAGAAATGCACACCCACAGCTGGTGTATTAATACACGTCTGTCTTTCATATTTTGTTGGGAAGCAATTCCAGGGCGGGGCTGTATTTGCATCCATCTGCTGTTACTGTGCTGATCAGCAACTGGTTACTTCGTCCACTTTTGGGTCTCTCAGTACGGGAAGGAATGGATGGACCTGGAGTGAGCTGTGTGGGCACTGAGGGACGTGTCTTGTGGAAGAGGCCATGGGCCCAGTGTTCCTGCAGCAGGAGGGAAGAGGGCAGGGGGGGCCTAACAGCAGGAGGCAGAGCCAGGCCCTCCCTGAGGAGTGTGGCAGCAAAGCAAAGGACTGGCTGTAAATTGGAGCAGGGAAGTTGGAGTAGATATGAGGAAAGAAGACAGTGTAATGGAGCAATAGACCAGGACTGGGGGGATGCTGTAATGGCTGTCTTGGAGGCTTTCAAGGCTCAATTGGGACAGTCCTGAGCAACCTGCTTTGGGTTCAGTGCTGAGACTGCTTTAAGCAGGAGACTGGCCTAGAGAGCCCTGAGATCCCTTCCAGGTGGGATGGTTTTGTGACTGTTTTTCCTGACAGGATTAGATGTTAAGTATGTCCTGGTGAATATTACTGAGATTTTTTGGAAATGTCAGGGGGGATCTGGATCCTCCAGGAGACTTTGCAGGTGCATGGAGAGAGGGCTGAAGCATAACTGAGCTGTCTTGCAGAGGCAAATTATTACCAAAGAGCTATGTCCTCAGGGATCCATTCTCATTTCTAGTCTCATTTATCTGAAGGGCTTTCGTTACTTTAGTAAAGTCATTAAAATATAGCCAAAGCATGCCTTCTGCCATTTGATGGCAGTGTGGAACATAAAGCCACCAGCAGGGCAATTGCAGCAAAAGCTGTCAGGATCTGTAGAAGGCTACTTCTGGGTGAATGATTAGGGCAAAATGCATTTGAATGTGAGGAAGATGTGATCAAGTTTCCTTTAACTAGAGTCTGGGCTGATGAGACTTGACTACTCTGATAAGATAAAAACAAGACATTACAACAGAAGCACTGAAGCTTAGCCTGTAGCTTACAGACAAAATTAAATAAAATAAAATACCATCTTAACTGTATCCTTGAGGAAAACTACAATGTAAAGTGGAGAGAACTACATGTTCCTCAATGTTATGCAGAGGAGGCATCATAATGAAAAATCTTATCTAACTGTTTGTAAACTAGTGCTTTGTCTTGAACCCGCCAGTGGACAGGCTATTCTGATGCCCTTCTGTTTGCTTTGGTCATTCTGGTCCTCATGTACTATTGCTTGCTTCAGCTCCAAAGCACCCTTCCTGACTAGGACATTTTTATTTAAACCCAACATAAGTCTGATATCTTGGTAAGAACGACTGATAATGCTCAGTAGAAATAGACTGCAGCTTTACAGTGCCTAGCTTTATGACTGATTACAAAACGTTTACAGCAGGTATGGCCAGTCAGTCTGGAGGAGAGGAACAGCACCCTGATTCCCTGACGAAGTCTATCAGTAATGTCTCCTGCTTCCTGGTAAAGAGTAACTGATGCCTTGTAATGCATCTAGGACTCCTAAACAGGATCTGATTTTTTCAGTGGAGCAGCATATGGTGATCATGCATAGAGATAGCAGCATGAATGCTGCTAATTCACGGCATTTCCTCAGTGAAATTCTGTAGTTTCTTGATTACTTTGGCTGCTACATCTCATAGCATCTGTGGTTTGAGACAATACAACCAGCAGTGGCTTGGTGATCATCTGGTGTTTTCCAGCTTAACGTGATCCCAAATTAACGTAACAGAGTATACACTCACTGACTGCAATGGGCTGGGGCAAACCAAATGAACAGCAAGTATCTCAAAACATAAGCACGCACTGAGCTCAAGCAGAACTCAACTTTCAGATACGATTTTTTTTTTTTTGGCACTCTAAAATATACTCTTCATCTAATCATTGCTGTGAGCCTTTTGAGTTGTGTAGTTTTTGTTAACCAGCCTTTGTAGGTAGGTTAGTACAGTAGCGAACCATGTAATGTTACTGTACTTGGCAAAATTTTCGGTTACTTCTGCCCTTGATTTACTATAAAGTGTTTTGGCATAGATAATCTCCTCTATTGATATGTACGACAGGGTTTGCAAACAGTATTCCTGTAAACTTCTCTCCATTTTTGTTTCACAGGGTTTGAGCAGTTGTGTAAGGCACTAATTTACATAGTATAGTGTACAACATAGTTCAGAAGTTGTTGGTTTACCAGAGATGTGAGATATTGTATTCTCTGAATGCCATGATGTGACACAATGGTTATTGTCTAAAGCCATCCTAGAACCCAATGAACAAAAAACCCCTCAAGTTTCCACAGCAAACAGCTTTCTGTACTGCTTTACTTTGCAGAAAATGCTTTTCAGCAGATCTGTAGCAGCAGCCAACTTCAGAACCAACTTTTTCATGGCTTGCTCATCTTAATGAACTACATACTAATTTACCTATCTAGAATAATTTACAACTTAAAAACATTATGAATATCTAAGTACCAAGTATTTCTCAGGGGAGAAGACACTAAAAAAGACCACTACAGAACTTCTAATTCATTGTTGGTAGTGGAGTGACACCAGAGTTAATGTGATGGCATTCTCTGGGTTTGTCTCTTATATTCTCAAAAGAGAAGTGAAGTGGGATACAACCACTGCCAGATATTATTCTTTTCCAGTCTTGCAGGTGTTGAATATCTCATTATGGGAGTGATGAGGAGCTGAGTATCTTCAGATGCTATAGTTCTTTGCACAGACTCGATACATAGAACTACTACTCCTCACTATTAACTATACAGATTACAACCAAAATAAATGCACAAAACAAATGAAAAAAATGAGATCTGTATCAAGCGGGAAAGCATAAAATAAGCATGTAAAGGTGATCTAGACATTGTTTATTTCAATCACAGTCCGACAGCTTCCTTGCTTGCTAATGAAGGCAGTGATATGGACACTATTATGGCCAGTAATAAGCAATGATGTGAAAGGTTTAATTTAAAATATCTGACATATCAGTTTTAAAAGCAAGTATATTTTACAGTGCATAGGAAGACCATATTGCTCTTGAATGTTTGCTTAGTAATCTGGGTGTAGCTATAGCAGGTAAAATGTACTTCGTTAATTAAAAAAAAAAGTTTAGCCTTAAACATAATTTCTCATATCAAATCACATTAATGTATCAGTTAAGCTTTAAGGTAGGGTCAAGATCCATTAACAAGATTTTGGCTGGTAAACTAAACCTACACTGGTTTTTACCAATTGCAATTTATTCTAAGTCAGGAGTTATTTGAATTAAATTAGAAAAATAAGCTATCATACTGAGTCCCCACATTACTGTGATTTCTAGGTCATGTCACACCTTGGTGTAATAGGGTGTGAAGTGTTCCAGTGACTTACCTAAGATAGTACAGTGACCCTATGGCATGTACAAAAATAAAACTCTAGTATAGCTCCTGATCCAGTGATTCATGGAAGCATTGCTGCTGTAGTCTCTATGAGAAGCAAAAAGCCTTTATGAATCATGACAGATACAATTTTAAAAGATATTTAGAGGCAAAGGAGTATTGCTACTAGATAATATCTACCTTTTTTAGCCCCAAGTCCATTTTGGCACAATACTGTGTTTTTTTTTTTTTTTTTTTAATGACTGATAACACCCTGCTTTGGATATTTGCAGAAGAATATTTCAGACAGGGACACTGTTCTGTACCCACAGTAATTTACTACAGAGAATGCTGACTGAGGTGAAAGTCGTGGAATCTCCCGGCAGGCAGTCTGTGGTGTGTACCTGTGCGTCACAGTGGAAATAACAGTAAGGAATTGCATAACCCTGGTGTGGGGTTTCTGAGCTCTGGCATAGGTCTGGAGAACTTCTCGGGCCTTTGGCTAGAAAATAGTTTAGAGGCAATCAAGCCTATACTATTACTGTTGACTAACAAGAATTACTAAGGGTCACGGTAACTACTCAGGGAGAGGAAAAGTGGGAAATCCAATTCCTACATGTAAATGTATTTTCATATCTGTATGTACATCAACACAATAGTTGAAACAGCTTTTTAGCCACAGTAAAGGACATCAAAGGGAGAGAAAAATCTCTACAGTGCTACTGCTAGGAAAAGCAGCGAGGCAGAGCTTCCGAGATGCTCTGCTTGCTTTGGAGCAGTGCCCCATTCAGCTCTTTCACACTTACTATATCCATGTCAAATGTCAGCTTGAAAAAGACAGGTCTGAGAGTATGCACATGTGTGTGAGGTTAGATGCCAGCTGCATACCAGGCACTTAAGACAAAAAAGAAAACTCCTGACTCAGACAATGCTTCCAGAGCTACTGAGATAACAAACTGAAATTCTTAAAGTGCAGGATGTCCTGCTGCAAGAAGGGCTGTTAAGAAGAAGGTGGAAGGAAGCTGGACAATCCCAAAGAGAACCATTCACACAAACTTATTTTCAAGACCAAATCTGAAAACCAAATGTGCAAGCAAACTATATGAGAGAAATTATTGCAGCTGACAAACTTTGTCACCCCTTATTTTAAAGGAGATATGGCCAGTGTGGGCAGTTTCATTAAAGGCGCTGAATTTGTTCTTAGATATTTGATAGGTTTTCATAAAATGAAGGTATGCAATTTATACCCCTAAGCTAATAGAAAAAATAACAGTATATATCTAGGCTTGATATATATAAATATGCAACTCCAGATACACAAAACAGCATTGAAAGAAACATAGGGTCTGGTCCTACTTCCTTTCTCACAACAAAAATTTAAAATGTGCTTTAGGTAAAATTTTAGATTTTAGGAGTTTGTTTTTGCTTATTGTTAAGCTGTTCTTTTGTTTCTTTTGCCCAGTCCTCCTATAGTTACGCAAGTTGTTAAAGAAGAATTTAACTAACAAGTTACTGTGCTAAATACAAACTCTGAATCAAAACGCCTAACACTGTTTGCTATTTGTGTGTATGTGTATATTAAAATGCATTTATTAAAGTTCAGTGTTGATGCATACAAATATGTATACACATGTATAACTTATAAAAGTACAAACACTACAGCCACTTATTCTGGTTAGTGATCTGTAGGGAGGAAAGGGGGAAAATAGGTTTAGAAACACTTAAAGGATCTATCCAATAAAATCGAATTATTTCATTTAGTTGAGGGGGAATTTTTGCAAGTAATAGCACAGAGTTACGTACTTGACAACAGAAAACAATGTTAGAAGGCTGCAGTTTGTGGAACATAAGGAAACAGCTTGTCTTAGTTCATTAAATACACACAAAAAAAATGGGAGAATATTTTTGTTTTTATTCTAATCAATATTCATACATCTGAAATCTTTTACTGCCCCCCCTCTCCCTCCCCATTATGCTTTCAATTATGTTGGAGAAATGTCCCAAGTTGATTTTTCCTGTTAGATGGGTATAATGGGATGGAAAAATATTAAGCTGAAGAAAAAATCCTGGAACCTTCTCACTGGCATCCATGCAATGTAGTTCTCAAATATCAAATGGATGTACATGAAAATTAGCTCAGGCTTTGCCTTAGAAAAGCACGGGGGGTATGCCAAAGTTCCTATCCTATGATGCAATAACTTCTGTTTTATTAGCGGAGCTTCAGTTTTCAGTTAAAAACAACCCAAACCTGTAATACGTTCTTTATTCTGTTTGTGAGGTGACTCAATGCTTCTTCATGGAACAGCTGATGCAACTGGTCAGAAATTCCTTATGAGAGGACGGCTAAAAGGAAGAAAAAAAAAAGTGGAAATTCAAATACTTTGTGTAGTTAAGATTGATTTATACTAGTAAGAAAATATTTCAGACTATCCCATTGCTGGTTAAGCTTTTTTCCTATTTATTCTACACACACGGAAAAGTAATATAATCTGTGGAACATCAATCATCCAACAGGCCCTGTTTCCTCTGCAAACGCTACTTTGTTTTAGATTTTCCATGCAAGTGCCCTTTGAGCAGATAATAGTGTTTAAGGTATTTGCTCATTAAGCCAAGTGCACGAATGATTTTGCTGTTGTATTCTTCCAATGTACAGAATATTCTGCTACATCTTAAATGTGATGGGCATCTGCGGCATGCAGAAACACATATTTGTTTTGCATTTATATGTAGATAAATGTGTCAGTGCATTAGGAGACTTTACCTAATCAGGTTACATGTCAGTTTGTTACCCATTAGGAGCAAAATGAAGTGGATGCTTAAAAATTGACTTTTCTGTGTCAGTCTGAGATATTAAGGATTAATTATACCTCATATATTGAGACCAGAGCTGATGGCATAATTCAGGTTCTGCTAAAGTTCTGTTTTGCTTCTACTATCCAGGGGTTTGTTAATGGTCCCCAGATTTTTGAGTGATTGTCATTTCAGAAACATTGAGGGTTAGCACGTTAATACTACAAAAACAATTACGCATGCTGGTTTCCTTGACTTGCTTGGAGATCACTGGTTTTGAGGAAAAATGTGCAGATTTCACATTGTTTAAACTTGGACAGCTCTTCAAAATGTGTTTACATACTGCCTGTGTGAGCATCTCTGTCATTTGGATAGTCCTTTTCATGACAATTGGAAAGACTTCACATCTGTGCAGGTGGAATTTTTTGTTTGGCTTCACTAAAAACACTTTTTCATAGGTTAAATACCTCCTGTTATTTAGAAACGTATCCTGTCTGGATTCTCCTGGCACTACTTTGGAGTAATAAGTGGCAATTTTAGCTATTCTAGTGATCTTACAATATAGTTTCTAGTAAGAAAGGTTACATTTATTAACTTATTTTATTCTATCAGTTATTAAAAAGAACTAAGCCTCTGCTGAATCTCAAAGCCATAAAATATCTGAAGTACAAGGAGCCCATGCTTCAAGTTCAAAACCATTAAAACCAATCAAAACCTCACACTGTGGTAGTGGTTTGGCACTCCAGGTTTATTGTAACCTCAGTAAGTATTTTGCTTGCTTATTCAGGTAAAAGATTAGTTCTGTTCAACACCTTTAAAGCTGTGTGGAAGAGCTGAATGAGCAGCAGTACAGCCATCGCTACTGGGGCTACAGGGACTGCCTGATGGTGGTACATGGTGAAAAAAGCTCTTCTGAATGTGCTCTGCATCCTATGTGAGCTCCTAAGGAGAAAAACACTTTCCTTACGTACATTTATGTATATATATAAAAAAAAAAGATATATGTATTAGATATGCACCAAATTATTACACTAATCACTTTTATTCACTATTTCTCAAAAAGGGCAGGGTCGGGTACTAGAACTACACTGACCAAGCTTAGCTGTTTTTCCCTGTAGGATCAGTGCTTTACCACTAGACTGGTGATTTTCTTCCGTTTGGGATCAAATTCCTTGCTGCTGTAATCAGGCTGTTACAGGGGAGGCCATACACACATAGACAGATAAATCATTGATTGTCTGTTCTACGTCCTGTACCTTTTAAATGCTGACAGACCAGCTTTTCTTTGCTGTCGCTGTTTTTTGTTTCGATCCGGACTAGTATTCTTTTTCAGGCGGTAGCCAACAAGTGTTGCTCGTGAGCTGAATGCAGGAAACCCCCCTGGCCAGTGATGGGTTACTGCGGCTTCAGGTAAAGTTTTTTTCCTGAGGGCTGTTAAGAATTTGCATATGCTGCTAGACAAGAGGGTCACTCCTCCTGTCTGTCATGCTAGGATAATCTGCACTCTGAAGGTGTCCTAGAGAAGGAAAAATATGTTCTGGTATTGTATAATTAGTATAAGGCAGGAGAAGTATTTAGGAAGTGTTTTATTGCCCAAGGGCAGCTGAGCATTACAAAGAGTCATTACTGAGCTCCACCAAAGTCTTTCTTAACTGAATATGAACCCTAGGAGCATCATCAGGATTACAATGGTTTCCTCTTGTCATGCTGTGTGTGCCGGGGAGGAGCACACAAGATAACTGTGCTGAATGTAGGTGTTCTTGCTTGTAGCCCTGCCAGCTGGTCTCTGAGTGCTCTCATATACTGCTGCCCAAAAAAAACAACTCGTGTAGGTGGATAGAGTCCCAGATAGTTTGAACTGTGACCTATTGCTAGCTCTTTTCTGCACTTCCCTAGGCAAGTTTAATAAATTAATTTATTACTACTGTGTAATTGCAAGAGTTTGGGTACAACTTCTCTGTTCTCTCATTCAGCTTCACATCTGGGTGGTTGTTTGGAAGCCCAGCTCTGCAGCACATCAGTGGGACAAAGGTGTTTCCTAAACTGACCAACAGTGCGGAAGCAATAATAAAATGAGTGAAAGAATGAGCTCAGGGGAGAGCCTTCTTGTGAAAATAGGATCTCAAATGTGTAATAGTGTAGAAACATGTCACAATTTTTCTACCTTTCTCTGCTGGAAGCTTCATGCTTGGGGGAATGGCTTTACACAACTGGGCTGTATGTCTGCAGGATGCCTTACTGCTGGTTTGGTTTGGCTTGCTTGGGAGGCACATGCGTTTCAGAGTATGGTAGGAGATGTAAATTCCTCCTTTTTAAACATCAGGTTTCTATTATTTATTTTGTGGTGTAAAGCAGTTCATGTTATGGGTTTGAGAGGAATTTAATCATCTAATGGACCAGTTGAGTAGTTGTGGGACTTTTTCAGGATTTTATCCCTTGAAATAAACCAATTTTACAATATTTTGTGGTTCTAGGTGCATGCACAACAGAGGAAATTTTCAAGGTGAAATTGGTATGTTTTGGTGCTAAACTCCTTGTTTTAATTGTGATTTCTCATGATAGCTGTTTCTTGTGCCTTTTTTTTTTTTTTTTTTGATTGTATGTGCTGATGTGTGAGGTAGATGCTTATGCTGCCACCTGTGTAAAATAATAAGGTTGTGCAACTTCAGGAATGAACTCATGGTATGAGCAGCAGCATAAACTAGGGCATATACTGAAGCATAATCTCATATGCCTTGATATAAACTGATCTGATATGTAGCTATTAAGAAACATGGACTGCTAGACCAAACCTTAGTGAAAAACTATCCCTATTTGGGAGACCTCGTAGGTTAGAAAAGTCAGAATGAGCTTTCTGACTCCAGCCTAGTGTCACCTGGGGTATGCTGCCTCCTTCTCCCTGCTGCCTTAGGTGCTGGCCTACCACCCCTGTGCTCTACAGCCATCTGGGAGCAAGATGCGGTTGTCTTCCTTTATGACAGAAAAATCAGTCTAAGCTGGAGAACAAGAAGGATCTGGCAATTCAGGGAACATATGAAAGCTTTAGAATGATGTGAGAAACAGAAGAGAGCCCATGTTACATGGGACTGCTGCTAGTCCCATCCGAATGATCACCAGATAAGGAAAAATACAATCGAAGGAACGCCAGAATGTTGTCAGAAGCTATGCAGTGCAGCACAGTACATGGCCATAAATTTAATGGTTATAAGGGTTTTCCCTACAAAGTTACATACTGTATGGCTGCAAGTGACTCTGAGCCCATCTGATTTTTTTTATAATAAAGTATTAGAAAAAGAAAGGAAAACTGGAATGAGGAAAACAAGGAGAGTTCTTCGTGTTCACTTTTTCCTGAGCTATGAGGGAAGGTGTACCATGAACTCATGGGGGACAGCGATGGGGAACCATAAGTCTATGCCCCATAGCCACTGTCACACATGAAGGCAGAGACTAGCTCTTCTTCCTACAGTCTGTGCCAAGAGGAGCCGAATACACCAGCAGACAGCTGGAGACTGGGGCATTCCAGATGATCCAGCTATATGGATTTTCTTCCTAAACAGACACTTCACTAACTGCCATGTCCCTGCAACTGAGTCTCACTCTCTGTCCTGCTCTCTGTCCCCTTTCCTTTCGGTCACCATCAGTGTTCAACAGGGATGGGTACTGGGTGCTCCAGGACCAGAACTGTGACTCTTAGGTGATGCCAGTAGCTCCAAGGCTATCTGGCAGGGCTCAGCTTTCTTTTCTTTCTTAATTCTTTCTTAGTCTTGCCTATCAATGGAGCTCTCTTCTTCAGAATGCATTTCTTATTCTTAATAATTCCTTTGCTATGAAATTGTGCTATGAAATTGTCATAAAATCAATGCGTTGGAGGAAATCCTCATTCTAGTTTGACTTAGGCAACTACTGAAATCAGTTTACACTTCTTTTATTTTAGGACCAAAAATCACACTCATAAAAGATGTAGTGTGCCAAGAGCTGAAGTTAAACTGAAAAATAATCCCATGCAAGCTGATGACTGGGTGGCTCTCTGAGAAGAGGTGGTGTACTGCAGCAATGTGAAAAATGCGCACAAACTAAAAGTTGATGTAGTTTTACTTTAAATATTGTAGAGGAAATAAAAGAAGTCATAATCTGCTTTAGTGTAAATGAACCAACTCAGTATCTTCACTGGCAGTTTGCCTGTTTTACTTAAAGGCCTAATTTGGCTCTGTAAGAACATACTCAATGCAAAGACACCGTAGAAGGAAGCTGCACACAATGCCTTATACTTCAGTTCTTCTATCCCTTAAACTCTTACCAGGGGTGATTTGGCCAGGACACACACAGCGTAGCTAAACTTCCTTCTTCAGTATTGCACTTTTTTTCTTTTCCCTTTTAAACACGTGTTTTTTCTCTCCCTCTCGTACAAGCAGATGGTCTCCAGTTTTATGCAGGAGCTCCTATTCCCTGGGTTGCTACGCAACAAAATGCATCCTATCTGCATCCTTTCTGTGCTGTATCCCGTTTCCGTTCAACAACTCAAAATAACCAGCTTAGTGCTTCAACATGCTGCTTCCTCTTTTCTACAGAGTTGAATATCTATCAAGTATCTTCCTGGGCTTCCTATCTCTTCCTGTTACAGCCTTGAAAAAAATGTGTTTGCCCTGAATTGATTTTCCTCATCACTTCCTATTTACATCAGTCCGCTTAGTGCTAAGGCAGGCAAAACATACATAAATGAGTCACGCAGCTGCTAGCCCATAAAAAAAAAAAAAGTGTCAGCCAATTGTGTGATGTTTGAAAGCAAGATTCTTCATTGTTGTCAGGTGTGGGGTTCCTGTTTGTCCTTTTTATCGTGGCTTTGTTTCCCTACTGATACCAGAAAGTTGAAAACAAACTTTTTCCTTTTTTTTTTTTTTTTCTTTTTTCCCCTACTGGACTTATGAAAAGAATTTAATGCTGATCAGACTAAGTACAATTACTCTGTACCTTTGTTAATTTTTTTTAGGTGAACTTAATTCACAGTTTTACCTAATGTTGGCTTTCCTCATAGAAGGGAATGCCAGGTCTGGAGAACCTCTCTGCCTTATTGCTTATCTTACAGATAATTTAGTAGGTTAGAGGACAGTGATTTACTTGACCTAATTTGGGCACTCTGAAGTTGAGCGTGTGGTGGGTCCTCAGGAGCTCTGCTTCCTCTAGTCAATGGAGAAAGAGAGGCACCTTCTGAATTGAATTGTAGCAATTCATTCACTGAGATAGGTGGGATGAATCGTTGAGATGCAACTTCTGGTTTGCAGCTATAGAAAGAGTTTGGCTGATAGCTTGGCTGAAACGCCTTGTTCTTATATTGCTGACATAAACCTGGGTGTTAGCAGACTTTTTCTTTGTATCATTGTGAAATATTTCTCTGCATTTCTCCAAAATAATTTGTTGGTATCCCTTGCCACCATTTCCAGGGACAAATAATCCAACTAATGTTTTGGGGAGGAAATGAAAAATAGCCAACAAAACTACAGGTATGAGTGACCACCCTGCCATCCTGGCTTTTCATAATTGTTGTTCAGAGGTGATATATACAACTATATAGCTAAATATCACTTCTTTTTGTAGACAGCTTTTAGCCTATGTAACAAACTTCAGTCTTATGTTTCTGGAACAGCAGTGTGCTTTAAAAGCAAAAACACACTTTTTTTTTTTTTTTTTTTTTTTTTTTCCTAATGGGAATTCCTGTGTTCAGATAATGATGATAGTAAGGCTACGTCAGTTTCAGTGACTGAATGTTTTCTTCCAGTTTGTAGTTGAAATGAAGCTTTTGGTAGAGATTATTCAAGGCAGAGTTTCAGGATGATGCTTATCCAGAGTGCTCTTTTAAGCTATGTATGCCTCAGAAAGCTCAGACCAAGTGCTGCTACTCTTCTTTGGGTGGTGGTAGACTGTGCACAGACTCAGCTCTGCTGGAGCACAGTCCCAGGGCTACTGCTTCTCCTTCACCTCCCTGGTGTAACGCAGAGGTGAGGAGGAGGCATGTGTTTGCTGCTCCCTGTGCTGTACACCAAAGTTTTGGTTGCAAAGGTTTGGTAGTTCTGCTCATTCTGAGAGAATCTGCACAATTTAATGAACTTGATTGATTTTAGCTTACTACAGAAATAACAGTAAATAATACACGATAACTATATTCGTTTATAAAGTGCTACTTTCAAAATGCTGTGTGTAATACATTAAAATGAATGTGCAGAGGGTTTTTCCCCCAGTGCATCTTTGGAAAACTATTTCAGTAACACAGAGACAGCACGGTTCCTGCAGTTCAGTAAGGTGTGGGAATTGCTGGATGCTATCTGAAGGGCCATGGGTATGGGAAGACAGCCTGGATGTTCGTTGTGCTTTCTTCTAGCTTGAATGTTTTGGAAACTGTTCGTTAAAAATAAGAGGTGAAGAATAGGATGGTTTTAAGGAGGCTGGCAGAGATCATCCTTTTAAGTACTGTGAGTCATTTTCTAATATCATGAGAAAGGAGTGGAATTAAATTCAGGCGGTTTGAGGGAGTCCTACCTGATATGAACTTTCACTGTAAAGATAAAATTGGCCCTGCCCAACGATGATGGAAGGATGCCTATAGACAGATGTCAGTTGACAAGGTGGGATGCAAACTCAAAGTTCGATGGTGGCCCATGTGATTTAAGAAGAAACAACAACAACAACAAAAGCAGTGCCAACCCATAATTTATTCCTTCATTCCAATGAATCTGCTCACAGTCAAACATCTTTTCTCACATCTCAGGATCTATGCACACAAGTACTTTGGAAACATAGGGCCCCACAGTCAGCAGATTCCAAACAAAATGTAGTGGTAAATGCGATAGGACTGGTATTGCTTATTTGCTGTGTGCATTGTAATGTGTACAGCTTTTTAAAGTCCAGTTTAAGATTTCTGGACTGAAATCAAGATCTGTTTTTACTAACACAAGGTGAGCATAAGTTCTAGCACAACTCATTCTTTTTGTAGATCTTGCTCTATTGTCTGACCTGCTCCCTTTTAATAAAGCAAATGTGTGCCACCATTACCACAAAATGATAGGAAATGCTAGTTGTGGCCAAACTATTTCGCAGTAAAAATACTGTTGTGAAATATATGCTTTCTCTTACATGACGTCAATGCTTACTTCTTCCAAGTACAGAAACAGTGTATTTGCAATAATGCATATGAAAAAAATATTGTCTAGCCTTTATTTATAATTAGAAGGTATAAATAATATGTATATAATGGTTATGACTCTGTAAAACTTACTAAAGAGAAGGAGCTCTGTGCTGTGTTGATATCTATCTTAGAGACAAGCAACACAGACAAAAACCAGCACAAATTATCACACCTTCAGTTCTCCTCAAGCAGTGGAAGTCTAGGCTTCATGGAGTGAAGAAGTTTGCTTGAAATATGTTTGCCAAAAATCAATTTCTATTTCTACTTTCAAAAAATAGTAGATACCTTTCCTGAGCAATGGTGTGGTTGTTTTTTATTCTAATAAGAAAGATTTATACTCTCTTTAAATATAAATTGTCATACATGGAATGGGTAAGGCCTTTTCTAGGTCTGCCTAATAGCAATATGGAATATAGAATCCACGAATTCTCATAGTTTTTTTTTTTTTTTTTTTTTTTTTTTTTTTTTTTTTAACAAATAGAAATGCCACTAAGTTTATCAGAGTAAGTATGAAGTGGACATTTGCAGGCAAACGAACTCTTTTCTCCTGACATGCCTAGAGACTAGACAGTAGAAGATGATCTTTACAGATCTCTTCTGTGGTCAGGATCTACATGTCTGGTACGTGATCCTGGAGTCAGAGGAACAGATGAATTCATGTTTTGTCTTGCAAAAAGCTAAACAAGAAGGTTGGGAAAAATCTTTGTGCTGTCTTCATGTCAGCATCCAAGAAGTAAAAGGTATTCCTGAAAAAATTCTCCTCCCTATGTTTAAAAAAAATAATTGTCACTAGGACTGATCCCTGGGAACTGGAGAGGCCAGTCAGTGGGAGCAGAAAGCAGAAGTACAAAGCTGCAGCTTACCTAGCGGGAGATGAAATGATGTCTGTGCATTGCTCTAGTAAGCAATTTGCATTAATAATTTTTCTGGTAGGCTCAGTAGTGTGTGTCCATGGAGGGATTTTCTTTCCTGAACACTGATTGCCATGATTGCCACTATACACAGAATTACTCTCAATATGTTTCTGATAATTTTCAGTACCAACATAGAAAGGCTTGCAAAAGGAGTATTGTACAGCCAGATTTTAATGTGTCTATTATACTGAAGTGTTTCAACACCACATCTGTCTCTATTATTGACACATCAATAGAAAATGGTAAGCATGGTAATTAGCAAAGTAATTGATTGTAGTGTTGTGCAGATCTTCTGCAAAGAAAAAAGAAAATTCTAATCACAAGACATGGATCCTTTGCTTGAGAAATGAGCTTTTTTGTTTCCTTGTTTCATTGTGTAGCCTTATCATTAGGACTATTTAAGAAAGTCTGTCTGGGAATTCGTACTAACTTTACAATATGACCATATGAAAATAAATGATATATCAATATATGATACTAAAGTGTAAATAAACTATAAACAATATTGATAGAGAGACCAAGTTCTAACTTGCTGTGCTGGAATTCATTTGAAATTTATTTGAAGAGAATGAGTCCCATTTAAATAAATAAATAAATAAATAAAAATGTACCTTCTTATGCACACACACAAGCAGGGAACCATTATGCTGCCGGTTTAGCTGCTTCAGATGCAAGCTAGGAGTTCAGCAATTGTCCTTAAGAACAGTTGCTCCTGGCAATCTTCATCTCATGCAGGTTGCTTTCACTTCTTCAAGACTGGAAGACACTGGAAGCTGGGAGTTAAACAGGGAGAGAGACAGCTGTGTGGGGGTGAGTGTGGAGTCAGGCTAACCAGCTCAGTGTAAATGTCCAGGCAAGGCCGTGGTGGCCTTCTGAAAGCTTCAGAGCAGCTTCAGACTTCGTGGGGCATCATATACACAATGTGTCCTTTGGTACGGTGTCGTTACAGCATCGTGTATGTCCTTAAAGGAAATGAGTATGGTATTCTATCATAATGGTTTGATTATCTTAAAAGTGTTTTTTGTCCCACTGCTGGACAATATTAATTTTTTGGTTTGTTTTGCAGATTCACTAACTGAACAACTGAAGAAGCACTGTAGTTATATAAGGACGTTACCTCTGAGTCCAAAGCAGTACTTCTCAGTATATGTTTAAAAATATTTCTAATCCAAACTCTGTAGAAGGTGCTCACAAGGGACAAATAACTTAATATTGACATAGTCTTAAATATATTGAAAAGACATAAATCAGAATAATGAGATTCATAAATCTGTTAATATTAATGGAAAAACCTTTTGGGAAATGTAGTGTAAAATCAAAGAAAAAGATGAACTTGAGATGTAAGCAATGGCTCTAGTTAAATGAATAAAAAATCGGATATTTTGTTTCAATGCTTTCTCAAGTCAGAGAAAGTCATTACATCCTCTTGAAATTGTGCTTATGTCTTTAATAGTGTCATAAACAGAACACAAATATTAGGAAAAATGCAGTAAAGGTATTTCTAGAAGCCTGCTAATAAATGAAACCCCTGGAACTATTTGTTTTTCGCATCATGGAATGAGGAAAGCACCATGAAGCCTTTCTTTCAAAAATTCTCTCCAGAATCGATAGACTGATTCTATGCTGAATTTCAAGGCTATAAAGCTTTATTAGCAAGAAGAATATGTATATTGTTATTCATCTGTTCACACTGCAATGGTTAAGGGACTGTCAGCATTTCCTTTAAAAAACCCCTATAATTTAACAGGAAATTCTAACACACAAAAATGCATTCTAGGCTGCATTTGACAAAGGGGCTTCCTTAACCATGTTTTCATAATTAATTCTGTTTAGATGTTTTACAACTTGAAAAAAAAGTGGGCAGTCACATCCTTAGAGATGCATGCCATCTTATACCCACTGCAAAGTATTCCTAATGTCAGCAACTGCAAAAACAGTGCTCTTCATCTCTCCCCTGCCTGGCTGAACCCCTTCTTGCCCATCCACCACCACCACAAGAAAGTTCCTAACTTTGTCCTCCTTCCAGTTAACATGTCCCTTTGACTCCTCTGTGTTATTTACCTTTGTAGGGCTCCTGGAAATCTTTACTACACAACACAGATCAATGTCTTCTGTTAAAACACTCATTGTTGGCTCTTCCATGGTGTCGAGGGAGATCCTACATGCAAAGATCCTTGGTGGACTGGAAGCACTGCAGCTTCCAATTACCCCGAATAAGATGTTAGAACTGCTGCAATGAGTATGTTGGATGAAGATCCAGTTCTGGCTAAGGGTGAAGCACAGATCCACTGAGCCCAAGGTGGTGCTGGGCTGGCCCAGCCTCACCTCACCCTTGTACAGGCACTGGGGTTGACCCCGTCCTCCATCTTGCACTAAACTCAGTAACTGCTCTGATGTGGAGAGACCTCAGCATGTTTGCAGATGCCTCATGGTCTCCTCTTCAGGTAGTTTACTCAAATGATTAATGGTTCCCTCTGCGAAAAGCTGTTTTCTGTCTTAGCATTGACAAGTACTTCTTGATGTAGCAAGAAATGTTTTATCACTAGTGATTTAAATAGATGTTCATTGCACACGTGTCTAAAGGCAGAATATTTCTCAAGAGTGCTTGGGAAAGACTTCAGTAGCAAAGACAAGTTTGGCTGTTGGATCTAACATGCATTCATGCTTCAAGCACATTTGTTCGGTGTAGGGATACCATACCTCTGGGATATCAGATAAACCAAACTTCTGTACTCGTAACTGATAAATTGCACTTGTCAGTGTAAGAAACAAGATAGTTCAGAAGTTCTTCTGTTTCCTACCTATATCATAAATCTGTTTGATTAAATTTGTTGAAAATATATATATATTTTTTTTTCTCTGAGGAATCATAAAATGGAGAATATTTGAAAAAATTCTCAGGTTCTCCCTTTCTTAGTTGAACTGTCTCCATGCATAGGTGAAAGACCATAAAATACTGTTTGCCTCATCTTTAAAGTTCCCTCAAAGACTGTTTTCATTCATGTGTGGCTGGCTACCATACATCAACAGTGTTTTCAAATCTCAGATCAATATCCTGGATGTTTTCAGAGAAATTAATTAGTCTCACTGAGGGGTTATTTTCCTAGGTTGGAAAAAAACCCTTTGCTCCGTTTGATATTGACTACATAGTCAACTGGATAGACACAATGTTTACCCTCCTAAGAGGTCAATTTAAGTGCTCCAGGCAATACAGTAAGTCTAAGAACATACTTTTCTGCTGTTTCATTTGTAAGCATTGAGTACACACAGTCTTTGGTTAAGTAAAATTGTTTCAGGCTACTGCTCCACTACCTGGTTTTACTCAGGTTTACCCCTGATATAATATGATTCTTAAATTAGTTGTTTTCTGTTTAGGGATTGTCCTTTCTCTAGCATGAGTATATCTAAAGATGTCTATTGATTTCAGTGCACGCAGACAGACTTCATAAAGAGGAAGCTCTGTGATCAAATAAGATTCCAAAGTATTGAATATAGAAAAAAAACAAAACTTACAGCATGCATTATGAAATAATTTTTGACTACTGAACACACTTATTTTTTCATTTTTTTCACACCCCTTATTATATATTTATAGCATTTTGCAGCATAGGACTAATGCAACTTTTGTTAGGGAGTCAGAAACTGCAGTTCACATTCATAAATGAAATGTTTCTGCAAGAACCTTCCTCATCCAGTGTGTAACTTCCTTGATCCACCCTTGAAGGCTGCAGAAAAAGCACATTTGTAAGATGTTTATGCCGTATTTAGAGTAGGGCAAAATTCTATCAGAAATTGATGACTTAATCAGTTTCAGAATTTTCTAGAATTCGGACTAATGTTGCAGTGCCCCTCTTCAAGATGTGCAGGGCCCTCTACATGTTTGGAAATTGGAAATTTTCATTTTAATTCTTTATAATAATTTCTTTGGTTTTATTTCTTCTGCCTCCCCTCCACAAACATATTCTTAAAATATATATATGAAAAAATATAAGTTTAAGTGACCTGAAAACGAAAGGAAGCATGGTGAACTACCACTGACTTTTAATCACTAGTCCTGAAAGTCTACAATTAGTTACATTAGCAAGTCAACAGGAAATGAAACCAGTCATTAAATCCTCCCTTTATATGAAATGTCTCAGAACAGCTGAAGTTTACTTCCCAGGAGATATGAACTGCAAGGCCACTAAACTCTGTTTTTTCTTTTTATTTCTTATTTAAACACTTTGGATCTTCCAAGAAGCAATGAGACTTTCCTTTAGCTTAGTGTCTTGAATGCTTTCTGAGTTGGTGAGAGGTGTGGATCAGGGTCCCCTTGAACATAAGACAAATTCAAACCCATGCTGTTATCTGTGCCCTTACCTCTGGGATCCTGCTGGCCTGGCAAGGTCTGTCTCTTCAGGATTATTATTTTAGTCCTCAGTTATTTTCAGTTTGTGACTTTGGAAATAACTGAATAGGTCTGTGCTGAAAGCTACATTTGATGAATGCATAATTTGCTGAAAGAATTCCCTAACTCTGTATGAATAATTATGGGTTTAAGTAAATCCTCTCTAGAGAGTTTATCAGATCACTTTATTGTGCATAGAATAAAGTTAGAAACTCAGAACTTGTTCTGCAGTCAGCTTCCTGCCTGCCTATTAAAAGTGGGAAGCCCTGTTGGGTTTTCCTTCCTATGACAGCTTGCCCATAACTCTTTAATCAGTTTTCCATAGCTGAGAAATGTTGTTGGTTTTGTTTATTGCTGAGAACTGCAAGTCTGTGTTCTCTTCTTGGTATACCCAACATGAATCATGGTTTATAAACATCCTGTTGGTATTGATGGAGTAACCGGGGCCTTAATAAGACTTTGATCTTTTCAAGCAGCTTACATATACTAAGGCACAGTGTTGGTAGAGTCTTCAAAGTGTTAACAACAAACACAAAACAATCTTCTCTATGAGTGTTGGATGTGCAGTGAATACACTGAAACATTATTTAATGTGCCACTAGTGTTTCTGAGAACACCTAGAAAAAAAAAAGACATATTTTCAAATTCCAGCATAAAACTTAAAAATAAATTTAACAAAATTATTCTGTAGTTCTGATCTAGGGACCATGACAACTGATTTGAAAGTCCCCTCTATTTTACAATAACATAGTCTAGAATTTCTTTCTATTCTAAACATAGACCATTCATAAAACAGTCAACAGTTATGAAACAATTTTTAAAAGTATCTTCCACAAAAGCTTTTTTTCAGACCAGACACTCCTTTAAAGATGACCCTGTGGAGTACAATAGATGGGACAAACAGTGAGAGACAAGTTTCAGATTGCTTTTGAATAACATCTGAAGCTTCGTGGTGGCCTCTTTGATGTGACCCCAAGGGGACTGACCACCTGTGTTGCTTTGTGCGGTGATGATTTCTTAATCAGGAAAACAAGAAATACAATATGGCCTCAAGTAAATCTTTAAGTAATCTTAGATGAGATTTAGATTTTGGGGGGTGATTTTTACATTATTCTTTACACAAAATAAATAATTTCATCAACATTAACTGCTTAATTCTGTTTTTTTTTTTTTTTTTTTTTTTTAATCTAGTCTTCCAAGATGATATATTTTTTCCATACATATATTTTACTGTTTTCTGTGGACTGCATAAAACAGGTTATGTTTTTAAAAGGGACAATCAATTCATATGACCACTTCTTTTCTACTGCTTTACAGATATTAAATTCACTCAGGGTTTATTGACTTCATGAGTCAATACTGATTTTTGAATACATTTCTTAAGTCCCAACTACTATAGCATAATCTATCTATGCCCTCATTTTTTTTTTTTTTCCCAAAGAATAGGCAAATGAACAAACTGTTATTCTTTTACAGTCATTTAAGAAAGACAAGGCAAAGTAAACTGTCTTTATAGGATAATAAATGCTTACCTCCACACTTTTTCTTGTTTCTGAGGATTTCAATACTGATCAATGAGGCAATGAGAAATTTTTCAATTTTTATACTGGTAGTAAATTGCTTGTGCTGCAATAGGCTAAAGTGGCTGTAAATACCTCCCTCTGTAATTTCCCAAACATTAAAAAGATATCTATTTCTTCAACTAGGCAGTTAATGTCAAGAGGATATATTGCATCTCGAATTTGAGTAATGAAGTCCTGGATTTGTAAGCATCCTGGTATTTAAGACATTTGCCAGTCATTTGTTTTCCTTTTCAGAGAGTGATTGCAAAAGGAATGATGAGAGGATAATTCCAGGTGAGACTACAGAAATGTGAGACTAAGACTACAGAAATGTGAGATTATCTAGACTGAGCCATGATCTTCTCCAGAGAGCTCCAAACCATCATTAGTGTAAGGGTTTCTTCAGCAATGAGATTTTAGCTTATTTTTCGCGATTTTTCTAGAACAAGTATCTGAAGGAAAACCCATCACTCTTTAGGTAAAATTATAATTTGAGAAAAAGTTGCTAGGAAGTTCTTAAACTGTGGTATACTTAGGTGGAGGGCTGAGTGATTAAGAAATGTCAGCTGTGTTCGGATGAGGACGCAGAGTTGGGGTCAGGCCTGTTAAACAGAAAGGAGCTTTAGGTCCATGGAATTATGCTGGTTTGACTGGTATGGGAAAAACTCAGTGCCTTCTGGACTCATCTTACAAGTTGTTAAGCCACTAGAATGAATTAACTTTACTAGGACTTAAAACTCTTCCTCACTCTTCAAGACCCACCCTCAAATCAAACTTTTAGGATTTAACCCATTAAGTGTCAAGACCAAGAGCTCAGTTCTGTGACATGCTGAACATCTGCTGAAAGATGAATGCCCTAAAATATTTCCAAATTCAGTCATCACCAGTGGAGCTATCAGAAACACAGGCATAGGCAAATATGGGAACACATGCCGATTGTACCCGTGGGTTTAGTTGGGTGAATTGCCTAGTTTCAGAACAGCAACCTGCCTAAGAGGTGTGGTAGAATACAATGACCAAATACTACAACGTTGTTCTGTTAATTTAGGACAATGTCATCATCAGATTAAGAATACATCGTCATTTTGCATCCTGTTGTGCCACGTCTTTCTCTTGTTTTCTGACATAACGAGGTGGCGGTCCAGCTAACAGTCCTCTCCTCTGCTGCAGAGTCCTTGCCCACCTCCAGAGCAGCGTTCTGCCAGGTCACAGTGGGAGGCAAACAAACAAACAAAAAAATCACATCATTACTAGCAGCATCCAAATGTATATGCAGAAATGGGGGAGTATAATCGAACGGCACAGGCAAACTTATTTCTTTGTCCTGCAAGTTTGATTTGTAGAGTTAATTTTTCTTTCAAAGTATGCCTTCATGATGCAATGCTATGGTAAGGATCTGCCTACAGTCACCCAGAGAAATATATTTTTACCTAAATGCTAATGCAAATTCACAAATTCCACTTAGACTCAGTTCTGCTAAGTATTTTGAGATAGGGCCTTTTTTCAAGTGAAGTGTTGCCTTTTTTGCCTTGCTTACTTCAAATCTACCATTGGGATTAATTTGGTTATTTACTCTCAATAATGGAAATAAGTCAAAGGGGAAATGTTTTTCACACTGAGCAGGCACCATGTTCTTCTGGTATGAGCGTTCTTTTCCTTTGTTTTTGAAACAATCTTTTGATTTCTTAGGCTTTCCTTTCATGACATTTAGGAGAAAAGGAAACTGCTGTTGAATACGGGATGCCTGGGATTTCTGTTTTATATTATACTTTTTAAATATTTGAACTCTGCTTCAGGACGGAACAAATTAGAGTTGAAACTGAAGGGTGGGTAAGTAGTTTCAAGGTTTCTTTATTTGATTTTCAGAAGTCTATATTTACCCTCCTCCAGTTTATATGTGAAGTACCTTTCTGCTCACTCTAAACACTCTTTTTATTGGTAGCTTCTAATGAATAGTTACCTACACAGCAGCTGTTAATCTTCTTCATTACTAAGTCTTTCCAAAAAAAAAAAAAAAAAAAAATCTCATTCCTCTGCTGTGTATTTTGAAAGACATATGAAAACTTTCCTCCTGAACTGTTTTATTTTTGTTTATTTTTTTGTTTATTCCATCTGTCTGCTTCAAAATACAGTTTCTATATCTTGATTTCAGTTTAAAAATCCCCTTAAAACAGCATGTTTTCTCTTTCTTGGTAAGGAGCTGGCAAATCCTAGATCCGTATGTTGCAATTCAGTAGAACACATGCAGCGCTGGCACTGCAAGCTGGTACCTCCCCTGAGTCCCAGCTTGGCTCCACCTAGGAATTAGTGCCCAGTTCATATCCTTTCAACAAAGCGTTGTATAATCTCCTTGTAATTGTATTGGGCATATTTACTGTACAATGGAAACAAACTTCAGAGATTCACGTGTTCCATCGAAGGGCAATTGAGATGAAACTCATTTCCTAATATATTTTATCTATGCCAGCAATTTGGTGGTTATTATATACAGTAAGCAATAAAACTAGTTAAAAGATCATTAAATAACTCCCATGAAGTTATAATAATGCAATAAAAAATCTAACCAATACCAAGCACCGTGCGTCTTGGAGCTTTTTAATCAGTCTTTTCTTGGGCTACAGGCAGACCAGTGACCATAAATCTACCAGCTATCCAATCTCCAGCACCACATTTCCTCCTTTGCTGGGAGTTCTTGGGCCACCATGGAGAGAGAGACAAAATCTTGTAATACTCACTATGGTGTGCCAAGCAACTATTCAAAGCTAGAGAAATTGCTTTGAACAAGGCAGAAAGAAGTTCTGATTTTAAACTTCCATATTAAAGTGGTAATGAACTGCATTTTTGTACATAGCTTTGAAAATCCCCACTGTGGAATCATGCACTATCAAGGGTCATTTTAATAACATTGATTGTTAAAAGACACAGCTCCCAGTGTAAAACCAGAACTCATTAGAATTCAGGATAAAGCTGATTACAGAGGAATGCGTAAAATTGAATATTAAGAAGATTAAGAAGAGCTGGGCATCAATGCTATATTCCAAAGGGAAATCCATAATGTGCTTACTGTCCCAATCAGCAGTACCCAAAGGCAATGTGTACCTCTGTGAGTGTGCCCTACTGGAGAGGGAACTCTGAGAGTTTGGCCAAGGGTAACTATAAATATTAAAACCTTTATTATCAATGTTTGATAGAAACATAAAAAATTTATAGTTGTGTACAAATTCTTTCTTTTGCAGAGGAGACGCATGAGATGTTATAGTGCTCCTGATAAGTCACCCTCATTTTTTTCCTTTCAGACAAAATCTAATTATTTCTGCCCAAATTTCTTTCTTTCTTCAATGGAGTTAGTGTCATCTGAAAGAAGCAAAACAGAATGAATAGTCGAAGCCCTGTATAGAGCTAATAGTAGATTCTGTATCAAGGTCATTCAGATGGGCTGCTGTGCTATGTTTTTTTTTTTTTTTTTTTTTTTTTTTTGTTAATTTACAGTCTTGTAGCCCCTCTGCCTCCTTTTGCTATTCAGTATGTGTTTGTCACAGACTCTCTCATTTAGAAACAAATGCATTCAGACATCTTTGGTACTTACTAAAGCATAGTCTCAAATCGCAGCAATTATTAACATAACAGTAACACACAAGAGTTGCTCCAGCATATTGCAAAACCTGTGAAGCTTTCAATGCACTCTGTAAGTGTATGAGATAGAAATGAAAGGCAAATATCTACCTAAATGTAAATTTCCCCCTCCCCATAACATCTAAATGGAATTACTTTCCACATTGTTGAGAAGATTCATTAAAGGGACACAGAATCTTAAGAGTGAAAACCTCCTTGTTTTGTAGTGGGAAGCTATATGAGACGTGGCAACCTTTATATATTTAAAATATGATTATTGTAACTGAAATGTAGAATTAACCAATCCTGCACTATTTATGATAACGGAGCGTAAATACAGGCCTCCTGCACAATACAGTGTGCCAAGAAGCTAACTTAGAAGAGGTTATAGTAAGGCAAAGCAGATGTTTATTAATTTTCCTAGTAGTATTATAGGAATTAATTTTATAGTTCTGTTTTGAAGTACACCAGAAATCAGACAGGGCAAATCAGTTCTCCATGCTTTACTACTGTTTTCTGCCTTCTTGATGTCTTTTAAGAAATCAAAGATACGGGGCTCTCACCAAGGCCCTTTCTCTGCTCCAAGCATCACCTCCAGTGAGGCCCCAACTCAGATGAATTTCTATGTGACACTCTGCAACGTGTAATCAACAATCACCTCTTCGGTTGGTCATGTGCCCGGTGCAAGTATATTAACGTTGTTGTTGAAGGAACATTTGAGACACAAAATGCGAAGGAACGAATCATTTAAAATATCTTCCTAGGCTTTCTGTCCTCCCATATTATTTATACTACTATGCCAGCATAGCCCCCTGTGATAATAGTAGGCCTGCAGAAAATAATGTGAATTGTTTTAGTTGTCAGTGAAACTAGACTTCATGGCCAACATGGTATATATAGCTGTATAAAATTGTGTGGATTTTCGTATGTTTTGAGCAAAAGTGCACTAACCTGCCATAGATACAGGTTTAGACATAGCTATGTGTTTGTGGTGGCGCTACTATTGCACTACTAAGTAACAATGTTCAGTTCAGCTACATTGCTGTAAGTTTATTTAATTTAGAATAACAGAAGCCATGATAGTATTAAGATAATCAAAACTATGTGAATATCTGAAGTTTCCTTTGTATAAATCACTCTATTTTTGAATAGACAAGGACTATAATACACTGTGCTGCAGCCTAGGACGAAGTACTGTGTGTTGTAAAGAGTTTCAGTAAATGTCCATGGACCCTCTCAGCTGTAAATGAATGTTTTTGAATAACACCAGTAATCTGAAGGTAATTAAAGTAGTTTATGCAAGGTGCAATAAACAGCTATTGTTGTGTCTACAGAACATTACTTTACGCTATTGTGAAGATGATGTCTTTTTAGCCTCCTAGCTGTTGTGAAAAAAAAATTCAGAGGCCACTAGTCTGAAAGAAACAAGGACAAGATAATAACTAGAGACGCAATTAATGCCTGTGCTTTGGAATAGTACAAATTGTTACAACAATCACAGAGAAAGCTGTACAGAGGTTATAGGAAGGCAAGTTAATGCAATGCTTAAAAAAAGAATTAAACAAAGAGTGTTAGAAAGACCTAAATTACAAGAGCAAAGAAATGAAAATACAACTTAATAAGAAACAAATGTCGCATGCTGTGTATTAACAGTGGAATGCTTGCAGAAAATATGGAAAAGTCTTTGTTTACTCAACCCTGACTCATGGGCAAAGGTTTACATAAACTGGGCTTCTTTCCTGATCACAAGTATGTGGGAAGTCCTATGGGGATGGGTAGTCAATAGGGCTTCTCAGTCACTTGAAATCAGGCACGTTTGGACTCAGTCATTTAGAGTAAAAACATGGTCCCATAACTGTCAGCAAAAAACACCCATTTTATTACTGGGGCCAGAGTCCCACTGATGTGCCAGGCTCTTCATGTGTTACCAGTACTGGCCTCAAGAGCAGCAGCTCCTGAAGTCAGGTTCAGTCCTGACTGGGATTTGAGTCCTTACTCCTGTACATCAGCACATATTGCTGTGTGTATTCCCAAACAGTTTCTGGTGCTCTCTTTCATTTATTTGCAGGAATGAGCACTTATGTGAAAAGAAGGATACAGAGTGGCAGTAAAAATTGTCTTTAATGAACATACAGAGCAGATCCTGCTTTCAGTTGTGCCCTTTCAACTCCACTGAGGTTGAGGTCATCTTGCCTCTTACCAGGAGTCTGTCTTAAGCCTGCATCTCTTCCAGAAAGCCTGAGAGCCTGTGGGAGGATAGGTACCAGGACCAAGGAAATGGGGGTTTATATAGAGGGACGTCAGAGCAGGAAGGAAAAAGTCACCTTTAAAGGACCACAGCAAGTAATGTAAGCCCTCACTGCAGTCTGTGGTAACGAAAGTAACTCGGAACAAATATGTATCTGCCTCAGAACCAAGATGCAGCTGACCCATTCTGAATGGGAACTAGATTGTAGTTAACCTATTGCATCACTAATTTAACCTTCCCAAGGGGAATGGATGAGAGTTACATACTTCTTTTCTGCCTTTTGAAAAAAAAAAAAAAAAAAGCCCAATAATTCAAAGAAACGTCTAATGTTGGTAAATGTGCATATGTACTTGATGTATTGAACTTATTGTACTTGATGTAATGTACTTGATGGATTGAACTTATTCCCCTTTTTGTGTGCTGACATCCTACACACTGCACAGGGAGATTCTACAGATGTACAGAAATGCGGCACAGGATGGGATGTTTCTTTATGGCATTTCCGTGTGCTTTAAATCTCTGAAGAGTTTTCTGTGTGTGTGTTTTATATTGAGTCATTAAGTACAAAAACAAACTTATTCACAAACCAACTTTGATCTAGATTTCCTGTGATTTATCTCTGCTGTCTATAGCATGCACTGAAACCCTACCTGATTGTTATTAGCTCCCCAAATATTTATATCATTCCAGATAATCAATGCTTATCACAGTTAATACAGATGTTACAAGTTCCTCAAAGAAAGGCACTGTCAGCATAATAGCATTTTAATTATTGCAGCATATGTTTTCAAATGGGTCTTTTGTTTACAGTATCAATTAAACAGAGTAACCATATATATCTAATTAATAGATGGTGTTAAAAGTATCGTACATGTAAATTACAGCTTTTCCCACAAAGTATATGAACCAATAAGGCAATGTCTTGGAGGTATTAATGCTCACTTAATTAATTTAAATCATGTTGCTAGTGCTGTTTTCTGTTCTCATTCCCTTGCGTTTGCACTCTCTACAGGATGTTTTTCATTCAACTGCTGTGTAAAACAAATTTGCTTGTGGGGGTTTGGTGATATAAAGTATCTGACTGGCACCAGTACATTAGTTATTCTACATGTAACTGAAAACATAAATGCAATGTTTGGAGAAGTAGAGATAGCAGCATCTACTGGTTAGAAAGACTCAGAAGACATCATTTTTGTTATCAAACGTGCTGTAAGTTCATGGGGAAGTTCAGCAGAGAACATGCTGAGCCCTTCTGTCCCTTGGCTTCCCGGCTTTATGCAGCCTCTTTACTCCCTGCATCTCTTTGAAGTTCTCTGAGGAGAAGTGCAACGTGTTTTGTTGTTGTTTTATTTTTTAATTTTTTAAAAGAAGTTTCAGAGAAAATTGCTGTTTTACCCACCTTGTAAGGAAAACTTGACATTCATCTATCTCCCTAATAGAATCTAGTCTAAGAACTTCACAAGAATATTTCTATAGGCAGTTCATTCATGCTTTAAAGAGAGAAATTATTTTTTGGTCTCTCTCTCTCTCTTAAAAAAATATACTTGCTGTGAAAGATATCAGGAGCAAATTCTGCATTAAAAATATTGTTTATTCACTGCAGTTCCTAGTAGCATCACCTTGACAGAAAGGAACAATCCTTTCCTGGGAAGACCATTAGTGTGGTGACCTTCCATACCTTAACTATGTGCAATCACTGCAATCTAAAATCTGCTTTACTTGCAATCTGAAAATTGCAGGTAAAAGTTACATTTTGCCATTAATGATTACTATTATTTTAAATAGAGGAGCCTGCCATGTCAGGATCTGAAGTAATTTTGGAAAAACTTAAAATATTTGCTAAGTATATAAGAGGTATACCTTGCTCTTTCAGGGATGTGTTTCTTCTCCAATTTAAATAAATAAATAAATAAATATATACACATATCCTCTTTATCTGATATTTGATAGCCTGGAAGTTTGAAAAACAAAAACATGGAAGTATTTCCCAGGTACAAAGACTATTGACCGTAGAACTGGTTTAAAGCCAGGAGAAAGACAGTTCAAACAGAACTTACCATGAGATTTCCCAAGGATCTGGATATTGGCCCCTTTATACATTTTAGCATCTTTATATTGACAGGAGTACAAGAATTGATGTATCAGCCATTTCGGCAGTCTGACCTTCAATGGCAACTTCATTCTGAGCTGTAGTAGAAGTCTTATGTATGTCTTCTTTACTTGCTGTAGCACTGGATTATGATGCAAGACATTTCTAGTTTAATTTACTAAATACTTCAATAAAACATTTAAAATAATATGTATATACATCTGCTCATATTCTTGGTACTTCTAACTCACAATGCTTACAATATTCAAAGTTTTCTGGCAAGTCCTGGCTTCTGGAGTCAATGGATTAGTTGGAAATTTCAGCTACTGTTCAAAACACAGGCTTCAAAAACACCTGTGAAATATGAACTTTTTAGTTAAGATTCAAAAAGCACATAACATTAAGTTAAATGTGTATTTAGAAGGAGAGAATAAGTTGGTCAAACATGTATTTGAGAATTTATAATCTGTCTGGATGTGCCTTTGCCTGCTATTTCTTAGCAGACATGCAGACCGACTATTTTACAAGTAACTCTGGGCAATCACTGTAGGTCTCTAGACAATTTCTAGGTTGTATTTCTAGTTACATTATCTGTCAAAGGCATATCTTTTCTGCTGGAAAATGATCTCTTATATATCACATTTACTGTTGGTTAGTAGAGCTCAAGGAAAAATTTGGATCGGGGCTTTTTTTTTTTCTTTTTTTTCTTTTTTTTTTTTTTTTTCCCCTACAGGTTTGTTTTATGCAGGACCTGTTCAGAAACACTTTCATTGTTGTATATACTTTGGCTTTATGAATTAAAAGGGAGGTATTGAGCTCACTCAAATGGTTTCAAGATCATTGACCACATCACAAGACTATAAGACTATTTAAAGATGCAAACTAAAAAGTAGGCTAAGGTGAAGTTGGCTTAGTTCAAGATTGAATGCCAAATCCTAGAGAAAAATTGCACGTATATAGATAATCTTGGATGCAGTGGAAATTCATCTTTTTTTGTGATTCATTTGATTGCTTTTGTACTACAGCTCTGCTGAAGGTTTCTGGCTCTTGCTGTGTGAACGACCATCCTGTCCATATACAAATTGTACCAAATCAGGGTTAACATTAGGTGCACTGATATTATATTCACTTCCTAGATGCGTCAGTGAGAATAAAGGTCTAGCTGTTGACCTGGAAATGTAAAAATACAATAAAATTTGAGAGAAAAAGAAAAGACAATGTTAGTATTGCAAATTCCATTTTAAGATTAAGCAAGTAGTCATAGGAGGTAGTTTTGATCTTGCATGCTCCTCAGTTGATTTGTACTTGTTACATACCTTCATCATCTCTTCTAGCCATTTAAAAATATAGAGAAAGGGTTTTAACTCTGATAGTTAACTTCAAGCTAAAACCCCTTATTCTAATGTACAGACATGTATTTGTGAGCTGTATCCTCACTGAGTTCATCTACTTCATTGATCTCACTGAACAATAACAGCAGGAGATTCAGTGCCACTGAACCTGTGTGTGTTAGAAGGGCAGTAGATTAACAGTTGATCCACTGTTTTCTTTCAGCATAAATTGGTTCTCCTCAAGTAAAGTTTTAGGTCACTTCTGGGGCATCATTGCAGGTAAATGAGCACTGATTTTATTAGCCTCCCTGGTAGATAAGAAGGTTTTAGTTTTAATGAATGCAAGATCAAATATTTGACAGAAAGTGAAAAGCAAAGACTGGAGGTATATATCTTAAAGTGAAAGAGGGAGGAGAATGAGTTTGAAAAGAATAAAACACATTGTTTAGTCAAAAAGAATGCTACAAAGGTCTCTGCGTGAATCTTGGGTTCCAGGAGTTTCTGCCAATTCCTTTTATTACTATTTCAAGTAACCAGGTACATATGGCATGTTTGTAAGTAAAGCAGTCAATGAAGTTAGTTACACCTCTGCATTTATTACCTTACCCCTGAGTATTATTAACTTTTACATTCCCCATAAAATATAATTTATCACTTAAATAATTTGCTTTGTGTCAGGGTTCAGTGTGCTCCAGTGCTTTCCTGCTCATTAAATGAGATATTTTTACTTAATGAGCCCAGAATGTCCTTTGCATTTAACATTAGAATTGATTTCAAACACTCCATTTTTATAACATATTTGTGTGTAATTTCAGAATGTGGACTTCATCCCACAATCTTACACTGAAGAAAAAATGAGCTACAAAGAATAATGATCCATGAATTCTAGAGAGCGACACAGTAAGTATGGGTGAATAATTTGGAAAAAAAAAAAGAAAAAAAGAAAAAAAAACTCATTATTAACTACCTGTACTTTACATTCTTTGATCTAGTTTGGAAGTTTTACTTATTCTTTGAGTCTGATGTTGCAGTTATTACACACACAAAACTCCATCAGAAAAGTGCTTTTTTAAAGGACAGCAAGATGCCGATTGCTCTGAAATTAACAGAATATAAAAATAATCCTATCTTTTGATGTACTCATGTGATATACTGTTTCATGTAGCAGGTATTCTTTCAAAGATAGACAGTTGACATAGAAAATATGTATTCATAGGATAAATGAATATCATGGAGCTATAGCAATATACTTCTAATGGGGATCTGATTCAGCTCTTTGTGAATACTCACTTAGCAATTAATCAAAAAATGTAAGTAGAGAAGTCGTCTGTTGTGCAGTAAATCATTTACTCATAACAGTTACTAGTACATAAAAACCAACCCAAAATTCTGAGTTATCTCAGTGATTCCAGAATAAATACTGTATCATTGCACTTGAAATTTTGCTACCAGCTAGATCTCAGGGAGTCAACACGTAGTTGAATCGTGGATTCACAATTGGGTATTCTTTTGAGTTCCATTATAACAAAAGTAGCCATCTACACATCAGCAGCACACCAATAATGTGCCGAGAGCTAGTCTGATAAATCAGGGACTCTTGATCCATGGCAATAAGCATGGCAAGAAATGCTCAGTAAAGGATAGTAAAGTTGAAATGTAATCCCATACCAAATGCTAATATTGTAATGTAAATAATTTTTATTCCCAGTAAAAAAGTGAAAAAATAGTAACTCAGAGAATAAGCAAAAATAAAACATTGGTATATTTAACTGAAATTAGAAGTTTCATTTTCAGACTGTTTTCAGCCTTGTATGTGTATTTATCCACAGTTGCACCTTCTTGCCTGATTAACGGCTTGGGCCTCTCACTCTGTCTGCTCCGCAGGACTAGGTGCTTTGCCTGGACTTCTTTTCCTACAGGGCATGTGCAATCATACAGCTGCTGTGAGTCAGCCTGGTGTGTTGGAAGCTTATACTTTGAGATGTGCATTGGTTACCATGGCATAGAGTGAGTGAAGGAGCACAAGCATGAGGGAGCACAGGTCCCTTAACTGCAGGTAGGCAATCTGTGCCTGGGTGTAGCTGTTCAATACCTTCCTCAACACGCCACCATTGTTGCCAAGGGAAATATCAAAATTCTTATTTGACTGACAGTACCATGTTATCGGATACAAGGATTTTAAATAATGACATAATAATACTTTATGAGGCCATGTAATGCTATATAAATCAGGGAAAAGAGGAACAGTTTCTTAACTGTGGTGATAGGAGTAGCATAGTAGTGTAATTATCCATACAGGTGTACTAAATATGAAATCTTTATCTTTGTTATGTAGTGAGAGAAAAACAAACGTAAAATGTAGAATCAACTGTTGATTATAATTTAGTGAAGGGTGAACACACCCAGGTTACTTATTAACACTTTCATATAATTGTACAAGCTATTAAGTAACAGGCAGCTCTGATATGGATTGCAGAAGCAATGTCATCAGATGGGTAATGTATAAGGAAACCTACGTTCTTCTTCTGGTGCTATCACCAGCGAGTGCATCATGTTCCAACAGAAAATCACTTTATTTTGCTTCTCCTTACTGTTCTTTGTCCATTTTGTCCATTTAAGCTGCAGAAAGTTAAGACTGGTGTGTTTGAACCTGTAACACGAATTAAGAATATATATATTTTTTTCTTTTTCCTATTTTTCACTGTAGAAAGAGAGGGAAGAGTTAAGTATTTATTTATTTATTTGTTTGTTTGTTTGTTTTCCCCTCAAAAAGAAGTACTACAGTTTGCTCCAGAGAAATACCAGAATATCATTTCAGATATTTAGTGAAGTCCATGATATTGTGGCATATTTATAAGGACTGATCAGACCTCAAAAGATAAAAGGTATCTTTAGTACAGAATCAGAAGAAAAAAAAAGTGCTTTTCATTTCATTACAGTTTTCAGGAGGGGTGCAAAGTATTTAAAATTTTTACTTGAATTATTTTACAAAATTACGATTATTGCTTACTGCTATGTTTCAAGCTTCAATGCCAAATGATTTATCTTTTTAAAAGAAAAAAAAAAGTGATTTCAGCAAAACAGCTAACTGGAATTGAAATCCATTAAAAATGAATTATCTCCTTTACTCTAGGCAAATGATAATTTGGTTGCTAAAAATAAAAATAGTGTGGATGCCTCAGTGTATGCAGAATGGAAAATGTGATGATTTCACCTACTTGAGAAGTTACTGTGATGGGCCAGCAAGGCTTCTGGGAGAGGGGTTTTCTGTGTTGCTGAGTTAGAGTCAAGACTGGCCCATGAGTTGCTATAAAACAGGAGCTTTCTTCCTCTTTAGCCTGTACCAGTCTTACTGAAAATGAATTTTGAGAAAATGCAGGAATACTCTATAGGGGTCACTCTGTCTGTTCCTGTGACTGACCAAGACTTTTCATTTTATTGTCTTTGCTATAAGTCTTTCAGATGTGTACAGCTGAACATGGCACAGATAATTCTTCCTACCAGGGAACTGCTAATACTGTTTTTTGATTGCTGTAATTGTTTTGGTTACGGTGATTTGTCAGTGTGAATTTAAGACTGGGTAAAAGTATGGTTTCTTGTAGAAAGGAAAAAACCTGCAACTTAATGCAAACCACACATGTGATGTTTTGCAAAGCTGTCGTCATTGTCCCTAATGAAAATGGACTGACAAGTGCCCTGCAGCCTTACTGGAGGATCTTTATACAGGGTTATCTCAGGAAAGTGAGGAGTGCATCAACCTAGGCTAATACCCTGATATTCTTCTGCTATTCATATTTGGAAGTCTGAGACCAGAAATAGTTAAGGGGAGATGGATGTCAGATGGGTATGTGTGTCCTTTAATCTGTATTCAGTGCCTGTATCAAAGGCTCCAATATGTGCATGTGTAGGCAACAAATTTCACTTAGATTTATATTTGGTTTGTAAATCCACCATTCATAGTTGAGAAATAATCTATGCAGTTTCAGGAGAGGGTAAGATAAAGGTGCTTATCAGATTCCTTTTGGGAATGGCAATAAGTAGTTTATAGCCAGTTTCAGTTAACATAAGCTTTCTATAAATAAGATATATAACTTTTTACATGTGTAGACTAAGGCCAAAGGCTCCCTTCACTCTTTGAGAGCACTGACATTAAATTTTTTATTAGTACCCGTGATGAATAATGCACTTGACTACAGTTTTGACTGTACCATTGAGAGAAACCACCATGTATTTCTTGGAGATGTTCATAAATAGACAAGTTTAATGCTGAAAAGTTTTTTAATTAATTCCTTCTTTTTCAAGTTCAAGTTTTTTCACCACTGATGTGTGCACCCTTTCTAGTAGCACTGGTATCCCTGTTGCTGCCATCATATTGTTTGTGTTCCTGCGGCTGGCTTTCAGGCTGTCACTTCTTTATGTCCTGAGGCAATGTGCTAGACTTGTACAAAAGAGTCCTGGATCTAATATTGCTGCTGTCACACACTTTACCCATACTGTGTCTACCTGCAAATGCTCACAAACTCTTGCAGAGAAATGTACGCTGCAGTTCTTAAATCTTCTAAACACTAAGGATTGTCTTGGTTTGCATTACCTGCCTTGGTGTGTGAGTTCATTTGTGGGATTTGTGCACTCTCCTGCTTTTATATCCCAGATTCTTCACCCTTTGCTATGAGCCTTTTAGTACTTGTGCTGACTGTAGTATTTTGTTTGCAGTGCTCCCATATTGGTTTCAATTCAGCTGGAATAACTTCCCTTCATTGCAAAATTTCAGGCTTCATTTTAGATTGTCCATAACCTCTTTCTGGGTATTTTTTACCAAACTGCAAACACAATCTGTCCTTTTACCAGGAAGTTAACACTTCTCTCCCTATTGTGACATCATTGTAGTTCAGTCTGAGATCAATTCCAGACCCTTCTGTGTTTTCTCTCTTTGTGTTATTTGTGTGAAACTGAATTTCATGGATTGGGAGCATATTGCCTGTTGACTGATTCAGATCTCTTTCTAACCACTGAAAGTTTTAAAGGAGCTTGAAAGCAGATATTTGCTGAAAGCTGTGAGTAATACAGGGCAAACTTTAATAGTGTCCCAAGGTCCTGAGAAGTGAAACTGCAGTAAGAAGTGCTAGCCACATTACATTTGATCTGAAATTCTGAATTTTCTGAATTTTCATCTGAAAATTGTAATTTAATTACAGAAAAAAGAATCTGTCAATGAAGCAAGTCCTGGTTTGTGTCTTAGAACTTTGCCAGTCTGCAACTATTTCCTTCTTTTACACGTTAAGTGCACAATGCACATTTTCACGAGGAAAATGGGCTTGATTCTCATTAGGTATCGTACTGTATTAACGGTTTTGTCTCACTCATATTTTATTCATTAAATAATATTTGTCAATGTGTTTTTCTATTTTAAACTCTTACTGTAAAAGAGAGCATTATCACCTACAAGCATTTGATTCCTAGAGCGAATGCCAATACTATCCAGTCATGCCATAGTCTCCTAATTATGCTGAGGGTTTCTTTCCTAACAGCATTTATTTTAGGGTGTCAACAATACTTCAGTTAAATGTAGTGTAAAGTGCACTTATTTAGCAAACTTGTCCTTCAGAAAAGGTTTTTTTTTGTCTTTAAAACACCACTAGATTGTTTCTTTCTGTCAGTGCAGGATACAGTAGAAATCTTAAATCAATAACACTTTTTATTCCTACGCAACTGATGCATAACATCCTTCTTCACACAGAGGTTTAATGTGTTGTAAATTAATTATCTGGAATGAGTACAGGGTCAATGGACCTTGGTATGACTGGGTTGTAATGTTAAAGTGTTCCATTTCCTACCAGCCCTGCTCAGCTCTCTTGCCGAGTCTTTTTTATGTGTCAGTTATGCCATCTTCTGCAGTTTGTTCCCTTAAGTGTTGTTAATGCCCCTCTAGGGCTTGATCAATAGGAAAAATTTGCTTTACCATAAATTTGTCCAACAATTTTCTTTCTTCTGAGGACAGAGTATCTTCATTAACTGTGTAACTTTTCTTAGTAAACTGCTCTTACTGTTACAGAAGCTTAAAAGAATAGCCTTTCTTTTCAATCACATTGAAATTGCAAAAACTTTGAATAAGCAGATGCAGACCTAGTTTTTGGTTTTAGATACCTAAGAATAAACCAGCCATGCTTCAGGTTTCTGACAGAAGTTTTGCTTTACTGCTTCTATGCAGTAAACCACATAGCTGAGTAAAACTGCTATTATCTCTGAAAAAATGACAAGAGAGATTCTCAACCATGAACAGTGCAATTAAAACAGGTGTTCACTGGCTTTAAAGTAGTCAATTTCCTTTAAAAATCAGAGAGGCCACCTCCATATTTTTTTTGAAGGCAGCTTGGCTATTAGTTGCTAGGGTAACAAGATCCAAGATAGTGAATAACGCCTGTCCATGCTGCACAGAAGTATGGGGGTCAAAGATAAGAACGAAATGATGGTAGGAACATTCAATTACAGATTATTTCTATTTGTTTATTTTTTTACTGGAAGAAGGATGGTCAAAATATGTACATTCATAACTAAAAAGGTACTGATACTGCAGCATTTTAATTGTTGTTGCTGAGTACCAGAATACACTAAAGATTTTAAGTAGCAAACACGTCTAATCTCACTGAAAAAAAAAAAAAAAAAGAGATACTACTTAAAACTCATGGCATGTTGGTGGGATCCATTTAATGTACTGCGCTGTGTCAATGTCACTTTCATAAACTTTTGCTGAAGTGCTTTTCCTACTGTATGTTGAATGATGTTGTCAGGACTGTGAGTCGGGGGTACGGTGGATTCAAGTCTACTTTACTTCCCTTGATGAAAAGGTCACTGCCACTTGTAAATCTGTTTTACTCCCTGCACAGTTGTTAGTGTCAAAGTCTGTCAGCTCTGTGGGATGTTAAAGTTATACAACTGTGGTAGGAACAAGGATCACAAATTCCCAGGTGGTACGTCCCAAGAAAAAGTCTCTGATCTCTGTGTAAAAGTTCTGTAGAAAGTTTTTCATCCAGGATTGTCAGCTCACTTTGGCTTGATTGCAGAAATAAACAACATTTCTGTTTCATGCCTCCCATCTGGTGGGCCTTCTTCGATGATAGCTCATCACAGGGCCACTTATTATGTCTGTAGCCCACAGTTGCAAGTGAAACAATCTCCTCTGCTTTATTTTTTTAAGGCTATGAGGGCTCCAATTAGAGCACAATTAAATCTTGGCCTGCATTGCGTTATGTGATTATGTTTTGACAAATCATCACAATAGATCAGCATCACAAGTCCTCACAATTATTCATAAATTTGAAAAATACAAGAATTAAAGAAGAAAGAAAACAACTGACCAAAGTGGAGGAGGGGGGGAAGAACCCCCCAAACCAACTTTCTAACCAAAAAAAAGTAACTCTTTTTTCCCTCTTACTTAGATAGAACATCATCTGAGCTGTTTTGTGCATACGTAAGGGAAGGCTGTAATTCAGCGGTTAGCCAGTACAAGTGGTCATAATTTACTAGTGAACTGCAGCAAACGCAACCAGAGCAAAACCAGCTGGAGTGCCAACAGTGGATGTGTCCTGAGCTTGATTGACTGCAACATAAAGTGTTTTCCAAGTTTTGTACTCTGACTGAAGAGAAGATGGACATGAGGTTCTTTGCATGTGAAGTACGGCCAGCGCTTTTAGGTGGTCAACTGTTTGCTTAATCCAAAGGCCACTGCTAAGACAGAGTCTTGAGTTTTTCATGCTGTGAGGAATTTCCATGTGACCTTGCAACTAAATTGATTTTTGATCTGAGTGGAGTGGTGTGCTGCTGAGGAGACAGAATGGGACCCGAAGGAGGCAAACACTGAATCTTTTTGGCTTGACTTTCAGTCAAGGTAACTCACTGGGGTTCCTGAAGGTGATGCAAGTAAACATCTGCCAAGTGAATCTCTGTGTCAAGGCAGCCATTGTGGGCCAACTGAGGTAGGCAGCTGTGGGTACGTGTATATCAGTGTGCCAAGGAGCCATCAGCTTGAGAAGGAAGAGGGGATGCCAAGATTCTGGTTTCATTTTGCCTCATTTTTGACCAGGAAATGCTCGTCATCCATTCCTGGATCTGACCTAAAAGCTGCTCCATACATTCATTTCAATGATACGAAAAAAGAATCTTTAATATGAAGGTTTTCTTACTGTCCGCGAATGATTTGAGTGACAGATGAGCAAACAAACAAACAATCAAACAAAACAAACAAACAAAACAAAACAAATCACCCTAAAATTTTAATTATTGAGGAAAAACAATTCACTTCCATCTTTATTAATCACTTATTTTTATAGATGTCTTTCAAGATGACAGCCAGTTTGCCTTTAAGATCACAAACATTTCTTCTTAACTCTCCCTCCCTGCCTCCTGAGGGAATTAGCATATAAAAATTCACCTTTTCCCTTTCTTATCAGATTCATTTCTACTGTTTGAAATTGCTAAAAACCAAATCATAGATATTTGTACTTACATAATTAGAAAGCTGAATAGGTGCCTGTCATATCAGTGCTCGTGTTTACCAAAGACTCACAATGTTAGACAGAGGGCATGTCTGAGGAATGTAAACAAACATCCACCTTATCAGGACTTTTACCACTGAGAAATAGAAAATAACATTTTTTCTTACCCTTCTGTCCTCCATTATCCCTCCAATTCCCTAGGCTTTGCTCAATCTTCATATATTTCATATTTTTCAACTTTTCTAGACACATGTAGATTAAGAACAATTAAGAAGGGTAGGAATGATTCACCTAAGCAGGGAGAGAGGTTCCAGACTCTCAGGTCTTCATGTACCCAGAAGATGGGTATCTGGTATCTAGCTGTTTTATCACTCAGAAATAAAATGAAGGAATGCATATATGCTAATGGGTTTGTATACACTTTGGGGACAATTTAATCCTTTATAAAACTAGATTTTCATATAATATAAATTCATAAAATAAATGCTATACATATTTCAACGGAAAATTATATATCTTTTTCTGAGAACGCATATCCTGGCATCTGAGTAATCAGATTTAACTTGGACAAATCATCTACATATATTTCTGGGCAAAAAGGGAATAAAGCCTAGGGCAACGACTCTGCTGGTATTTAGAGAGCTTTAGACAAGTTGCTTATTGATCAAATGATATACTGACTAAATATTTGAGATCATTTACAGACAACAAAATGTTCAGAGCCTTTTGTGGGACTTGCAGACTTTCTGGAGAAAAGGTGTGCCTACATGTACAAGTACCCTGTAAAAATGGCTTTTCCATCCCCTTATTACATTAATTTTAAATACTGATTATTGCAATGATTGTAAAGTAATGTGGTCCTTCTGATAAATGAGAAAAAGCTTAAGTGCTCCCTGAGTCCATGAGTCTTATTTAGCCATCCCATTCTGCATGAAAAACTAATCCAAAATTGTCTTCTTGGATAGCCACTGTGCAGTTGTCTTGTTTGCTTTTGTATCGTTCTTGCCTGAACACCTGCACAGCAGCATCTTCCCGTTATTGCTGATGCATGTCTCTTACATTTAGTGCTTGCCTTTCTTCAAATTTTTAGTTATATCTTTACTGCTTCCTTTCATGACAGACGTAATTCCACCCCTCTGGACATCCTAAATATCTTTCTTATATAAGTCTCCAGAGCTCTGGCTATTTTCTCAAAGTCTGAGACTATTATTATTCATTCTTTCTCTTTTGTTGTATTTTTTAATAGAGCTTTCAGCAAAAAATGCACTGAAAAACCCTTTCACATTCATCGTGGTTTTCTAGCTCTTCTGTTTGCCTCAGTCAGTGCCATCCAAGTCACAGCCTCTTCTGTTTTCTTCTTCCTTATTCGAAGAAAGTATTAACTCTTTTTAACTTGTGTTCTTAAATTTCATCTGGAAACTTTCCTTTCCATCTTGTCTTACCAGGTTAGCATTTTGGAGTGCTCTGTCAGCTGGACTTGCATATGCTTTATTTTGTAGATGCAGTGACATACTGGCAGGCCCCAGTGCAGCTTTGCTGGGTACCGCTGTACTGTAGGCTGGGTGCAGTTCAAGGTTATCTTTTATTTTGGACTCTTAAGAGACTCTCCTGTCTTCCCCTCTGGGAAAGACTTACTTATTGCGCTCTAGTCTCCAGAGTGAATATTGACTTGGCGGCATTGAACCATTCCTAGTTTTGCCTGAGCTGTTGACTTTTGTGCAAGAATAAAACCATTTGATATACATAACGTGAACCAGACTAGGTGTGAAGTTCCTTGGGCTGTCCAACCCCACAATGGGAACCTACTTACCTATCCTAGCACATGAATTTATGAAAAAATTCCTTGTGTGAATCCTTACTGGGGCAGCTCAAAAAAACTTAGTTGTGTGTCCAAGGCTAAGGGACTTAATGCAGACATAAAAATTTGCAGTAAATGTTTGAAATACACATGAAGCATCAAAATGTTGTTGTTAGGCAGTATTTTTTTTGAGAGAAGTATGGAGGTGTGAGACCTGCGTCAGTGGTTATGGAGTGAATAGACGACATTTTTAGACAACATGGTTCAGTTTTAAAAAGAGGCTCACACAGGACAAGAATGAAATCCCTGCTCTTTTGGGATGGGAAGCAGGATTTGATAAGGAGTAAAAAAAAATACCCAGGCCAAATCTTCAGCTGCTCTATTTCATGATAAAATATCTTTCATAAATTATCTTTTCTGAATGGAGGCCCTCAGCTACAATAGTAATTCAGACTGGAAATGAAAAAAAGAAATGCTGATTGATTTATGCTGAAAAAGAGAAAGTTTTCAGATGCTCTTAATTTGTGATAAACTTTCTGCTCTGATAAAAACAAAACCAAAATCTTATACTTTAATTTGCAGAAGCATAAAGTCTTTAAAAAGAATGTGTCACAAAAACCTGTAACACTTTAAAACCAGATTCCCCTAATTTCTTTTCTGCAGGCATTTTGAAGGAAAACAATTAAGATGAGCTAATGTATGCATAAGTGCTAAATATTTGAAACATTCACAGCCACCGCCACATGACAGCAATCCAGCCCTTGGGGTCAGGCTGTTCACTGGTAATTTCAGTGCGAGGAATCTCTGGCTAGCTAACCTGCCGGGGAAAAACTGCCAGCCCTTCATTCCCAAACCAGCATGTGCTGTGCCACGTTCATTCAAAGAAGCTGGGCAACAAACCCACGTAAACTGTCTTTATTACTAAGATACTAAGCAGACTAATTTTCCAATCTGCTTCTTTTGGAACCATATAGCTAATCACATCAATCTTTTTATTGTTTCAACTGCAAGCTTTGTGTATGGCCCCACATGTTCAGTGGTATTCTACATTATTTAATACCAACGTTTTGATGTATTGTTTTTTATTGCAAAAAAACAGTGACACGTGAGTTCCTTTATATAGCTGAACCAAAAAAACAAAACAAACAAACAAACAAAACAAACAAACAAAAAAACCCAAACCCTACATCATTTCCATACTCTCATCTTCCACTTAGAGTTGTGATCTAGGTTGCCCCTATTGTTGGTTAACGTACGAATAATGGTGCATTTGCAACATGTGATCACATTTTACTGCAGGAATAAAGCAAGGTCAAAATAATATCTAATGTTCAGGCAGCATACAGGTTCTCTCCCCATCAGCAGACTATTCTTAAATAAAGGTAACAAATTAGCATTAAAAGCTCTCTGCAACAAGATGTGCTAAAATCAGACTGGATGCTCAGTGACCTGTGCAGAGAAAAGCAAATGTAATACATGGCTTTCTAGTGCTCCCAGTCCCAACTGCTGGGAGTGTCAATTATGTCACTACAGCTTTTCAGAGGTGGAACTGTCATGACTCAAGAAAATAACATGAAAAAGAGGAGAAAAAAATAAAAGAATAAGCTCCAGATGCAAGATGAGAGAGTGTTGCAAAAGGAGAGTGTTTTGCTCCAGCGCTGGGTTTGAAGGGGCTGCCCTGTTTAGTGCAATGGGAGCCAACTTCCCTGCTGTGTCCTCTGAAGTGGCTCATTGCAGAGCAGTAATACTATATCTTAATAAGCATAACACTGTGAACTGAGGCATATTTTTAAGTCAGACACATGGGAGGGAAACAGAGCAGAGCAGACCTGTGTTATTTTTAATGGAGCATGTGTTTGTCTTGTAAGTGTGTCAGAAGAAAAGGAACAGGTCTCAGGTTTCTTCTCACCATGTCTAATGTGGGACGGGCACTCTGCCTCTCCAAGTGAGTTTAGTGGTCTTTGATATTACAAATGACACACGACAGTCTGGACTACACTTGCACCACACATTCTTTCTCCTGTTTGTGAATATCAGTGTTCAGTTGAAGCTATCCTTCAGATGAAGTGCTTTAAAAACCACAAAGATCATTTTCATTAGATAAAAAAGATGATAATGAGACTCTGTTTCAGAGGCTCCTTTTCCCAGACTTACTGAGTATGTGGCAGGGTATGTGTTCTGCAGGAAAACATATTTCCTTTTACATTCACCTGGAAGAGAGATCTTGTGGTGTGGAATTGATAGCTATCATGTATACTGTACTGCAACCACTCACCTCTCATTCGTAGCATCAAAACCAGCATTAGAGTAAAAATGTTTGCAGTGAAATCCCAAAGGGCATTTTGAATTTCAATTAATATTGATAATGGTTTCTTTAAGAAGTCTTGGGTCAAGATGTATCTTAAAACTATTTTCCACATTGCACAGAAAGTATATTCTGTCTTTGTAATATGACTGGATCTAGTCTTACGTCCAGCAGCCAGCTGAGGCTGCTTGTCTATTATAGTCTCTTCCACCATTCCTAACAAATGAACAAATAGCTAGATGCCCTGTGAAACATTTTAAATAGAACTGTCTCCTGGAAAAACTCTTACTGACAGAGACAGGTTCGATCCAGATCAAGGGAACCTGCTTTGGGATAGAGAAGATCAATACCGGTCACTGCCTTTTTTCTTTCTTTCTTTTTTTTTTTTTCCTTTTTTTTTTTTTTTTTTTTTTTTTTAACTAAGAGGAGGTGAGGTAAGGATTATGATGAATAAAGTAAAGCAGAAAACAAGCAATCTATGAACTGAAGTGCATCCTTCTTATTAAACCTTATTGTGCTCTTAAAGCAGTAGCAGAAGCTGTTGCTATGAACTCTATCATGCAAGAGGCTTTCAAAAAAGCATTTAAAACTATATATTAGCTAGAAACCACTTTGTCCACAAATTCTGAAAGAGCTGAAAGTAGCTTTTGAAAAGGAACCAATGTATTTGAAAAGGAACCAATATATTTCATGGCAGAGTAAATTAGCTGCTATTTTTTACTTTTTGAAGTGTTTGATCAAAATCCAGTGCTGAGCACAAGTGTCTTAAATTAATTCTATTTAGTGTGCTTCTCTGTTAGAACCTGGATCCTCTGACCTGGATCCTATATTGCTAGCTGCCACACTTTCCTGCAGTCTTCTCTGGTACATGCATGAGAATTAATGTTTCCAGCACCAGCTGGAGGTGCTAAGGTCATGTTTTTATGTTTGGAAATAATGCACAGGTTTGTGTGAGCTAGGCAGATCAAAACTATGATTGCTTTCTTTTATTCTATTTAAAGAGCATTATCTACTCTGATTTCATTTAACAATGAAGGTGACAATAAAGAGGAAGGAATAGTCACCAAGACCAAATCATTCCAGTAATGGAAGATTATAAAACAGAATTAGACTGGTTTTACAAAGCAATGCTAGCATTATAGCCACAATATTCTCCATAGCCTTTGGCGAGGTCCAGGAATTCAGCATACAATATAATCAATCCTTTACAATCCACGAGCACTAAATTCATCATTAAAATGTTGTTCTACCCTTCCCAAACCTTCTATGTAACAAGCATCTGAGTAAGATGAAAGGCATTTATTACTGGTAACAGCCTTAAGAAAAGCAAAAAGAGCAAATCTGGAAAACATGCATATTTTTCTGGAAATGGGTACTATTCATAAAACATTTAAAGAGTTCAAGGTCAACTTGTTCTCTTTCTGTATACTATTCATAACAGGCATTTGACAACTCAGTGACAGTCAATCTAGCAGCTGAAATGAATATATTGGGTCATCCAGTTTAAATAAATGCTAAATCTTCATTGTGGAATGATCACAACAAACCAAGAACAACAAAAATCTTTTCTGTTTCTGACATTGCAATTAAAATCTAACAAACAGTGTTACAAAAGAGAGGAAATAGATCTAATGTCAGTAAAAGGGACCTACTTGAGCAAACGTATGTGTAAATAACAGGAGATTATGGTCCTTCACACCACAGTGTGAGTTTTCTTCTAATTTAAGTGAAATGTTGTGATCCTGAGAATTCCACGGAATATTTTATTTTGCAGTGTACATATGAGAAAAGGCACCATGCCAATAAAACGTTCAAATTTTGAAGTTACAATTATTATGGATTTGCCTTCTCTTTTCACTCTCTACACAAGACCACCCTGAAGCCTATTCCCAATATTGACCGTTTCTCAATATGCTCTGTTCTTCAATGAAAGGTATCCCATGGTGACTCTTGTCCTGCTGAAAAGTAACAATATTACCTTCATTGGATTGGAATCATGAGATTTTCATCTAATTTCAGAGCTGGTGAAAACAGCAGCCTGGAGAGCGAGACAGACATATATTTTGGAAACCTCAGGAATCTTTTGTATCCATGCAAATTCTGAGGCCAAGTCCTTTTGTAATTTCAATATTATTTCTCCATGTAGTTGCTGTCACCATCAATCTTAATTTAAAGAATTTGTTCTCTGTCCATGTATGGAAATGCATGGTTTATACCCATCTTTTATAAAAAAACCTCTCCTAACTAAATAAACAATAATCTGATACAGTATATGTTGAAGACAGATGGTCCTAAACGAGCTCATACTTTCTCTCCACCACTTCCAAATTGCAAAGCTATTTCTAACATAGTGAAAGTACATCATATCACCGATTGCCTTCTCTGTTTCAAGGAGATATACAATAAAAAACAACTAGCAATTGTTTTGTGGGTGGGTTCACAGATTAAAGATCAACTATAAATTGAGAGGAGTATCAAGTTCACAATATACTTTGTTCCTTTTTGGAAACCATTACCTGGTTTTGTTTTTAAAGCTGCCACAGGTTTTCAACAGGATTCTTACTCTAAGAGCTCCGTATCTTTCATCAGCTAGCACCCACTGAATGACTACCATTGAAGTTAGTGTCAAATTCTTCTGCAGACATTCAGCTGGACTCTCTGCAGGGATTTAGCTGAAAGGACTCACTGGAGGAATGATATTCCTAACAGTCACACCTCCCCCACTCTGTGTTTTTCAAATATCAGCTGTAAATGTTTTGAATATCTTCATTATTTAAAATTTTAGATCTCTTCCCCAATTTTGTAAGGTATTTTCAAAGTGGCTTTCTGCCTACAGTTATAATGTATGCCTGCAGTCCAGGAAGACAGCTGACTAGCACAGTGAATCTTGCTCTATATTTGGAAACATCTGCTGTTTCATTTCCATGATGCACAGTGACGTGCTGTTTCAAGAGGAAGAACAGTCTGGTACAGGAGGCATTAGTTTCTGGTTATTTAATATGATGCTGAAGTTGAGATTCCTCTAATCTAACTCTTCCAAATCACCCTTTGGTGGTATGTCTCCATTGAGTAAAGGACTCCCAAAGAGCTGCTTAATGCCTCTCTGACTGTCAGACCATTTGCCAAGGCAATGACTGCCACCTCTAGCGAGCCTGCCTTTTCTGCTCTTCTTCCAGGTTGTTTTCTCATTCTCAAGAGAGAAACATGTAGGCAATGTAACCCTGATGTGGAGGCAAAGCAAGTAAATTGACTGGTGGGACTTGTGTTTAAGGAGTCTCTGGATTCAAGGTGATGTCCTAGGGATATAGGAAAAGTTTTTTCTGTACTACCTGTTCTACAAAGCAGTCACACCAAAAAACAGATGTTTTCAAACATAAAAAAACAAGATGCATATTAAGGGAAAATGCCCTGTGATGAATCAAGAAAGTTTGGCAAAATTTTGTTCATGATAGTGGCAGAGGAAATACTGTTTTTGAATAGTCTAGAAAATAATTTGAGCTGAAAACTGTTGCACTACTTTATGGGTAGGTGAAGCAAAAGATTACTGTCTTTGGTGGTAGGGATACTTTTAACTCTTATCTTCAGCTGACTGAAAAAGGCCTATTTCCATGATAATCAACAGCTGATGAGTGCTGGATCCAGGATGGTAAACTTGCAACCCCTGTGGTCTGACCCAGCGCTGTTATGCTTATGGACTTTTGTTCCCATTAAAAGACCGGAGTTGAACCTTGGATAGGTTGAGAATCAGACCATATTTCTTTTGTTCTTTTCAGTAATGATAGTTAACGGTAAATTTAAATTGGATCCAGAAGAGAGCATGAGTGCTTAGGAAAACTGAGCACGTTTGTGTGGTGCTGGCTGGGGTCTGGATAGATCTCCTGAGTTTGTCTGTCTTCAATCACACTGTGTGTACAGAAATTTTAGACAATGTTGAAAAAATATTATTTTGAGAACCATTTGTACTAATTTGTATTTAAAACTCCCTCATGCATTCATTATGTAGAAGCTTTACAATATATACATAACTTTTAGAGCAATGTAATTATGTAGGCCAGGAATTCTTTAATTTAAAAGGCTGGGATGGGAAGAGCTGCCTATTTCTACAGGGAAGGTAGACTTTCTTTTCCTCTTTAATTTAGATATTGGTGGAGTCTTTCTTCAGCGGGACTGAGGAGGAGCACATGTACATTTTGATCTGATTCAATTTGATTTGTCTGACTTCAGAACCTCTGTGATCAAAACTACAAAAATCAAACTATTCTATGAGCTGAGCTGAAAGAAATACAATATAGTTTAATATAGCAACATTTTTGGTCCTAAATGTTATGTCAAGGCTGTCTATCAATAATTCAGCTCCTATATAAAATATTCTTGCAAATAAGATACAGTACTTCAAAGGAGAAATGATCAGCGCAGATATATTTAAAAAAAAAAAATCAGTCTCACTGTTTACTCCATTGAAGAGTGAAAGAAACCTGAGGGTGAAAAACAAAACAATGCAAGGTTTTATGCTTGGAAGGAAAAATGATTCACATTTGGAACAGGTAGACTTCTAGCATGGAATGTGTCTTAATTATTCTATTGCTTTTTCTAATGCTGTAAACGAACTTACAGCACATAAAAAGTGCCAAAAGAAATTAAACACCTTTAATGGCAAAAAAAGCTTAACTATCGAAGAAATGTATTACAAGTGTAGTGTATAATAATGAAATGGGCTGTGCTGAGGTAATGAACTCCAAAACAGAGAGCTAGAGATGAAAAAATAAAAATAATTATTTCTTAAATCTCATTTAGAATACACAAAAGAATCAATACCTTGAAAAAAATCTATGAACTTGCCCTGAGGTGAAATGCTAAGGTGATGGGAAAAGTGTTTATTGCAAGATGACTGTGTAAAATCCCTGCATTCATAGAAGCATGTTTCATGATTTTTTTTTACAGCTTGTTTCATGTTCACTTACATTATTTAGCAACGGGTTACATCTTCACCTTCTAAACAAGCTGAAGTGGCATTCTTCAGCTATCCATAAAGGAAGGAGTGACTGCTTATCCCAGTGATTTTTAAGAGGTGTTTTTGGTTTTGGAAAGATAAAAGTTATATCCCAACACCTGCAGCACTGCCTTCCTCCACTTTAATAACATTTGGCATGTCTAACCTTCCAGGCCTTGTGGTTTTAGAAGTCATGTTCTAAGTCACGTTTTCCCCATGATCATGAGTATAGATGATATTTTTCAATAAGTACTGGATTATTTTACACAATCATGTGACTCTAGAAGTTGATGCTGAAGTATGCCCACCATAAGAAATTCAGATGCTACAGTAATTTGTGGTAGTATATCGTTTTAAGTGTCAATAAGAAGGAGAAGGCTAAAGAAAGAAACAAACAAACCAAAAAATGAAGTACTTTCTTCCAAGCCTGTTTTTTTTTTTTCTTACAGAGCTCATCTCTGTAAGAATGATATTTTCCCTTCAGGCCTTCCCCGCCCCCCCCCCCCCACCTTTTTTTTTTTCTTTTTACTGTCAGATCCCGGTTAAACAGGGACCTCTGGCTGTTACAGACCTCTGGCTGTTAAATTTCATTTTCATATCTGTATAAGGAACAGTGAAGATGAAACCTCCTGAAGACACTACCAAAGCTTGCTCTCATGCTGCAGGGACATTTTGGTGGATTTATGCTGCAGGCCTTTGCACAGCTGGTGAAATGGGAATTTATCCTGGTTTCCCAGCACCTCTGCTAATAATATGTCTTTTTATCCAGACTTACTTGTTTCTCCAGAGATCATTAGCACTATTGGTGATACACAACTTTACATTCCTCTAGGCAGCTAGCCAACTTTACTGACCTAAGCAGTTATGAACCAAGATTTCCATGTGGCTAAGACTAGAAAGGGAGTATCACCTATGTCACAGAAAGTTTCTTCATTGGGAGAATGATGGGGCCACCACACAAGTGAGAGATCATACACTGTTTCCAAGGACCCCATCAAACTTTCCAGAGGAACAAGACTTGTCTGGAGCAAAGGACAGCTACCTTGCTTCCTTCCATTTAGGTTATCCCATGGTCCTCATGTGCCTTTCAGCCCCTATTGAGCCATTGTGTTTGAGGTAGGCCTTAAGCTACATGTGTTTACATTTTGAAAAGTGCAGTACATACCTATGATCAGAAAATGTAGACGATTTCCTCAGGGAACTGCATGCTATTATACTTGAGCGTACTCCAAGAGAGACGATACAATAGTACAATTAGAATACATCTGCTACATTTATTGGATAGGCTCAACCTTGCCTTGGTAGTTAGTAAAGATCTTTAAAAAAACAATATTGATATGATGCTAGTGTAAACTGTGAAAGTAATATTAACCCAGTTGCCTCACCAGCCACAAAATAAATAATCCCAGCAAGGGATTGCTGGATCCAAAGCAGAATAATCAGTATATTGGTGAAATACAGGGACTGAATGCACCAGTGAGTACAGATGAGCCTTCCCCTTCCCCCTTGTTATTCCAAATAAGAAAGGTAAATTTTCAGGTTCATAGTGTTGCTCCTTTCCTCCTCTTGCTTCATCTCTTTACTCCTTCCCTTTCAGAGTGGCAGACAATATAACTTCATAAGATGTTTTAGCGTGGGTATGATGCTGAGATGGGATTTTTGTTTTTTCATTCTTTTGGAAAGGGAAGCCGAACAGACTCATATAGATGGATGGGTGAAATAAAATAGAATATTATGGAATAATCTTCAACCTTTGATGAGGAAAATGAGATACAGGGTGCCTAATGTTTCGTTGACATCCATGAACAAAGACATAAAAACATACAAACCTCACTGTGAGAAAGAAAGTTAAGGGGACCCCATGATGACCCACAGCTACAATTAGAAGGGTGGCCCTGGTGGCCATCAGGACAACAGGGATCCCACTTAAGTATCTCTGTGTGGCTGCAAGAGAGGCTGTGCCTGGTGCACAGGGAACAGCAGAGTGTTTGGTGAGTTCTCAGAGCGATGTTTTCCTCTTGTTTCTGCATAGGAGGTAATATTGACTTAAACAAAAATCATGTAAAATGGGTAGAACACAACTCCATGTTTTCTAATTTCTGTAGTAATTTCTTGATTATGTTTCTAAAAGAAAGGACGCATCTTTATTTTCATAATTAACAGGAAATACATGTTATACATTAAATGTGACACAAGAGAGATAAATTATGCAGTAAGCTCAGTGTGTGCTGATCAGCACAAAGCCCAAGGCACATTCAGCAGAGTTTCTATGAAGATCTGTAATGAGTTTCAAGTACATCATTTCCTGATGGAGGGTAAGAAAACATCCATCAATGCTAATTTTCCCACAGTTTTTAGCTTTTTATGAATACTTTACAGCTTACAAAAAAAAAAAAAAAAAAAAAAAAAAGAAAAAAAAAAGAGAGAGAGATGAATTTCTAAAGTGCAACTTGAGAAAACTCTTTTAGTAATTAGAGAGCATTCCTAGCCAAAACTAATGAGGTCTGAACCTTAAACATGAGTCTGGTTCAGAGTTGATAAACCCAACCTCTGTTTGCTTCCAAAGGCTTAAATCAATTCTCCAAATCTGACTGTGGGTATTTTGCTTTCTTCTTGAACTCTAAACCAGGGTTGTTATTTTACCTTCGAAAGGTCATTTCAGTTTGAATATAGGTGGTAGGCTCATTCCTGATTCTGTATTAGTGTTTCACAGGATTAAGGTTTTTAAATGATCTGGAAAAGTAAACTTTTGCTTTTGATTGGGACACCTCTATACAAAGATTGAGGGCTCTGTGAAGTAATGGTGACTTTGTAGTTGTGCATTTGGTCATACGCACCAGCTTACTCTTCTCTTAAGCTTCTGGAAAGCTGTTGCAGCAAAGACATTTGGACATTTTAGGAGTAAAGTACTAGGTTTTAGATAATGACAAGGAGAAGGCAACTTTTCTAGTTGGAAAACTGTCCATTTTATATTAAATCTATTTGCTTAATTCCAGATTTCAGAGAACCTAAACCCAAAGCCTGTGAATATTTTCCAGTTAATGCATGCTGCTTATTTAGTGAGGAGACATTGAATATATTCTCTTTATATAAAGTATTAAACATATAGTATAAACATGATATATTAAATATAAAAATAATTCCTGTTATAGCATGGTAATTAACCCCTTCAGGTCCTAGTGATTTTGGAGAATTTAGAGGTGGTTGGGTCAAGAGTTCTGAAGAGCTTTCAGAAGGAAGTGCTAAACTGGTTTATATGGAGGATACCTCAGTCTGAAATGCATATATGGTTGGACCATGAGTTTACACTAATAAATGCATCAGAGCAGAGCAGAAGGCCATGCTGCCTTTCACAGTGTGTGTGGGACAATTATAAGAGAATGAAATCAGCATTCCTCCTACCAGTTATGCCGTCTTCCTTCTTCCCACATTTCAACAGCAGCAACAAGCACAAGATGAACCGCTGTCCTCTGCTCAGTAAAACTTGCCCTAACTGGAAGCATCTTGTTGTTATTTGACTGTGTCCGTCTCCTGCTTATGTCCCTCCATGATGTTAAATGAAAGATCTCTCAGGTCACCACTCTGATTTAATGATAATTTAAGATTATATTTTTTAAAGGTAGAATTAAGTAATGTTTAAGTTTCTTAACGCTGACTTCTTTCCAGCATCTTCCACTTGAACTAGAAGGTTTTTCTATATGCACTGAGTAGACTTTATTTGATGAATAACATAATCAAAAGGCGTGACCTGTTGAAGGCAGGAGACTGAACAACACAAAAGAAAATAACTTCAGGTATTCATAAAAAATGAAAAAGTGTTCTTAGTAATTAAAGTCACTTGAATTCTGAAAGACAATCCTCACTTTTCAAATGTGCTTCAGTTCCAAAGCAGAGCTCCTTTCCATCATGTTTATGTTTTTGTTAGTATTTTCACACATTTTAAGGGAATAGGTTTTTGTTCACAAAAGTGTTTTAAGGAAAGACTGCTTTGAATGAATTCAGGTATGACCAAAAATACTTCACAAACACTGCATATTACTCTCTTTGAAACTTTTCAGCTGTTCATTCAAGACACAGAAACAATTCCATGGGCCTGTGTGACCAAGTTATGAACAGTAAAAAAATCATGCCTGATTACTTTGGATTTATACAAAGAAATAATGTTCTTTTTCACATTGTCTATCCAGTGATCACTGGATATTCAGAGAAAGCTGGATATAGTTTCTCATGATATGATATTAGGAAAAAAGGCTAATTTAATCTTGATCAAATTAGGCAAAAAGAAGTCATTCAACTCTGGAAGTAATATAAAATTATTTTGTGATGCAGTAGGGAATAGAAAAGTATTACTGAATATTATTCACTTTCAAGCAAACAAAACTTTTGTAGTCTAATATCACACTCATTGCCCTGTTTAGTGGTTAGTATGTCAAATATGCACACTGGATCATAAATTATACTGGAAAGCTCGAGAGCATATCAACATTTATAGCATAAAAATGTCTTTCCTTTGATCATTCAAGCTTTCCATCACCCTAGGTGGTCCTAACTAATAAGGAACTGTGATCCTCTTTACTATTTGATTCCAGTAGCCATGCAACAGACCACATCCAATTAGTGCTGGCCATTATTGTTTTACTCAACTACTAAAACACTTATCTATAGATTCAGGATCTTGTCTGTAAATCAGTTCCTCTTAACTGCATATTCATACATCATGTCACTATATGAATGGGAAACAATATTTCTTGCTCTCTTAAGGATTTAAAAATTCAATGTCTTTTTCTTGGAGATATTTTTTTTCCTCAAGGCAAAAGTGTACAGGTGTTTTAATATATGTAATCTGTATTACTGAGTGGGAGCCATATTCTGAAATTCCATGCAAACATATACTACGAACAACATAAATCTTTGATTTGCTCTGGATATCTGTATGAAGTTCTTGGTATAAGAATCTGGTTTACAAGTCTGATATGCCAGTGTTATGCCCAGGCAGTCAGTGTTCAATCCCATGTCTCTGCTTCAGCAGCTCTGTCCCTTGTCTACCTTCTTATAGCTGCTGGGCACTAATACCCCTACTCACTATTTGTATTGAGAATTCAGAAAAATACACCTACAGAGAAGGAATTAACATCCTCAGAATTAAATACCTGCTCATGGGAACACTCTTTTGCCAGACAGCTATTCTGTAATTGATTTAATAAGGTGTAGTGCATGTTCCTGAAATCTTTTGAATGCTGGTGATCGCATGCAGGACATCAGGAGTTAAGGAGAAGTTATGACTGCAGGATCACAATCACACTGAGCAGATGTCCAGCTGTGGAACAGGATGCTATGTATATTTTGTTTAGATATTAGGTTTTAATGATAAAGGAAGAGGGCTTGATGGTAAAATTCATTAGCATGGTGACAGTTCCTAAATTTTTGATGGATTTTCAAGCAATTGCAACCAGACAGGTCCTCTACTAATTTCTTTCCTGTATTTAAAATTAAATAAATAAATAATTGAATTTGAGACTATTGAGAATGAGGAAGTTGCCAAGGGGAACATGAAGCATGACCTATAGGTACAGACCCAATCTCTACGGAAACCTTAGGCCTCCTCTTGCTTTGGTTATAGGTTGCTTTGATTTGCTGACCTAGTAATTTTGGAAAATGTGTGTTTGTGATGAGATCATAGCAGGGTTAATATTTCAGCTATGTAAGTTGCAGAAAGCCCTTTAGATGCATAAATATTTCCCGTCTTTGAGGTTTATGATAGTAACCTCCTCTCCTCAAATCTCGTGTAGGTAGCAGTACGCACTATGATCTCCCAGTACATGCCATGCCATGGCTTGTGACAGAAGCACAGGATACTCAGTGGTTCCTGCTGTAATGTCTGCAGCACCTATGGCTGACCTTAGCCTTATCCTCAGCCCAGTTATTCCATCAAGATACTTTATCAGGCTGAATTATCTGACAGTAGGTCTTCCCAGTGCTCTGAAGGTCTCATGTCAGCAACCTGAAGTACTAAGCGTTGATTTTCAGCACCAGTCAGTTGAAAAAAAAAGTCAAAGCTTTATAGTTTCATTGCTATACAGTCCCTTAATTCCACATACTCCTTAGAGTTTGGGTTAAAACCTCCTGCTAGTGGAAGATACAGATTTAAGACTTTGGTTTTCTTCCATTTTAATATATAGGTGTAGATTTAAATACATACAGAAGTGTTTTAAATATTTGTAAAAAAATAGACTTAAAAGAACGGAAGTGTCTAAGAAAGGAATGACAAAATAGATTTTCTCTGAACTGCCTGGGATCATTTAAAACCAATGAATTAAAAATCAGGTAGTCAGTGAGGGCTATAATTTACACTACAGAGGTGATAAAGCCTTTTGTGTTCATATTTACAAAGAAAGCATTAAACTACAGTGATTTTTGATTTTTTTCTTCCCCCTAGGGAGAAATGTGAAACTCAATTTTACCCCCGATTGGTAAGGTGCTAATTTGTCTGACAAGTTGCTGGATTCTCAGCATGTTTGAGGTATCCTTGATGTATCAACACCTTCATGCTGAATGAAGGATGCCTTTAATGTGTAAATGTTTAGTACATATCCTATATCTCATTAGCCAAGAACAATACAAACCACACACAGGCAAGAAGGGTCAGAAACAAGGTCCAGTCAAAGAAACCATCTTTTATGTTCTAATTAAATGAGCAAACATTTGGAATACATCTAATTTGCAAATAGTTCATCAAAAAATATGCTTGATGTTCATGACCTAACATGTGTCCTGAAGGCCTGATAAGTCTAATATCCAACGGTGCATCCTGAATTAGTGTCATGATGTAATGTTGTTGTTTTAAACAACTAATGTTGTTGTTTTAAAGTTCTTACTGCAAGCAATATTGCAAAATATTTATTAAGAGTAGTAGAAGCAGTCAATAACCAAAACAGAGAGGTATACTTTTCCAAATTATTTCTGTTGTTAGTCTAAACCTTGGTAAGTTATACGTAACTTTAGAAATTTCATTTCATTGGCTCTTGTGAGAATGAAAACATTTCCAGGCAAAATGAAAACATTTCCTAGGGAAATACCATATCTGTTTGAATGAAAGGTGGAATGGAGATTCCAAAAGTATAACAACATTAAAAAGAAGCCAGGCCGGTGGAAAATGGATGCTTTAAAGAAAAGCTGGTAGAAATATATGCATTTGCATTGTGCTGTGGCTCAGGGCTGCTGGTGGTGGGGAGAAAGCTCAGCTAGATATCTTCTGACAGGACTTTTCTGTCTGTGAGATGAGAAATGTGACAGCTCTGAATGAGAGATGGGAGGACCTGGTTGCCCACTGGTTATCCTTGCCGTTTTCCTAGTTTTGAAAAGTTTTCCAGGCTGAGACAAGAGTTTCAAGTACGACAGTACTCTAAATTAGAATTTTACTCATCTGTGTTTCTGGTTGTTACCTTTAATCTCCTTCAGAATACACTGCTTCAGGCATTGGATTCCATGGTTTTGATAAATACAATAATTAACCATACAATAGGAAGGGAACCAAAGGGCAAACAAACTCTGCAATTTAAATATAGTAAAAAAAAAAATATTAAAAATGGATTTTGCTACCATAGGTTTTTACAAGGAATAGGAGGTACAGCTGAGTGGCACAAGCTGCTGAGCATAGCCAGAACTTCAGTGCAGCCCAAATGTCTGCTGTGGAGAGGGACAGGGAGACTGGTCTCCTGCAATCCATGGTCTAAGGTCACAAAGTTTGCTATGTTTCTCAGTTACTGAGCTAGAGTATTAAGAACATGGCTGTAGATGTGTTATATAGCAAAGGGTTTTTGCCAGTTGAGCTCAGCTGACCATCTGACTAAAATATCCTGCTTCTCAGCAGAGCTAAATAGCCTGTACAGACCCATTTACTGGTACAGCTATACTAATTGTTATACTGAGCAATACAGACTATGAGTTCATTGCAGTAGGTGAGTGTTTCTGGGAAGTATTCCCAGCTTGTGGATTTTATTTTATTTTTATTTTTTAAATCCCTATTTGACAATCCTGGGTACATGGTTCCCAGCAGAGGAAACATATTTTTAATACTTTGATTGAAAAATGGGTCTTGTTTGTAGAGCTGGTGAGATGCATAAAAATTATCTGCATCTACTTGCTTGTTATGCAAGTTTTGGAACTTGGTATTTAAATAAATCCCCATGATGTGTTTATGAAATTTTGCAAATTCCTTTTTTCCAAGTTTAAAACTTTAAAACTGCTCCCTCTGTCTTGCACCAGAGGTGGAGCGAAGTGTTGGTCACCTGCCCCCTCTAAGTAAGGGCACTGAGTTCTGGGATATGGGGTCAGAGTCTGTCCAAGGTGGCCTCATCCCACCTCCAGGGCACTCAGGCTGTCTGCCCAATGTGCCCCCACTGCCCTTCCATTGCCAGCAGTCGGGTGGTGCTGGGAAGCTGCCCAGCAGCCCCCAGCCATCTCCTGGGCACCACTGTCTGCTGTTGCTGTTGTTCTCCCCTGGAGCAACCTCTCCTGGTGGGCTTGTTTCCTACCCCGTTGCCTGTCCCACTCTGGTTTAGGTGGTGACTCTAGCACTCTCTCTTGATCAAAGCATAAGTTGGGCTTGAGCCTGTGGGGAGAAACATGGAGCTTCTTGTCCATGTGGAGTTCCTGGAAGATGACAGTCATCTCATGTGGCCCTGGCCATGGTCCGTGTCAATACCTGTTTCTCTGCAGACCACATGAGGACTCTGATGTGCTGCACACTTCTGGCTGGCTGTGTTCCAGTGCAGTGCGAGAGACTAGAGAACCTCTTTTAATTGCTGTTTATCCCCACTACACAAAATCAAATGCCATTTGTCAGTCAGTTGCAATAGTGTCCTCATCCTGTATATGGGTTCATTCCTTCTTTCTGCTTCTCTTTTCCAGAGGTTGATCCCTTTGAACTGCCGAAACCCGATGACTTGCAATCAATAGTCTGGAAAACAATAAGGTCAGCAATGTGAAGATTCGGATTTTCCTGCCTCTAAAAGCAGACTGCTGTGCTGGGCCAGTGAGGTGAGTCTGACTTTAGCTGACTGCCTGATAGAAGAACAGTGAGAGGAAAGGGATCAAAAATGTCTGGAAACACATTGAGCTGTTAATACAGTATCTGTCCCTTCTTATATACAGATGGGGGAAATATGGCTGCATAACCTTCAACAGGTGTGACTGATAAATGTCATTTTCTTGTTCAATATTAAATCACTGATGGAGCCTTTGACTGGAAATTTGTTTTCTAAGGCCCACAGTCTACACTGTAACCTTGCAAAATGATTAGGGGCATTTACCAGCCCAGTCATAGGATTGGTCTTTCCAATGAAGGTGCAACAGCAGTTCAGTTTTATTTATTTATTTTTAAAATGTTTTCTTACCAATTAGATTATACTTACTTGTTCCACATAAATAGAATTTTTAAAGAATTGCATGAATGGCAGAAATGTTATATAATGTCATGCTTTGATATGAAATACAAGTTTGGATACAATTCCTAAGACAGCCTAAGTTCAAGCTTCTAAAGGGGATCTCAAAACAAAGCTGGCACCAGCAGCTCTGAACAATTTGTTTAACTTCCATGCACATGGGGACACATCATGTAATTATATGTAGCACAGAAAAAACTAGCATCATACTTACCTACAGTCCAACCTGCCCATCTCTGAGTGCATCAATGCTGGCTCATACATCCATTTTAATCTGGCTCCCCTGAATGCAGCAGGACCTCACAGTAGCTTGGTTACACCCAAATTCATGTTGCACTTAAAAAACAAAAAAAAAAGAAGTAAGGATCAGGCAGCCAGTCAGTGAAATGATGCTAAGAGAGAAATTTTCCTCAGATTTAACAAACCGGCATATACGTGGCCTCAAAGGGCGCTGAGGTATTCAGAAATGCTATAGACAGTTATGTGCACATCAATATGTCTGTTATTCTTCATCTAAATAACAGTGAGAATATCTGCAACATTAAAAAAAAAAAAAAAGAAAAAAAAAAAAAGATGAATTTGCCTAATATGTGAGCAGGGCTGGGATCACGGTCCTGCATTGATGGAATAGCAGGGAGTGCCCGGGGTCAGTGGGTGAGTGGCAGAGCTGTGTGGGGATGGTTGCACGGGGCCAGCTCACGGCGCTGCCCCAGCCCATGGGTCAGCAAGGCAGGGTGAGCTATTCATAGTCAAGTACTTGCACACAGAACATAGCCCTTAGAAAACAGAAAATATTTTTTTTTTTTTGACTAAAAGTTTGAAGCTTATGTGGTTTGAGGTTATTGTCTGATGAACAGTTTGTCCAAGAAGTTATTGTTGAAGTGATTACTGAGTGTTGTGGCAAGTATTCCAGATTCATCAGCTAAATCACGAGTGAACCAGCCACAGCAGCTGGGTGACATGTTCCCGTGTCTGACTGGCTGATGAAAACTCTCTGGATTAGTTAACTGTATAAATACGCATGATCACAGAGTTGCTGTAGGCTTTACATAAATTCACTGTGTTGGTTTCTAGTATTACTTGGAGCTAGTAAAGTTCCTACTAGTCAATTTACTAAGTGCTGTTAAACATTTATGTTACATTAGAGTCTGTGGCTTAAATCAGAAGAGCTGCAAGAACTAGCGAGCCTTCACAAAGTCCAATTTCTGCTTGGCAGAAATTAGCTTGCATCAATTTGAAGAAAATCTACTGTAATGACATCTTCCTGTTGAGAGTGACCAAAACAGATCATGGGAAGGAGCACAGCAAATAAGGGAAAAAACAAACACCAAAACTGTTGGGAAGACAGACAAGCTACTTGAACAATGTTTTCATAGACACTTTGACTTTATTGTCTATATTCCTTTACTTTACATCACAGAGTTTTATGTCACAGTAGCAGTACTCTTAATAGGAACAAAACTCCATCTCTGACCTAATACAATAAGGACAAACATTTACACATTTAACTTCAATTTAGCTGGCTGTACTGGTAGGAGTGAGAGGTAGAAGAACTTAATTACACTTAGAGAACTTGTGATTGTTTTCTTCAAACACAATTTTTCAAATCCACAGATAAAGTTATGTTTTTGTTAGGGTACTGATCATAGATTGTACATGTATCATGGATCAAAGTAAACATTAATTTCAGATCTGAATCCAACTATCGGATGCCTAAACATTTATTGCTGCAGATTTTGAAAAGATTTAGTGGGGTGCACGTGTAGAATTGTGAAATCAGACCTGGATCCTTGGAATTGCTCATTGACCATAAGCGTATGGAAAGAAGAGCACTGCTGTTTTCCTCTGGCTCATTTTTAGTTTTGGGATTCCAGTAGGCAATGCTAAATGTGAATCCCCTCAATGCTGACCCCTCCTGCATTCCCATATGCAGCTGCACATTCTGAATGCTGCAAAAGCACATCACATAGCACAGTGGGATCTGCAAACATTTATACAGTAGATGAGCCACAGTAACAATTCTGGTTTGAACTGGGTATCATAGATATTTCGTGCAAGTTCATGTACGAAAAGCCATATGCTGAAATGAAAATGTAAAGAGGTAGGAAAAGAAAAACCATGCCTTTGTTTCTGTGAAGCATTTCATAGAATCAAAGAATGATAGATTATCCTGATTTGGAAGGGGCTCGCAAGGATCACTGAATCCAACTCCTGGCTCCACACAGGACCACCCAAAAATCAGACCAAGTGTCTGAGAGTGTTGTCCAAGTGCTTCTTGAACTCCAGCAGGCCTGGGGCCGTGACTGCCTTTCCAGTGCCTGGCCACCCTCTCGGCGAAGAACCTTTTCTTAGTATCCAGTCTCAATCTCCCCTGGGTATTTTGCCCCAGATATCCAAATGTTGATGCCCAAACAAAGCCAGAGAATTTATTGTTCCTCTTTCATTAATGGTTTTTGCCTGCATAGCGTCAGGATTATCTATAGCTGAGACAAAAACCACACTTCCCAGATCCGTATTCCACTTCTGTGCTTCTGGGAAGGTCTGGCAAAGCCTCTCCTTGTTTGTGGGCATGCTGCATTGAAACCATCTCATGGTGCGAGTTCAGGCAGCTTCGTTGTGTTGCTGCTGGTGCTGCTGATGGGAGCTGTACGGGCTCTCTTGCTGCTCCAGCCTGCTCCCATGCCATGCTCCTGGCCGTTCATGGGGTGCTTTTGGTGGGTGTCTGCGTGGCAGCGGCCCCATCAAGCAGCTGGGAGTCAGCAGCACTGCAGAAGCCACAGGATGGCTCCTGGGTGTGCTTCAGCTCCTCGCTCTTCCCAGATAACCGGCACTGGAATATAAAATCGCTCTGACTCCTTTTGTTTCCCTGGTGTACAGGGGCATGCATGTATCTAACATATACATTCAAAAACCATCAGCCTTAGCACTGTTTTCTCTTTTCCTAGATTACCTAGAGCTTCAGCTCATTTACAGCACTGTAATTCATTGACTCAGCAGCACAGACAGTCAAGGATACACCCCCTGGGTGCTTCATTTTTTCCATGGAAGTTCCCAGGGTGCCGAGGGTCATTTTCAAGGCTTGTGTCTATCTAAGGCATTTGAAGGTCAAACCCAAGTGGTCTGTGGAGCTGCTTCATGCTCTGAAATCATGTTCTTCCAAAACTGGTATCTTTTGATATGGAAACAATATCCTGGATGTGGAGATAATGGATTTTGCCCTTGGGAGCAAGCAGGGTGACCTTTTCACTCCTGGATGGTGGGTCTTGGGCACAGCCTTCCTTCCAAGGAAGCTGCAATCAACCAAACACCCATGCCTTATATAAGGCGTCCTGGCAACTCAGGCAGAGCCAAGCTAGTATTGAGCAGAACTTAAATTAGTTATTGTAATTCCATTCAAACTGAAACTTCGCATGTACCGACAGTATTCAAAGCACAGGATTTTGTTTCAGTTTTTCTAATTTCTAAACAGAACTTCGGAAGTAAAGCAGAATTTGCCTACTGGGTGTGATGCAGGATTTATGCCAGGTGTTAGCTTTTCCTTAGGCACCTCAGTGAAATAAGGGGCAGTTAACAGCTTCCACCACCTGACGCTCCTCATGACTTCTGTGGGCAGATGTTCGGCTCTTTAAACTTTCAGAACATTTGAAGAAAAGTGGCCGCTGACCTCTGAAGCCCAAGGGGAGCTGGGCAGCTCTGAGCCTGTGAGCAGTGTACAGCCCCCTGCTCTGCCCAAGTGCCCCCTGGCCCAGAGGAACAGCTCTGCTTTCTCAGGGACATTTGGATGTTATATTCATTTCTCACAGTGGCCTTTCCCTCTTCTCCAGTGTTCTTCAAAATGACCAGCAGAACCAAAATCGTGTTCGATTAAAAGAAAGAGAACGAGCTGAACTCTTAGCAAATAAACAAAAACAGTTTGAAATTTTTACTTCAAAAGCACGGTGGTAGTTTACCAGCAAGGACTGACTTCATTAATATTGCCTTATTTGTGCTGTTACCATTACAGTTTTTCAGTGTTGCTGTTCAGAAACATTTTAAAGAGCTAACTGTTGTAGTGCTTTGAAATCTCTCTGCCCAGGAGTGAATCTTTGCATTCATTTCCAAAACAATCAGCTCTGCCATGTGGAAGCTCTGCAAGCTGATGCAAATCCATCAGTTGTCAGAGACAAGTAAAAAATAACAGGCTTCCTTATTCTACACTGCTTTGCTTTTCTATTCATCGTCTTCTTCTACATTTCCATATTTGCTCTCCAGCAGCAGCTACAACAGGCATGTGATGGGGTAGTGCACACACATGCATTCACGCACACATGTCAATAGGCTGAAAAAATGAAGTCTGTGGCCTTATAATTTCCCTATATATTACTCTCATCTTCTCTGCTAGCATTTAATAATGCTGTTAACTCCCCTGGCGTTGTGAATCCAGGGCTAACTGTGACCCCAAAGTGCTGCCATTTCCAGGGCCTCTTGCTGCTGCGCACTGGCGCTGCTTTTTGTGGTGCCAGAGCCAAACGCAGAAACCCGGCAGTGGAGCTGTGCAGGACACAGGGAGCTGACCTCTGTGAGGTTACCCTGGAGTCATTCTGCCCAGTTAGATCCAGAATAAGGCCCTTATATCTTCAGTGTGTAGCAACTGAGACCTAATTCAGAAGAACGTCAAGTAAGAAGGTGTTGAAGGGCGATGAGGTGAGAAGCAGGCTGTTGTGCTGGGCTCTGGGCTCCAGAGCAGCGCTGCAGGAACGCACCCAGCTGAGCCCAGCTGCCTCGGCAGCGCTGGCTTGTGCTGAAGTCAGGTTTCACCGCTTGTGTGCAGAAGCGGCCTGGGTTAATAGTGTGAGCAGACAGCAAGCAAGAAACATTAATGCAATGTTGGCAGCGAAATTAGCATCATTTCCTTGCTGAAATGTTGTGTACACCAACAAACAGAGCAGTCTGAACAGAAGTTTCCAGTCCCGAGCAGTTATGTAGCTTGCAAATATTTTGTTTTACAGTTGTGGTCCTTATGCTGAAGTAAACTGCAAAAACATTGAAAAAAATAAAAGTTCTTCAGGATTAAAAGAAAGAGTGGAGATAAAATAAATACGGAACAAGCTGAATGTGGATGCAGATGTCATCACAGCAGATCTGAGAGGCTCCCACGAAAGCCTTTTTGGTGAGTAGCCACACGCAGGGAAGAATTTGGGCTTTTTCAGGGTTGCAGGCAGCATCCCGGAGGGACGGCAGGAGCCCAGCGGCGAGCGCCGGGCGGGCGCAGCGCGCTCCAGCCCCGGCCCCGGCCGCCACCTAGCGGCTGTGCGGCCCCGCCGGGCACCACAGCGGCTCCGGAACGCTCGGCCCGGCCTCTGCCCGCGGCCTCGGGTGGATGCCAAGCGCTGCTCGCCATCGAGCCCCCGGTTTGGAGCGTCTCGATTAAGTGCAAAGTGGGAGAAACTCCTCCCCCGGAAAAGGAAAAGAAAAAGAAAAAGAAAAAGAAAAAGAAAAAGAAAAAGAAAAAGAAAAAGAAAAAGAAAAAGAAAAAAGAGAAAGAGAAAAGAAAAAGAAAAAGAAAAAAGAGAAAGAGAAAAGAAAAAGAAAAAGAAAAAGAAAAAGAAAAAAGAGAAAGAGAAAAGAAAAAGAAAAAGAAAAAGAAAAAGAAAAAGAAAAAGAAAAAAGAAAAAGAAAAAGAAAAAGAAAAAAAAAGAAAATGAAAAAGGAAAAGGAAAAAAAAGAAAAAAAGAAGAAAAAGAAAAAAGGAAAAGGAAAAGAAAAAAAAGGAAAAGGAAAAGGAAGGAAAAAAGAAAAAGAAAGGAAAAAAGAAAAAGGAAAAGAAAAAGGAAAAAAGAAAAAGAAAAATAAAGGAAAAAAAGAAAAAGAAAGGGAAAAAAAAGAAATGAAAAAAAAATGAAAAAAAGAAAGGAAAAAAGAAAAAGAAAGGAAAAAAAAAAAAGGAAAAAAAAAAGAAACGCATCACCAAACAAACTAAAAACACCTCCACCAAACCAAATAAAACAAACCCCAGGCCCCTGTTGATTTCCTATTCATTTTTTCTGCTCTTCCTCTGGTCATTTATACTATATTATTAAGAGGCCCTTGTACTCTGACACCATATAGCAAGATAAAACTGAAACACAGGTTTTTAATCTGTTTTGTTATTCACTTGTACCAACTTGGTAAAGCTACTGAAAACAGGAGTAAGGGCACATGCATTTCTAAAGACAGGCTTTGTAACTTAAAAATGACAGCAGCTCCTAAAATACAGAGCTGTTCTATAGAAAAGTAAAATAACAAAGTACACTGCAGTTCAGTTGTTACACTGCTGCCGTCAGTCAATGTAATTCGTACCAGCTAACAATAAAAATGTTTTGACATGCAATCTTGTACACACTTCAGCAATAGTTACCTAACAGGAACTTTCGGCCATGGAAATATTTCTTTTTCCGCTGCCTTAGAATCATGAACATTTTGATGCAATACAAGTCCTGCTTTACAGGACACCTGTCAATGGCAGCAGCCACCAGAACCAGCTTTGTGAACTGCATGATACAGAAGAGACGTACAACACAACTTTTATATTTCCTAATAAAAACCAGCTTATCATCAGGGACAGAAGGCTTTAGTTTCTTACAGAAAATACCATCAGATTGGACGGTGCTTGTAATGGGAAATGGAGGCTCTCCCAGTTGCCTTTGGCTAGTTAAGGTCCTTTCAGGCTCCAGCCTGAGCCGAGGTGATGAGGTGATTATGTGCTGGGTGACGATGGAGCTAAAGGGGTGCCCAGCTTGTGCTTAGCATTATGGGCATTATATATAATGCCCGTATATAATATATATATTATATAATGGGCATTAACAGCACCCGGCACAAGCAGAAGCTGATGCAGTGATCGTGGCCACGACTCCTCCATCCCCAGCTCAGGAAGGCCTAGGAGCCCACAGCTGCTGTTATGGTTGCTCCTGCTGCACTTGTGAAGTAGCTTGATGGTGCAGGAGTGCTGCTGTGCTGGGCTCCCCACCACACTCCTTTTGGAGTCACGCAGGGATGTGGTTTTCCTCTCCCCATGGAAGAGATCTGTAAATGATTTGAAGGTTCAGAGTTCAGGGGTGGTTTGGAAAAACACCCGGCGGGCTGCAATGCCCATGGGGGAGCGGTCTTGTTAGATAGGTTGTCTCTGGGTATTTCTGGCATTTCACCTCCTGACTGAAGTCAGGAAAACTCAAAGAAAGAAAAAAAAAATAATGGAAAAATACATCCAGACACTTCCAAAATTGGAAACTAGTTTCCTAACGTTTAGTCAAAAGCACAAGTCAGTTCTTGTTTTAACCACCCAGTCCTCCTTGGAGTAGAAAATATTCAGTGCAATTTCCTTTCAAATATCAGATAAGCAACATAAATAGCCACCCAAGAATCAGCGATGTGACTAATTCCCATTCATTAGAAGTGTGCAACATAAATAAATACTTGTTTCGCTACTCATTAATTATACTGGGATGCCTCCAGCTCTGTCACATGTATCTATGTCTGCTTCCACACTGTCGCCTTCGAATAAATCTATTTCACCATTCTACAGGTCTGTACCAATGAGAGGAAACGTGAGCCACGGGCATCTCCCAACTGCCTCTGCCATGCTGGTTCCTGAGGATTTAGGAGGAGGAGAAGGGCTCCAGAGGGTAAGATACAGCCACTAATTTTGTTACTGGCATAACATCGTGTGTCTGAGGTTCAATTCCCAGATGGCTTTCCTAAGCCATCAGATTGCAAATACTGCTGGGGAGGTTTGTAATTCACCTCAGCAGTATATGCAAACACTACTTAATGGATGGCTTTAATGCTGTCTTCCTGCTCCCAGGATTTTTGACTGCAGTGTTGGAGCTTTCCCTAGGGCTGTGCACAGTTTGCCACGCATCCAGGGGCTGGGAAACTGTGCTATTTAAGTCCAAGTTGATTTCAGTTTTTAACTGAATTATTATTATTGTTTATTATTATTATTGTTATTAAGAACTTTGAGTCACCAAATCTAAAACTTCCCTTGTAAATGTATCAGTTTTGAGGGGAAAGTTTCTCAAACAGGATGAAATGTCACTATAAGGAAAAAAAAATCTTCAGTGATTAGGGCACTTGCATATGGGAGCCCTACAGTCAGCAAAGAGTGGTGATTTATGAAATAGTCAGTAAGCCAGCAAGGGAATCAAGCAGAGCAAGGCTTTGAACCTGCTTTCCAGACTAGTTTCCCAATCATTGGTTCATGGTCTCAGTATACCCTGTTAGTGCCAATCCATTCTGTAGAGCTAGCTAAATATTCATTAAGTTTGGGATAAAAAAAACGTAAGACAGCAGTTACAGTAGCTGCATGAGATATGGGCTGATCACCCTCAAGCCCTTGATTCATGCTGGTCAGAGGAAAGGCTCGTGCACAGGTATCATCTCGCATACAGTGAGCTTATGCAGGACATGGCTCTCCATTCCGCATCACCCAGAAACAAACACAAATTCCTCACATATTTTTCTCTTGATTCTGCCCAATGTAATGGAAATGAATAAAATTAAAAATTGGGCTGTACATTTATATCCCCATTTTCTGTCTTACATCTCATCACTGTGTAAGCCTGCTTTTAATTTGTCAACAGTGCATTTCTGCCTATTCTGAGATTAACCTGAAAAAAGTCATTTTGTTTAACTTTGAAATTAAAGCTGGTGGGAATGGAGGATGCCCCAGTACTAATTATATTAACAGAAAATGATGGTGCGAGGTCAAGGGGAAGTGCAGAGCCAGAGTGCTCAAAATATCGTCATGAAAACAGATGTGCTCTGGTGCTCCTCCTTTCCGCGAATGGGGACTTTTCTCAAGATCAGGATCTTCTTTGATCAGTGCCTCAAAGGTTTTTGTCCCATTCTTCTACTTTCTGCTTTTCAGAAGGGATCCTGTATATTTTTCCCTTTTCCTTTTGTTTAAAAAAAAAAAAAAAAAAAAAAAAAAGAGGCCACAGCATGGGGCAGTGGCCCAGCGCTGCCTGGTGCTGCAGTGCCCATTGACAGCAACCTCACCCAGAGGGCCTGGTGCTGAGAGGAGCAGCTCAGCATCACCTGCTGCACACCTACCTGCCAGTGAGACGTGGTCAAAGGGCCCTTTTCAGGTAAGCTGCTGATCTAGATGGCGCCAGTAGCCTTTTAACTTGAGGAAGACAAGGGGCAGTGAGGCCTCCCAGGCTCCTACTTGTGGTATTTCATCTGCTGGGTGCTGCAGATGCTGTAGGCTCAGTGAGCACCACAGGGGAAGCTAAGATTAGTTTCTAGCACAATTTTATGTTCTTCTGTTCTGGGCTTGTGCCAGATCGTAGTGTTACTCTAATGATAACTGTAGGGGATGTGTACACACGTGAACTCACTTTACTACAAAAATCAACAGAGAACGGACATTTACAGCCAATAATCCAAAATGTAACTGATCTATCTGGTGACAGAGAAGTGTTTATATGACCAGAGGTTCAGAAAACTCTAACAGGTCGGCCAGCCTGCCTGCAGTGATACCGTGTGAAGTACCTTGGCATGCTGCACTGCCTAACTCCTCTGACCTGAGCGGGAAGGTGCACATTGCCCCACGGCCGTGCTTCTGTGCTGCCTTGAAGCAGAGGGAACATGCGCTGTTGTGCTGGGCTTTGTTCCATGGGGCTGGGCTCGCTATTCAAACCATATGGTGAATTATGAGTGTGTAAGTAGAAGGAAAACTAAAACATATTTCACTGGCTTCTAGAAAAGCTCTGAATGGCTGTCATTTTTATCATGGTTTTGTGTGTTCTGTCCAAACACCACACAACTGTGCTGTACCATCAGAATAAGGTGAGCTACTGCATTACACATTGAGAGGTGATGACCTCAACAGCAGTGGGTGCAGCTTGTAGCCATGACTCTTAGAAATCGAGGCTGGTGCTCAGAGATGAGTTTTAGGGTGGTGGAGAAGGATTGCTAAGGTTGGAGCTAGACAGTTCCTTTTCCTACATATGATGGGGTATTTCTAGTGATTTGTAAAGCTGTCCATTGAGCTTTTGAGATTCAGGTAGCAACAACAAAATGGCTCCTACGTTTTTGAGCTGCACCTGTGGTTAACAGGAGTTCTGTAGGTTGGTTTCACTGGTGATTTGAGGGATGACACCTTCTCCTGAAATGACTATTCACAATTACATCTGTACTCTGATAATTAGGTGGCATTCACGGCCAGAAAATTGAAGCAGTGTTAGACGATTTTAAAGCTGTGTTAGTGCTGAGCCAGAGTGCAAGGGGTGTTGGAGCCTGGATCGCAGCTGTAATGCTGTACCTGCCCTTGATTATATTACCAACGCTCTGTGGGATGCAGTTCTCTTGTTGAAAATAGAAAGTAGTGGCATTTGCCTATCACAGAACAGCACAACAGGCGATTAACTCAAGTGGCTTGTATATGTGAAGATACACTGAAACTGCTCAGGAAGCTCCACTAACTAACTGGGCTTTGGACCTGAGTTTATTTAGCTTCGCTGCGTTCCAGTGTAACAATTGCAATGGTTCATCTTTAATTGTGCATGTCTTTCTTCTAGTCTATGCACCAAGCTTGGCAGCAATACCATCAGCAAAGGAACTGAAGTGTCAGGGTTTCTGACAATTTGGGTTTGCAATCATTGTGGGAGAGCTTGCAAGATTTTGCTGTCTTCAAACCAGAAATGCAGTTTAGCTTTAGTTTATCTTTGAACCTAACTTTAATGCAAACCTTAGCTTCACATACTGCAGTTTTGACTTTACCTAATAAAAAATACACATAAAACAAGTAGAAATAGGAAGAAAAGACCTACTTTGCAGAAAAAATGGCCTGACTAGAGAATGAGGGAGCCTGACAAACTTGTGGTGTTTGTTCTTGTTCAGCTACAGTGAAGGCAGATTAGGGATAAATTACTCAGTGAGCAAATGTCTTGTTTTCTCAGTAACTCCACCTCTTTTGGGCATCCTGCCCTGTCCCCACCCCTTGCACTTGTCTGCATGTCTTAATGGCAGTATTCATGCAGCTGGTAATTTATGTGTCTGAGAGAGAAGATTTACACAGAGCCTTCCCTTCAGTTATTCAGAAAATTTGAGATACAGTATGGGATTTGTTAGGTCCCAAACTCTAACTTAAAAATCACAAACGTCTTGAGGGCTGGACTTGAGTGAGAGAAACTTTACATGGAATAACTCAACCAGAAGTTAGTTCTTAGGTCTTCACTTTACACCTAGTTACAAAAGTTTGTCTTCAAAATAAATACAATGCCTATTGTAACATAAGCACACAGTCATTTGGCTCCGGCTGAAGCAGTTCGATGTGCTGCTCTGGAAGACAGACAGAGCTGATCCAGTTACTGAAACCTACTTGATTCAGTTGGTGTCTTGTGTCATAAACACGAATTGTTAATTTCATATTACTCATAACAGGCGCACTGTGAATGTTTGCAGAGTTTATAGGATATCAGTTACAAATGTGATTATACCAGCCATTCCTCAGGACTGACACCAGTTTCAAATTAGAAGCTGACAGGCCTCACCTGCTCCTGAGTTCACCGACAGGTCACCTTCTTGTCATTTTGGCTGTCCCCTCATCAAAATGACATCTGTGTTCATAAAGGGACAGTGAGGGACTCTAAGTTGTTAGAATTGTTGAAGAATAAGAATAAGGTGTCATCTACTCCAATAATGTAGTGCTCAACTTTGGCCTTTCAGATGGCGTGATGCTTGTAGCACCTGACAATGTTTCCAGATACAAGAATAGCTGGTTCGGAGGGGCAGCAGTTGTTCCCTCTTCTACCCATGGATGCTAGGCATTCAGCTCAGCCCTAGCCACAGAGTATAGACAATCCCAGAGACTTGAGCAAAAGGCTTCAAAATGCCTTTACTTTTTACATAAAGAAAGAGTACATTAGCTTACATTGAGACACTCAGAGGAAGTTATTACATATTCAGTTTTTTTAACAACCTATGAAAGGCTAAAGGTAAATACTGTTCAACAAACAGCTGGATAAAAGACATTCTAAACCTTTACAATTTGTTGGACATTTGCATTAATTTCTTTACAAGCCATTTATGTAGATGCAAACCATAATTTTAATGTCCTGGCTAACGAGAATCCATTCCTTCATAATAGAAGATTCTTCATACTTGCTCAGTTAATCTAATGCAGTCGAGATAGGGCAGTTCAATTCCTACGTCCTGACACTTCTCAAAACCAGGAAAAAGTGCATCCACCTTCAAACATAGACTTTGGAATTAGTTTTTTTTTTTTGTTGTTGTTGTCATTAAACAATTGGAGAAGTCAGATTGAAACAACTTCAAACTTCCCAGGTTAAAGATCTGGGCTCCTCTAGATTTCAAGTTTATTAACTAATTACACGCTGTAATATAGGTGTGCCTCCTATGGAACAGCTGTACATATGTGTTCTAAAGGCTTGGGTTTTAAGTAAATGTATACATATTTAAGTAAATTAATTAATTAAGTAAATGTATACATATAATCCCATTGAAATTGCCTGGTCCATCGCTGCTGTGTGCAGAGGAAGGTCTCTGGGTGAGCTCCCAGTCATGGGACATTAAAGGCTTTTCTCCTTGCAGCTCCGCGTGCTGGACAGGCCCATTCTCACCTTCGGCTCACATGTATGCTGGTGGGAAAAGGGCACAGACATATTCGTGAGAGGATAGGAAGGGATAAACAAGATGTTGAGTTGCACTTTGCCAAATGAAGGGCTCAGAGCAGCCAAGGAAAATCTTTTTTCTTTTCCCCTCACTAAATTAGACCTTTATTTTTGTCTTAGACACTGTGGCTAGCAGAGCTGTAAGGACATTCACAGTTATCACAGTTGCCATCATTCTCTGAAATCTGTCCTTGATTTTATTTTCTGCTCCAGGAAATATTATAGTATTGTTATTTTATCTATCTTAAATAAACCTAAGGCCTGACTCTTCATGGTGTAAACAAGCATGACTTCAGGAAAGCAATGCTGATTCATGCCATCCGTGTGTCTGATTCTTAATATAAAAGGGAACATGTTACTAGAGAGTAAACAGAAGCAAACCTTTGTAATAGAAATTCATATCATCAACATAGACAACCCCCTCCAGTGATCAGCAGTAAAAATATACCCAAGGTAGATTTACAGAAGCCACCACTTTTTTTTTTTTTTAATGATTTGGATATTGATCATTTTTAATCTTCTTCTCAGAACAACCGGGAGATCTATTATAGCTTGAGCCAGCCATGAAAAGCGGGTCCGTTCTTTAACCTGCACCAATTCACTTGGACATATTTTATATCTCCAGGGATTCAGCCACAAAGTCCATTAGAGCATCAGATGCAGTGAGGTCAAATCAATTGTCCATACTGCAGACAAGGTAACCATCATTTACTGTAATTCTCCCCCGTCATGGTAGAGGAGAGGAAAGGTTAAAAGCTGTATTACCACGAGGCTGCCTCATCTATCTTTTAGTATATTGGTAATACCTAAACATTGCTTAAAGAACTGAAAGTACAATCTTAAATCTGTGTTAAACTGGATTTAAAGGTTAGATTGCCAAATCAAAAATTTGCTAATGATATTTTCTTCAAGGAAAAACAGGAAAAATATCTTTTTTTTTTTTCTTTTTCTTTTTTTTTTTATAAGAAAAAGCAAAAAGCTTTAAATATATTGTCACATCTGACATGACCCATCCAAAGCAATACTGAACATTCATCTCAGAATGACCTGAATGACTGATATTTATCCTTCCCTATACATAGATATATTTACCTATGAAGTAATTTGCTGTCATCTCTTTAAGCTGGAGATGCTACGACAGTCCAAAAACAAAAGAGGAAGTAAATTCAGGATGTATATTTTGCACTGTAAATCAAGTCCTTATGTGTTTGCACTCTAGGATGGGCAATAATAATTGACTGAAGCAATCACTGCTGTGGGAAAACAAACGTCCTGGCAGTGTCGCATCTGAAGGTCAAGCCTGATGACATAGTAAGCACCTGAACTCTCACTGACTCCTAGGGAGGTGGCGGTCGCTGAGCACCTCCCGGAGCTCGCCTGGCGGGGACAGATTTACACAGTCATTGGGGCTGGGGGTGAGGATGCTTTTTCTCCCCCACCTCCCTCTGTTGGATCTGCAAAGTCATTTATTTCCTTTATACTGCTATACTCTCTGGCTCCTCTGCTCTGTGTTAGCTGCATGAAACCAGAGAGAAAACTCAGTTCTGTGCTGCCAGAGATTGTATGTTCCTCCTCCTTTGAATAATTGTGCTGTCCCTGATTCACTTCACATGAGCTGATGTGTTGCTTGCATGCAGGGGAACCATGCCCACCCCTGCCATGCATGAGAGAGCTGTAGCACTGTGACCCAGTCCTTGTAGGACTGTTGAAGTGGGAAGCAATAAATCCAGCCTTTTCTAGGTTAATCTTTTCTCTTTCCCTGGATTTCTTTAATCCTGGCCTATTTTCATTGAGAAAGTGATTGAATGAAGAGCTACTTAGATTTTACATATTATAGAAATATTTTCACATTTGTAGAAATTAGTCATTTTTTTCCTTCTGTCTCAGAAGCTGGGTTGCAAAGCAAACATACACGTGCATTTAAAGTAGAGCTAAAGAAATAAGGAACAGAAAATAGTTGCTGTTACTAGTTGCATATCAAATATATTTCTATGGCTGACATACCTTCATGGTACTCGTCTTGGGAGACAATGGGATGAATATAGTGGGAGTGTAAGAGCTGATGGTGTCGGTTACAGATTAATAAATATTTTTATAATGAAGCTTATTTTTAAATGTTAGGGTTTAGTACTCAGCACAGTAAATTCTAATTTCAGGTAATGTGGGTATTCCGTAACCATAAAAAGAATCTGCTATAAGTTTTGTATGTGCTGAAGGAGAGATAAATGTGCTTTAGATTAGGTGTTACATACCATTCACTTAGCTGCTTTTTCTCTTCTTTTCCCTCTTTTTATCACTTACCTTAACACTGACTCTCTGTGGTTCCTTTTTCTCAGTCTATTCTACCCATCCTTTCCGAATTTCTCTCAATGTATGTCTACTCACAGGTCCTTCACTAATCCTCAGAGCAGTGCTTTGTGCCATAAAATAATAGTGTTACAACTATAAATCTATAGTGGGTAACTCCTTACAAAGTTAAGTACCAGAACAGCTAATGTTATTCACTTATATTTTAATAAACAAATTATGAAATAAATACATAAGGAGAAAGTAAGGCTAAGAAAGAAAGAAATTAATCCTAGAGTCTGGAAAGAAATAAAAGGTTAAAAATGTCCCTTCCCTCATAATAGCACAAAATTAGGACTGCATGCAGTTTGCATGGTCTGTTGCTTTCCTTGTTCTGGAGTACCTCTCAGATAGCTCGCAGTTTAGCAGTACCCTCACTGCTGGTACGTATTCTGCAATGCTAATTCAGAGAATGGTCCACTGGGTTATTTAGCTGAAACTGGAGTCTCAAAAGAGATCAGACAAACTTTGCTGTTCTTTGGCTTCAACGAATATCACAGCTCTGGCTGAAAGACCACTGAGCTTAATAGAAAGGCTTTGGATCTGGAAAAACGTTTACTGAAATCAATGAGAGAAAGAGCTTTAACTCCAATGGTTAACACTTCATTCTGGACCTTTTCTCAATAGATCCAGACATTGGCTCTGCAATGCCTAGTCATTTTATAAGATCAATACGACAAACCTGACTTGTCCAATGGGTGTGTGTTTACTATGTGCTGTGTTAGCATTACAAGTCAGATCAGACTTTTGAAAAATGAGTATTTGATTTTACAATAATTCCAGCCTGTGCAGCAAACAAATTTTTTAAGGAAATCTGTTTAACCAGGAAAATCACTAAGGAATTCCTTAAGAGTTATATATAGCTCTTAGTTGACAGACTTCCTTAAAGAACTCCTTTTTCTATGTCTACAGTAATTAAAATAAAAGTTGTCCTTCGAGTATTTGCTGTTGGCAAGATGTATTTAGTTTAATTTCCTCCAAATGCTAAAGAGCTTGCTACAGTTACGGAGTAGTTCAGTCTTGTGAACATGAGAGAGATTCAGATTCTCAGAATTTGTCATGAAGTAATATATTCAAGCAGACATTTTTGATTCTACTGGTCACTCAGAGAGAGTGCGGTAATTGCCTGCTCATTGCATCAGTAGTCACTGTCCTGGAAGCCGAGTTAATGGCACGACAGCTGTAGCATTATAGACAACATCAGTGCAGGGTTTGGGGGACAAAATTCCTCTCCAAGTAACCAAAAAAGGCAGGCCTGATTACAGAAGATGGTGACATTAGACAGAACTGTTCTGAAAACATGCACAGAAACAAGCAGAAGTGCATTTGTGAGCAAGCCTTACCCTGGGTGCGGCTTGGGTTATGTTACTGCTTGACTGTTTCATGTTAAAGAGGAAACACAAGAGTTCCAGTAGGAGGTTACCGAGGTCATCTCTTCTTTTGAAAAGTAACTTACTCTGTTAAAAGTTGAAATGTTGATTAATGAAAGACATCTTACATCTATAATACAAATGCTTCCTACAGTGCTATATAGGCCACCAGAGAAGACTTTAATTACAACTTTAATTCCTGCTGAATTCCTGATGTTCAAAACATAAAAAAAAGGTGCCAGTATTTGTGACCAAATGAAAAACAAGTAGCTTAGAAAGACACACACAGCCACAAACCAAACCAAGTAGCTTAGAAAGACACACACAGCCACAAACCAAACCAAGTAGCTTAGAAAGACACACACAGCCACAAACCAAACCTAAGTGCTTAATTAAACATTTTGGTATTTGCTTTGGGATTGGATTTTGGGCAGAATTTCTTGTAACAGTTCTTCAAGGGCTGAAGGAAAAGCATGGCAACCGGACAGTTCTTGCTTTACACTGATCCATCTACTTTGCTTACGAGTTTGTTAACTAACTGTCATAGATGATGATTAAAAGAGCAATGTATATTTCTCCAAACCAGCAAAATGGTGAGAGAATAGATTAAAATTAAACATTATGGTCAACCATAGAGTCAACTGGAAAGGTACCAGGTGACTGAAGACTTGCTAATGTGACACCCATCTATAAGAAGGGCGATGAGGAGGACCCAGGAAACTACTGGCCTGTCAGCCTGACCTCGGTGCCAGGGAAGGTGATGGAACAGGTCATCTTGAGCGCAATCACACAGCATTTGTGGGTCAACCAGGGGATCAGGCCCAGCCAGCATGGGCTCATGAAAGGCAAATCCTGCCTGACCAACCTCATCTCCTTCTTTGACCAGGTGACCTAACTGGTGGATGAAGGAAAGGCTGTTGACATAGTCTACCTAGACTTCAGCAAGGCTTTTGACATGGTCTCCCACAGTATCTTGGAGAAGCTGACAGCCCGTGGCTTGGACAGGTACACTCTTTGCTGGCTTAAAAACTAGATGGATGGCTGGTCCTGAAGAGTGGTTCTGAATGGAGTGAAATCTAGCTGGTGGCCGGTTACCAGTGGCGTTCCCCAGGGGTTGGTGTTGGGGCCCATCCTCTTTAATATCTTTACTGATGATTTGGGTGAGGAAACTGAGTGTACCCTCAGTAAGTTTGCAGATGACACCAAGTTGGGGGGAAGCGTCAATCTGATGGAGGGAAGGAAGGCCCTGCACAGGGACCCGTACAGGTTGGATTGATGGGCAGAGGCCAATGGGATGAGGTTCAACATGGCTAAGGGCTGGGTCCTGCACGTTGGCCACAACAACCCCATGCAGCACTACAGGCTTGGGGCAGAGTGGCCCGAAAGCAGATGAAAGGATCTGGGGGTGCTAATCAATGCTCACCTGAACATGAGCCGGCAGTGTGCCCAGGTGGCCCAGAAGGCTGATGGTATCCTGGCTTGTGTCAGGGACAGTGCAGCCAGCAGGGCCAGGGAGGTGATCGTCCCCCTGTATTCTGCTCTGGTGAGGCCGCACCTCGAGTGCTGTGTTAAGTTTTGGACCCCTCAGTACAAGAAGGACATCGAGGCCCTGGAGCATGTCCAGAGGAGGGCTATGAAGCTGGTGAAGGGCCTGGAGCACAAGTCCTGTGAGGGGTGGCTGAGGGAACTGGGGGTGTTTAGTCTGGAGAAGAGGAGGCTCAGGGGAGACCTCACTGCTCTCTACAACTCCCTGAAAGGAAGCTGTGGGGAGCTGGGAGTTGGCCTTGTCTCACAGATCACTAGGCTTAGAGGGAATGGCCTCAAGTTGTGCCATGGAAGGTTTAGGTTGGAAATTAGGAGACATTTATTCTCAGAAAGAGTGGTCAGGCATTGGAGAGGGTTTCACAGGGAGGTGGTGGCGTCACTGTCCCTTTGGATATTTAAGGAAAGGTTGGATGTGGTATTTAGGGACATGGTTTAGTGGGTGGTATTGGTGGCTGGGAGGTGGTTGAACCAGATGATCTTGGAGGTCTTTTCTAACCTTAATGATTCTATGATTATCTAAAAGATCTTCCACTTTACCACATGCCCAGTTTAAACAAATTTGTCAGATTAATTCAAGGATAATTTTTCCAAGATTTTGAAAGATAGAAAAGCAGTAGAAATATTTCCATGAATTAGACAAAGAAATCTATTTTATATATCTGTTGTCCTCAATGCCCTCACTTACAACTCTGAGTTCAGAGTTAATATACATGTACTTTGCTGCTGAATGGAAATCTGAAAGAGAAATTGGCTTTAAACAAAAGTGAACATAACCGATTTATTTTCATTACTGAAGTTGAGGAAAATGCAATATGTGTGAAAGGAAAAAGTTATATTATTGGAATAGGAAACATTTATTTTTTAAAAAAGTAAAAAAAAATAGGAAAAACAAAGAAATTAGATGGTTTTTAAATACAAGTTTAAGCAGGCACGATATCCCTTTCAGCACAGTGTGGGATGTAACATTAATCTTAATTGTCTGTGATCTAAAAAACTGTGTATGTTTCCTCATAAGAACTTTCCTCATAAGACTTTGCTACATTACCTCATTTTTACCCACAGAAGGCAAACTGCTAGATTTTTGGAGACAGCTAGCAATGATTTTATTCCTATGACAATTAGTTCATTACTAATCTTGACCATCTCTCCAACGAACTCATGAGGAACTTTAGTATTAAGAAGCACCTCATAAATCATTTACAATAAACCTGAAGGAATATTGAGCATTTGTAAATATGACCTCCCTTTGCAGGATTTGTCCATCGTTTTTTCTTTTTTTCTTTTCTTTTTTTTTTTTTTTTCCTGAACCTTTCCTCTAATTATCTTTAAATCTCCATGAAAGTAGCCAAAGAAACTGGAACTGAGATTTGTAGTAATATTAGTCATTTTAGTAATGGATATTCTATAGCTTGTCCATTTTTCCACTTCCTCTTACCTGGTCCCTTCATAACTCAGACAGTTAGACAGACTCTTAATACCCTTTGGTTGGAGCCAAGGGGTCTTACGAATGTAATTTATACAGTAGTTGTTGATTTAAATGGCAAAACCCCCAAATTTTATGCTTTTTAAAAATGTAAATCTATCTGGATCTCATTAACAAAGGTTCTTGACTACAATAGAAACTCTTTAATTTTTTTCAAAAACTATACATTTTATTCATGAGATTCAGCTGTTGTTTTCCAAAAACCACTGTGGAATCTGTTGGTTTTTGTCCAGTGGACTCAGCCTAGAGTAGATTCTAGATTAGTAGAATCTAACAGTAGATTTTTTTAACAGTAGTATTTTTTTTTTTTAACAGTAGTATTTATTTTAATCCTGAGACCGAGAAACTTCTAAACAGCTATTTAAAAAAAATGGTTAAAAAGGGTAGCTGCATATTAGAGACAAAACTTTGCCCATGAATAAAAAGCTTTGCTACTTTACTATTCCATTCTGACCATATGGGAATCAAAACACAGCAACTTTGCCTTATCTATAATATCTAGAAAATCTATGTGAATGAACCTCCATTTGGGAACAGCTGAGGACCTCTGATGGTTTAAAAAGAAAAAAAAGTGTGTTAATTTGTGGATAAAACTATTGTGATAAAGGTTGTCACACTGTTTATTAGTGGAGTCATAACTTGAGGAGCTACAAGGTTGCCCCCACCTACTTCCTGCATAAATTTTGGCACTACTCATTGAAGGTCCTAAATGAGAATTGACTCATACTGGTGGTGAAGTATGTTACAGGTTTATTTTATTTATTATATTTTTGTAAAATCCAACAGTATCTACTACTTTACTTTTGGATTTGGGGTATCTGAGAAGTATGGTAAAGCAATGCAGGTGGTGTTTCTTTTTGTCTCATGCTGCTCTGTTTAGCACATTTCTGCTAATGAGACATAAAATATGGAGGTGGGCTTGAGGAGCTCCTATTGCTATTTCAGATCTCTCAAGACATCACCATCTACCAGATATTGTCTTCACACCTGGCACCTATTTTGGAAGGACAGAGGTTTTCTTTTAAGAGGTTTTGCCATTTTAATGCAGAGAAGTCCAGGGAAACTGCTTCTTAAACTTATCCAACTTAAAGGATCTAACAAGATTCAAGATTCCACTTGGTTCCTCTCCCTGTTATGTTCAACAGTTTATAACTGCATTGGAAGTGTTCATAAAGAAGACAATAGTGTAGTATAATCAGTTTAGACATAGATTACTGGCTCACATAGTGGCTAGTTTTGAAATAAAAAATGAGATATGTCTTATTTTGCAGCTACGTATTTTATGAGCAAAGCATGATTTTATTGCCCCCCCCCAGAAATCCCTTGCTGATATCCATACCGTGTCCTGCACTTGGTCTTGCAGCATTTTGCTTGCCTATTACTAGTTAATGTACATCTTCAGGTTTGGCTGAGAAATTAGGAAATATTTGGATAAGCCCTGAAATGAAGACCCAGAGCACTAGGCCTGCTCTCTTTTGCCTTTTTTTTTTTTTTTTTTTCCTCACTTGATCATATCAACTTCTGGTTTTAAAATGATATATTTTGAGGGCAGTATAACAGAGCTCTGAGGTAAAATATATTTTTATCCAAAAAAAATCATGAAAATTATACTGACTCTGCCTTCCTCCCTTCTTTGGTCTTTTTATCTTAAGCATCTGCATTACTGGAGGACAATACATTAATCAGACATCTCACAAGCCAGAATCGTATGTAGCCTGATCAGTTTTGGGGTAAAATTTAGCTAGACTGCCTAAAAATGCTTATTGGTCTCTATGGATTTGTGCTGAATTTATTTAATATAAAGTGTAATATAAAAAGCCCTCTCTGCAGTTAATTAGCCTCCAGGTTATTGCAGGCCCAAAGGCATTATATTTGAGTTGTCACTGCTACTTGCAAAGATCAGCAGTATTTAATTTTTGTGTAGCACGAAGTAGATTGCATGTGCTTATCTGGCTAATGTTAGTTCATTGTTTTCAGAATCTGATTTCATTTTTAGTTTTCTTGGCCCTTCAAATTGCTGCCAAACATCATGAACTTTGCTGAAATCAGTTATGTTCCACTGAGATAGTAGCAATTGAAATGACAGCAGCAGTAAACCTGAAGGTTCTTCCAGAATGATGCTTTTGTAGCTAGCGGCAAGATTTGTTTCTGTTACATTATAAACCTAAAACAAATAGGGCTCATTCAGACTCCTTTGGGATTGGGCAGACCTAAGCTTATTAATTATTCCTGTTTCCTAAGGAGACAGCATCAGCTTTCCTTCATTTGATAATCCTGTTTTCTCAGAAAATGTTTACACATGTTCCAATACCAAGTTAGCAGTGGCAGGAACTCTTTAGTGGTTAGAGAAGTGGCAGAAGGTTAAATCATCTGACTTTGATGTTATGTTGATTGTTTACCCTTAGTGTACAGTAACATCTTAAAAAAATGAAGCAAAGTGGGTGTATTCATTACTGGACAAACACAGCTGACAAGTTAAAGAATATGCGACTCTCTTAAGCTGAGACCAAAGTGCTTCATTTATAATGGAGATTACGGTAAGAACCAAATGAAGTTGTCTAAGGGAAAATGATGTCTCCTGAGCCTTTATTCTGGTTTGGCCACAAGTTAATAACACGACCAGCACTTAACAACAAAATGCAGGACTGTATTATCTTTTAGCAAATGCCAGTCATGTGCAATCCAACCAGGTCAATTACTAGGAAATCTCCGAAGATCTCCTGAAACCTCAGAAGAGTTAGAGATGCCAAGAAAATGTCTAGATGCACAGAGACACAGGAACAGAAATAGGGCACAAACCAATTTGCAGAAATGGAACTTAACCCTTAGAGGGAAGAACCCTGGCTGCTACATATTCATTTCCATTTCATTAAATATTTATGAAGAGACATGCATGTAATGTGATTCTAAATTATGGAATAAGCAAACGGGATCTGTGCTGTTTCACTCATGTTTAATCTATTTCTTTCAACTTTTCTGTATCTTGCAGGAGTAATAGACATTTTTTTTTCCTCACTAGCATGCTAGATATTTGAAAATTAACATGTTCTCTTAAATGATTCTAAATCAGCACACACAAAATAGAGTGTAGAGGCCAATGATAGCCTATTCTTCAGCTCAATACGCATGTCTAAGACCTATTAATATTAATGAAACCTGCACACAAGCATGTGGGGATAATTGACCCCATTAAATTCCACTTACTCATGAACTACTTTGTAAGGTTTGTTCCTTAGTTATTGTAGGTTTTATCAAGGATGAAAGCTGGAACAGCACGTATCCCAACAGAAGAGTATTTCAAAAATAGCTTTGCGAAACTGAAAAGTAAGTACCACAAAGAAACATGTTTTCATCCAGACTTCCACTGTACAATGAAAATAACTTTATCTTGCTCTAAACAGGATGGTAACATCAGATATTTTTCTCTTTCTTTGACTAGCTTTCATACTAAATGTTAGCATATTGCTAGTAAAGTAAAAAAAAATAAATCGTGAACCCAAGTTTTTATATAATGTATGATTTAGTCATGTGCCAACAGGCTCCCCTGTGAGATACCAGCTAATCAGCACTGGCAGCTCCAGTGGGAACTGGCAGCTCCCACCCCCTAGCACGTTTCTGTTTACCTTATTGTTCTGAAACTAGCCATGATGCACAAACACATATTGTGTTTACAGACAGGATGGTGCACCTCCCTTCACCACAATAGCTTTGGCATGATGGTCAGTGCAGCCCCATTCACGCTTCTGGGTAAGATGAAGTCTCACACTGCCCATGTCCCTGGGCACATGGAAAGGAGACATATTCCTACACTGATGGGTGACAGTGTTGTCTTAAGGATTTTGTTTCCATTCGGACATTTGATTTATGTGAATGTCTCAAATGCAGCATTGTGAAGAAAAAAACATGCTCAGAAAGCACTGATAGAGGAACACCATTAACTGCATCTGCTCTTACCCCTTTGGTGACAAACTCATGGGAAGTGGGGGAAGCACAAGATAGGTATCTTCCCAGTGTTCCTTAGAGAGATGGTAACATTTACTGACCTGATGTGCTCAGCTGAGATCACCAGAAAGCTTTACTCTTCCTCACATAATCCTAGTCACAGAGTTCCCAGGACCCAGAGAAATTCACAATGACCGGAGAGTTCACTTGTCTCAGTCCATTCCTGTGGAGCAAAACACTGGTGGGGCTCAATTCTCCACACACATTTCCCTGCACCATACATATTGTACAGATATAATTTGGGGCTGTGACCTTCAAAGGTAGCTAAGGAAGGGAAGGATGGGAAGGTAGCCAAACATGGGAAGGATGAACAGTATTTCAAACTCATACCTGGAGATCTGGCCTTTGATTTTTTTTTTTTTTTCTTCTGACATTCTGGGAATCTTGTCTTCACTGAGTTTTCTTTAATGTTTTTTCCCATTCTGTCTGAAAAGGGGAGTAAACCAAGGGAGTCATTCTGTTGTCTATTTAATGGCTTATCTCTAAATGTGTGAAGATCACTAAGTTCACTTGAGAGAATGTGTCTAGCATCTGTCCTGATTAGTGCTAAGTGGAATTTGACACTGTAGACAACCATATAAGAATTACTGTTGTCTTCTATCAAATACATGGTATATTCTCTCTGACCAGGAATGGCTGATCTCTTTCAAGCTGATGTTTTCTTTAGAAGAAGCAGTCTGCATCATACAACTGGTTTTGCATTTACATGCAACTGTAATACAATCTCCCCAGACATACAGAGGAAGAAGAAATGCTAGTGATAGAACTAGTATTGTTGTAGCTAGTACTTAGATACTATTCAAAATAATTTTCCTGACAGTACTGCTACTATTTTCTTGGTAACAATCTCAAACAAATCTCACGAACAAGATCAAATCTTTCCCAAAAGGAGCACTCAGACTACATAACTTGTTGTACTCCTTATTCTTTGTGCACAATACAGAAATTAGTATTTTTACAGTCTTTCACCTGGTGCACCTTTAAAACCCCTTGTTCAGAGCTCCAGTGCACCTGAAGAAAGGCCCAAAATCACACTTACCTTCAGCTGAGTCTACACAAGAAGCAGTGTCTCCATAAGCTTCAGACACAATGCTACTTGCACCAGACCCAGAATGAATAATCTCCAGACATGAGTTACTGGCACAATTAGAGCAAGAGCACAGCTGACTGACATACTCAACAAAAGAGCTTTGGCAAAGGTTGCAGTGGAAAAGCATATAGAGGAAATTCACTCTTGGCATTGACCGTACCCTAGTAAAAGCAGGACCTACTACTGATTAACAAGCTCAGACTCTGCAGACCAAATACCAAAGGATGAACAATGGCAATAACACTCTGTTATGTCTCTCTACGGCATGCATGCAATTTATCATTAACTTATATTCCATAGGCAGCTCCAGCAGTACATTTTCACAGTCTAATTGATGCATGTGAGATTTGGCTTGCAGCTTTCAGAAAAAATCACAAGCACAGAGAATTCAGTTCCATCCAGCAAGGAAACCAAAGCCCAGCAATATTAGTTACAACTGCAGTTGTGTCTCCAAGGGTGCACATTTAACTGGGCAGCTGGGCTTTCCTCATAAAGAAGAATATCTTGCTGATTTCTCCACAGAGCTCTACTAGATTTGGGAAACACGACTGTCTTTTACAAGAGGCAGGAGAACCCCTCTCTGAGGAATGTATTTTTTCCCATGTCAATCAATTTGATTCTTTTTTCCAACTTTGGTATGTTTGCTTCAGAAGTCAGGCTTACTAGTTCCTAGTTCCCAGGGTCACCTCTGAAGCCTTTCTCACAGACTTTCATCTTCCTTTTCCCTACTTGTGGTACTAAGGTCAGTGCAAACAATTGTTACCGGCAATTTCACATGAGTACATTCAGAAATTGAGAATGAATGCCTCTGCTTCAAGTGTTGTACTCGTTTGACTCTTTAATCTGCTGAAGTCCTGAAGACACTTTTGGTCTGACAGGAACCCCCCTGTCCTGATTACTGATGCATTTACTTTTCTTGCAATGGTTTTATTTTCCATAACTGCTCTTTTTACAGCTCTGTCATGTGTTGGCACCACCAGCTCACTGGTAGCCTTCTATAGGCTGAGGAAACTAAATACAGTTTTATTATTAGATTTCTATGTTTAGCAAGACACTCTTAAAAACATTGTTTTTATTTATTTATTGTAGTTTTAGTTAACTTTTCTGAGTCTATTTCTTCATTGGACACAACTTACTTTCTTACATGGCTTTTTACTTCTTATAGCCTTATTCTCTGCTGTTTTGACAGGATAATTGCTTTTGATATTTGAAGAGGTTGTTTAATGATACACATTTATGCTGAACCTTTATTATTGCTTTAAGCAAACTCTGTAAGGACTGTGCTAGCTGCTCCTTTATATACTTTGCCATTTTAAGTTAAGCTGGTGCAAAGCTGGGCATTTCTAACGTTGTCTTTCTGTGAGGAGTTAAATTTGAGAATGGCAATATTAGTATATAATTCTTTCCCTTGTAAATAGAAAGTTGGCACTTTAGCTCTGCTGAGTGTCTGACCACTAAGTGGTATTGGCATCCAAGTATCTCAGTTAGTGTCTTACATCATCCTTCACTCTTCACGTAAGCCTCAGCCTTCTTATTTTTTATTATACTGTCATTCCAGAGCTGAATGGTGCAGCTGCTCACAGGAGTAAATGGCATGCAGCCTGGCTCTTCTGCAGCAGCCATGGAAGAACCTTCTTGGGGTTACCCACTGTGAGGTAAGATGCTGGGCACATGTGCTAGAGGAGGCATAGTCCCCAGTGGAAGGAGCTGCAGACACAGACATTAGCTTGAGTTTCCAACTTCTCAAGTCCTATGAGAAACAAAGTAATTTTTTTTTTTTTTTTTTTTTTGGTGAAATGCAATGTGTGAGGAGACTTCTGAACTCAGTGACAGTCATCTTGGTAGGCACTGCCTTGTGTCACATGCCTGGAACCCAGGCAGGGTAGACATGCTAGGTCTCGTGATGAACGGGACTTTGGATCAAGGCTCCATCCCTTACATTATTTGTAGTAAGAATAAATAAAGATGGAATTATAATAAAGAGAAGAGAGAGGGCAGTTCTGGGGAGCAAGTGAAACAAGCATTCAAAAAGCATGTATACAAGAACTACAAGAAAACAATGGCTAACTGTAAGCTGTGGTGGGATGGCAGAGCAGGGTCTGGGAACAAGCACAGACTCCCAGCTCTTACCTGCGGACCTGAGTAGCCCAGGCAGATGAGCTGGGAGTCCTCCCAGCCCTGGCAGTGGTGCGCTGCCTGCCAGGTCTGTGTTCCTGTGAGTGCAGCTGCCTTTGTCTGAAAGTGAAAAGAAAGCACGAGATATATCACAGGTTGGGCGGGTACAGCAGGTGATGTAGCCTGTGAGTACACACCAGCCTGAGCCCCATGAGGGTTCAATTACCTGGCAGAGTAGAGCAGGTAAATTGAACTGAAAACCCACAGACAGCAACAAAAGTAGGGCAACATCCGCACATGAAGCCTGAGCAGCTTAGCTTACACTAATGGAAAAAGGGATTTGAATAGCTAAAACCTACTACATCAAACTGAGATGAAAATACAACTCTAAGCATATATTTCTGGACTGCAAGAGGACTGGTAGAGAGGAGAAATGATATCCATCTTACTTCTGTCCTGGACAATTTGCTTTTATCCCCCATTTTTTAATAACACAGAGAGATGCTGTTATCAAATCACATCTTTTCGCATGTAAACTCAAGAACAACTGGAAACCTGGTTCCAGGCTTAGGAGTGAGATGTATATACGTACCTTCATGGCACGTATACACAGCATACACATACTTATCCCCAGCCCCCATGTTTCTCTGCTTCCAAGTATCTGTATTTCATTATGCACCCTCACAGAAAGTGACGGCAAACAACTACACGGAAAAAATAAGTTATTTAAAAAAAAATCAAACCTGGTACAAGCTGTTTCTAAGAGATAAATATAAAACTGGTATTATATTTTGAACTCTCAATTAATCAAATGCTGTACATGAAAGAAGAAAGGGCAGATTCTGCTCAGATTTGTAGCTCTGTAAAAATCTGAAAAAATTGCTATTACTCTGTTCATAAGTACCACAGAAGAATCTGCCATTTTCCTGTAATGGAACTGTATGGAATAATAGAACTTTGAATTTCAGGAACTTGTTTCTCGGTGAAGATTCTCATTTCACAACTAAGATTAGCTGAACTCTTCACCCACTCCCACAAGGGAGAGGGTGCCCTGCAACTAGACAGATGGCTCCTGCAGAAGGTCAGCAGAAATGTTCATGCATACTTATTTTTGCACAATATTCATTGATTCAAACTGCTTCTGAGCCTCTCTTCCCCCCTTTTTAATAGGAATTTTATCATGTTTTTAAATCTTTGCCAATATCAACGTGGCCAATTTAATTTCACACAAAAAAGTGTGGGAGCAGCAGTCTCAGTTCCCCTGGATAAACACTGGACTACGTGCTGTTTGTGTTTGACTATGTCAGCTATGAGCTCTGTAAGTATGAAGTCCTGCCAGGCAAGACATAAATCTTTTGTCAATGAAAGGGGTACATTATCAGCTTCTCAGCTGTTTCTTTTCTAAACAGCTACCTGAGGTTTAACATAAACATTCAACACAGTTACTTAAAATAAAATAAAATAATAGTAAAAGAACACTTTCTCTCATGCATTGAACATTAATGGCAAATCAGAGAGAGCAGGAATCAGTCCTCACGGCAGGTCCCAGCTCAATCTAGAAATGTGGTAGTGTACATTTGGACTTCTGAAGAGGCAGAAACTTTAATAATACTTTGGCTGTAGCACACTTCATGCCTCTGGAGTCCGTCCCTTGCAGTGAAGGTGCCAGATTAAATCCTGAGAAAACTGGGTAAAACTTTGCTAGGTTAATGAAGCAATCTCCCCAGGAATATGTTCAGTCCAAGCATGGATATTGGAAGAGAGGTATGATGAATGGGGATTCTTATTCTCAGTGAAAGTATTGTTCCCAGCTATCTTCACATCTAAAAGTATAAAGAAATTAAACTGCTGACCCACCAAAGACCAACAGCCTAAAGGTTCATGAATTTAGTAGCTCTCCATGAATCCAGTCAATCTCTATTCCATTTTCAACTGCTGTAAATGTTGAATTTGGAATTCTAGACTCACTCCTGAAGTAAAGTAGCAATTACAAAACCCACAGAACTGTGGGGAGTACAGAGCAAACGGGATCCACATTGAGATATGGCTTCTAGCCATTGGGTTCTCTAAACAGCTTGCTGAGAGCTTTACCAAGCCATGCTGGGTACAGAGAGTCAACTGTGCAGGCTTAAGGCACACAAAGGAAAATAGCATGCAACATGCCAAAATACAGAATTGTGCCTTAATCACAGATTTCAAATTTGGATCTAAATGTATTCAAAGCTTGGGAGCAACATCACTAAAGAAGGCTGGAGAGGGACCATGTTTTCAGGGGGTACCCTTCTTTATGTTTGCTAAGACCTGTGCTTTTTCCCTGATGCCTAAGAAATCTGATACAAGTATGACGAAAACGATGGATTATTGTCCTGCTCTAAGGTGCTAGTATCACCCATGCCTCCTCCCAGGTAAACAACCCATCCCTAATTACTTTTTTCCCAATACTCCCAGTTTTGTTACCTCCATACACAACTTTGGTATTTGACACCACTGCAAGGGGAGCTAACCCTGGTGGTATGTGCTAGGCACTGTTGGCCATATACTAGCCCACTCCCCAAAACATCTCCAATGCTCACTCTCGGATTTCTGTGAAATTTGATTGTTTCTCGCAGAATGTCTCCTTAAACACCTGTGTAATTTCTCTCAAAACCATCTTGAAATGTGCTGGCTTCTTACCCTGGGATCTGTCATCCTGTTTGGTTCAGGGCACCTCAGGCCTCCATCACCTGCCTGCAGCCCTGGGAGTCAGCATTGCAACCTCAGTCTGCTGGCGTGGGAGAGAAAGGTATGTATTCTGCTGGGACTAAGCAATGGTAACTGCAATAAATAAAAAGTAAAACTTATAAAGTTTGTGGATTGAAAGTGACAGGCTTTTCTCATGCTGATTAGTTTTTGATCACTTATGGAATGAGCTATTAAGCGGCAGAAGAGGATGTGCTATGTGGTCACAAATAAAGGTAAAACCTTCAGTAAAATGAGAGCTTGAAAGGGTCATAAAGATGTTTCTGATCTGTCTATGGAACTGGAGTTAAGAAAATTACAGTTCAGGAGAAATGTCTTTGAGTGAGGAAGAACAGAAAACTAAGTAAAACCAGTGTTTGTAGGAGCTGTAGATAAGATTATATGCATTGGATTTAGAGAGGTCCTCAGAGGAAAATAAAAACATCTCAGTGTAAAAACATCAGCTACAATAGCAAAGTGGATAGGCTTGCAAGCATAGGTCTTTTTATATGCAATTTGGAAAAACAAGTTATGCATACATGATTTGTTGTATTTTTGTTGTAGAAGGCTTTAACCCATTTTTATGATTTTAGGATTAATAAATGTTATCCAAGTCAAGCATAAAACAAGCAGCACCTCATTCAGCACACTCACTGGAATTTCCAGTGTATTTATCATTTTCTACTGGGATCGTGGTTATAGCAATGATTAGAAAACAATATGGCAGGAAACTCTTGATGTTAAACATTCGAGTTATGTATCACAGATTGTCTCAAATTCTCTGACTTTTTAGATTTAAATCTTTTCAAAGTTCTCCTGAAGCTTTTGGCACGTTTTCTGCAAGATATGTACAAGAGAGACAGAAGAGTCATGGAGGACTCTTGCTTTCTGTTATTGTTTAAATGCTGATGTTTAAGGTTTAAATTTACAGAGAACAAATCATTCTACATCAAAACTAAGGTGTTGCATGTTTATTTACAGACCAAGCTCCAGTAGTAATGTGCATTTGTCATGGAAACTGATTTGAATTTAATTCTAAACCCTGTTTTGCACCAGGAAAATGTGAGTTTCATTTTACTCGTCTCTGTTTTCAATTATAATTTGACAAAAGAAATAACTGCATTACCTATTTGATTTGCCAGAACTTTATCCCAGCACCACCTGTTGAGCCCTCGGCACTCGAATCCTGACATATAGCAGAGAACAAAATTATGCGGTTGGCATACTAACTAGTAAGGATGCCAACAAAAGCATAATATAGCCTTTGTACTCAAAGTACAACAAAATATATATTAAGCTACCAACTGCAAAGGTTTAAGAAAGCCACATTTAATTATACATGAACATATCTTTCCAACAAATAATTCAGTAGAAAAATGGTATGGAAGTTAGAAAGGACCCCTTTTGTATGATTTGCTTTGGTAAATACTGCAAGCGTAAAATAAATAAAGTTTCACAATACCGTAGTAGATTTACATTAGAGATGGCAAGAAGATAGCCAGCTAGTTTATACAAATAGATGGGTTCAATGCTATCAGCTTCTCAGTTTAAACAAAATGCCCCATGTTCATTTCTAGTGGGGGAGCTGATTAGCACAGCCCTGGTCTCCCAGGAAGGTAGAAGAAGGGGCTCTCAGCACTAGCCCTGACCAACACCTCTCTTCTGCCAGCGACTGGGACCAAAGGAACAAGGATCAACTGTGCCTCTGAGACTGTGTCTCTTTGCCACAAAAGTCATCACGATTGCTTTCCTGGCACCAGAACTCTTCTGACCCGAGGTCTGCACAAAAGAGGGGGTAGAACTTGAAAGGAGATAGGATGGGCCAGTAGGGATGAGGCAATAATCACTGCTCCCCAGTTCTGCAGAGGTCAGAGGAGCTCTGTGCTGAGAGCTGTGTCTGAGGGGTCTCTAAAGTCCCCTCATGTCAGGGGGCTCATGGACTCAGCCCCTGTAGGAATGGGCTTTTAACCAGGATGTGAAGATGATGGGTTCAGTTTTCCAGGGCCCTGACCTTCCTGTGATCTTTCCCAGACAACAGCTGCATCTGCCCCTGGGATGGGCTTTATTTCCCCAGAGTTTGTCCAGAAATAAGAGTGAGATCACTACAGACTTCATAAAGGAGTGTTTTTAAGTACTGATGACAATTACAATTTACAGATTTTTGTCACCCTCAAAAGCCTAAGAACAAATTAAATCTGGAAATTTGACTGTAGCATTGCTACTTCAAAGAGACGGTTGGCCAGAAAAATGACTTTGGATGGAAATGAGAATGTCCCAAGGTAGGAAAAATGAAGAATGGAGTCTTGCTCCTGCTCACCCAGAAATCACCACAACTCCCTTCATACAGAACCAAGGATGAGGACAGGGTGAGGCAGTAAAAGCTAACTGACACACAGGGGAGGGAAAAGAAGTTTGGGAAGCATGAAGACAGGTTAATTGCCAGTTTTCCAGTATTGCAGCAATTCTCCTGATGCATCTGTGCAGGACTGAGCACAAAGTTTTTGATGTCAGGTAAGGCTTGTGTCAATATTAGAGTATAAAGTATAAATGAAAGACCACTAAAACTTTGCATAAGAAATCAAAATGCTGTAAGTTAAATAAAATATCTAGAAAATCTTTGAGAGAATTCATTGTTGAGACAATGAAGGATAGCTTTAAAATAGCTTGGAAAAAAATAACTAGCTTTGCAAACAAGAAATACAAACAAACAAAAACAAACAAACAAACAAAAAACAAACAACAACAACAAAAACAGCCGTAAATCACAAAGTAACCAAAGGATTTAACTTACTAAAGCAACTTTTGGACTCTAAGCTATTTAGCTATTATCACCTAAATGGATGAAATATCTCCTGCTACCTGTTGGCTGTCACCAGGCACCATGTTCTGATATACAATTATTGAACAGTATATCAAGAAAGTTTAGTGAGTGAGAAAAAAAAACTCCAAGAGAAGGTGGAACATTTCAAATTGTATCCAGAAATCTGTAGAATAATTTTGCATGCGAATTAGTTTCTTACTAATGTGTTGCAGTAACCAGCATTTAGCACAGACTGTGGAATCTCTGTCTTTGGAGGGTTCAATCTGACTGGACACAGCCATGAGCAACCTGATGCAATGAGACCCCCTTTGAGCAGATGTTGGACCAGATAACCTCCAGAGGTCCCGTGCAGCCCAAATTATTCTGTGATTCTAAAACTGAACTAAAGATATCAGATTTTTTCCCTTAGAGATATTATTAAGTTAAAAGTAACGGAAATGCAACTTTATTTCTTAGTTACTTCAAGGTTGGAATTATGTATTTACTAATAATAATTGTTTATAAATTATATCTTTGTAATCCATACATGGTTACTACTACTGCACAATGGGTGCTAATGGTGTAATCCCAATTAGACAATAAGAAATAATTTGCTAAAACTCTAAAATGCTGCCTTGAAACTTAGACCAATATCTTAATTATTCCACACTGAAAATGTAAAATGACAATTGTTAATGAGAAAAACTTCTCCACAAAGTTGTAATAGCAACTGTAAAACACTTGCTAAGAGATAGACAACATTTAGGAAAGCCAAATCTAGTTGATCTTACCTTCTCAATTCCAAATATCCTTTGTGGTAACTACATTTCATTTAGGAAAATAAGACTACAGGAAGTACACACATGGCAGGTAGTTTGGCATCTGCCACTTCCAGATTTCTCAGACATCTAGCAGCCAAGAAAATGTTCCAGCATTTAATTAATTTCAGATAGCTGATCCCGTATAAACTTTACTCTTGATGAAGTCTTTAGATGAAATATCTGGATGGTGTTCCAGTAGGGCACTAAATAAACCTCTTATAATAGAATCCCTCATCTTCTCCTAATTTTTCCCTTGTTCAAAATAACTACAAATTCTGAAATCAAGTCAGGGAGCTTTGATAATGTTTCTCATAAACCGTTAAGAAAACTCATTCCAGAAAAGCACGGCATTGTTTATTGCCTTCTTTGGTATCTCCAATAGATAGAACTGTCCCCCCCCCCCATCCCCTTTTTTTTCTCTCTCCTCCTTTTCAAGTAGCCTTGCAAAGACATTGAAAAGACACTGAAAATACTGGGACACCTCCTTGTCTGTCAGAGATGTAGGTGGATAGATCAGAGCCTGAGAGCTCCAGAAGGGACTTTTTCAGGCTCAGCTGTGCTGTAGGGAATGTAATTAACCCATCTGGAATATTTTAGGATATCATTTCATCTTTAAATTGAAAATTTTGCACATAAAACAGTTCTGAAAATTGTGAAAATTTACAGATAGATTACAGTGAGCTCTGCAAAAGGCACCACCTTTTCAGGCAATCTTTGAAGTCTGCTCCAAGTCAGCCAAATGGCCCAGATATGCTCAGCTCCATAGTCTTTCAGCAGGTTATTGCTTCTAGTCCCATGTATCATTATGTAAGGTGGGATTCACTATTGAATTTAATTCCATTTAAATCTGGACCACTTTGGAGAATTAATAATTCTGGAACTAAATATAAATGTTTCTCATATTGAGTACTCTGATAGCACATGCACTTTAGTAGAAACCTGTGATCCCGGGAATCCTTTCACTTTAAGCTTGAGTTTGCCTGTCAATGAAGGTGACTGAGGTCAGCTGGCTTAAAATGACTAATCTATAATCTACACTTCCTGAAGGGATAAGTAAATCCAAAGAGAGAGTCTCATAAATTCTTAGAGAGATCTTGGTATCATAAAAATAGATATAACAACACTCAAAATTTGTCCTCTGTCTTGACACAGAGGAATCACAATCAGTTTTGGTGAAGTTCCTCAATAGGAGATACTTCTCAATGTGCTTTTGAGCAGCCTGCACCCTCCTTTTCTCATGACAACTTGTCATTGATCCTTCTGCCAGCTTCCATTGATAGTGAGGTACTACAGCTGGGCAATAGCACATGCGAAATAATAGATGTGGGAGAGAAAAAGAGCAAGGTGTGTTTCCATGCTTCCCCATCTACTTCACTGCATCTCCTCCTTTACATCATCATTTGTGAAGATGCTTCTGCAGAACTGCCTTGGGGGGATGCCAGGCACAGGCAAGTATTTTTATAGAAAAATCCCAACATTTGAATAGGATTCTCTAAAAGCTTCTCTAGGAGCTAATGTATTTAGGAATTAATCTTGGTATACTTTTTTTTTTTTTTTTTTTTTTTGATCTAGCTATTAAAGAAGAGTAATCAAGAGTAATATTCGCTATTGCATTCTACAGAGTCTTTGCTCGAACTTGTCCTGTTCTGCTTCCTGCCCATCATAATCACATCGTTTCTCCTGCAACCTGAGCCCTTCTCAGTTCTGGAAACTGGTTGAGATTCACCCAATACTGCTTCCCAACAGAAAGCGATTTCCTGTCTCAAATGACTAAACTGTTGCATTTAGAAGAGAAGGAATTTAATTTCACTGTCATCCTCTGAGCTAACAAGATGATTCATTGGTTTGCATACGTACTGAAGGCTGCCAGTGAGGAGCATGCTTTGGTAAGGGGCACTAAAAAGGGTGATGATTTCATTTGGCAGCACCTAGTAGTGACTGTTTACACTGGCACTTACCCATTTAGGCAGCTATGTAGACTAGGCAACTTAAGAAACAGGCATGAAATTATTACCTCAAATTGTCTTCAAAGACTTGTCTTGATTTATGATTGTCTTAGAATACATAAACACATTTTACCACAATGACTTTACCCGTTTCAAGGAATACCCAATACACAAGGGATTTTTTCCCTTCGTATGGCTGTAAAAACAAAACCACCGTGGCTCTTGCCAAACTTGCTCAAAGTTTACATGGATTTGGTTGGACAAATGTGGTGGAAAACTATATCCAATGTTTTGAGTCCTGGCCCATTCACCTCCTTATATCTCAGTAGTGCCTCTTCCAAATTTTAATGCAGATTTCTGACTGAAGTTTGTTTTTGTTTGAATTACAATATTTAAAAATTAGACTATATGAAATAGGATGTCATTTTGGCTCTATAAAATGCAGCTCTTCCTGATTTTTCTTTTTTTTCCTAATTGGAAACAGTAGCCAGTGATTTCTGCTCTGCTTTTCTTGGATGATGCTCTTTTAGGGTTATCCATTACCTGTAGTCGCAGTTGTTCCTCACATACTATTGAAATAGATCATCCCGTGACGGAGGTGGAGGTGATGCAATGTTATACTCACGGCATCTGGTAGAGTGGCAAAAAAACATGGGTCGCATCCTGTCCAACTACCAACTTTGCTAAATTTCTGTGTGTCGAGTACCTGACTGAAATCACTGGGGTGCTGTGCTGGCCTTTGTGGTGGATTGTGATGTGTGTTATTTTCAAGAACTATACAGTAACGGAGAAATTCATGCTTCCCCTTAAGTCTCAGAGTGATACAGGAGAAGGGAAAATAACTTTTTCCCAGCAATTGAAACATACATTTAAAGATCATGTTATTGTGCGTGTTTATAAACAAGCACAATTTCAGATTTTGTTTGTTTGTTTGTTTTTCAGTGTCTTTGGAAACAATCGCAACATAAATAATCGTCTGGAAGGAAAGACTGCAGACAGGAAGATCAGAAGTTTGCTCGGTTGTTTTTGGCACTCCTGATTCTTCAGTGCGGGCTTCCCGGCCTGGTGGTAGGTGCGGGGCGGTGTCAGCAGTGTCACCGGCTGTCCCCGGCCCCAGGACCGGAGCCGAGGCCGGGTCGGGCTGCGGCAGCCGCCGGCGGAGGGGAGCGGAGCGGAGCCCCCCGGAGCAGCAGCGGGCGCGCTCGGCCCGCCCCGAGCCCAGCAGAGGGCGCTGCAACACCGCGCCTGCTGCCGCCAGCTGGGGGGTTAGTATTTGTCATTATTTTTAGTCAAAGGACTATCATATTTAGTCAAATATCGCCATTCTTGCACTTTTCACACAGTTGCGGATGAAGATGGTCTGTCCAAAAAGCCTGTCCAAAAAAAAGGCTTTGCATTTCAGCAGTTTAAATCTTTTTGTGCCTTTCCTCTCAAATTTTTTCCCCCTTCAGCTGAGAACTTTTCTCTTGCTCAACTTCAGGGCCGCACTGGGCAGAAGGCGTAAGCAGCTGTCGCACAGGCTATGAGGGGCACGCATTATCCCCTGGAAAGCTGGAAAGTCACAAGACTTTCTGTGTCTTGCCCAAAGCTTGGAACCTAGCATGGGTATTTCTAAAACCTCTTCCTGCCATATCTCCACCCGCAGAGAGGAAAGTAAATTGCTTTTATTACCTGGTGATTCTTCCTCTGTGGATGTGTTTCATACTGTGTCATTTCCAGTGCTCCTCTGAACTTTGTTTCATAAATACCTACGTAAAAAACAAACAACAAACAAACAGCACATGCAGAAACCCCTGGGCGCATTTATATTATTTCTCTACTCTTGGATTTCTTAATATGAAATAAACTGAATCAACCAATGTGTTTTACCTTCCTATGCTTAAAACAATAATGAAATATGACAGTTTATGGCTTTTCTCCTCTGGATGGCAGTAACTCCTGCTTAAACGTTCATGACCCATGACTGCAATATCCCACAGCAAGGGATTTCCTTTTCTTTGTCAGTGTACGATCCAAAAGAAACATTTAATTTCATCCGTTCCATTTTTTTTTTTTTTTTTTTAAATCTAAATTTGAAAGCTAAGTAAGCTTTCAGATCAGGAATCTGTTTAATGTAAAAAAACAAATTGCATGAGCTCAATATATGAAAACAGAACAGGAATCAGAAGAAAGGAATTGATGCTGGGTATTTCTAGCTATTTGTATCTGAATACACATTTCATAAAAATTAACAAACGTTCCTGAAAAAATCAAATTCCTTGGCATTAGACACTAAAGCAGTACAAAAGATACAAAAACGTACTGGTCTGAGAGAGTGCTATAACACCTGCCACTTTAAAATGTTCTCATTGTAACAGGGCACATCTGGATTTCTGGACTGCTCATTGCAACGTGAAATTTTGAAACAGAAAATACATATAGTAAAGGTAATTTCCAAACGCCCACTGAGCAGACATGTAAGTTAGTTTAAACAAGAGAGACAAGAGGGAATTTAAGCCATCCTCCCTCCACAGCTGACCAAATAACACTTTTTCAGTACCGAAGTGACGTTTACGTGTAGGATTGGAGTCCAGGACTAGCTGCATTGCCTCGTAGGGCTGGTGAAAGTGATGCAGTTCAGAGCAACAATTCCCAAAGATGAGATCCTGCATTTATATGACCGAGCCCACACTCCAGGCAGGACCCAAGTCCCTTCACATCCTCCCACTGACACTGGGTGGCTGAGGTCTGTCCTTCAGATAGCCAGAATGATTTCTGGGGCTCTCCAGCTGCCGGCTCAGCAATAGCCACCAGTGAGGCACTGCAGTGGTGTGAGCTCTGCTTTCCGAAGTCACAGAGGTGCACTGGAATTGTTTTGCTCCCAGCCAAATTCTGCGTTGGCTTTACTTTGAAATTCTGCCTTGGCAGCTAGCTTCATCGATGCTACATCACTTTATCATACTCTGTATCCTAATGGATATCGCTATAGGAGGGAAAAAGTATTTGACCCTATACGAGCATTCAGTTCTTGGCCTGTAGGCTGAGATGGGCCGTGACGGTCTAAGAGTGTTTTTAAGAGGTGGGCATTTATCTAACATGAGCAAAACTTTACCATCTCTTTTTAATACCTTATCTGTTTTCCCATAGAGAAAAAAGCCTGGTTTAAATAACTGAGAAAAACATTACTAACCCCATATTTTCAGTGGAAAAAAAAATGGCACATTTTGCAAGTTTATGTTATTTTTCTAGAATCAATGCACTGTTTACATTCTCCCCCCAAATTGCTAGTGCTCAGAAAAGCTACTTATTTATACTGTTGCGTTTCTAGTACTATTGTCCTGATCTTCAATAACACAGTAAGGTTTTGTCCATTCGGCTACTTTTCCTACATTAGTAGGGAAACAAAACAGTTTTGTGTAAACAAGCCTGTCCCATAAAGGGTCCTACCTAAGAACTGGAAGTCTTCTGGTAACAGAAACATCAGCTTAGCGCTGAAACAATCTCCTTCAGGAAAGCACTGTGTCTCCTGGGATTCTTTAATATGTAAGGGAGCAAATTTTGTTACTGTCCTCCTGGAAAAAGAATGGCACCTACTTGCTGATGTGAATCCAGCTCCAGAGTGTGGAAGGCAACAGAGAATTAGCAGCAGAGCGACTCGGCCCTCTCCTGTCTGATGGTCTAAGGTAATTTACATTGGCAGCATAGCAGAGGTGCTCAATAGGCTTTAAAGACTGAAGATATCACTGGGAGATAAACTGCAAGTAACTCTAAGCTACTGCCCTGGCCTTATTTATTTATTTATTTATTTATTTATTTATTTATTTTTTTGAATGCCAGAAAACCTGAAAAATAATAACGAGGGTGCAACCAAGAAGGTGATATTAAAGCTTGCCACAAAGCTCAACTTTCAGCCTTTCAAGAGATGAAAAAAGGTAAATAAATCATCTGTTACAGCAGTTTTACTGCAGGTCCATACCTTTGAGATTCCCTGATCTGCCGCAAAATTTTCTCTGAAGACTTCATTAAGTTCTGGTCCTGGCACCAGTTTGTCAGCAAATGACAAAGCACTCTGAGACACCTTCCCCAAACGTTCCTCTAAAGCACATCTGTGAGTGCCCGTTACTGTTCATACTGACTTCTGAGCTTAAAAAAGCAAAGAAACAAACAAACAAACCAACAAAAATCCAAGTAAAGAGAAGATATATGAATGTTGGCATATAGAAGTTCTTTCCTGTCCTGTCAAACATAGCTCCCTCTCCCCACTTCAATGCATTAGTTTGCCTCCCTTCATTCTGGTAGCAGGTGAAAAAACGACAGATGTAAGTAAAAATATTAAATGGATGAAATGGTCACCTGCAGATTTATTTTTCCTGTATAATTTTCTAGGCATATCACAGAATCACAGAATTGAAGGGGTTGGAAGGGACCTCAAAAGATCACTGGGTCCAACCCCCCTGCCAAAGCAGGTTCCTTAGAGCAGGCTGCCCAGGAATATGATTATATTTGATATATATATGTTTGTGTGTATATTTATATACATACACACACATATATAATATATATGAATGTGATTATGAATATGATAGGCATATGATTTGTCTGAAACGTGGGAAGGAGGTTTCTACCATATAAAACATAGCTGGGCTACGTAAATCTCTCAGAAAACACAAGTTGCCTTATGAGTGATTGAACAGCATTCTGTACAGTCACTTTTTTGAAAAAGATGTGATTCATTAATCTCTTCTTTCCTTTAACTCCAGGGTCTGTACCCATTTTCTAGACGGTGATATGTACATGTACAGGGAGAACACATGCAACAATACATAGTTTCATTATTTGTATAATATAAATTATATTATTCATCTTCCTGAAAGACTAAAATGGAGGCCAATGGAAAACAAAACGCTTTCCCGCAGGGTGCCACTGTGACAGCTGAGGTCAGGAGAAGAGAAGGCATGGAGAACGTTTCAGGCTGAGGTCCAAAGTCGAGAAATTTCAGGTTTATTGTGAGGACAGAAGAGCACTGTGCACTTGAATTTCTATCTCTTGGCACTATAACTAGAGACATCTAGTCAGAAGGTTGTAACTAGAGCTCAGCTTGAAAGGAGATTTCAAACAGATTGCAAATTCCTTTTCATTACTCCTAAACTAAACTCCTAAATTAAGTGAGATTATCTGAAAGGTTTATTTTTGAATCCTGAGTCACTCTTTAAATTATGAGTTATGGGATATGATCATTTTGAATTATAATTTAGAAAAATATGTATGGGATTTGTGCTAGCAGACCTAATGTCAGAAGTTACAGAATTGCCAGTAGTTTGTCCAGAAAAACACTCGCTCTTGGCTCATTTTAAAATAAAGAAAAATAATTCAAAAATCTGCTTGGGACAGCAGTCCTATCTCCCAGACTGGAGATGTTTTGCACCCCTAGAACAGAACTTAACAGCAAGATGACTTGTTCTCTGTCTAAGAAATGCGATGTTTTTTTGAAATGTTTCTTCCTACTTCCCCAAACTAATTAGCAAGAACAGAAGTCCAGAGCCATCAGCTTTCTTGCTTTCTCATGCAAATGCTGTGGTTGTGGAGTCTTACAGCACAGTCTTCTTGCTTGGAAGGAGGGTAGGCTTTCCCCTTCAGTGCTAGGATAATATTGAACACCCTTTCTATTAAGTGCCACATGTGTTATTGAGTTCTCTGCAATGTTATATGAAAAGACAACACAAATAATATTAATCACTGTTACTACTACTATCAGGTTTATTTTATCTGAGCAAGGTCTCTTGTTGGCTTATCTTTATGTGCAACATCAACATGCTGATTCTACCTTCAGGAATCAAAGAAAAGAAGTTCATCTGCATGGGATATGCCACTTGTTTTTAAGAAAGTTATTTCTTAAAAAAAAAAAAAAAAAAAAAAAAAAAAAAAAGCCTACGGGTTGCTGGAGTTTCCCAAGGCAGACTTGTCATTGTTGATAATGCATTAATCACAATACATCAGCATGCCACAGAAAGAGATTTTCCAGGGTTGGCTATGCCTTTTGTATAGCACTAAGCAAGAATGACTAAGGCATAAAAGGGCATACTGTGGTGAGGCACTTTTGTGAGTGAGGAGTGCAAGGGCAGAGAAGACATGTAAAACTAACACCTTCTGCAAGCCATGAAGAAGTTAGCAAGAAAAGAAGTATAAAAGGGAAAGCAATTAGAGGCATGTACAGAGAACAGGCAGGCATCCAAAAATTACCTGTAAACAAGGCTGGGAAAAGTCTGAAGGATCCAGAAGAAAGAAACCCTTTTTCATGTGATAGCTGCAGAGATCTGGTTATTTCAATGTCCATGGCCTCCCTTGTGCTGAAGCTGCTGAATCTGAAGAATTTATTGCAGAACAATCTGAGCAGTATCTTGAATCTTGAAACTCAGTTTCACACAATTAAACTACAGCACCTCAATGGTCAAGGGCTATAAGCAAAAGGAAAGGACAGACTCAATTTGCAAGAAGTATATGTCCTGTGGTTAAAGTCCAACTTGTATTTAAATTCATTTGCAAACTGGTTTCTTTGCAAATCAGTAATATACAATATTCCCCTCTACTCTTAGCCTCCCCACTTCTACTGTATGTATCTACACTATCTATCCGGTTTGATTTCCTTTGCTCTGCTTCCTACTGTATTCTATATGTTAAGGTCCCAAAGGAGCCTTCAAATTTACAAAACAGTCCCTGATATAGTTGAGTTGTAGTGCTACTTTTCTGTGAAACTCTAATTCATATTTTTTTCTATGACACCTCAGTTTTTTATGCACAAAGACCCCTCCTTCTCAGGTTGGTGTACATGCTGGGGTGTTCTGAATTGCACCCAGGTGATCAAGGTCTCAAGAAGCCATTTCAAAGGTCAAAAATTGCCAAGGTTCTTAACTAAGGGGCCTGCCAACTCTTTGCTTCAGTAACCATTTAATCTAAGGGGGTAGGGGCTGCTTTAGCAATCTAATGTCATCCATCAACTGCCTTTTAAGACGTATCTGAGAGCTAATCTGCATTCTACAAAGCAGCTGCAAAAAAGGACCAGTGATGCTAAATCACAGATCAACAAGCCTTTAGTGTATCCGACACACACTTTTCTTAGATTTTATCCAAGATGAAAGGTGGGGTGTTTTTTTTTTTTTGGTCATCTTTGTTGGCAGTACAGAAGAAAGAATGTCATTTTGCATGAGTTACAGAAATACTCCCTTTTGATGGATGGGAGTTGTTTGCTTTAAGCAAACTACATAAGATTTACATAATAAGAATTAATACAGGAGGGTTTTTTTAATCAAAAGTAAAAGGTTGTTTTTGATTTCACATCCTTAAATAGCATTAAGCCAAACTGTCTAATGGCTAATGAATAATAATAATAGGAATAAATATGCCTTGTGTGTGATCCCCTGCTGAAACCTTGCATCAGTTATACCATTTGGGAAGAGACAATTGCAGTTGAACATTATGCACAAGACTTATCCCCACTTCACTTCTGATCTGGCCTATTTTCCTGTCTTCTCATCCTCAGAATCTAGATAGTGTGGTTCATTGAAGATAACACCTGAAAGGTCTTCCAAAGAGCACATGTCTGTGCATGCAAAACAAAGCAGCTCAAAGCCCTCTTTCTGGCTCACATCCCCAGAACAGACACAGAGGGGAAAAAAACCTGTCTACGACCTGGCGTTTCCTTTGCTGCATCTGTGTGTCGGTGAGTGATGGGCATGAATAGCAGGAGGGGACAGAGTATGGCTTTCAAGCTTTACAACTTAGACAGGCTGCCTCCAACAGGTAAGTGAAATGAAGGAAGAATGGGCCTCTTTTTATATTGATAAATCCAGCCTACTCGTGAGCATTCTTGAAAGTGTGCAAAGTTCTGATAAGAGTTTTAGCAAGCATGTATTACATCAACTGGCTGCTACACCAACCCTCTAATCAGCTGTTTTTCCTAGCAACAGTACCTAGACAATAAGCTCACGTCTATTGAAGAAGCACTTCGCTGTCAGCGAAGATGTTGTTACAGTAATTCATGCTTGAGACCAGGTGTACAACCAGAAGGACAGCCAGGCCCGCAGGTTTAAATATGCTCAGATGCTGAGGGAACTGGGAATCTTTTAAAAATCGTCAGTTCTGCGTATCTGAGAGTCCCTCCTCGTGAGGAAGAAAATGTATTTAATAAGTTAGTGGGGGAGTCAACAGAAATAACTGTTAATAATTAAACACAAGCCTGTGAGAAATGCCCTTTCCAGATGCTCTTTTTTAATACAACATGGGTTTGTAATTAAGTTTTAACAAGGTTTCTTCAGCTCTATAAGGGCTTTGCATAAAAGCTTTTGTGGAAATGCAGAGGAAAGAACTCCTGATCTAGAAAGGAGAAAAAGGCTGATGAATATAGTTTCTTTTGTTACACTGAGACTGTTTGCAATTTCTTGGATTAAACCGGGACAGACTTTGAGAGACTCCAAAGATCTGAGCATACTGAGAGACTTTGAGCATTCAGTTTTTCATCACTAGCAATATTAAAATCCCTGCATGAGATTATTCTTTGTCGTGTACTTATATAAATAAGGACTAATTCTACTTAGGAAATACAGTAGCTTGATTTAAAGGGAATTATTTCTGACCATTGAAAATGGTAACAGAACGTGTCTCACACTGAAAATAAAAGCCAGGCCATAATCTGCTCTGCCCAGAGAACAGTAACGTATGTTGCAATCCATATCTGTGCACCTCATCTGAAAGAAATCTGATGAGTTTTCCTGAGGCTATTCTGGGATAATTGTATCTTTGTCCATTATAAATTCACTTATATTTTTATAAGCAAAGCAAGGGTCCCATTGGCACTATTAGAAATAATCCCTTAAGAGTTTTCCAAAGATATGTCTTGCTTAACTTCAACAGGGAGTTAACTAAACACTCTACAGAAATTTTATTTTTCCTCATAAGCAACAATAGATCCCTGTAAATGTAAAGCAAGTCATACACAATCAAATATGCTGGCATAGAAGTAGTCATGCTCTCACTCCTATAAAAAGTAAATAAATGGTGCCAATAAAGACATGCCAACATGTAAGAATAAACCTTTTGTTTTAAAGCGTATATAACTAAAGAACATTTTATAAGCTTTTAAAAATTCATTAAGACTCAGGCCTTGGCTGTTTGGAAAGCTTTCTCAGTGACTGGATCACCAGAAGACTATTTGGGGTGAATTCTGAGTTTTCATGTATAGAGGCCACAGAGCAAGAAAAAAGCTCAGTTTACTTGAAACTGAGTTCTGTACTCATTAAGTTGTCATAGAGAATAGAAATAAATTGTCCTCGCCTGTCCTTTCCATGCAACCCTATCCGCTGTAGCTACAACCAGGGAAGAGTAGTTTTTCCATCTACACCCTGAGCTTCTTTTTGCTGTCTTGGGCTCACTCCAGGGGTGCAGGGAACTTTCACAAGTTTCCTGAAGTACTGCTTACTGGCTTCTTACAAATTTAAGAGAATGTAATGGCTAATGCGTCTGTGGTTATCTACAAAACTAATGAGTATTTTTTCACCTAGGAAGTATTAAAATGTTTTATTACAATAGAAAGCTGTCATATGAAATTCACATGACAGCTGTTAAAGTGGAAGTGTTGTAGGAATTACCACGTAGGAACAGCTCAGTACCCCATCTAATGTGATATCCTCTCTCCCGGTGCAATCAGCCGCAAACATCTCAAAGAGTGGGCAGGCAGTCCTCAGGACATGGGCTAAAAAAACAGCAACAATATTTGGATCCATATACAAATTTTCCCAGAGAGCACTGGAGTACATATTTCAGCACAGTCTTGGTGTTTTTAACACTAAAGAAGGTGCAGTCACGCACAGAGGAGATCTCCTAGCTTACATACTCATGCACAAACATTTTCTACACTTTAGAGTTAGGCAAACTTTGTAAGGTAATTAAGGGCTTGGGGATCGCTTCTTTACTGTACAGTGAACTTGCATGCAATATATCCCAGTCATTACAAGTAACTGAGATGTCTAAACTGCAATGGTGCTCACAACTGGGCTTGTTCTAGGACATAACTGTGTTACAGAAGCAGCCCTGCCCTTTTTCTGAAGACTTTCAACCTGGCAAAGCTGGGATGTTGCATGAGACAAGACAAGGACTAACATCATCACTTGCAAATGATGACACAGGATAGAAAGGTGCTTCTGCACCTTAAATTTAACTGAAATAAATGCAAGTTTAAGCTGCCACTCCTACAGATAGACTCATATGGTTCTTCCAAGGTGCCTGTTTGTACCAAGTGTAAATGTACAATACTATGATTTAATTTTGAAACTGATTTACAAATAATAAAAAGAATCGCATCAGTCAAATTTGTACCCTTTTATTTAGTATCAGTAAAAGTGCATATACTATGCAATACCTAGATGTGTTTGCCAAGCCATCTGAAGGATGTTTATTAATATAAAAAGGTGAGTGTATTGCCTTTGGTAGACAGTTCACTACTTTATGAGTTAAGCAACAGTTGTTTCAGAAAATCAAACAAAACCCACGACTGCTTCCTTCATTTTCTGACCATCTGCATCCCTTTGGAATATTCACATAAAGATGACATATTTGAAAAGTTTTTTTTTTTTTTTTTTTTTTTTTTTTTAACAGAAACATTTAATTCTCATTCACAGTTTACTGTGAACAAAAACTTCAACACTTCTAAGAAATTATAAAAGAAAGTGGTGAGCACATAAGATTCTTGCTACATCTGTTATGGAGCAGAAAAAAACTCCACAGAATCCTAGAAGCCTGGGGAGAGGAACAGAGAAACTGGAGGAAAGAGCTGTATCCCAGGGACAGGTACATGTGTGACTGTGTGGCACAAGCTCTTATTCCAATAAAGCTCAGAGTACTCTGTAATGAGACAGTAAATGAAGCACAGGCTATACCTTCCTAGGAAGAAAATTTCAGAAAACTCCATTGAATATTTTCCTTCTGAAGGACTTTTTTTTTCAGGTTGTCTAGTCATGGAGAATGATCTAAGCTAGGATGTCTCACTACCACTAAATGAGCATAACATGTTGCTTAACCTTCAGTGCATTAATAGTATCTGGTATCCAACTGATATGAGGCAACTCGTATTTCTAAGATGACAGAATCCTGTGGCTCAGTTGTGAGATTCCAGATTAAAAGATTTACAGACTACATAATAATTATAATAAACTCTTACCTAGATTCCAGGACTTCCTTCATAGTTTCAGTGATAGTATTTCTCTCCCTGGTATTAACTGACAGTAGGTTCATTGGCACTGTGAAATTTCTTGTTGCCCTATTTAGCAAAGACAGATTTTAGATATTTTAGTAAACAGTAATATACAGTTGCTGTATTGGCAAGGGACATGTGGATTTGTTCATCTCAGTTTTGTAGGGTGGTTATATATAACGGTGTCTAACAAACAGACCTGTGGAATCCATAGGTTTAGGGCTCTGGAGCATTCTTTTTTCCTGGGCATTCTTTGCAGTGCTAAAATCTGATAATGTGTAGTTGCATGTTAATCCACCTTGTCAGCATTTCTGAAATAATCTAGCCCAGTTGTTTTTGACCTTTTTCAATTTGCAAGCCTCTAAATGTTTTCCAGTGAAATTATGAACCCTCTCTGCACTCTGAATTTAAGCTAATGGGTAATAAATAGTCTTACTTTCCTTAGTTACTTTTCAGGGATTGCTTGGAAATGGTCCCTTGCAGTGGTTGCAAGCCAGGGGTTGAAAGCCACTTGTAATTTATGGCCAAAGTCACAGCTAGAGTAACTTGGCATAATTCCACTGATTTCAAAGGAAAATCTTTTGATGGTGTCAGCTAGAATAATGCCCAGTTTATTGGACATTAGCTGAGGAACTTCCCCTGGTTTTAGTCGTCATCTGTAGCTTTTACTGCAAATAAGACTGAGCTCCATTTCAATGTAATTATACCTCCTTTGGGAAATATTCCTTCCTTACTACCCAGACCAGAACACATCAAAAAGCCCAAGAGGAATCTTAAAAAAAATTACATAGGAAAGCCCATCAGAATATTCTTAAAATTTTAGTTTATGCTTGTTCTTAGCTATGTCCTAGATGTCTAATTTTTAAGATGACTTCAATCTGCTAACACCCTTTGCCTCAGTGGCGCAGTGTAACATACATACAACACCTATATAGGCTATACAGTTAATAATATGATTTTTGCTTGGATTTCAAGTAGTTCTACTGTTCAAGTCTTGAGGTCTACTTTTAAGGTCATGGTATCAATGTCTGTGAATTGAGTTACATCAATTTACACCAGATGATCCTATGCCCAATTAAATTAAGATGCTCGAGGTTCCTCAGAAGTGCAAAGAAAATAATGTTGCAGCTTCTCCTGTAAGGGAAAAGCTCAAACACGAAGGTGGGTATTAAGAAAAGTAACAATTAGGTCTGAAATGTTAATAACTGGATATCTTTTCTGAAGATAGTTAAAAGTATTTACATTTTAAAAGACAAGAAAATCTCTGAAAAATTAGAGAAAAATGGAAAATTGTCTTTTATGCTGTTACTGCCTAGCTCACTTTGCAGCTCCACCACATGACAACGAATAACTAAAGAAAACTATTATTATGCAAACCACTCTAGCACAAAAGGGTATTACATATCTGGTACAAAAGGGGATTTCTTTAAAAAGCACAGCACATTCAGTGTTTAGGGTTTGCAGTTGAAATTCATGGCCTTGCTTGCCAATATTATCATGCAGCTGGGTATTATGCTATTGCTTTACTCTGAGGGGAAAAAATCACAATAAAGATATTCAAATGGGTTCATATTAAACTGTTGTATTCTCTTATGTTGCAATATCAGTTTTTAATGATTTCTGGCATCTCTTCTCTAGCACAAAGGTCACAATAAACACTAGCCATAGAGACTTCGACTGCAAACAGAAAATGCCAAAAATGCACATCTTTTGAATTAAAAATTATCATCAGAAAACAGTGTTAGGCATTATTATTAGAGAAGGCTTTTGACAATATCTTAAATTGGTGCTGTAAATAAAAAACAGGGTTAAATATATATATATATACATATTAATATTCCCAGAAATTGTTGCCTATTTAAATAAAAGCAACATCAGCTGACCAAAAACATTCCTGGTGAGTAAAAGATTAAATGTAGCCTCTCAGAAATCATAAGATGACACAAATATTTGAACTTGAATTCGGATAAGTAATATGTCTTTTCAGGGTTAAGTGCTTCCTGCTTCTTCTGTATACAGTCTTAGTCTCGTGACTATTTTGAACCACCTTACTAAGCATCAATGATTTTTCTTATATTCTTTTTAAATAATGTTTTGTAAAATTCCATATCAAGTCACTCAGTACAAGTCAAACAATTTAAGAGGATCAGCTTAAACTTTTTTTCATTGGCTTATGCCATTTTCCTCTCTTTGGCTCTTAGATACATACATCTCTGGGCATCTTCAGCCTTGTTTGCAAGTCCGTCATGGTTTTGTGTTCTGTTTGTCCCTCTGTTGCCTGAGCATTGCCATCACAAGGCTGAATGTTATGCACACTGTGGTGATTTAATGTACTGAAAAACAAAGGAATGGCAAAAAAAATGAATGTTTTTGTTCTAAATGGTACGCATATCATCAGTTACTTAAATTCACTACACGTGATTCTGATTTTCTGTCTTCTTACCTTTTTCTTCTAAGAAAATTATTAAAAAATATAGTTCCAAGCTTGTGTGTCAAACATAGATCAAAAATAAATACCCACATTTTGTGGTCACCAGTTTGTCTGGTACTTATGCTCTCTACATCACTGCAGCCTGGTTAATCAAGATTCCTGCTTTCAGAAACCTAAGAAAACAAGTCTGTGTGATCAGCAATACAGCTCTGTAGGTAATGTAATATTTCCTAAATTACTGTGTGCAGCAACAGGACACCATGACATAAGCCCTTTTAAAAGAGGCAGATCTTATTATCTTATTTTCTCCATTTTATTGATGGAAGATTTATTCACAGAAGCTTGGAGTAGTTCAAGGCAAAGCACCTCTTTGCAATGCCAAAGCTACTCTACCCTCATGTGGAGGGTTTGCACTGTTTGGATGATTTTGATGACTGACCATTGCACATAGTGCAAGCTTGTGAACTTGTGACACTGGCAGTGCTGCGTAGAACCTCCTGCTAGGCTAGCTGGAAAGTGTTAATATGCATTCCTATATAAATTATTGTTTACTCATGCTTACATTTAAGTATGAGACTTTTTTTTTCTTCTTTTTCTATTTTTAGAGAAATTGCCAAGCTTTCTGGAATAACCAGGAAAACAATACATAATAAATACAAAATGAAGAAAATGCACTAAACAATATATACTAATTGCTGGTTGTAATTAATTAGTAATTATAAGCCCCCCACCCCTTCCCCGTAGTCTCAGCTGCTACCAAATAATTTACTTTCATGAACTCAGTAAAAGCAGGCAAATTTCAAAATATCTTCATCACTATTATTTTAATTGACAGATAGGGTAAGTGGTTGTGATTACATCCAAAACTTTTATTTTTAAACTAAGAAGGGACACAAGTAGGGTCCTGTTTTTAGACTGAAAAGAGATCAGAAGCCTAACCAAAAACCTGTAGACAATACACAAAATATTTAGTCTTTATTCTCTACATGTTGGTTTCAGGCTCTTTTCAGCTGAGAGCTGATCTGATTTAACTGGCTGCAGCAGAGGGGAGCATTTATTGCTATGTTTTCTAGCATTCTTCAGTTCTAATGACAGGAAGCATGTCAGGTACTATGACAGAGTCCTGACCATTTGCAAACCCCTCGTGTGATGGCTTTCTAAGGAAAGTCATCTTTAAGTTAAGCCTCTTTCTTCACAGAGGCTTAACAGCATTATAGTCCTGGACATCCCTGGTTAGAAACTAAGGGGGCTTCTTGTGCTGCGCTGGTAGAATTGTACTTCTGTCTAGTGCAGCATCATTCTGAGGCCAAATGCTCTTCCTGCTCTTATTTAAACTGTATCTGCCTTACACTTTTTGTCTCAAAATACCCTTCGAAATACATGTATTTCTTCAGATTGTCTAGACTGTGTTATTAAAATGTCTTGCTTAATCTCTGTTAATCATTGTAAATTCTGCTGAAATGTGAGGGTCAGTTCTTACAAAATACTATGTTGTGATAAAAATACTGTGGAACTGTGAAAGTACTGTCCCACCATACTGTTCCACAAGCTGAAATTGACCATAAGCTTAAAACCAGGACACACAAGTGAACAGTGTAGCTTTTCCTTCAGTTAACCCGTCAGCATGGCTTCAGAACAAGGTTTTAAAATAGCACTATCTAAAAAAATAATGATGTTATGAATCACCACTTCTTACAAGACCTTTTGAGGCTCTCCCTTTTCCTGCTTGTAAATCCTTAGTCTTTGCATTAAAATTTTCTCAGACAGGAAAACAATAACAATAGATTTACATGGAGAAAAGCAGCTTTTCTCAGTTTTCAGTCCAGCTTCCTCTGAGATCTCATTGACCTTCAAAGTTCAACTTCTTCCAAGAAAGTTTTCTTTGGGACTAATAGCCTTCAGCATCAAATCACTGTTGAGTGCTACAGCCATTTTCAGTGCTATAACTAAGGCTGTATTAGCATTTCCACATAAACTCTTATTTTCAGAGATTTATAGCTTGCCTACAAAAATATAGTTTTACGCTGAAACTTGGAAAAAAAAAAAAAAAAAAAAAAAAAAAAAAAAAGCTCAGTATGGGAGTGATTTTACTTTTTATTTTGGGAAATTTACACAAATCTGTGGGTGTTTTTAGACTGTTTTTAGACTTCAAAAGAGACCTTGACTTGCTATCTACACCCTATTGGTGCCTTGGAGAAATCCCAGCCTGGCTTTCTAAGATTACAGATCTACTGATAAATTATGTAAGGGCAATAAAAACTCCATGAAAGGAGTTTTCAAATGGTGATTCCCTATACTAAAGATTCCCAGACTGAATCTAGTCACTTATTCTCTAGAAGACATTTTAATCACTAGAAAATTCCAAGACTTATTTGAAGATTTTAGCCAGCCATGCTAACATGTGATACCAACAAAGTGCTCTGCAGTAAACAAAGAAGTCTGATATTTCTGTTACATCCTCATGCAGACTAACTGAGCAGCATTTTGCCCCTTCTGCAGTTAGAAATGCTGATGGACTCAGGGACGAAGATGCTACTGAATACACAGAAGAGGCCCAAGAAAAACAGAGGTGAGGAGCTTGGGGAAACTGTGGTCTCCTGCCTTTTCAGGACCCATGACAGTTCCCTGGTGGCCCCGGGGCTGAGCACCAGGACATCACTGTGGCAGAGAGGAGGCAGGCACCTTTCTCTCCAGCATCATGAAAAAAATCTTCATGAAAATTAGAGCCACTTACAGCAAGACAAGAAGAAATACTTACACAACTCTGCTCTGCACTAGCTCTTTCAGAAGAGATTTGGAGGCACCATCTGGAGGTAAAGATGACAGAGAGATTCCATGGAGTTTCCAGTTTCCTTTATAGGTAATTCCTGCAAAAGGGTGATTTAGTCCTGAGTCATTGCTACTAGGGATGAAAATACAAACATGACACAACACACAAACATGTTCAAGGCTACAAATTTAATTGCTTCAAAGAAAAACATTCTCAGCTAAGATGATGACCCAGTGCAATACAATGGTTCCCATGACTACTCATTTATTCCACAACAGAAATCTGAGCAAACCAGAGACAATACCCCATCCCCAAATCCCCCCAAACTGGTCAACAAAACTGAAAATGCCCAGGCAATCTTTTCTGACAAGTATGAGATAATTTCTAATGTATGTGTCCAGCTATAGGATCACTATTTCACTTCATGAATACAAATCATATATTTTCCTGTTGATCACCTGCCATATGAAGGGAAAGGCTAAGTCACCCCTTGGACCAGCCCCTTGTTTCAGAAACATCAGAGACTATCACAGTTGCTCGTACAATCCAGACAGATCACCCTTAAATTCATTCCATTGTTTTCAAGCAGAAATATTTTGGCCCCCCAAAACATCAAGGCAACATCCTTTGAAAATGAGGGTCTGGTTACCATAAAGAACCAACAGTGCTGCATCCGAGTAGGAGATACTAACCTTCTTATCTTTGGGAGTGATCCATTTGAATTTGATCCAGAAATCTTTCCTGAGAGCTGCTCGTTATAACTAGACAAATACACTCCAAACTCTGAAACTTCTTTTGAAGGCATAATGGCAGGGAAACTTCACAGATGGGATTAGAAGTAAGATAATGAGGTAGCTTTGAAGATGTCTAAAGGAGCTCTTTCCAAATGTAAGGAATGGCATAGGATAAAGCTTGAAACTGAGTGACTGAAAGTCTAAGAAGTAGATGGAGGAGGCTGGCATCATGGGCTAATCAGTGAAAGAAGTGATTTCTTGATCCTGAATGAGAGATGATAGGTAGGATGAGGTGAAGCTATGAATGGCTTTGAAAGGGAAGACAAGCTGCTTATATCAGATAGAAAAGGAGTGTTATATTTGACAGTCAAAGTGATGGGCTAGGAAAATGATCTCTGCAGTGCTATGTAGTATAAAATCATCCCAGCAAAATTGCATTTGTCAAAACCAGATGAATGGATATTGCAGTAATCAACTGAGCTTGGTGATAATTTACATATATATTAATTCATGCATAATAATCATCATATAGTAAGTTCTATAACTCACTTCCATACAATTATTTTTAACAATTTTTGGAAACTTATGTTGAAGCATGTGCGGCACAGTGAAGTGGACATTTTGTTGGATATTTCTTATAAGATTCTCGTGCAACATTCTTGTAAAATTTCTAGTTTGCTAAAAGAAAAAAAATGACAGTCAACATTTTTATTTATTTTTTTTTCATAAAGTCTTTCATTTAAATGCAATACCTGAGGACAATGCTCATATCCACATCATATTACATGATGACTTTGCTGGTGGTCTTGGTTTATTCCTCTCTGGTAGCAGAGAAGAGGTTGCCCATGACAACTTGGAGATGACTCTGGCAAGTCTGTATGCTGGATAACACAGAGATCAAGTCACTAGCATACCATCTCCTAGACATGCAAATTTAACAGCCCTTCTCTGCTTTGTTTGGAACAGTACTAGGTTATAGTGTTTCTGGCTGTAATACACAAAAAAAATCATTTTATTCCCTATTGTATTATATCTTTCACTTCCCCCATACAGAGACTGACTGCTGCATGCACATTCTTCCAGGGCTTTTCCTATTAATAGACAACTTGGCTTCACACGCTGAAATGAAGGAACAAGGTTTCGAGTGCCTGCCTAATTTAAGCAGACCATATGTCATAAGTTATAGTATCCTGTAAGTAGAGAATGAAATAAAGCAAGATTGAGAGGAAAAATAGCTTCCTACCATTAGCTGGCCTCTCTGACTCAAATTTTCAAAGACATTTATTTAAGTGTGCTCAGAACTATTTACTTGTTCTATGCATCATGTGAAGTTATGCATATTTCTAATGTATTCTTAATGGGGGTGCTGTCTCAGGAGTAGAAATTCTGAGCAGTACTAGAACACAACTAATAAGGTAATGATCCTGATGATTATTATTATTTTTTTTTTTTCCTGGAACTGCCTTTAACATTTTTTAGTGTGGCTAGCTTCACATTTTTCTGCTTTGGCTTTCCAGCTTGCAAGAACTGGAGTACAGTTGTTTACTATTTATTCAGTGTTCCATGATTGTAGGATAATGCCACAAAAGCTATTGCAAACTTTCTTTTGCTAATGTAAACTAGTATACACTATTGGATGAAGTTTTTTTTTTTTTTTTGGCAAATTAAATTAATTATTATTGCTTAACCAGCCTGTCTCTGCTACATAGTTGAAAGAAATGTGCTCTTTCAGACTCTGAGTGGTTATATAATCAGCATTCCTCACAAATATTTGTCTCATTAGGACTAGCAATCACATTTTCCTGGCAAGTTGTCTAGTGCTGGGTGCAAAAACAGTCAGAGAACTAGAAAATGTAAAAATCAGGATTTCCATTTACTTCCTCCCACTCATCTCACACATTTCTACTGTATTATTTCTTCCTTGCTTTGTCTTTCTCTAGATATCTCTTGAGAAGCAACATTGCCAGATCATATCTTTCATGTCAGAGAATGAATAAGAGCATGGTCAGTTGACAGGCATGCATGCTTGCATATTCTCAGGTTTTTAGGAAGTGCCATTCTGTACTTTCAGTATAAATCCAATTTTCATTACCTCATGATCCAAATTGGCATTGTCAGAAGTTTATATTGGAATGAAAAAAAGAAAAGGAAGAAATTTCATAGCAGACATAGCTAAAAACTTCATTGTTTTCTTATAAGTTCTACTTGTGACCAAAGAGAAGAATAAAACATTTGTTGTCTCAAATGGAAGAGAAAAATCTTTGGAGAAGAAAATCTTTGGAGAGAAAAACTTGTTGGGAATGAGGAGAAATTTTTTGTGCATATTTTAACCAGTCATCATCTGGCTGCCTTATGAATTTGTAATACTGCATATTGTCTGCAGTTTAGATACTCAAAAATCAAAAATGAATAAAATTTAACAAATAAAAGCCACACATGGGAAAAAAATCTTCCCAATCAATTATTCACACTTGAAAATACTACAGTTTAACCTCACCTTTTTTTTTTCTACTTAATTTAGTTAGTAACTTAGACTTGAAGGTGATGTCTAAAGCTAAAAGAAAACAGTGATTATGGGAATAGGGAAGGCTGATTTTAATCAACAGTTGAACTTATGACAAAGATCTAAGAAGTGGCACACTGTCCTTGAGGAAACAATCCATGGCTCTAGTCCTACAAACCCTTCTGTGCTTTATGCCTGTTTTATGTCCATGAGGACCAAGTTCAAATTTGTGTGATATCCAAGAGAAGGGAAAAAAAATTGAAAAATCACCATTGGACAGACTGGTCATCCTGCCCTATTTCATGGTAATGCATCAACCGACTACAATTATCTGTGAATTTCTAGTCATTTGGAGACCCACTAAAAAGGTAGACTCACCTGATATTCTGTGCAGAGTTACAGGCCAGGAGTCGGCACTTTGCAGCCATGTTAATCTGCTGCCTAACTGTATAAGCTCATCTGCATCCATACAACAAAATCTGTGTGTTTGGGTCACTATGTCCTTCATTTCTGCAAAAGAAAACCAGGTATTTAACCAGGCATTTTGGTATTTCAGTTTTAAAGCACTGACTTTTTTTTTTTTAATGCTTCCCCTTTTGCTTAGACTAGTGGAGATGTAATTTAAGGAACCATGTTGGCACATCTCGTAGACAACATCTTGGAAGTTTCCTTAGAAGCCTAGCAAACAAGGGCCTGGAGTTAAACTACTGAATTTGCTCCAGCTTGCTCAACACAAAAGAGAAACTGAAAAGTCAGGCTTTCTCTGTGTTCTGTTTGAAGAAAGAATTGTGATTGTTGGCAGAGGAAGGAAGGAACTAGGACAAAACAAGGGAAGGAAGAAGTTGTTTTTTATTTTTCACCAGCCAGCTCCTTAATTTTTGCTGCCAAGAGCATAACTCTAGTTTACAAGACAAACATAAATCTATTTAGATATTATTTAAATTTAACTTAAATTACAGAAAATGATGTCATTTGGGATGAATTCTTTGAGTATATAAAGAAGGGAAAACGAAGAAAATACACATACAAGACAAAGGGCATAGTAATGTCAACAGCAAATGTTTCCATTCAAAAATAAAGCTTCTGTTCACATTAAATGTATTTTAACTCATTCCATATTTGTTTGTCTTTTTATATTATCTCTTATTACAGAAATATGGTCAGAGATCTAAATGTACTTAGGTGTTTCAGTCTATAAACATTTAAACAAGGTATCCTTGAAGCTCAACACTGAAGGAAGCCTCCCTGTAGTCCTCCTTGAATAACGTATATATATTTTGGACATAACGAGGACCAAAAAATGTAGAAACAAAATAATTATCTAGATAAATTAGTTAATTGCTGCAATTATTTAATGTAACATCTTTTAAGATTCATGATAATGGTATAAAGGTTGATGTCATGAGATAAGTTGTGAGGATCTTTCCTGCAGAAACATTTACTGGAAAACATTACTCCAGCTATTATAGCCTGATTTTGAATATATTAATATTATTTACAAAAGCCCACCTCAAAGATAGGCAAAACCCATATTTTTGGGTGGGGACACCCTATTAAACCACATTTTGTAATGTGACACCCCATTACAAAAATTGGCCACTCACTTACATGCCTTAAAATGACCTATTTATCCAACATTCACAGAAGAAATTAAAGAAATAAAAGAAATTAAAAAAAATCATACTACCTTATTTTTTTGTTTGTTTGTTTATCGCATTATAGCTACAACTCTGACCACAAAGAGAAACAAGAATTTAGACTTCAGTATAAACAGCCTCCAGAGTAACAAAGCACTTCATGAGATTCCAAGAATCACTTTTAAGCTGAAAGATGGAAAAAATCAATTTCTGCATATTATATACTTCATAGATTAAGACTTTTATAACACATACTTTATGATAAGGACACAATGTGGGAATACAGTTAAAGAAATCTGCAGCAAATTTAGTTAGATCAACAGTATGGAGGCTATTTAATTCGGTTTCCATTGATGTAATGCCTTACATTTATTGGCGGACTAATACTTTCCATACATTATGTTAAAATTTGACCTTCTACTCTTTTTACTACATACTTTATATATATATATATATATATATATATTCATGCTACATACTACATACTGATTCTAAAAAAAATCTTTTCACTGCCATTAAGGAGCATGGGTGGAGTAATGGGACCATGCCTAGAAATATCATGTGAAAAATTTGTGAAAATAAAAAGCATGAACATAAGAGAATAAAGCGGTGTTTCAAAGAAATTAAAAATCAAGCAGCCAGACTTTGTCTTTAAAAATGTTGGAGTTTTGTTAGATTAAATCCAACAGAATTATATATTCAACCAGATTTTGGATCAATGTGCATATTCAATATTTAATCTAAAAAATTATTTATGATTATAAATGTAGTTCAAAACCTTAAAAGAGTGTCATCATGAATGTTAAGATGTCTCATAACCAAAGTCCAAGTACGAGAAAAATCATGTTATGCAAATGATACATATTAATTGATGTCTTCATTTCAATTGCAAAATACCTCAGCTACAACTTCCTTGAATGGAACTGAGAATGTGCAGCTCTTCTCACAAATTCCCCCTTAATCAGGACTAAAGAAACAGCTGCAAACATCCAAATAGGCTTCAGCTTGGTGATGTTTTATGATGTTTCAATTTGGATCTTAAGTTTGACCAAATTTCATAATGACAATCATCTTCATTTTTTAAGATATGGAAATGACTATGATTATCAAGAGGTAAGACACTGATTTTATTTAGTTTGAGTTTCTATGGGGACTGTGCAGGTGCTCTCTTCCTAATGGATGCTGAAAGACAATGGGTGTTCAGTGTTGTATTTTCTTCCTTCCTTCCTTCCCCCCCCCCTTTTTTTTTTTCTCTCTCTCCCTCTATCTTTTTTCTTCCAATATGATAACTGCATTTTAACATAGTTGGAAGAGTGGTGATATTATTTCAGTGAGTGGTATTAAATGAGATTTTGAAGCAAGAATAAACCCTTCTACTTCTGGGGTGTTTCTTTCCAAATCCAAAGAGGACAATAAGCTCACAAAGCAGAAAGAGACTAACGGCAGTATTCATTTGGCTTATGGTCTGTCTGGAAAAAGGTCACCTAGCTGGGCGGTCTGGGATTTAACTATGGAGTGTTTCCTTTTTTTGTGGGAAAGAAACAGCCTTCCACATTAAATAAATACATAAATAAATCATTTTCTCAAAATATTCAAGGATGCAAAATTCATAATAAAAATATTCAATGTTTTCTCTGATTTTTTTTTGCACAAGTATCTCAGGTAAAGATAGGATCTGGCACATGCCTTAAAAACTATACAGCCAAAAAAAAAATAGGAAAGACAGCAATCTCTGAGAAACTTCCTTCCACTTTTCAGCTGGTAGGACACCTAGGATGTCACAAAAGGCAAATAGCCTCTGAGGAAAAGCACTGTGAGGTGGAGAAAACAGGGTTACATTTTTGACATTTTTCTCCAAAAAGTTTCATACTTTAAATCGTTATTTATAGTCCATTGAATTTGAAATAATTAATTTTTAGATAACAGTGTTTCCCAGCATAGCTATAAGCATCAGAAAAATGGTCTACTATTAGAAATGGCATTCTGTCTCTTTCAGAAATTTACTGATACCCACAAAAACTTGCAGTTCTGCTAATTTTCCTCAGCCACCATTGTCAAATGGAAAACCTTTGCCCTAACATAGTTTGAGGTCTTAGTATCTGATATGGAAAGATTTTGAAGCTAACATTCAAGTTTTCAGTGACTTTACCAGAGTCACTGTTTGTACAAATATGTAAACCCCCTAATTATACAAAATATCAGTCTTTAATGGGAACACCAGTGCTTGTAATGCCTGTTGCACATCTTTCTCATTCCATTCAAAATCCAGACTTGCATTTCACCCTAAATCTCTCTAGTGTATGGAAATGTCTGAATGCTCTTCTCTCTTGTACCCGGAAACATACCTGTTGAAGGCTGAATTAAAACTGCTTTTACTTCTAGTTTTTTGAAATTTTGTCAGAAACCTTCCTCTGACATACACAGACCTATTGGGAGAGAGTATAAACAATGAAAAGATAAAAAATGCTCACAACATACAAGTCATTGACAAGTAGTTTTTTAATTCAGTAATAAGGGAAAAACTTTCACAGGACCACATTTCAGTATTTTGAAGTACTTGTCATTTAATGAATATGTGTTCAGGCCCAATCAGGCACAAAGTCATGGTGGAATTACACTGCTTGATACTGGCTGCAAATGAAGGGGTGGGCCACTCATTTCCTGCCTGGAGAACTATCATTAAAAAAAAAAAAAAAAAAAAAAAGGAACGAAAAGCAGCATACAGAATGCAGTAGACTAGCAAGCAGGGCCTGTGCTTTGCTTCCACACTCTGCTCTTCCTTTAGAAGCAGTGAAATAGTAGCATTTTAAGGACATTTCCTGAAAAGATATTTTCATTTAAATACACATAAGTGCCTACAAAAATATGGACTTAAAGTATCTTGAAAAATAACCATTAGTCTAATATTTGCTTATTTTTTGGGAAGCTATAGGTGAATTCACTGTTGTGCCATGTTTCCTCTGAATTCTCCTATATCTTTGACAGTAAACCATAGGAATTAAAAAAGCATTGCTGCACTTTCTGTAGGGGGCAGTCTGATCAAAGTTTTTATTTTGTTTTCTATTAGGAAAAACATTGGGAAAAACTATTTTGCCAAACCAACGTGTAGAACATTAATGGTCAATGTCCCAAATGTTTTCAGTGCTGGTTAACTAGAATTATTTTAAAATTTGTCTAGTGGAGTATTCAGAATGAGTCATGTAGAAATGAATATTGATGTTGCCTCTGACCTCAAACATTCATGGTCTTGCACAAGGTCACATAAGGAGACCATGGAAAGCTTCCACATAACTGACTTGATAATTTCTCTCCTTAGTTCAGCAAGCTGTATATGTGATGTATACCACATGGTTTTCAGAGCATTCAGAATCACATTAAGTTCTCATAAAATTCATTTTGTAACTATTTAATTGTGAATGACGGTAACTGAAAATATACAAGGAATGTTGGGGCAGGGAGGCAAACTGCAAGGGATAGCATTTTGCTGCTGCTGCTGAGGTTATTTTTAAATCTGGCAACGATTCTGTCACCATTACACACACTGTTTTTCCCAAAAAGATATTCTGAACACAGCATAAAATTCCAAAACCAAAGACTAAGAGTTTTAGATAAATAAAACGCAAAAGCAGCTGCTTTGCTTCTTGAAATCTTTCTTGGATCTCCTAAAATTATTTTTTCTAGAGCTACTATGCTTCTGTGTGTTCCAGACATATTTAAAGTTTTCAAAATATTTCTTATGCAGATACAAATGCACATATTAAAGAGTATGATTCAGACCAGAAGGAACGATGAGTCAGTCATATATGCAGCAACATAATGAACCAAATGACAGGAAAAAAAGGAAATGGCAGATTAAGGATTCCTTAAAGCCTGAATAAGAAAAACTCAGCTCACACCGAAAATTATGTTTCATACTGGGAGTTATTTAAAACGTGGCAAAGGAGGCAGAACCCTGAATGATGAAATTCCAGTACCCAAGAACCCTAGGCATCTCTGGAACTGTGTGCAGTGCTTAGCAAGAAAATGACAGCATTCAGGGCCCAGAACTTTTTTGCATTACAATGTCTTTCAAAGAGCAGATTGAAACAAAACTGTCCTGCTGTAGTGTGAATCTTCATAAGTGCATAAATTGCCTAGAGTGGGACTAAGAGAAGCACCAGCAGAAATAACATTTTTGGATCAACATTATTATGGAAAATATAATGAAAATTAGATTGGTCAGGAAAAATTAGATGAGAGTTGAAAAGGATGAAAAACCTGCATTAGCTTGGAGTACAAAGAAGAACGGCTTTACTTACTAGGTCCCATTATGAATTTGCTCTGTTTACTTCAGGCCAAAGCAACAAACAAGTTTGTTTGTTTGTTTGTTTCATTAAAAAAAAAGAAAGAAGGAAAAAGAAGAGAAAAAGGAAAAAAAAAAAAAAAAAAAAAAAAAGAAAGGATTGGAGTGGAATGGTTAGAAAAGGTGAGTTTAGGTGGTCTTCACTTGGCAGCCCCACAAGATAACTACACTATAGATAGTAGGGATTGAGGGCAATTTCTGATGTTCTCCCAAGAGTGGTAGCCCCAGATCAGAGTGTAGCTGTGTCACTGCTCTCATTTTCTCTCTACTGCAGCAGCAGCATCTCAGGGCTCTGCTGGGCTATGGATGGGCACGAAGCCTTCCCTCTCTCTTCCTAGAACATAACCTGGGAACTTTTAGTATTCTCTGAACAACTGCTCCTTGCTTTCTCCAAGGGAAGTTTGTTATATGAGATAGAAACTAATTTTCTTGATAGCAGTCCTTTTACAGATGTGAAATGAATCCCTAGGGGGAAAAATAAAGGATGGACCAACTCCTCTCTCTACAGAAGACCATAGCTAAGCTTTTGCAGTTAGCTGCAAAAGGGTGAATTACAAATGGTGGGTTTCATGCAAAGCATTTTTATGGCTGGAGAAAATAACAAATAAATATTTAAAATAGTGTAAGGTATCTCATTTCTATTTAAAATACTTCTGTTTTCATATAGTTTCATAAGGCCTGTGGCTATCTACTATCCAATTATATTGTGTCTCTCATTTGTATTCGTTATACCCTGTATCCTGGTTGGGGGGTCTAACTATTAACCTCTACCTGCAAAATATTATGCAATTAATTTCCACAAGTGAGATAGTTCTCCCAGCTCATAAAAACTATTATCTATAATGGATGCATTAATTACTTACAAGAGTAAGACCAACTTGAGGCTTAATTTGGCATCAACTTTTCTTTTCTAGGAAGAACGTTGCCAGTTGCTGACCTCCCAGAACACTGTTTTTTCCTTCCTTGATTTCCTCCTGCCTTTATCATCACTAAATCTTGCATGTCTCTACAGATCCAGGACATGAAATGCTAGAGGTCCTGTGGGATGCTCCTCTGGACAGCAGTTCTCTGGGATAACATTTCCAAGTCTTCCTTTTTGACTTCCTTTTAGAGAATCCTACAGATCTGTAGACATGAGCACTTTTATAAAAGCTTACTGAATTTAGGAAAATATACTAATCTTCTAAAATTGGGTCATTTCACTGAAATATGCTTGTTAGGGAGTTATCAGATCCATCTTCCAGGAAAATTGTCAGCTCTCAATAACAGCACTTAGTCACTCTTTCACGGCATGACTCCCATCCTTAATCATCATCAGTAAAGCTAGGACTTGCCTGTTTGATTCTGCTCGGGAAGTTATTAAAGCATGTTACTTTAGCTGAGCGATATCTTAATGGGGAAATACCACAGAATGGAAAACTTAACTATGTCCTGAAAGAAAGCTTATAATCAAAGAGAATGGCCCCCAAACCAGTCAGAAGGTACAGTTATTGCTTATCCATTCCTGCCTGTTTTCAACATAGAAGAAATAATAAACAACATAAAATGCTGAAGACCTATCTGAAAACAGAAAGGGTAACATCATTATTGTCAGACACTAAGGAATATGACTTTGTCAATTAATGCTCTTATCTTCCACAGTCTAATTGAGAGTTTGCATGAATAGTTAATGGCTGAGGCTGGATAGCAGAGAAGGGCAAGTCAAGATCTGTCAGGCTGGGATCGCTCGCTGTCAGACAGGCGAGGCGGCGGCTCGACCGCCACTGCTCCCCACGCGATCTGGCTGCATCTGCCAGGATGGGGGAGCATGCTGGTGCCCTAAGGCAAAATTCAACCCAGCTGATGAAAACATGGATGGTGGCTCGTGCTTTCTCTAAGATATTTTCATATCATTAGTTTTAATGAGGCAGTACCCAGCACCCCGTGCACGCCTTCACTCAGACCTGCCCTTTGTGCCTTGGTGCACATCGTTTCAGGCTCTCAACCCCACACATCCTCTGATGCTTCATTTCCCCCATTCTTAATCCTGAACAGACACAGGACTTCAGCACGGATCTCACACAGGTGGTTCTAGTTTCTGGAACAAATGAGCAAAACCAAAACCAACCAAACCATGCCCCTCCCAACAAACAACCAAACCAAACCAAACCACAAAGGGGAGACCGAATCTGGCTGAGCACCAGCACTGACCAGAGATGTGGCATCTAATCAATGTGTTTCTAGAGCAAGAAAGAAAGGTAAAACTGGCTGAGCTGCAAAGCAGTTTGGGCTGACACTGTCAAACAACTACACAGTCCGCAACCTGAACATTGTCATGTGAATATCACTGGGGGTCTGCCAGCAATGAAAACAACCTGCTGCATCAAACTGAAATAAGGATAAAATAATCCTACTTAATGCTATAGAAAATTACTGCAGGAACTCAGATCTGTTCAGGCCAATACAACGTTTGGTACAAGATAAGCACCAGTGTAGTCAAGTCTTAATACAAAGTAGGGACCACAGAAAACAAGACTGAATTAATTTGCAAACCATATGGTTCTCAGTGAGGGCGTATATTAATGTTTTAAGAAAATATGTTTTTAGACACATTCATTAGCTGTTAAAGGATACCGGATAAAAAACTATGCTTGCTGTTTGTGTTATTAAAGGCATGTTTAATCTCTAATTTATATGAGGATTGGTGTTTGTAGGTCCATAATAAACACAGAAGGAAAAGAATTATTGGAGTGTTGTAAAAGTATTTCAATTAACTTTTAATTGTTATATCTTCAAACATGTATTATAAGTCCCGTCCTTTATCCAGAACTAGACACTCACAATAATTATCTTGTCATTTATGGCAAACTCTTGTTTTTAAGAAATATATGATGCTTGTTTAAATGGACTTTAGGAGTGATTAATAGAAGTTCATTTCTTTAAATGGAACTGTGATTTGCTGTGTGTATTGCTAAAGGATGCAGTTGCTAAGACACTAGTTAAATAACTGGAAGTTGATTGCACATGTAAATCCATGGAGATTGCATTCTGTCATGAATTTGTGCAGTTTTTAAAGATCCCAATGAAATATCTTGAATGTTGAACAGGCAGAAGCTGCATAGATTTAAACAGATAAATCATCATTTACTCAAATAAAAGCAAGATAAAATTAAAATTAGCCAGGGAGACTTTATGTGACCAAGCCATGCACCCCTCCCCACCAGCTCTATTTTTAAGTTTAAAGGTTTAATTGTTTTGAAGTTATTATTATTATTTTCTAGTGATATCTTATGGTAAAAGACACAGATATTCTCTGAGAAACCAGAATATAACAGCTTTCCCCTCCTTCCCTTCCTCTCTTCAGGTGAGTGCCTTGAAGAGCAAACCCTAGTCGTGTTCCTTCTTGCTTGCTCCCATCTGTCTCAGTTTCCTTCCTGCAAGCCCCACTCAGTACTTAAATAAAGAAGTCATAAGCACCCACACCGAGGACAGGACTTTGTAACTCAAAAAGTTGAAAGGTTCTTCCTTCCAGCTTTAACTGAAGCCAGAATTGTAAACTTCTCTTCCAAAGGGTTAAAGGGAAGATCTTTGCTTTTTCTTACACAGGTTTTCCTACATACGAAGACATTTTTTCCTCTCAGCATTCAAAACCAGAAATACAAGGGAAAAAGCCCAACTACTATTTTCTGTCCTAGCATTTGCATTCCACTTACAATGTTTGCATTGGGCATGTTTAGACATGTGCAGATTTGATTTTTTTTTTTTTTTTTTAAAGTTTCCCAAATTCATCTAGAGCAACAACGTTCAGATATTGCATCAGTTGCATTCTCTGGTTGAGAAAACAAATCACCACCTAAAATCTGAACAGGCCTTTTTATCACTTGGTTAGATACAGCTAATTAGGGTAGCTGATCTGATTGATAACAGAAGTATTTAATACTTTTCCACCCAGTTTACTATGTACTGCTAAAGAAGTTTCTCGGGACAATATGTGAAGATGATTCAGTTTGGAATATGTGAGTGCAACTTTGATAATAATGTTCAGCAATAAATCATTACTTTTTAAGAACAGCTGTTGTAAATTTAAAGCTCAATGCTTTATAATGTTTAATAAAAATAGCTTAAATCATTTCAAATAATCTAATGCATTAATAATATTAACAACCAGATATGCTTCTGGAATTAAATATACCAAAGAATTAACATTAAATCGGATTTTATGTATTAATCAAGGCAAGTCTTTGTCTCTATCCATGATGACTAGATAGCAAGAAAACCACGGCTGGATGCTGTTTCCTTTAGAGGGCTACAGTATAAAAAGGGATCTGGTCGCTGTGATGAAAGGGATTCTAAAAGTCACAACAAATTCTGCAATCAGAATGAGATAAATTGGTAGCTGAATTGCACACTGGCTCCACAAGTGAGCAGAAGTCATCCTCCAAGAGTGAAATAAATGTACAGTGCCTCTGGCAGCTACAGAATAATAACTCCAGTGTCATTTGTTTCTGGAGCACAACCAAGCGCTGCCAAAAGGTGCCAAAGACAGGGAGCCACGAGCTCGGCCTGGCATTATTACCAACATGCTCAGACAGAAGATTGTGTACACTAAGCAGGGTGAGGGAAAGGAAATATTACTCCTATTTCACAGACAGAGGATAGAGAAGCTGTAAGAGAAGTTATCTGCTGCTACTCACAGCAAGCACAGCTGCTTTCAGTAGCCAAACTAAATGCAGAATGGCACTGTGCCACAGACATCTCCTAAATGACTTTCTTAGGAAGGGACAGAAAATGAATCCAGTCAGATGGTCGCCAAAGCCACTGCTTTAACCACATTTCCCTTTCCATTGCTCGCTTCTCCCTCCTCCTGCTCTCTCCCCCTCCATGGAGGCAGTTTGCACAAGAGCGTGGGGAAAATGGGCTTGGCCAAAAGATCGTCCTGCGCAGTTCCTTCTGCTTTCCTCACTTGTGGGTCATTGAAGCGGTGTGCTCAAAATTCATCCTTTAGCAAATTTATCACCTTCAATCATTCTCTATTAGACCCAGTAGCATTTCTCCAAACTGCTGAATGTCATTTTCTACTGGTTCCTTTATATTGCACAGTGTGAAATAACAGATATTATATGTAACACCCCCAGAAGCCAATTAAAAAATAACACACTTGGTGATTTCTTTTGGATCTGAAGAGGACTGGTTGCACCATCTCAGTTTAGTGAGTTTATATATATACATACATCTCTATATGGATGGGAGTTATGGAAATAACAGTAGCGAACCTGAGTGGTAAGCACTGTAATTCAGCAATACAGCATCATTGTCACTTCCTGAACTCTGGACAAAAAATATCAAAGAGCCTATTTGTGCCCTATTATGAAGTAATGAGTATATACAATTTCATGTCTCACAGCTAGAATAGTGCCTGTCAGAAGATACACTTTGATTTTTGTTAAGTATAAACCCCATATTTTCTTTCTGTGCCTTTCAGGCATACAAAACCATAGGGTCCATTGGGATCTATGTTGTTCTGAGAGAATCATGCAAAAAGAGAGTATTTGTGTCTTGGGTGGTGGGTGGGGAGAAGTTTCCTCCTCAATGTTCCAGGCCTGATCTCTTACTTCACGTAAAATAGACCAGAGCTACATCCTTGTCTCTACCCTGCCCTTTCTTGATAGTATTTGCATGGGACAGGAAAGGAAATGCAAGTGTTTCTATTTTTTTCTGCTGCTTAGATAGACCCTGAAGTGGCTGGCAGCAGGCGATTGAGGTTCTTTTTTATCTGAGTAAATGACAGTAAAGGGAAGTCAATAGTCGTGGGGCCAGAGTACGCACTTGCCCTGACTCTTTGCCTTGCCTGTTAGATCCCTGCGGGTTGGTGAAGTTCATAGTTTTTGCAATGTAATGGCTACCAGTGTGTGTTTTGAGACTTACCACCTCTTGGCACCATTGCCACAGCATTTTCTTGGAGACTTTGGCAACCAGGACAGGTGAGAGTAGCTGTTATGGACAGGGATACTGAAGCAGCTCTCTTTGCTCCCTCTCTCCTTTCTTTCTCTCCCCTCAGCACTCTAACCACAGAACGTCACTTGAATTAAGCAAAGACTTTACATTAATTAAATTTCAAACAATTAGACAAATGTAATATTTCATTTCCACAATTAAAAAGAAAAACATGCTTGTCATGAACTGACAATCATCAACTTAGTGCTTTGGTTCCTAAGGGAAAAATCACTTTAAATACATTGCACTTGACCAGCATTTCTCTTTCTCTACACTTTTACGTGTTGGTCATAAAACATCCACCAGAGAGGATACAGGTGCTATAGATGATTGCATGTATAGACAGGAATAGGCAGGAGCTTGAGCATTATATTTATTGGCTTGGCTGTTTATCCTTTAGGCTAAGGTCGTATGCATTAACCTAGCCACTTCCTAGATTTATTTTAAAAGGAAGAATAAAATACATGCCTAGTAATGCTAGAATCTAAATGATTCCAGGTGTGGTGTTCAGTGACCATACGGCTAGGCCCCTGTAAGAGATTTAATTTCATTTAGGTCCCTGTGGGGCATGATGACACCCTCGAGCTATCTACATGTATGTGGGTAGTGCCGCTCCGAGGGCACCATCCCCAATGCCCTGAGGCCTGCACAGCTGGCAGCAGAGTAGGTGCCTTCATGTGACACTGGCACACCACGTGCTCAGCCTGAATCTCTTTGCTTTCCCTGACTATCCTCCGTAAGTTGCTCAGCTGTCTAACTGATGGCTTAGCATCACTGACTGCTGACGGCCAGGGTGCAAACTATGGGCCATGTAACACAACTGGAGGAGGCTGCCTTTACTAGGAAAGTGGAGGCAATAGAAACCTGGTGCTGATTTGGTGTGTTGAGCTATTTGCAGTACAAAGATAAGCATTTTGCAAATCAATACCTGGGAAGAACACAAAGGAAGTAAGGGAAAGAAAAGGGATCACAAAAATGGATCTGTATCTGAAGGCAGTGAGAATTATAGCACATATTGATAGACCTTTTAATGGACAATTCATTAATCTGTTTTACTCACACTTGCACTAGACATTTAGAGGTCACTTAACACCTCACTAAATTATGCTATGTACATCAAAAATCATACCATCTATGTAGGGAGTATGCCAGCAGCTGATCACACTTCTAGCTTCCTGCTAGTCTTACGTGCTTGGAGACAGCTTCTGCTAGGTTGGGTTAAGCATCAGCTGTATAGCCATCACCACATAAGAGAGCTGTACCTGGATGTTGGGGAAAGAAAGAGAATGAAACATGGAAAACATCAAATGGAAACAAGCAAGTATTTTAGAGAAGGTAAAATTATGGGGCCCTGAAAAACATGAACAATTTTCTTTGACTAAAATCCTTCTATCATGTTCCCCAGAGCTGTACCAGTTTTCCACTTCTGCCACCAGCTTTCAGTGTACTTTCACAGGCCACTTAATCTTTAAGAATACATAAAATACATATATTATTAGTTTCTAGAAATAAAAATATGGTCTCCAGGGTCCTCTCCTCCCCAGCCCAAACCCCATGACCTTCCAGAAAATAAATCTCTTTTTGAGATTTCAGTATTCTGAGGAGCTCTGAATACAGCTGCAAATCACCTCAGCCTCAGTTCAGATGTCTGGGGCCAGCTCTTGCATCCAACTCACAGTAACGCAAGAACCGTACTTAAACCACACTGCTTTGCTGCTTTCGGTGCAGCGGACAGAGCCTCCTCACAGCCATCCTCTGAAACAAAAAGGGTGAAAGTAATTGCATTTCCTTAGGTGTGGCTAAGCCACATGTAACATAAACAGTTCAATTTTCTCTCTGCTTTTCATTTATCCCCAAGAAAAATACTTCCTGGTTATATTTAGCATTCTAAACCAGTCTCAAGAAGGGGCACTGGGCAGGGTTTGTGGTTTCTGCAAGCAATCTGCTGATCACGCCATCTTGGGTAAGTCATCCCTCATGCACAGCCATGGACACGTTGTGCAGTGAGTTCTTTGGGTTTGCTTCTTCTGTCAGGTCAGTAAAACTCCTTTCTTTTGTTTACAAGCAGAAAAGCCTTACCCAGGAGGGCAGCAGAGCGTGCCTGGCAGCTGTGTCACTCCCACCTCAGGGTCCTCCAGGGAGCTGCCCACCTCCCAGGCCAGAGCAACGCTGGGGGCACAGCCAGCTCTTCTGCCAGAGGGCACCAAACTTTGGCACAATCCCTCTCTCTTTCAGTTCCTCTCCAGCACAACTGGGTCAGCTGTATGGGAGACATCTATTTTCTTCCCCCAGCCAGTGATTCGTCCGAACTGTTTCCCATGGGCTGGGGAGCTGCAGGAGGAGCACGATGCCACCCGGTGATCCTTCTAGGGTGAGGTGGCTCGCACCCCCACAGTAAGTAGCAGTTACACACCAAAATGTACTCGTGAACATTTAGTGCCATTATTTTAAATACAGAAGTAATGCCAAAAAAAAAGACAAAAGTTTTGTCCCTCCTCAAAAGCCTGAGGTTACTTCTTATACACTGAGGTTCCTCAGGCTTGCGACTCCCTAGCAGGGGGATTCCTGGCCGTTTCTTTCAGCATCTCTCTCCCAGGGACCGGCCATCACTGCTACAGTTTAAGGGATTCACCTGTAAAACCACAACAAAGCCTGCAGAGAGATAGGAGAACTTCAAGAAAAAAAAAGTACAGCTGTTTTCCTTTGCAGTTCAAGATAAGAATCATATTTTTACTTTAAGGAAATGAGTGTAATTTTAAATAGCAAAGAACAGTATGAACATTTTTCTGACCAAAGGCAAACAAAATATTTTTCTGACGTAGTAGACATGCTGATTATTACAGGTAGTCTCAGTAATCAGTACAGGGCCGTCTTAATTTTCTCCCCTGAAGCAAAAAGAACTTTATTATCTGTAGTTGAGATGGAATTTGTTGAAATGGAGCTCAATAACTATTAAATAAACAGGCCAAAAAATGAATGAATCTAGGGGAATGAGTTGAAATAGTGAGATACATCATGAAATGTGATTAATGACACCAAGGGAAATATAAAATAACATGTTTCCCTGGAAATGGGCTGTAAGTGCACAATGTCTGCACAATATTGTGCATCTGCAGTTCTCTGTCCTGCCACCTAATATCCAAATTGTCTGCCAGTATAAACACAGCTGCTAAACGTCTTCTACAACTGCAAAAATAATGAATCTTCACTTTCTTCCCAGCTATTGAAGTATATTTTTACAGAGACAAATGCAATGTTTACCCTTGTTCAACAGAAGACAAAGTTGATGCCCAACATGTATGTCTTATTAACACATTCAGATTCAAATACCATAGATCAAAGAAACAGGATGGTTGTTTTATAGTATCCATGGATGAGATGAGATTTAATGTTTTTGGCTTGAATAATTTCTCATCTGGTTTCTGCATAGATATATGCCTACCCTTCAGCACAGGATCACTGTCTTAATTATGTTTGACCATCACTACAGCTTTACTGTATCTAGTGGGATTGAGGAGGAAGGGTAAGAGATCTCCTTTATGTAAACTCCACTTTCCACATTGTGGATTGGCTTGCAGACTGCTGGATAAGTACAGTGATCGGTTTCTCCTCAGCCTGGAGACATAGGTCTGCAGCAGCCGGGGGCGTGGGAGACTCCAAGTAACAATTTTCCTGTTATAATACTAGCCTGGACTGTAAGAAGTAATTTAAGATAATTTACTATGTTGCATTTACTTAAACAATTCCTTTTCAGAAAATATAAAACTAAGGCAAACCCAAGTAAAATGGAAAATGATAGTCAAGATTTTCAACCACTGTACTTTGCTTGGTCTTTGCCTAAAGAGAGCATTAATGGGGGGTGGGAGGACAGGAAAGAAGGAAAGAAACAAAGAAAAAAAAGAGAGAAATAAAGCTCCATAACCTTAGGAAGGGTACCGATCTATTTATATGCTTCCTGGAATGCTCAGAACATTTAGTCTTACTGGCCACAAGAAACCACTTTTGTTGTGCAAAAGGTTTCACACATGAACTGAAGCCAAAAACTTTTTTCATAGTACTGTGGGAAGAAAAAATATTACTGTAGAGTTTTGCGAACTACAGAGAGAAAACAGTCTGTTGACCTGATGAAACTTGTTGAATTTAAGAAAACGCAGCCACTCTTGAAATTCACCTCTTCTGTTATACGGAGAGAAAACTGGCACCTAATCAAAATCAGGCACATAAGCAAAGAACAATTACATCTCTAGATTAGCTAAAAACTAAGCACATATTATCATTTTTTTTGGTCAGCCCATCTCTCACAGTCTATACCTTATTCTTATCAATCCACCAATTCTTCCACTGGGGTCCTGTAGGGAAAGGAATATGCCTTTCTCTAGACTTGCACATGAACCGGATACAGCCCCCTTTTCTACTGGCTGTAATAGAAATACCAAAGAATTGTAAATCTTTTTTTTTTTTTCCCTATTAGAAAGCAAGACAGATGATGAATTTTAATAAAAGTGCAAAATAAAAATAAAAATAAAAATAAAAATCAACCTTTACATGATACTCAAATCATTAAAGACGTTAGGAAGATTTGGTCAGACCATTCCACTAAGATACAACTGTAGTCCTTTTGGGGATCTTCCAGCTATCTTTCTCATTTTTAAAAAAACTTTTCCAGCTATTTAATTACTGGTGTTCCTCATCTGATGTATTATGAAACAAGATATGGCTTTTGGATATGACTTTGCCAATGATCACTCAAGGTCTCTAGTTATGCTTGATACAGTTCCAAGTTGGAAGTGGGGAGGGTCCAAGTCCTCTAAAAACAGCCACTCCACCTTTCCATCAGGTAAATATATCTGAACTCCTGTATCTGAATCTTGAAGCACCCACTTTGAGCATTACAGCTGGGAGAACACAAACTGAAGTTGAATCTAGACTTTCGTGTTGCTAGTCTGAAATTCACAATTGGATCTAGGAGCCCAGCTCTCTGACTTCACTATGAGCTTGTACTCCAAGCCTTTGCATTTTTGTTCAAGAGCTTCACATTTTTAAGTAATGGTTAAAGCTGAAACGAACAGCTGCTCCTGCTGAGAAGCAGTGTTTGCATGCTGTTCTCATCCTCTGGGCTGGCCCTGAGGAACAAACCTCAGCAAGCACGTGGCAGCGCTCTTCCAAAGGGGCTTTGGACACGGCCACACTGGGGTGGAATAAGGTCCTGGTGCCAGGTACAGCTGTCGATTGTGCTAGAGAAAAGGCAGGGTACAGGGTAATGCCTTCAAAGCCTGAGGATTTATGCTACCCTACATTTATTCTGACATAAATCACAACAGGAATTTAACTATAGTAGCATTATGGGCAGATGTGGGCACAAAATAGAGTGAGAGTGGACATGTGGGGAGACAGTGTCTGATGAGATGCCCCAAAAGCAGGCAGGCAGGCGAGGGAGGTGGGGATGAACAGTGCCAATGTGCGTCCTGCCTTACTGACGCTGTCCAGGAAAGCAATATTTGACAAGTGTTCAAGTACCAATTAGGAGGGAGAATTGAGCTCTCATCTCTTTTCACATGAGAGGCATCATATCGCATCATGAAAGAAATGGGGATGATTTTTCAGCCTTTACTCACTATACGTTTCCCTTATTCACTCTTTTCAAACATTTTTATTTCAAAAAACAAGCCTCTCACAGTTATGAATCGGCTAAAATATATAGCTTTTCACAGACAAACATGACGGCAAGCTGTCAGGGTAACAAAGGAGGCTTGGAAGAGGACTCGGGTCACTGGGAAGGCATGCACTTACTATGAAAAGCTGTTGGACAATGCTGAGGAAAAGCTTGCCAAAATGCATTGGAAAAACTGAAGTGGCCTGATCATTACAAGAGATCGGTGCGTGTACTTCCCAGCAGCTTTGGTAGGAGTTGCTCATGGGTACAGTCCTGTGATGGTTGGGCTCGAGGGATTTAAAAAAGCTACACAGAGAAGACCAGACATGCAGAGATCTAAATCTATTTCCCCAGTAAGGCTACAGGAGGAAAAAAAAATAAAAAGGAGAAGCAGTTTTCAATGCAACTGTCGTCTTCCTGCCATAACAACGTCTTTCACGTTGCCAGCAAAACAAATCCAAATGATCACCACAAACACACACCTCTCAGGAAGTCTGCCCTCACTGCTGGCTTCAAATATTCGCCAGGTTTTTGCAGCGCTGAAATTATTCCTGCATTGAATCCCGGAATTACAGTGAGACACCACCCGGTCTGTGGTTACAGGCTGCAAAAACAAAGCCTTGGAGCGGGTGCTGGGCGCTTCCATCGTGGAGCAGGGGGCTCAGGCTGTCCTCTGCTTCCTCACCCCTCGCCACGGCTTTGACCTCCAGCCAGGGAGTGCAGGGAAACCCCCAGACCCTCCTCTTTCCTCTGCAGTCATCCTCACCGCAGCCTGTCACCTTTTTCAAGCAGCCTCACAACATTTTAAAGAACAAAACGGTTGGTACGACACCTTTCATAATAATAAATACGAATAGCAGTGCTTTTGTGAATTTAGGTCAATGCATCACCCTTAGAGCGCATTATAAATTCATCAGAATCACAGCCTGAAGAAATTTTTTTCTCTGGCATCAGCTGCTTTTAGCCATGCCACAGATCTTTAGCAGAATTTAAACTCCAGATTAAGTATTGATTGAGTTTAAATAAATTATAATATGTTATAACCAGAAAGCTGGGCTGTGACTGGTGTAGACAGTTTCCCTTTTTACCTCCCTTCCCACTTCAAATATTAACAAATTTATTCACTGCGTTATGACTGTAATGAACAACCAACTCCAAAAGGTATAATTCTGAAGTAAGTACTAATTTAAGCAGCACCTTCACCTACTTGACATATGAATGAATAGAAATTATAAATTAGGTACAGAATAAATATATCAACTTAAAGGATTATGTGAACAGGAATAATTCCTAAAGAATTAGCTACAGGGAAAAAGTAAATCCCAAACTGCAGCTTATATTAACATTTGATTACATTTCAGATGCTTTATTCCCTTTTTTAAGGTTCAAAAATCTCTCTGTAATGATGGCTACCAACGAACTGTAACACAACAATACACTTTAATGTCATGTTCAGTAGCATCAGCTGCTTGTGTATGCAGCACGTAATTTCTGGACGACTAGCAGGTGAGCGTACCATGCCACGCTGTATTTAATAGGAACTGAAAACTTGCACGAGCAGGTATTCCAAAGGTAACCCAGGTATAGCTACCAAAGCCAGATGAGAAACAAAACAGGCCTAAACTTTATGGAAAAGAAAACAACAACTATGTGCTGTACTGCTAAAAAGAGGACAAGAGGACACATAAGGACATATAGTTTTCTGTTTGACCTATTTTGGTTGATTTAATTTTCAGATTTTGTAAGCCAAGCTCCAGTGAGTTCCTGAGGAAAAAATTCTAACTGGCATTTTAGTGTGAGTCAAACCTCACACAAAAAGTGCTTTGTGCATCAAGATAACATTAAGAGCTGTCTAGCTGCACGTACCAAAGGGCCAGTTTGAACAAAGCAAAACAGAGCTGTAACAGCAATAATACTTGCACTTCTGCAGTACGTTCCAATCTGAGACCTGAGTGCTTCGCAGTGTGTAAAAATTAAGCCTCCTAGTTGGAAACTACAATAGAAAGCCATTAACACAATTTTACTGATGAAGAAACTGAGGCACAGAGAAGGTAATGACATTACCAAGGTCTTACAGCCATCAGGATGCCTGTGTGTTGTCAACCCCCAGGCTACTTTTTGGACCTCCACACCTTTGGGAGTAAGGGCACTAACTCCCTGCTCCAAACAGCTCATCTGCCAGCTAAGTTGCTTGTTTGACTAATATTTCCCTCGCTTCACAGACAATAAAATACATCTTCTCATTTAGAGGTAGCTTATTTCCTGTTGCTATTCCTACCAAGCTGATGACAGGAACATTCATTCTTTTAATGAAAACGCAGAGAGTTTGGGGTATGAGAGCAGTTCAGATAAAGTCTGCTTAAGTTGGAAAGAGTGGCTGAAATTGCATATATCACCATATTGCAGCATCCAGACATAAAGTGTGACAAACTTTATTCCAGCTGACATGGTGAGCAATTGCCCATTTTAAGAGACATTCTCAGAACTTTACCAGCAATATTCTCTTCAGACTGTACACGTAGGAGGATCCTGTTATTCTTTCAACTCCTAAGTCATTCACTGTGAATAGAAGTGGCAAGCTTTGAATTTGACTGTTTTTTTTTTTTTTTTTTTTCTAGTTGCCAGTGAGCAGCTGTGATATTTACAGCTTTCTTTCAATTCTCTGCTAAGAAAGCAGACATTCTATGTGATTGCTTTATTCTGAAAAATATAATAAATGAATGATTTTTTGAAACATGTCTTTTTCTAGTTAGATCTCACACTGCAGTTAGAATAATCCAGTCCTCCTCTGAGGCATTAATAAAATCAAGAGGCAATGAAGTTAGATTTACAGTGCTCTGCATTTTCACCTGCTACATCTAGCTTAACCACCACTGAAAGCTTCTTGGGATTTTATCCCAGGAAAGCCAAACTTCTGTTTGGCCAAGCAGGGCTTCCAGCAGTACCGGTACATAAATATGCGTAGCCTCAAGGGTGTATCCAAAGGCCTTCAAAGATTAGCACAGAAATGCCACAAAGCTGAGAGGGGTGAGGGACAGAGTTCAAAGATCAGGCAGTAACAGGAGGGAATAACAGTTCTACCTGCTATGCCATGAGAAGCATTAGGAACTTGGCATTTCAGTAGGGTTTCTTTAACATGAATCCAGAGCTGCTGCTTTAGTGTGGTTTCCCAGGGATATGTGAGGGACCTTCTCATAGTCTAGATGTAACTTGTTATTTTGGGGGAATGAAATACGTGCAAATTCAGTAATCCACCCTAAAAAAAAAACACAACACAACTGTGCACCTTATGCTACTATACAGTAGATACTTAAGTTGGAGAATGAGGTTCAAGATGTGTATCCTTATATTTTTCATACATGTATCGTATTTATATGATATCATGTGTATCCTTTTCCATAGATAAATATGTGAAAACACTCAGGAAGGAAAAGTAAAAGGTACTGCTAACAGCACTTGCATTGCTAACCTATACGGGTCATGGCACAGTAGGGTAAAGCTGACTAAGACTTCCATATTTGTAGAGCATGAGTATTTTAGTGATTTCTAAAATTGGTGTCCTATTGCTAGGAAACCTTTAGGCTTTGAAAGAAAAACTCAACAGCATAGCATCTCCCTTTCTCTATTCCCCTATTCTTTAGGGGTATAACAACCTTCCACATCTTTGCACAGAGAATTGCTACAGTGCATGAAGCCAATCCATACAGTGGTCATATTAACATACGTATCTGACAGATCAGAAGTGATCCTTTTCCACACATTTATTATGCTTATCTGGTGCCTTTAGACTAATGTTGTCTTGCTTTCTCTTTGCTTGAAAAGCCAATTAATTTTAAATTTAGAAAATAACAAAGCAGCCACCAAAGCCTTGACATCTCTGCATTAGCTCATATTTGGTAGACTCCTGCATTTACTGCTGTACAAATGCAAGACCTGTGTGATGATGGCTAGCTGTGTTTGAAAATTCTTTAGCCCGAAAGCCTGGGTAGAATCTGAGAGGAAGTGTTAAAGCAACCTGACAGAAATCCCCTGCAGTGCTTAAGGAAAAAAAAAAAAAAAAAAAAAAAAAAAAAAAGCAGCCTTTCCTCCTCCCAGCTAAACCCTGAAACAAGGTCAATGCACTAGAAGGTTCTGAAAGTAATTTGTTATAAATAAATATCCTGGGGAATTAGTGCAGTCACATCCCTAAAATAAAGGTAGTTATGAGTATATAAGCATTTCCTTTACATGTTGGGGATAGCACACATCAATCAATTTGAGATTAAATGCAGTTCTGGCTGCATCCTACAGAAGAAAGCAATATTTTTTCTCAGGAAGAAAACTGGGATCAGAAGCTTGAATCAGCGAGTTGTTTAAATGCATGCCTAATGTTAAGCCTGTGAACAGTCCAACCTCTTTCGACATGCTGGGGTCACAGACCCCTGAACGGGCAGTTGTGGTCCTAAAAAGCAAAGCCAACAGCACAGCAGTAAATGCAGGAGACTACCAAACACGAGCTAATGCTGAGAAGTCAAGGCTTTGGTGGCTGCTCTGCTCCCCAGATTCAGGCTCCCCGATATCCACCTCTGATTGATTCCTGCTGGCTGAGGAAAGTGTCCCTTCTACACAACTGGTCAGCCTTAGTGCACAGGAACGATTTTTTTTCCTTTAAAAGGAACCAAAAGTTTTAATCTCCCCTAACTGCAGTCAATAGAAACCATTCCTCTGGTCAACAGAGTATGAATTACACAAATATTCACTGTAAATCTGACTAAAACAACTGAGAAAGGGCATTTTCAGGATTAAAAAAAAAATAAATTACTTTCTCTTGGAAAGGATGTAAAAATTCAGGGAATTTACATATTTTGTGCCATTACTGGGAGGCTTTCACTCAGCCTAGAATGGTTTTCCGACTATTACTTCAACTCTTCCTCCTCCCACTCTAATTTTATATAGATTCATTGCTTATACAGATTTCATTTGCTTAAAGGAGAAGAGTAAGGAAGAAAGGGGATCATTAAGTCACAAATCCACTTATCTCCACTGCATCTGTGCTGTTGTTCCCTAAGCGGCAGTAATCTCCTACACTCTGGAAGCCTGCACAGGTTTCTCACGGGAGAAGCACGACATCTGAGCCAGGGTGAACGCAGCAGTTGGCAACTGGAAGAAATAAAAGCAAAAATCAAAACTAAACAAAAGCCCAAATCATAAACTTTTAATTTCTCTTCCATGAGAATATCAAGGAACAGTCATTTAATCGAAGAAGATATTTAGGCCTTCCTATTTTGGAGGTAATTTCCTAAGGTTTAACATGCAGCTAGAAAGCATACAATTCTATATGAGCACTGCCTGATCTTCAGTTCTGCTTATCACTGCCTGCCATGCAGCTGGCTTGCTTTCTGTCTTTGAAAGTCTCAGGTTCTTTGCAGAGAAATTATGGTTCCCAAATACAGATGAGAATCATGATGTTATAACCATTTTTCAGAGCCACCACATACATTACTAATTGTGTACATGACTCTCTTGACTGACTCCATTGCACACGCTGAGATTAGCGGTTACCAAAACATCATTATAAATTATAAGGTAAGGCAGCTGAGGCCAGCTTTATACTTCTGGCTTGGTTAAGGTGTTGATAGCCTGTACTGAATGGAAATTCTTGTGAAAAAATGAAGTTGGAAAATGTCCTTTTTCCTGAACTGTTAAAATGATAAATACTAAATAAACATCTGCAAGTGAAATGGCTCCCTGCTGTCCAGCAACTACTCGTCTAAACACCTAAGCAAGTAGCCATGAATGCAGCCAAGTTCAGGTATGGCATCCAAAGCAAACAGGGAACACACAGAGCAGTGATCACTTCACAGTTTTTGGGGTGTAGTCTTTTAAATTACAAGCAGAAAGATCGCTAATTATCCAGAGGTCTCAAATCAGAAGATTTGCCTGGATATTTTAAGTCGATGTTACCAAGACACTGCAATTACTACAAATAGGACAAATTCAGCAAAATATTTAGCAGAAAAGGAAGGGTATGTGCACAAGGAGGTATAGCAATGCATTGTATCTCATGAAGAAGAGAATAAAATCTGAATCTTTTGTTGTCGTTACACAGCAATTTGAGCATGTTGGGAGCTGAACTATGAGCTCACAGATTTCAGATACTATGAATAGTGGTAGCAGAAGAAAGAGAAGTAGATGCATCTGGCCAATTTAAAATGTATGATCTGATCTAGGACAGCAAACATTTATATATATAAATATACACACAAGCCTTCCTTCTTATCTTGAATATGATCATGACTGTCTCCAATATGTAGACAAGAAGTTGCTTGGCACCCTGTTTCTTTTAACTTAACTTTTTCTTTTAAGAAGAGCTAACAGTTCAAGTTACAAAAATTGTGGGATTATATTCTTTATAGCATAAAGTAAACAAACATTTTCTGATTTAATCTATTTAATGAAGTGCTATTTACTGCCAGTTTCTAAAGCACTTCAGATAATAAAACCTAAATCCTTGATCCTACTGAGAATTTTAAGTGCAAGTTTTTTTTTTTTTTTTTTTTTTTTTTTTTTTTTTAACATTACCCATTAAATGCTTTAACTCTGGCTCCAGGAATTTAAGGAAGTCTCATTTCTGAATGTCTTGATCTCTATGTCTTAGAAGTTAGGTCATTTTTTGACCTACATTAACTGATTGATACTCCTTCAATGAAATATGCAATCAATACATGACTAACATCCCATGCATTAGCACTGAATATACCAGAAGGTTAAAAGGTGCACATTTTTTTCCATGAAACCTTTTTGATTTTTCACTTTCATGATTTTTATAAAACCAGGAGTGAGCAGACCAATTTTAGACCTAGTACTATGGAAGCTGATGCCACACAGGAAAATGATGCCACTTAGGCATTTTTACCCTATAAAATATCATGTGGTAGCTTCAAAATTCCCTTACAGTGCCCACAACAGTCTAGCAGAAATCCACATGCCACATATGCCACACGGCCTGCCCAAGAGAAACCACTGATGGGGCATGAGAGTCTAGCAAGGCACTGTACACAATTTGCAGAACTGATTTGGGATTATGTTCTGTTTTAGGGCATTCTCAAAAGGAATCTTTTTGATAAAGAAAAGGTACAGCATGCTCCATGCTTCCCTGAGCAGTTTCATTTTGAAGTCAATTTTCTTCTTTTTCTAAGTGAAATATTTTTACAGATTTTATATTCAGATAGAACAACAAGAAGAAAATAAGCATTATTTCTATTTTATCAATTTCTAATTTTAGTTCTTTTCACGTTTTGTTTGTTAGGCATAACTAGGTCAACACTTTCATTCTTTCAGGTTGAAAATCCTGTCTGAAGAAAAGCAAAGTTTCTTGTCATGAAGCAAAGCAAATGGCTGTGAATAATTTATAAGAAAGTAAAAATATTCTGCTTTTGAGATTTTAACAGGAGAACAACCTCAAGTTATGAATTATTATAATTACACTGAAAAATGCTCTCCTTCCTCCGATTCTTTTGCTGTGATCACTGCCACAATACTTTTTGCTCGGATGGCTAGCAGTCTCCTGAGCACCGCAGACAGGGATGCTGCAGGCCCATGGCCAGTGCCCTTTGGACCATGATTTATCTGTGATTACAGCCCTGCTTCACACTTCCCTAAATATGTTCATTAAGATTCTTGTAGGTTTCTCTCCTTACAGAGGGTAACATGTAGGTGTTAAATGTCTGGTGGGCTGGGAGGTGATAACTGCAATGCAGCTGGGGCTCCAGAAGCAAAGCCAGTGCTCACAGGAGGTTCTGGGCTCATTAGTAAGAAGGCACGCAGAGACCTGCACACCCACTGCTCAGGTACAAAGCAACACCGGTATTAGGTAGGTGGGTAAATTCTTGGTATTAGTTTAGCTCCAGCTCCTGAAGCCAGTATTCAGAGAGATTTGTTGTCATAATATTAACAAGGTCTTTCTCTGTATCGAGACGGTAAATTTGAGAAACACAGTACATTTAAGAGAACAGTAAGATTACAGCAACTTGATTAGGTGAGAACTCAGTTTCACTAATGCTCTTATTAAAATGCCTGCAATGAACGTGTGAATTCTCTGTGGTTCCAAGAGAAGAAGATGAATTATTTAATAATAAACTCTGTCACTCCTTTCTTTATAATCTTTTATACACTTTCTGCAGTACACCATCTTTAGCATATTAAAGCTGACATAAACCACCATGATTCCCAGCATCTTTTTCTCATCAACAGAATTCTGATTTTTAAGGGTAAATACCTAAAAACACAAATTAAATGACTAAAATGTAGGAACGGATATATACATAAAACAGCTTCCATAAATAAGGCAACAAATTTGTTGCAGTTGTCACTGGAGTCAGTAAGTTCACGTCTTTGTGTGCCAAATAATCTCCTACAATCCTGACACACTTACACTGATAGCTAACTGGAAAGAGAGGGAAAGGAAGGGCATCCACAGTTTCTTATCAGAATGACTGATTCCAATCATTTGCGCGTGTAAGATTTCAGCAATGCACTCAATATTTTTACACAAGGTGTGGTCAGATACACTAAGAGCAGTTTAAAGTGTACAATACCTACTTCCTCATCCTTCTTGCCATGTCATTGATTAATGACTGTTTGGCAATAGCTTGTGTCCTGAAGGAACCTGAACATCACCTCTTGTTCTTCAACCTTAGCCCTGGATCAGCACAATAAATCCTAGTTCCTAATGTGAAGCTTCTACCCAACATTCTTCTGCCTTCATAAACAACTGAATTCCTGACTGACATATTTCTTATGGGTGTCCTTCCATTTTGCACCCAGTGATATTAATATTCTTCGACCAAAACTGGGTGTTAGACATTAATTTTGACTTAGGAGACCTACCTAAATAATAGTGCAGGGCAGACAGACTTGGTGGAAAAAGTCCTGCTTCAGATCTGCATTTTGGGGGGACTAAAACATAAAATATATGCCCTTAAATTTTAGACTTCAGAAAAGACAAAATATCTATGAACAGATTCTGAGAATCCCAACTAACTGGCCCCCAGACATACTGAGTCCCATGTATGCATATCATCTTTTTGTATTTTTGATACTGTACTTATATTTTATGGGTGACTGTAACAGGAATATGAAATTTGGATATTTCAAAGCTTCCCCCAAATTGAAAAAAAATAAATATTCTCTTTCTCGTGAAATGCCACAGAGTTATTACCACAGCTCCAAGTAAATTTCAGATTAATGTCATGGTGACTTCCCTTGCAGAAGGGCTACTGGATATCATCTCACATTTATGTGCTATTAAATTGTTTTCCCTCTTCCACAACTCACCATTTCTGTAAGGATCATGCAGAACATTACTGGATTGGCCTTGCTAGGCATACAACACACCATGACGTACCACAGAGGGAGTTCAAAATTACTCTTCATTTATTTCCTTCACATTGCATGGCAAAGGAAAAAAAATAAAAATAAAAAATCACATTTGCTCTGGTTGCCCATGCCTTTAAGGAATTCCTACTGAGTTGACCTTCTATTCCAGGTCACCAATTCTCTCAGCTTTGCAGTCTTAAACAGTCTTGGTGGAGTTATACCTTCCTACAACAGAATTACACCTTCATCTTCACTTTTTCTCATCACTACCTACAAGCTTAAACTAAACCTTTTATGCTTTTCACCAGCGTGTAAAAGAAAAATGTGCTCAGATTCTTCCACTCAGAATAACATGCTGAACTTCAGAAATTAAAGTTTATTAGTGACATTTGCACTAAGAAGTTAAAGTAAACTATCCCAAGTAGCCCACCATTAAGTGATATCCAGCATATGGCTATACTGCAGGATTTTCAGGACTGCACTTGCCGAGTATCCTCTAAGGAACTCTTTTCTCTAAGCTAAAAGCAGCCTTAGGTAGGTGCTGATCACCCTTCTTGTAATTTTCAAAACTCCCTCTGAGATTTTAATACCCAATTCCGTTAACTTCAGCAAGAACTAGGCCTGCTAATCCTATAGGTAGGCTAGAAAATCTTCAGCTGTATGCAGGTGCTTCAGAGATTAGAATGCTAATCACTCCCATTTAGCTGCTACTATCAATAGAAGAGGGAAGGCAGAAAGACAGCAGAAAAGAGAGACAGACAGGCTTGGATTAACAGAAAGGCATATATACCCCCATGTGCTTTTGCCTTTTTCCAAACAAGAAAAATTCAATTGTCTCTCCATCATTCTTGTCCTAAAGTTCCAGAGCCTGAAGCAGGAGACAGCTTATAACAAACCATACCTGAGAATACAAAGCAACAAGGGGCGGGGTGGGGGGTACACGACAAGTGCCCTTTCCCCTTCAATGGATCATTTTCTTGTAATACTTTCTAACAGATTATCATTTTAATTCTAGAGATTTTCCTAAAACCAGAACACACTTCTGCAGGAAATGTGTAGGATCTACTCATATCGTATAATCTTTGGATATTCAGAAATCTTTGGAGAATCTGCTCTTTCACATAAAAGTTGATAGCTATTGATCCCCCTCCCTTACATAATAGTGGCCTTCTGAAGATGGCTAAATGAGTACTTACCTTTCCAATAGATTTTACACCAATGCAAGCAGTTATTCCACCGAGTCACGTGTGATTTCCTTCTTATAAAGAGATGGGGGAGATGAAAGGGAGCTATTCTGTGACAGTAACTGTATTTTTACTTTTTTTGGTTTTGATTTATGGATTATTATTATTTTCTTTAAGAAATAATATCCATGACTTTTCATATTTGGAAATGTTTTCATATGGGAAGGTGGCTGTTACAGTGAACAGCTGAATCATATTGCAGAGACTACTGAGAGCTGCCAAATTAAAACCAGGTCTGTCTGAGAAACTGAAGGAAAGCAGGATATCCTATAAATTAAAATGAGAAGTTCTTTATACAGTCTAACAGAGAATCATGAAATGCATGGTTTCCCTAGGTTTTGGGGTGGAGAGAAATACCAAAGACAAAATTCTTGTTTTTTTTCAAAGACCATTCAATGCCACTTATTTAAAGAAGATATTTAAGAGATTGTAAAACAACATTCATGCCCTCTCAAGGAAAGGAGGCATCTGTGTTACAGGAAAATTAAGTCTAGAAAGTTTATGTTCTGATGCAAGATCTATTGGTATTGTAGCCAAAGAATTCCCACAACCTCTTGTCTTTGTAAGAAAATGTTCAAAAGAGAGCTCAGTGATGTCTCTTCCTCCATACCTGGTCTTCTGGGGCTGAGCTGCTACTTGGCTTTAAATGGGTCAGTTTAGGACATTATAATAATAATAATAATTATTGTTGTTGTTGTTAAGTTAAAATAGTGCATACTGTTTTTTGTTTTTGTTTTTGTTTTTTTTGGTCGTGGTGGTGGGCTAAAACAACACTCTGTGTGACTCTGTAGCCTTGAAGCTAATATAGAAATTCACTGGTAAGAAAAGTGCATGGACAACTGAGAGTTTGTGGAAAACTTTGCAAAATCCTTTGCAAAAGTACAAAGGACTTAACATGACATAAGGCAGCTAAGAACTGAAATATTTGCCATGATAAATTACTTGTTTCAGTGTAGCCATATATTGGGGCAATTACTGAGAAAGCAATAATGCAAAATAATTTATGCTGGTAGATCCTAGTCTAGTAGAATTGCTGACAATTTTTCTTTACTTCATCCTAAATAACTTTTATTATGGCAGCTACTAATATCTGCAACATAAGAATGTGGCAGTTTTCTGCTATGGGTAGAAGAAATAGAAAAATTTAGTGTGTCATGGACTCAAACAAAGAAAAGTTATGGCAAGTTCGGTTTTCTTTGAGTGAGATTTTCCAAACTGCATGTGGAAAACCACATGAAAAAGGAAGGACATATGTATGCATTTGAAGAAAACTGCTTTTGTCTTCTGTAATGCCAATTAGAGGGTAGAGATGGGTCTTTTTTCCACGGGACAGTTTGTGTCTTCATAACCATGGTAGGAAAGAAGAGGGAGATGGCTCTAAGCAGAAACTTAAATTTATTCCTGTCAATGCTGAGAAAAGTATTTGGACTTAATTGTTTCCCAAATGAAGAAAAAGGAACCTGATAAGAAAAGGTTCCAGACCTTCTTGGATGAGAAACCATGACTGAGAAGACATTAGGAGGAAAATGAAGAACAAAGAATAAAATTAAGAACTATAAGAAGTAAAAGAAATCACGTTGATCAGCAAGCAAAGGTACTTCTTAAAGGCTGGGAAATGTATGAGCAAACAGATTTGACAAAAGTCAAGTTTAGCTACTATTGCAAAGGAAGTTAAGGCAATCACTAAAGGATTTTCAACCACATACGAATACAACAAAGTAAGGGTGTTATTACTAAGCATTTGACAGTAAGGATGAAGCATGGACTAGACTCAGATGTAAAAATGTAAAAGCATGAATGTATGAAAGTGCAGAAAAAATGGGAAATGCAGTAAAACGTACCACTGATTTGGTAGAGAGATCTTATGCTGTATCAAGCCATCAAACTACCTGGCAGAGCTGATTTGCTTGGCAAAGGAATTAGGAAAGATTACTTCCTTCTGATTAAGGCATTTGAGGGTGGTGCCACACAAGAAATCATTAGTTCAGCTGAGAAGAAGAGTACACGGGGATGGAACCGCTGGAGGGAAGCACAATTGTGTTATGCAGAAAACAACTGCTGGACTCAGGGCTCCCTGGGAGCTGAGCTTCCCCAAGGACCAGTGTGGGAACAGATGCTCGTGTCTCGTGTTTCCAGTAATGGTTGTCATAGAAAAGAGAGAAGTATGTTAATGCAATTTAATGATGGCACCAAAGAGGGATGAACTGTATATATAAAAGATAGTCCAAATATCGTGGATGAAATGGTAGGTGATAATGAAAAAAGTGAGGACCTTTCAATCTGAAATCATAGGGGGGAAAAAGGACAGGATATGGGATGAAGACAGGACAGTCAAACATCCCTTGTAATTCCTCCCTGAAAAAGGCAAATGCTGACCCAGTGCGTTTCAGTGGTAGTATTTCCAGTGATAAGTGAAACCAAACATTTTGACAAATTGTGTAGCATATACAATTCTAATCACTCACGCTCAGAAAAGCTATGTTAAAAGATGTGACATAGGAGTGGTACAGAAAAAAAATACAGTTATTTTACTCAGGAAAAGAGGAACAGCATTATTTTCAAAGAGAACGTCTATAGTAGGCAAATCTGGCAAAGGACACATCCTGGTTTCCATTTTTCTACAGAGCCATCTTAATTGCATACATTTATAAGAAACCTGCTCCCCCTTGCTTAGACCTTGGCAAGTGACTGGCTGCAGCCTCTCATTTCCAGGGTGTTGCCTCATCCTTGTTGCTGAGCCACCAACCTACATTCCTCAGAAATGCAGAGAAACAGGAGAGACCAGCAAGCAAGCACATCTCTGCCTGATTACTTCATTGCTCCTTCTCAAGCCAAAGCTAACTGCTGCAGTGTGAGCCATGAGGCTTTTACTTGGGTAGACCCTTGGGTACCGCTCTGCTTTCTCAGCATGCCTCGCAGTGGGAAGCAGACTCTGCAGTTCAGTGAGTGCCTTCCAGCTGAATGAACTATCACGTAGCGAATTTAAGAGCTTTGGTTGGCACGCATGTTTATTTACCTCCAGCATTAGATGTAAATGACAAGGCAGCAAATGATCATCCTTCCCCTTAACAAAGTGATCACAGTAAGATCTCTGCAGTACAGCAGTGACAAGGAAATGGAAGAGGACAATGTGTTCCCCATCTGTGACATGGAGCCATGTGGCTAATTGCTCCATCCTGTAACTAGCCACTCAGCAGCACAGAGAGACACTTCCCGTGACAACCAGCTCCTTAATACCTGTTTTCATTGGTCAGCTCAGAAACTGCACCCTGCTGCAATAGTCAGCGAAGTGGAAGGTTTTCTAAGCAAAACAGCCACCTGCCTGCTCTTTGGTACTCACTTTCCACCAGCCAGTGAGCAGTTCTGTTGGCCACGAGGGGCAGATCAGCAGGAAGCAGCAGTTATGGTTTTGCAGGGTGCAGAGTCAGCCTGGTGCCCTCTTTATCTGAAGTCGGATGCTCCTTGGGAGCACTGTGACACAGATAATCCTTTGACTTATTTCAGAGCTGCTCAACAGGCAAGAATCTGGTTCAGCTGTCATAAAAGAGAGCTCTTTCATAAAGACGGTACAAAAATAAGTGTGATTTTTTCTGATATTCCAGTTACGTTCACATGCTTGTCCAGTGCACCCACTGGTCATATAGCTTGTGACTATGCTTTTCTTTCTTTCATCATTAATCTCTAAGCAGTGAATCTATGTGCAGGCAATCCTGCATGAGACAGAGCCAGCAGGAGACAAAATGAGGCAAAGAGGATTGCATTTGACAGAGCTGTTTAAATAAATTGTTAATTTTCTTAGAATACCGGGGGACCTGTCTGTAGCTCCAAATCTCCATAGCTTGTAATCTTATGAGCCATCTGTCTCCCTGTACGCTAGAGAAGGCTGCGGACTTCAGAAGATGATGAAATATTGGGATGTAAATATTGAGGGGATGGCAGATTATTGCAATACCTAATCCTGCATCTTGCAAGATGATGGGCTCCCTGGCCTCCCACTGTGGTAAGGGAATACAAGGTGTTCAGCATCTCCAAGGTCTGAGCTCCAAAACACACATACATTTGGTAAATTGGATCAATTTTACTGTTAGATATGATGAATGGATGCACCTGTGTTTCTGTATGTTTACTTTAAATTTGAACGTATATCTTACCCATTAAAAAGAAAAAAAATAACATTTTACGTTGTATTCAGTAAAACAAAGCAGAAAAAAAAGCAACAAAACAAAACAACACTCAACCTTTAAGATATGCTGTCAAACTGTGTCTTCACTCAGCTTTGTAGAGGACAGGGATTGGGTTAAAACTAACCAGTACTTATCAATTTTTTATAGGAGGGATGTCTTGGATGAAAAGAACTCATATCTTCTTAGTAGGTTAGGGCATATATTACATTTATGTCCTGAAATGCATAAACTCAGTACATAATAGGAGATCTTCTTTTTGGTGTAAATTAAATATTTAAAATGTGGTCTGTGGTGATGAAATTAATTTGGCTATATATCATCCTCCTGAAAAATGTTGTGACTTTGAAAGACAAATAAATGTATTTTCAACTCACAAACTCTTCAGTGTAATAATTCACGTCCTCCGTGGCTTTATATCTCAAGAGAGACAATATATCTTGTGGTAGAAGATCAGAGAAGAAATTTAGGAGACCTATGTTTCATTTCTAGTTTAAGAACTGAGAGGTTTAAAAGAATAGGAACTACCTCATATCTTTAGAACTATCCTTCACTCACTTCTCTTTAAGCTTTCCCATTGTAGCAGTATTTATCTATCTATATAAAGCAGTTTGATATCTTTGTATTTTTTTATACGGTTATCTATTATGTATTAATTATAATTTACAAAGAAACTATCAGACACACTTCAAGATACTACAATTATGTTTAGATTCATACTATGACATGTAACTGTGACATTTGAATAAATAAGAAAACAAGTACCTTCTCCCAAACTCTGAAAATAATCAACTGTGAAGCACAACACAAAATCATTCAGTTCCCTTTCTTTTAGCTATCTAATTAACAAAGCACCAACAGAGCCTTCTCCCAGTATGCCCAAATGAAGCACTGCACTTGTTACCTTAGCCCAGATCAGCCTCATAACACTGATTTTCCAACCCTATGTTGCTTTTTTAAATTAACTACCAGTCCATAATATTTTCTTATATACAGTTGATTGATAGAGCTTTTATAAGACAACTACCAACAAGACTTTTTGTGAAAGAAATAGCACAAATAACCAGCTTCACTGAATTCCAAGAAAAGTCTTATAAAGTAACTAAGAAACTGAAACTTTACCCTTCAGATAAACCCCAGTGAAAATATGGACCACAGATGTTTAAGGTCACTAGCTGGACAGCTGTTATTATCTCCATATGAACTATCTATATACATGTATATTGTCACCTACAGCATTGTCCAGACTTTTCACGAGTTTATTCTCCTGTATAGACCACTTTTCTTTGTAGAATTCCACAATATAACAATAAATGCCACTAAAAGAAGATGCCAGCACATTAGGCTTCTCAGGTGAACAGCACTGAATATTGACAAAGATCAGTGTTATGGTGTAATATTAGCACATATGTAAACATGTTGAACCAAGAATCAGGCTTATGTAATCTTTATAAAGATAGGATGGCGTAATGCACAAATTTGTAATGTAATTAATGGGCCACTAATGAAAATTCTTTTGAAGCTTTCATAATTCAGAAGTTCTCTGAGGGACATTAAAAATGAATTTCAGGCATTTGTTACAGAATATATCATGTAATTACTAAAATGGTTCTAATGCACTAGAAAGCACATGGCAGTAGACAGAAAATGATGCTACCAACTTTATCAAAAATTCCAAAACTGAAGTATCTACATGTTATATAACAGTACTCTTGCTGGACCTTTATTTGCACACACTACAAAAATTAAAAGCACCCATCTTTGTCTGACAGGTGTCAATTTTGAGAGCAGTTTAAATCCTACTAGCTTTTTGAAAACAATGAATATGCAATTCAGAAGAATACAGATTCTTTTCTTCTGACTACAGACTATTGGAAAATGTTATAATCTCATTGTTCTAAAAGAAACAGCAAATTGAATTCGAATATCTAGTACACAAAACCAGTGTCCCATTAAAAAATGTCAATCTACAAATTCTGCCTTGAGAAGAGGTTTTCAATCATCAATATTCTAACCATGCTACTTGACAGCTCAGTAAAGACCTGCTGGATGCACATCTTAACTTTATCCATGTTATTCTAATGCTGAAGGAAAATTGCTCCTTAAAAGCATCTCAGCACATGTATAAAAGAAGGGAAGAGAATATATATTTTCACCTCATCATAAGATATTCTGTCCAAAACCAAAATAGTGCATTACCCAGTTTGTTTTTTTCACAATTGCTAGTTGTTTCAGTGGGAGGTTGCTGGGCCTTGAAATGAAAACTTTGACTTATAATTACATAAAAATTCATCCTAGTCTTAGTTTAACTCATGAACCAGAGATGCAAGTTTATTTTAACCACTTTGCACCAATGCATAGTGCAATCCAAATGCAAAAAATATACAATATAGTGCAAGGTGATTTATAAATATTACAGAAGAATTTTTCTTGACAAGGCATAAGAACACAGATACCTATGTTGTTGTATACAGAAGACCTTTCTTGCATTTGGATTTCTAGGCAGAATAAAACAAATACCAGAAAGCTTTAGCTGGCTTGCTTTTGTTTTTGCATTCTTTCATATTTATATTAGACACTTCACTTTCTAAAATTATTGGACTTTTTTTTTTTGAACTATGATTTATATAACAGTGGCTTTTTACTTTTCACTGATTATTTTTCTTTTTACCTCGTGTTTAGATTGAGCATGCTGCAATGGTTAATATAGCAAATACCAGTTCAAACTTTCTGTACGTTAACATTTTGAGAGCTGGAGACAATATCCTTTGAATCTAGAACTGTTACTCACCTAAGACATCTGCACAGGACTGGCAGATATGAGAAGCACTTACTGTGCACTTACAATGGCAACTGGAGGTCAAGCAGAATTCCTGACATTTAGCTACATAAACTGCTCTCCTGTTCATGTGAAAACATGCATAAAAGCTTCCAGATACAAGAGATAAGCTGCTTTATGCTTGTATTTGTCATTTGGTCAGGAAAATGAATATGAAGAATGTAAACAGCACAATTTAGAATTCAACATGAAGAATAAAATTGTGGGCCTACAAATCTTGGCTCTCACCTTCATCTCACAGTGTTAAACCAGTTAATTATACACACTGGTCTGGCAAGTGTCACAAGCAGTGACAATTCTGAGCTGCAGGAGTCCTGCCTCTTGGTGTTAATACTTTTATCTATTCAAGGTTTGCAGATACTTTAACTTGCAGTATGAGAATACACTAAGATATTCTCAACGATTTGTTACTACAGGCAAAAGCAGATGCTACCATCATCAAGCAAACTCACACAGTAAAAGAAACAGACTCCCAATCTCTCTCAGAAAAGTAGTATAGAAACATTAAATATTTTCCATAAAACAGTGAAATCTCCGCAAGAAACGATCCTTCTTATGCAACCTGCTCTCTGAATTATTTTTAAAAAGTTATCTCCATATCTCTCGAAGCTGAAATTTTTGCACCTCTGTCAGGAGACAATCTATCTCAAACACTCAATTTTTGTCAACTTCTTGATGGTGACACTGGTCCCACTTAAAAAACTGGCACATATGGCTGAAATGTTTTTACACTACCACTGAAAAGTGATGGTTTACAGCAGCTGAAAAAATTTGCATCTTGTATTTTGGTACAAATTCCCAAGAAGGTGTTTTTGTTTTATGGTTGGAAAATTTTATTTTCTGTTTCAGTGAAGATTTATGTACGAGGAATAAAATACAATCAGAAAAAAAACAATATGAGATGGGATGCTCATTTGCCTGGGAAAGCACATGCCTATATGACCTAATAGTGCTCCATTACCTGTTTCCAACACCATTTTTAAGTGGCCAATATTTTTTTTGATTGCCACATTTCTACAGACAAAGCTGTTCATTGTAATACCTACTGCTAAAATAGTTTTCTGTGCTCAGGTTTATTTTTAAATTCAGTTTCCATTCAATTTCAATTCCAATATAACTTAACTGCTCAGAGTGACACCAGATCAAGTTAGCCATGGCTTTGCATGATCACCTCTTGGAAACCTCCAGGGATGGAGAACCCATGGTATCTCTGGGCAGCCTGCTCCGGTGCTGTTCTACCCTCCTAATTAAAATGTTTTTCCTAATGTTCAGCCCAAAATCTCTCAAGGTGCAACTTGTGGCCATTGCCCCCTGTTACATGATTTGCCAGTACGACAAAGTGCCTGTCTCTGTTGTCTTTGTAACCCCCTTTCAAGTCGGTTGCCCTTAGCTTCCCCTTCAGCTGAGTAAACAAGCCTTTCCTACTGAAAAAAAAAAAAAAAAAAAAAAAAAAAAAAAAGCATTTCTTTTTATAGGGTAAATTAAAATAACACTTTCTATTTAATAGCTGAATCATCATTTTCTGTGTATTTTTAGTTTGCTTTCCTGGAGAATAGCAGATGTCATTTAATCTCTGAACAGGGCCTGCTTTCAACATCAGCCTTGCTACACATTTGATGGTAACAGGTGAGTTTAAAGATAATATTTCTGGTACTAGTAACAGCACAAAAATATCAGTTTAACTTACAATGCTATCAATATCTATTAGGGTTCTGTGACACGGGTAGTTAATGCTATTCTTTTGTAATTCTATCCATAAAAATGCTACATCCCCAAATTACCATCATCAGTGGTTGACAATCTGCCACCTTTCTCTTGAAAGCATTACTTCTCTGACATGTTATAGGATACAATAGCAAATACCTGGTTGTGGGAATCCATGAGTACTTTAAAATAAATCTTACATTACATCATTGTGAATACAAAGCTCTTGTATGTGACTTGCTATGTTTTCTGTGCTATATTGACTAAACTGGATCAGGCTGCATTAGTACTTTCAGGGAATACCAGCACCTAAATTCTTCATACGTTGGTTCAAAAAAACCAACCAACCAACCAACCAAACAAACAAAAAAGTAGGTATTTGAGCATTTATTCCTATATGAATACCCCCAAATCACCCCAGCACAGAGAATCTATGCTCCTCAAAATGGCCACCTGTCGAAAGAAAACTCCAGGTAAATTCTGATTATAACTGTGGTGATATTGGGACATAAAAGTGGTAGCTTTCCAAGCTACTTTTAAGACGAAAAGTAAATAAAATGATATTTGAAGGTCTTACTTTATTCTTCTGTTTTGCAACAAAGTTTCTCATTGCTTTTGTTCTCATTGTGAAGCAGGATGTGCAGGAGTTAATAAAACGATGCCCTTCTGCCAAGCTTGCTGTGAATGGCAGGGCCTGTTCTACCACACACTACTCCCTTCAAAAAGGTTCATCCATTTATGGCCACCCTTTCATTTTCCCACTTATCATAGAATTCAAAGAAAATCACTAAAGGCAGAAAACATTCAAGACACTCTATTGTAGAAACTGATTGTTATGACCTGCTTGAAAATATCTTCTACATATAAGCGAAAGGCTAATTAAAACAGTGAAACCTTCCAACCCATGCCCATACTGTCCATACACTCTTCAAGACAGGACTGAGTAATTGCAGGTAATTATATATTCTTATATTCTATATATTATTATATATATATTCTCTACCAGCATCTGCCTTAAGGTTCCTCTCACATTCTGGCTGAGGCTTCCTAGAGGGTTTCAGGCCAGAGCACACAGAAGGACGTGAAGCACTTGGCCCCTGAGCAGCTCGGCTGGGCAGGGTGTAGGTGCAGGGAGGGAGGTGTGGGCTCCCAGCAGGGCTCCTCCCTTGCAGCACCCCCTGCCATTTGCTTACCGAGATGAGGCCACTCCTATCCTCATCCCCTTCTCAGAACTGGGCTGTTGCAATGCAGTTGTCACTACATCTCTACCACACTCCTGTGAATGACTACAAAGATAAAAGGGCAACTAAAGCCATGAGCTTGTACAATGCCAGAGCGCTGTTTTTAGTTAATGTAACAAAATCAATTACAATGAAAAAGTTTCAGAAACTTTATATGCAATGCTCAATAAAACCAAGAATTTTGGCAGGACTTTGGCAAATAAAAATATTAATGCTATGAAATCGCTCTAATCATGTAACAGACTTTTTTTTTTCTGTTTAGTTTTCATCACATTATAGGCATATTTTTTATATATTGCTTAACGACACAGATTTACAAGAGAAAGAAGGTGCTGAGTTTTACAGAGGAGACAAAATGTTATTAATCTGTCTGTGCCCATGGGCAGTTACTGCTCATCCTGGGTCATCTTTGCTCATGATCTTTTACGACAATTGGAGAATTTATTTCAAAAAATGAAGCTAAAAATATCAGAAAAATTTATTCATCTCTCAAATACAGCTGACTGCAACTCCAACATAGAAAACAAGAGTGCAGAGGACCAGCCAGATTAGAGAGTGACAGGGAGTACTATAATGTGTTTTCTTTGTAAATCAGACAAAAGACATGTTTACAAAGAAAAAAAAAAAAAAAAAAAAAAAAGGAAAGCCTTCCGTAATATTAATTTAATGTACTACTTTAAATTGAGCTGTGATTTATGAGCTCTGCTGCCTCACCAAGAAGTACTGTAAAAGTATTGTACCCTGAAGCCAATACTTTGTCTTTAGATTGTCTTTTGGGACTGAAATGAACTACAACAAAAGACATTTTACATATCCTTGTTTCAAGTTTTTTCTTCCTATTGATTGGATAATTTATCCTTCCTTTTGCTGAATTTGAAGGGATTTTAACTTTCATTTATTTTCAAGTTTCAAAATTCACATTAGTAAAGAGTTTTTAAGAAGTAATCACTGTGGCAATTCAAATATCATCTATGTTAATCCTAACAAACTGCATTCAGATAACATTAATGGGCTGATTTACAAGTAATAAAGCAAGGATGGAACTATGCTTAATTTATCCTGCTGTGTTCAGATATTATGCCACACATATGGCAGAGGAGATTACCAGCAGTTCTCACGATTCTTGAGGCATAACAAAGCAGATTAATGATGGAGTAAGAAGGTCAGTTCAGGTATAACGCCACCTTTTATCCTGGATTAATTCAGGGCTAAATTTTGGCCCAATTTAACATAAATTTTAATTTTACTTGCTGATTGGGGTCATTGTCTTATAGCAAAATAGTGGTGAATTCTTTGTCTGAAGGAGATGGAGGATTCCCAACCCAAGAGGTTAAATATCTCATTTACTCTCTCACTAGTTCTGGATAACAGAAGTCAGTACCTGCCTTCACACAATTATCGAGGAGAGAATGTTTGCTCTCCAGATGTAAAAGTTAATACTAAACTAGCACCACTGCAACATAATGAAACAAATAGGGGAGACAGCACAGACAATATTTCTGGTGAATTTCAGGCCATTTGGGAAGAATAAAACCAATCACGTATGCAGATGAAAATAGTTAATCTGTCTGCTTAAACAAACTGCTCATCTTCTTTGTGAGAAAGAAATGAAAAAGAACAGTAGGTGAAGAAACTAAAAGTATCTGATAACACAACTTGGTCTCAAATGAATTAATTGTTAGAGAAGATAGTTATTACCCATAAAATTAAATGCTATAAATATAAATATTGCTTGAGAAAAACTGATATATCTCCAAGATTTCATATGCAATCTCTAGCTGTTTTCTGATAGATTAATTATGTCCTAATAAAACCATAAAAAAAGCATTTAATTAAATGCGAAGTCGTGTACTCCCATGTAATAGAAACATCAGCATGATAAATGCTGTGCAGCTGTAGTGAATACATTGTAATACCTGTGTTTATTGGAAAGCAAAGAGAAACAGGTGTGGTCTATGGAGTAAGCAATGGATTTAAGGCTAAGAGAACAGGTTTCTAGGTCAGGGATAATTCCTGATGTTTATTTTGTTTATGGTTATATTGATTTTTAAACCTCAGTTACAAAACAAACAAAAAAAATTGCTTCATGGCACTATGGGAGACTGAATTCCTCATACTTGGTATTGCCTCTTGAGATGCAAAGTGCTCTGAAAATTAACTTACTCAGTTTACATACAACCCTTTTTTCCTTGGCTTGAAATTCAACATCTAAACCCAATTTTAAGAAGGATCCCAGCAGATCCTTCACTTTCATTTAGAAAGCTGTTTGTACTAACATAAACTGTCAGCCTTTACTTCCTCTCTTCATCTTGCAAGAGACACACACAGCTTTTGACCACAGTAAAGTGACAGCCAACTAGGGTCAGCACACTAGTCTTTCCATTGAGTGGTCTCTGTTAAAACCCATGAATAGATGAGAGTGGCCGTGGTAGCACTGTGACCTCCCGTAGTTATTAATCAGAGGTGAGATACGATTGCCTTCTGCATGCTCCAGCCAGGCACTGCCTGGACAGACATGACAGGCAAGGAGAGGCTGAGCTGGCAGCTCTATGTACGGATGGCTCCCAGATAAGCAGATAGGTGTCCAATTTATTAGTGGTTACTCTGATTAGAAAGGCCCATGATCAGTGCCAGAATTAAAGCCCCCTGAAGCTAAAGTGCAGCAGCATAGGTGAGATGGATAAGAAGACAGCGAGTGGAAAGCCACGGAAGAGAGAGAAGACAAGCAGAAGGGCAAAACATATGATCAAGAAGAGAAGCTGACCCAGTAAAAGTCTCTCATAAGCAGCAGGGAATTGTTCAGTGGTGCTCACATGAGCTGAGGTTATACAGACCTTGAGCACAAGAGTGACAAGTTCACTTGGGGTTGTGCTGGACTAAAGTATGCTATAGAGGAGCTCCCACATATGTCATCTGGACAAGGGTGACCTGCCTCATTTGCTTGCCTTTGGTAAGAAAAGCTGTAAGCTAACAGTGTTTTTGTGCTACCCTGAATGATCCTTGTCATTAAAAGTGATTTATTAAGCCAGATGATGAAGACTAATGCAGAAATCAAAATAAACCTCTACTGTTACAGATAGTGGAAACTTATATTTCCACTGTGTTTTATGAGGGAGTTGGAAGGCTCCCTAAAGACTGAACAAGGGGTACTATGGTGGAGTGCCTTGTGCTCCAGCTCCTCCACCTGGAACATCTAAAATATCTTAGTGTCCCCACTTATTTTGCTATAGCCTCAAAAAATATTCAAGAAGCATTAATGTCTATAACCAGAGCCTTAAAAGTAAGGCATGGTTATTTTTGTCACTAAGAACCTTTCAGGAAAAAACATTGGTTAGGTTATTTAGCACATGAATAATAATGTGCATCACAATCTCATCTTTTCCAATTCATTCAGATTTGAATGAAATTGTTAGATACACAAATTGTCAATGGTTTCTAAAAGGCAGAAGATTAAAACATTGTAATGTAAACAACACTTCATCTGCAGATTTCTTAGGCCCGTTTCCTACATTATGTCTGAAATCTTCCCGGACATTTGAACTTTTACTATGAATGACTACTTATCCAAAGTGATCAAGAAGCTACCTGCAAAGAGAAGTACCTTTCCTACTGAGGAGCACTGAGAACAACTGCCTTTATCACAAGAGAGATCACAGGACTTCCTAAAGCAGTGCCTGTGGAATAAACCGAAACACACAGCATGTGGAAACACAGGTGTGTGGAATGGTTCCTTATGGGCTTTGTTTTGCTCAGGGAGAGGAGGACAGGAGATGCTAAGAGCTCTGGGCAGAACTCAGTTAATCGAGCGGACACCTACACTCAGTAATCAAAATTAAACTTTTATAGAACCTATTTGTTAAAATACAAGATGATGACATTTCCAAGACCTTATAGACTTTATCACTACCAACCTGGTGCTTACTTACGACCCTGTTATATTTCTGTTTCTTCAGGAAGGCTGAATAAATACCATTGATTTTAAATTGAGTGGGGGAGGAGTGAAAGGGGAAAGAGGAGGTGCACACAGAGGTCACTCCAGAAATATTCTACCTACCAGTAAAAAAAGGTTGTAAACATTCGTTGTATTACATAGTAAATTTAAATAGAAAAATGAAGTATCCAGAAATTCAGCTGGGGCTCCACCAGCTGATGATACTGCTCAGACTACTTGATGAATCCTTCCTTACTTGACTTTTTGCATCCCCTTACTCAAGATACACAACTTTCTGTCAACTCTCCACACAACAATGATAATATTCTTAGCCAAAGATGGTTACTATCTCATACAGGAAAGAATATGTATATCTATAGTTTTGTTAGTATAGTTTTATATTATTTTTTTCCTTCTCAGATGTGAAGGAAGGAATACAGACACAAAGTGACATTACCACCATATTACAATGTCTCTCAGTCTGACCCAGTTCTGCAGTGAATCACTACACCTGAATTAAAGAAAGTCTTACTGTTAAAGTTATTTCTGTGGACATGGGGGAGTGCAGCACTTTTTTTTTTCTTTTTATTACTGGATTAAATATTTTGCAGCATACTCTAAAGCACTTCAGGGCTTCCTTATGAAAGAAAGCTATAAAAGCGTATTTAAAATGCTTCACCTCTATGACAAACAGTTGTATTATAATGGAAAAACGACAGGGTATGAGCTAGAATTTATTAAGCTTTCTTATGGTGAATAATGTTTAGATTAATAACAATTAGGTAGAATAAAAGCATGATATGAATGTGACTAAAAAGAAATATTTAAGCAATGTGGTAGTTATTAATAAGTCAACATAATTTTTGACAGCTATCTAAATATCTTAAGAACCTTTTCAAAGTCATGGTCCATCTAGATGCAAAATCTGTGTTTATTTAAATATTGCATATCAAAAGAAAGATAAATATGCAAAAGGTAAACACCAAAGTATGTCTATATTCTAAAGAAAACAAGTTAACCAATGGGGAAGCCAGTGGAAAGTTTCTGATGGTACTTTTAACAAATTTTTAAAGATACTTTGGTGCCGAAAGATGCTGATAGATTTGTATGGGATTTTAAAAAATGTCCTAAAAGTCCTGAAGGATTTATGTACTTAACATCATTTATGAGAAAAGCCCTTGCTGATGATTTAATACGCAATTACTTAATACTACATAGTATTTTCATCGAAGTCTTAAACTCTAGTCCAGCACTCCATTGATTTACCTGGGGCCCAATATTGGCTTAAAGGTTGTTTATAGGTTTGGGGTCATGATGGCTAGCACTTAGAAACTGAATAATAAAACTCACCTAAATTATACATGGCTACTTTAAAAATAGACACAACACAAATGTCACTGGCATCATTAAATAGTAAACAGTACTGTCTTTCAAAAACTGGAGTTAGTTATTTATTATGTTGTGTGTCCATAGACACCATATAAGAAAAAAAAGACGCTTACGCTTCATTCACTTTCTGCCATCAGGTTAAATAGTACATGCATTTCTGACAGACTAGAACAAGTCCAGAAGGTATTATATAATAAGGGGAAATACACAGATTCATGCTTGTTTTGATAGCGTTCTGCACAACCTGACTGCAGCCTGGCTCTGCCAGACCCGCTGAACATCTCACCCCTGGGCAATGGGGAAACCAGTGGCATCGGAGAGCCATCACAGGACATGAGGCAGCTCGGAGGTGGACAACAAATGCCATCACTATTTGCAGCAACAACAATTTTCCACTGTGAAAAGTTAAGGAGTGGAGCATGTTGCCCAGACAGAGAGAATTTTCCATCCTCAGAAATTGCCCACATCTGACTGAACAAAGCTTCAAAGGCCTAGCTTTGAAGCTGTTCCTGTTTAGAGCAGGAGGCTGGATAAGGTGGCCTCCAGAGTTCTCCTCCAGCCTTAGTTTTCTATGAATCTTTTCCTGTGAAGACCAGAGGGAATGGACAAGATCACTGTGTCCAGTCCTCAGCTGGGTGCTGACTGAGGCTTGCCCAGAAGATGCTTAGTTGAAAGTTTGATAGCAGCTGCCAGCAAAGCAGTCAGTATGGACACAAACCACTGAGACCCCAACAGAAGCTGTCATTTTTAAGGGAACAAATTTAGCCACTAATTTGAAATAAATACCCAAAATAATAAATGTGTCATTTATTCTTTTGTAATATGCTATAAATTATCCTTGTTTGTGTGCCTCAGCATGACCAACTGAAATGTAACTGTTCTTTATTGTTCTAAAAAATTGCACAGACCCTCTGTCAATTTGCACTTGCTGTATGCTACACCACCTCAGTGACAAAATCAACTTTTTAGTCACTTGGAAAATAAATAAGCCACAGAAAAAGCATAAGATAAATTCAGTCTAAGGAGATATTAATTTCAAATACAAAGTAAAATTAAATTTTACCTGTAGTAACTTGCTGCAGCCTTTCTAAAAAAATATAATATTAATTTTGCAAAATCCTGTTGGAAAGATTTGCCAGGTGCTTCAGGTTAAGAATACACTTAAACACATGCTTAAATTTTAGCATAAGCTTAAATTCCATGAAGTTACACACACTTAATATTAAGTATTTTTTTCCAATGCCTTTTCTGAATGAGTACAGTTGTTTCACTTTTCTACATACAGTTAGTCCCTTCTATCTAAGGGACTTCCTAAGGCTACCAATCTTACAGAGAAAATGCTGCCAACTGAGAATATTTCATGCTGCTACTATTATTTTCATCAGTATCTGATCTAATGGTGGCTGCTATCGCTGTCCCCCAAAATAGTGCAGTAGAGGCTACTTTGCACAGTAAAAGAATGAAGAATTGACATGAGAAAGCAATTATGTGGGAAACATTGAATCAAGCATTCCCAGATGGTATATTTATATTGAGAATAAACTGTAAGGGAGCCAAGTTGGAAGTCTGTGAAACTTCCACCATTGTTAAAGGGACACTGTCTATTTGTCTTGGGCCCCCAAACTGCAAGTGAATTTTGCAAAACTTGGGATGAAACACAAATTATTAATTAAAACTCAAAGCACTATTTTTATTTATTTTAATAAAAGTATCAATTTCAAGTCAGTAAGAAGTCTAACAGCAGCATTAAGCAGAGGTGCATGAATCCGAAAAAAAACCTGGGTGAAGACAGAAGTCAGGCTGTGTGTTTTCTCGTGTCATAGGCTAGGCTTTGTGCAATACAGAAAACAAAAAGGAAAGTGATAGATCCCAAAAGAGGTATTTGAAAACTGTTTCCATTGTAATGAACAGCATTGTCAGGTCAGCATTTTTTATTTTTTTAAAAAAGTACAAGCTTGGTTGACAGCAACCCTTTAAAGAAAACAGTCCATTACATTAAATGTCAACGAAAAAGAATGAGTAATTGCTCAGATGCAGCAATGCCAGCAGCAAGAGCAACCAAAGCAGAAAACAGATTGGGCAAGATCTGCAAATACTCTCAGGACTATTTACATCACAACTCAAGATATATGTAACTAAAATCCCCATTTTAATAAGAACAGACATTCTTCTTCAGTCCTATTTAGCTTTTGGTGTAATGAGATGTAAAAATTAAAAAATAACAACTGTAGCAATTTTATACTCACCAACAGAGGTAATGTTTAATAGTGTATGTTATCTTTCAGCCTTTTTTTTTTTTTTTTTTTTTTTTTGAGACCAGAAATGGACTACATTCAAGAACTTTCGTTTTTTTTTAGTTTTTTATTTCAACCAGCCAGAGCAGAGGTTTGGGTCAGAGAAACTTTCATCTCTCATAGAAATTAAAAGTCTCTGCATTTTTCATTTGAATAAGTGTTTATATCTACCTTATGACTCTAAAATATAGGCTGAAAAATGGGCATTTTCTAGTGCATGTTGCCTACAATTTGAGCAAGAATTAGAAACTGGAAGAAAAAAAGCTTCTCTAGATGTGTTTAAACCTCCCAAATATCTGGGTGAAGTTCACCGGTTATTTCAGCTGAACTTGTTCACCCATATCACGGCAAACCTACAGCAAATCTGAATGGAGCAAATTAGAAATTCACTAGAATTTCTTCTCCATTATTCTACAAGAGTATGTGTGATGCAATGAACATGTAATCCAGACTGTAGCAATGTTGAAAAAAACCTGGGAGCCGTGGAATATTCCTAAATATTGCAAATTCTTCAGGCCTTTCATTCTTAGAACAGAAGTTGGTTAACTACAGAGAATGAAATTTGAAAAGAAGCAAAACCAAAGTGATGTTACTGTAATCTCAGGGCTTTATAGACTACTTTCAAAGTCCCACTGAGTTATAGCGGGCATGCAAAATTGTCCCTTTCCTCTTAGTGCTAAGTGTGGCTGGGCATGACTTGGCATCGCACCTCCAGCAGCTCTGTAGCGATCACGCCCACTTCTCACACACACAAGCAAACTACCTGCTGCGATATATCATCTAGTTTATTCACAGACCCTCCAGCCAAATGAAATATTTTGTAAAGCCACTCATCCATTCCACTTGACAAAAAGTTATGCTGTTAGAAAGATTTGAAATGGTCATTAGAGAAAAGGAAGATGGTTCCGGTGAATAGCCAGAGCCTGGGACAAGTTGAGTTTTGGACACCAAGGACATTACTCATGTAAAAGCCTGGGCCCAGCTTCCCTCAGAAATGGGCAAAGTTCCCAATTCCTTCAGACATCTGTTTGATATTACTACATGTAGACTCACCAGGGAAGGATTCAAGGAGAGCAGAGCTGGCTTGACCATGGAGGCAAAAGCCAAATTTCCAAAGAGGGTTTAGGGGGTCAGAGGGAAAGAGGAGTTGGAGGGATAAGCTGGATTCAGGAAGAAATGAGGGACAGAGCAGCTCCAGGGTGGGAAGGACCTCCAAGGTTAACACAAAGACTGGGAATGAGAGAGGAGGGCACAGTCTCAGGAGGACTGAGAGGTGAGCAGAGGAGCATCAGAAGGGGCTGGGTGGGAAAGGGTTACCAGGCGGAGTCATGGAGCACAATGAAGGTGGATGCTGCCCTTCCCCTCTCCTTCCCTGCCTGTCCTTCTTCTGAGCCCTGCCCTGTTTGCTTGAGGAAAGGAAGTGCTACTCCTGCTGGGATGCCTGAGGTACCTGCTCTCAGCCCCATCCTCTGCCTCCACCCAACATGAGCAGAAGCAGCCTCCTCCTCCCTCCCACACCCCAACGGCTCACTCTTGATTTTTCCAGCCCCTGAAAAAAAAACAAAAGAGACTGGCCTGGATCTGGCACTTCCAGTGGGGAGGGAGGACAAGGGATGGGCTGAAGACATGAAAGCAAGTGGGAACAGTTTTGCAGCCAGCTGCGGAAGGATGAGTCCCCCAGCAAGAGACCCCAGCCCTTCCCTGAGGGACAGGGGTGGGACACTGCTCGGGATGAAGTGATCAGTGCTCATGCCCACAATCTCAAAGGGCACAGACAGACACAGTTCCTCCAGGGGACATCAGAGAGCTGGCAATGGACTGTCCCACTGGGCTGGCGGTAAATCCGATGAAGAAAATGAAACTAATGAAAAGAGTGCTTTTTAGGGAGTTGCAAGAACTAAGGGGAAAAAAAGTGCATCAAAATGATTATATAATCTCCTGGAATAGATCAGTGAAATGGACTAAAAAAGGGAGACTTCATCCATGAGTAGGAAGATATGTTTCTGCACCGTGCAGCATGAACAGATAAGTTCAAGAACCAAGAGATAATGTGAATAATCATTTCTTCAGATGATGCCAGAACATAAGCGAGGCTTAGAGAAAGCACCGTGCTGGTGAACACACACTAAAATGAAAGCAGAGGGCTGGCACTATACCTGAAATTACTTTTATTTATAAACAGCCAGATAGTCTGCCTTTTTGTTTTGAAGTGCCTTGGATATTTGTTAGTAGACAAAAAGGCAAATAAATCACTAACACCTGAGCAAGAGAACTGAAACGAGCACAGCATTGCTTCCTTGTTCTCCTCTAAACGGGTGAGCTCACAAGTTACCCTAAATCACACAACCAGCATATGGTGCGTCTGGCAGATTAGTGGTGGCACACACGGAGCTGCACGGAGCTGGCCCTTTGGCGCATCAGTTGGTATGTGCTGGCCAGACAGGTGCTAGCCACAGCCCCAGAGAGCCCTGCCAGAGCCCTGCAACGGGCAGCAAGGCCCGGCTGCTCACAGCAGCTGGCACCAGATACAAGGGCAGCAGCACAACGCGTCCCACAGCTCCCACTGGGGGAAAAACTCCCCTGAACTCGCTGCTGGTAGGAGTAAAAGGTGAGTGTGGCCACTGGGGTGTGACCCAGGGATGGGTGAGGAGGAGAATAGTGGTAGCTCACAGGAGAAAAAAATAAAATACAGAAAACCTCTGCATCTGATTGGAAGAAAGTGCAGCAGCAGTCTGTTATTGGCACAGTTTTCCCAAACAAGCTATGGGGCTGCAGTCCGATTTCAGAGAGCAGATCTGGGTCTCCTCTAACTGAAACAAATGGGTATTTGCCAGCTACTTCAAAGGAAGTGTTTAAAATGAGACTGTTAAACAGCTAGGAGAGCTGATGTAATCATATGTTAACCCAATTATCCTTTCCAATATGTATTTGTCAGCATTTAAGCCCATCTGCCATTGTGGGACCCAAGAGCCTAAATTGTACAGGTCCCTCTTGAGTGCTGGTCCTGGCTAACCTAACAAATTCTGTGCCATATGCAAATTTTAATCTGCAAATGTTCTCTCTCATTTCCAGACCCTATAAAACAACTGGTCTTCTTATGGGCACTCTGTAGTTAATTCTTTGCCACTCTGGAATTTTACCAATTTTTCTATTTTGTCTTGTACTGCTTTACAAATCTCTAATCTGCAGCAGCAATCTACCTCTAAGCCTCTGAATACATGACTGTCTTAATAGCCTCTTTGGAGAGACTTTGCAAAAACAATAAAAAATTAAAATAACATAAAACAAACAGCTCTTTTTTTCACTCTTATGTTGACACAACAAATAGATGCTGGTGATGTATTTTTTCTTTCCAATAAAATATTCCTGTTTATTGCTTTTTTAACTTCTTTCTTTTTCTGCAGGTGTTTTATTATTCTCTCTAGTTACTTTTTAGTCCACTTACCTGGGACTTCAAAGAAATTCCCTGGTTTCCAATTTCTAGAAATAAGCTATGTTTTTTTCAGTAAATAGGTGCAATGCCTACTATCCAAGCTGATATAAATTCAAGTAATGGGATATCTTCCAGCAGCAGATAATCTGTGCCTCAACCAATCTAGTTTAATTCATATGTAACTACAGCCATAGTGGGACAAACAGTGGGACAAAAACTCAGTTAAAATGTTTACTACAGTATTCAAAGCTGTAATACTAAATGACAGTTCTGTTTTTATGATTTCAGGTAAAATAAAAGGCCTGTGATGTATTTTTTTTCAGTAACTCTGATGCTGCAAGACATTTTGAGGTGAAGAATCCTAATTCTCATTTTTACTACAGACTTGTCAATAATACTCTTGCAGGAAAAAAGATTCTTATAGTGTAAGTGAAAATCACTTCCAGTTGGATTACAAGGGTACTTGAGTACTATGTTGAGTTGAAGTTTGAGAAAAAAAATATATGTATTTCATGTGCATGAAAAATCAGTAGATATAAACTAAAGTAGGAAACAGTTTTCATTTGTATCAAGCAGTTTTCTTGCAGAAATGTACTTTGAATGGTTATTGCAGTTCATAGATGTAGGTAGCTAAATTTGTTTGAGCATCTAGAGTCTGTGTTTCAGAGACAGCCCTGTGCTAAGAGCATAATTTAACATTTGGAACCACAGGAAGGGTTCATTAGTATAAATGTCTGCAATACTAATCAAGGGAAATAATGTTCTAGTCTGGATAATAATTAACATTCAACCGACTTGCAAATGTAAAAACCAGGACCCTCAAAATACAGGCACCAATGAACTGAAGGAAACAGACATCTAATTTTTTTAACTACTTGAATTCCCTCTTCTAGCAGACTACCATAAACGCTTAAGGGAAATGATAGCAGCAGCATGCTGTGCTACAGTGAACACTGCATTGCATCTGGTGAATGGAGTCTGTACCTTCTGTTGTGCCTGGTATATCTTTTGTACTCTGAGAGACAGCCAAGTTTACTGTATCTGAATAGGAAAAAAAAAAAAAAAAAAAAAAAGGAGAGGATTCCATCACGAACCTCAAATGTGAGTTAAAAGCAACAAAGTGACTGTGGTGTAATCCTTACTGCTTATATATGCCAGAATAAGATCAACAATTTTTTTCCAGTACAACCGCCAGAAAGCAAGCAAGGAATAGTACTAGACTAAACACAGAATGTAAAAGAGCATAGAGAATTGGGGTCTGTGCTAGAGGAAACATGAAACCCCAATGAATGGAGCAGAATAAATCGCAGACAGTTGAGAGCAGCATTATAGGTTCCCCACGTGGGCGCTAACAGCGGAGTTCCATGAGGTTTTGGCAATGATACAATATGCAATGACAACTAAAAGAGTTTGCTGAATTATTTAGGCATGAAATCAACACACCTCAGACAAAAATAGCCAATGTAAGTTGCGCAAAATAACTTAAAAATAAAGCACTGAGTCTGAGAGGGAATGCAGTGGGTTTTGTTCACCCAACTCTTTATGCTCTTGTTTCTCTGGAAACGCTCCTCAAGTGTAAGTGAGGATATCCGAGCAGAGTCTGTTCTGGAGGTAAATATGGCTGAAGGGGTTTTCATGCTGCGTGTCCTCTAGGGTGGGCTGGGAAAGGGAGGAGTTCTACAAGGAAATGCCTCCTCCTCCCTTCCTCTCGCTCTATTTAGCTTTGATTAATTCCTAGTAGTGCTGTCCCTGCATTCCCTGGCTTTATTTGTTTGTTTAATGTTGTTGTTGTGCACAGAACACAAGTGCCTGTGTATTTTCAGGGACGATGTTAGCTTTGCAGGAAATGCATCTTTTCCCTTTCCCTCCTCAACAAATTTTCTCCTAACTAAGATGAAGACGGTAACAATTGCCTTTTGCTGGCAATTCATATTTATTAATTCATTTTCTTTTCCTGCATGTTACTCTCACAATATAAACATAGCGGGGTTTTTTGTTTGTTTGTTTTTAGCTTCTGTTGGATGTGGCATGATCTTGCTTTCATCATACAGATTACACAGGGAGAGCTTGGGAAAAATCGGAGTTGAGCGCAGAGGCTGTAATGTATTCGTAGCCCCTGAATGTTCAAAAGTGTATTGAAAGTGTTCAAAAGTGTATATTCACAAGCACATTTCAGACGATGCACTGCCCAGACCCTCAAACAGAGGGGCAGAAAATGTGAACTATCAAATATGCCCAGCATTTGTGGGGAAGACATGCAGCAGGTTTGGATTCTTGTTTTAAAAGTTAACAAATAATCCTTTTTAAAGGAATACTTGTCCAGGAGCTTTCCTGAGAGGAGGACAATTAGCCAGGAACCTTTCAGATCTCCTGTCTTTTCCCAGTATTGGCAACCAGGGCCTGGACTCTACGGACAGTCAGTATTGAGTTTATCAAACTTGAAAGGCAATATAAGCTAATGGTGCAATCCTCGGTCAAGGGCCTCAGGAGTAAAAGATAACATCAGGCTGTTAAAAAATAAGTAAAAGATAACATTCAGGATGTTGAATAAGAAAAGGGAAACAATGCCTCCCAAAAACATGGCTTAGTTTAGTGGCCAGTTCACTTATCTCATTAAGAACTTCACCATCTTGCAGGGCAGGAGGTATTTCCTTCACAGCCACCTGTCTCAGGCACTTTTTCACTATGATAGCTCATTTTCCTTCTTCTGCAATGTCCCTCCCTACATCTCTAGCTCCCTTTTGCTACTTACAGAAAAGTGGGCTTCAACAGCAGGCTCCTCAGGATATTCCAGGCAGAGCCACGTACTAGCAAACTATCCAAACAGGGGATATGTGGTAAGACAGAAGGAACGAGCTTGCCAGACCATATGGCTGGCAGCGGTGAGTTATATAGAAAGACCATCACTTCTTCCAAGGAGGAGACAAGGTGTCTTCTGGCAGCTTTTGGCACTGGGTGTTGGTTTCCATAAGCTGAGGACGATTAGCTCTAGAGGAGGTCAGCAGGAGCAGGAGCCACTTCTGGAAGCCTGTTTCTATCTTACTAGAGAAGAGGAAATCACACAGGCAGCAAGACAAGTTTTCCAGCCTGAGTGCTAACTGAACAAGAGCTGAATGTTTTGGCAGCTCTGCACCACGCTGACACCATGACATTTTCATAGTTCAGCTGGGCTAAGCAAGACCCTGATTACCAGATTTAGCCAAGGTAGCCATGATACTAATTCATGCCACTGACTGTGCCAGGCGTGCAGCCCCAGCAGCACAGCTGAGCATGGCTGTGGATACAGCTAGGGCAGAGTTGCTTGTCCAGTACCGCAGCTGGGAGGCCTGAGGCAGCCCAAGGCTTTCCTTTCCTCTCCTCCCCTCTCTCTCTCCCCAGGAGAGCTGAACAGCAGTTGCTGTACACGTTAGGGGTAATATAGGGGACCTGAGAAGAGAATGAGCAGGAAGTCCTAGTGCCCATAATGCTACCCTGCGTTGAGAGACAAAGTCCTCCAGAGAACTGGTGGCTCCTGCCAAGCCTTGCTGAAAAGGTGTCCTGCTGTGGTGGAGAGTGTGGTCGGTTGTCTGGCATTGTGAAAGCTCACAGCTCACGCTTCATTAGAAGTCTACATTAATTGCATTCTGTAGAGTGCACAGAAATGAAGCTTTCTTATCAACACAGTATCTAAGAAATAATAACAGCAGTCTAAATCAGAGAAAAAGCTGCAGCAAAACTGGCCAGTAAAGCCTTCTAAAAGCAGATGATAAAAGATCAAATCATCATTAAATCACTTTAGTTAGATACAATACTTAGAAACGAGTGAATACAGCAACTTCTTACCCAGAAAGGATGTCATTAAGGGAACAAATATTATGATTAAATGTGAAAATAACTTTCTTTAGTACTCATTTGAAAAATATTCTGGAATTACCGAGTTTTATGATGAAGAAACAGAAGAAAAAAAAGTTAAGTACACACTTATAGGACAACGTTTTTGGTTAACAGAAAGAAATGTCTAACATCAGAAAATCACGTGCCAGTGATCTGACAGCAGAAAAATAAAAATGTCTTTTTTTTTTTAGGGCATTGAGAAGGTCGTCTCTTTCTACTGCAGCAGATCAAATGTCTCAGCTTTAAAGAATGACAGAGAAAATGAAACGACAAGAAAGCAGCCAAAAAGGAATTTGATTATATGAAAATAAACAGCAGCAAAACTGCTATGATACTGCCATTTTGGGACTAGCAAAACCCCATATTTTAGTTTACCAGTTCTCCAGAAATCCTAGCCAAAAATCTTCTTTGATTCCACTGCTTATAGTAGATATACACAGAGAGCATGCATGTACAGTTAGACTTACACAATAAACACTCAAATACTAAACTCCCCACACCCACAGACTTCACCCTTTAATTCTCCTGGTTGTATTATATGAATGGAGTATTTACTTTTCTACGGTGGTGTACAATGAAGTTAGTGAAGATGAGAGTTGGGCCCTGATGCTTTGAAACTTGTGGTCCTGCTTCCTGGCTGTGCAAGGCAGTGGGAGTGGGAAACTGCAGAGCAAGAGGCCACCAGTGCCACTGCTGCTCCTCAGAGTATTCAGAAGGGTTTCAATTCAGACCACTGCAGTATGAGCTATTGTTTCCGCTGTTGTTTCTCTTGTAATCCATGAAGGTTATTTAATATGGTGTGGGAGGAGGAGAGTATTTAAATGAGAAGGGGAAACTAAGGGCATGAGAAAGAGTATGCAAGTGCTTCATGAGGGTATTCAGCATGTGACTATTTCTTGTAGTCTCAAAACAAAAAAATACCAGATACGTGAGTTTTAGATGTTACAAAAAAAAAACACTGTGCTTGTCTATCTGTCATTCTTAAAGTACTTTTCAAACTTACACTCCTTAAAATTCTAGTGGAGATATACTGAGTCTGCATTCATACAGGCTTCAGTGGGACCAGTGTTGTACTGCATAATGCACCCTCAATGTATTGATCTTGTTTCACTGCAAGGTAAAGAGCTACATTTTAAGAATCAATACACTCACTCTTCCCTAAAGTTACTACAGAGATACCTATTCTAAGTTGAATAATAGTGATGGAGCCCTCATGCACAGACCAAACTGCTAGGAAACTTATGATGTGAATAACATTCTATCTTTTTTCCCACCATGGTCTGGTTTGTATACAGTTTGAAATTTGATTTCAGTTTAGAAAGGTAAATAAAATGAAATTTTACTGGTGTCAAGAACATATTTTATTTAACTTTCAACTTCATCCAAAACCAGGTTCTTGTAGTTGCGAATCTGTTTTCCTCCTGTTACGCAAGAATAATTTCTATCCAATTTCAAGAGATCATAATATGCATCAATTGCATTTAGCAATTTTCTTCATAAGTTTCCCCTGATATTTTTGCCTTTTTTTTTTTTTTTTTAATTATTATTATTATTACCATTATTTTTTCCCTGACAAGCCAGGCCAGAACAGCCTACCAGTACCAACTTATTTCCTTATATGACAAGAGAACTTCTCCTAGCTTGCCCCTTTTGGTTATTTATCACCAGTGATCCAGGTCAGAGGCCCTTTTGGAAGAGGAATCAAGTGCCTGCAATTCTATAATGCCTTGTAAAGTATTTTAATCTTTTTTGGAATTTCCCGTTCTGGGCTTAGTAACACTTTCCAGGGGATTTTAAACTAAGACTTAAACTTAGAAATCCAGTTTAGTAGAATGGATTTTGAAATTTGTAAAATGACAGCCAGCAGAATCTACCTTAATATAGTCCTTTAATCATTCCCTCTTAACGACCAGGCATTATGAAAATGACCAGACATCCTGCACAGTGTTTATCAGTATAACTATCAGCATATCAACATTAGCATAAGAAAAGAATGTAAAAACTAATTGTCAGCATTTTTTTATCAACTGTTAGACCCGCAGATGCATGCAGGATTATACAGCTTCTATTCATGCTCATACTGAAGAACAGAAAACTCACATAGGTACAGCTCCACACAGAAAATTTCTTGTCTTACATGTGACAGGTATGATTATTACAGGCCATGGGAGCCTGCCTGGAAAAGCAAGGTCTGATCTGAAAGGTAAAACCACTTGATAGGATCAAGACATCTAACAGTCACCTCTCTAATCTAAACTGAAGCGGTATAATTTCCCCCTGAATCACAGAGAGATGAAATGATACAGCAAAATAAAGTGTGGAGATGTTCTAGATTGCTTCTAGTACACAACCAATCAGTCTCCTAAATTGCTTTACAATTGCTACTTAAATAAATGGAGCTAAAAGTACATATTAATGTTTTCAGACTTGTGAATATAGAAGACAAAATGTCCTATGCACATAAAATCAGAAGTGATTTAAGAAAAAAATACTCAAACTTGATTGACTTCATGTTGGCATATCAAACAGTGAAATAAAGATTCTAAGGGTTTAAGTCTAAAAATCCATTTGAAAATGTGTTACTCCTTTTCTCAGAATTTTTATTTCCATCTATTTGATACGGACTTTGTAGACTTAGTGCTACATTCAAGGAAGAGAAAAGAATTAGCTGTGCTGCTATGTCACTTATTCACTGCTTGGGATAGACAGCACAGAGAAGAAAGAATCAGAGCTGTGCTGTCTGCAGCAAGCAGTAAGTAGCATCATCTCTGTAATAAGTACTCAAATCAGATTATTCCTGTTCTCAAGTTTTAATCTGTTTTCTTATGTTTGCATTTGGATTTTCATCTCTAAATAGTCCCCTCCTGACTACTAGGTACCAATATTCCAGGTCCCTTTTTTTTAATTTAGTATTATTATTATCCTATTTGAAAAGATCAGCTTTGCAGTTTAGCATGAGCTCCACTGGTTTTGTAAGGTCCATTTAGAGTCTGCGCTTCCAAGGCTTCTACAAATTAAGCATTCATTGGCTTGATGAGGAACTGTGTGGAGGCATTTTAGGAATTTGGTAGTACAGCTTTTATTTTCACCTTGCAAATAGAGAGTGCAGGCATATAACTTCATTCTTCCTGATGGAAGAATGCAAATAAAATACAACAAAGCTAAAGAAAAGGCGAGAGGCCTATGAATCTGGAGATGATCTTCATTTTTGGTGTAATCTAAATGAGCTTATTTTTGCTGAACCATGAGCACATTTAAAAACTTTTATTTATTTATGAGCGGTTTGCTGAAATATACATTAAGGTCCTAAGGTCTCATTTTTCTGTGTAGAAAAAAGGACACTGAAATAGTTGGAAAACTGATGTGCCGTAAATAAGGTAAGCAGATTGGAGGAGGCTTTTTTAGCAGTTTGAAGAAGAAATAGGATCACGGAGTTCTGTACTTGCATCAAAATGGATAGTAAGCAGAGTAGTGTCTGTTTGACTGACATAAAATAGCTGAAATCATGTTGGTAAGAATTGCTGTTTTTGCTCTGCCCCTTAGGTTAATGTAGAGAGAACATTCACTGTTTGAGTCTTGATCTCTCCAACCATAAAATGTGAAAGACAACATTATCTGGCTCAGGGGGATGCTGGGAGATTACGTAATGTTTGCACAGCTATTTTAAAATGTGAAGTACTGTGAATTATGAAGTATAATTGCTAAGAGTGAAGACTTAGCCTCTCTAAAGAAAATGAGAGAATGGCAGCTTCTGAAGAACGTTATTTTAGAGAGTGCCCTTAACCACCATAATCTACACTATTTATCTATTTATCTGTTAGAACTGATCAGAACAATTTACATGAAAAAGACACCTGACTGTAGTTGTCACTGAAGTGTACTCAATCCAATGAGAAAATCATTAACAAGTTAGCACTGTACTTTCAGAAAGTCCTCCTTTCTTCTACGCCTAGTCTTTATAAGCTACTTAGTCAATAATTTAATTCTTTCTATGTCTGTGTTTCAAGTTGGTTCAATCTGGGCTGCTAAGTGGTGCTTTCCTTCCAAAGGATTCATTTACTAAGGAATCCTCTTCGCCTTAAGTCTTTTATCTTGCATGGGTGCTGCTCTACTCATCACTAATTCACACTGCGCATTGCAGGGTACATCAACATCTGCATCTTCTGGATGGAAAGTTTTCATTTCTCCCCCTTTAAGAATATCTGTCATTCTGCAGTCCCAGTCGTCAGCTCCTAACAACCTTCCCAGCTGTACAGAAATGCATTCTGAATAAACATTGGAAGGAAGGAAGCATAAATATTTGACAGCATTCACAGTCAAGGCAGGTTATTAAGCACTCTGCATTTCAGAAGAATACTCAAGACTGTCTTCCAATGAAGTATTACAAGTGAGGCTCCAAGTGTTTTTTAATCTAAGTAAGCTTTTACTTCGGAAGAGGCTATTAGTGCCTGGATAGGAGAAGAGAAGATTGTGGACAGGCATAACATTTTGCAATTTCATTTTCATTTTGACTGCTTTTGTGATTATTATATTCCACATACCTGACTCTTTGTTACTTGGAATTTCAAGCATGTCCGAAACGGACACTGTAACAGAAGTTATAATGAGAAATGAATGACTTCTTCCCAATGGAGTTAGTTAATGCTTATCCCATAGGTCCAAATTTTAAGTGATTTGGTCATCTGAAAGACAGCTTGGTTCTCTCATTCTCCATATGGGAGATGTTTAATGCTATGGTGTAGTCATATAAAACTACAGAGGGAAGCATTAAGAAAGAGAACAAGCTGCTTTTATTCTTTCTCAACACCCTCACTAGAAATTCGACTATTTCTCCTATATAATGTATATGTGAATGCCCATTTAAGTATCAGTAAGGTAGGAACTGAAGCACAATACAGAAACATTATTGGAGGGACAGTCTAAGGAACATGTAAAAATCAAATTCTTAGACATCAGACTCAACAGTTACTTGGTAGAACTCATCATTTCTTTTAAACTGAATTCTAACATTTCTAGCTTTTCTCAGCCTACTGAGTTCAGACCAACTTCAATAACAGAATCACAGAATTTCTAGGTTGGAAGAGACCTCAAGATCATCGAGTCCAACCTCTGACCTAACACTAACAGTCCCCACTAAACCATATCCCTAAGCTCTACATCTAAACGTCTTTTAAAGACTTCCAGGGACTTTTAAAGACTCCACCACTTCCCTGGGCAGCCTGTTCCAATGTCTAACAACCCTTTCAATAAAGAAGTTCTTCCTAACATCTAACCTAAAACTCCCCTGGCGCAACTTAAGCCCATTCCCCCTCGTCCTGTCACCAGGCACGTGGGAGAACAGACCAACTCCTACCTCACTACAGCCTCCTTTAATGTACGTATAAAGAGCAATAAGGTCGCCCCTGAGCCTCCTTTTCTCCAGGCTGAACAAGCCCAGCTCCCTCAGCCGCTCCTCGTAGGACTTGTTCTCCAGGCCCCTCACCAGCTTCGTTGCCCTTCTCTGGACCTGCTCAAGCACACCTCATTTAAACTAGCTCCAAGTATGTTTTTCTTCATTAAAATAATAGCACAATTACATGCACATCTTCCCATGTTCATAACAACACCAGCCATTTGTTACAAATCTACTTGGTGTACACATATATGATCAAATCATTGCAATCACTATCATACTCTTAATCTGTTGCCAAGTGCCATTTGTACTCTTCAGATTATTACATCTCTACTTTGGACTTATTCAGAATCACCTTAGACTTAAGCAGCATGTGGTCACAAACCAGCAGGTATCTGTTTAATTTTTTTTCTCAGTGTTCTGTCTGCAGGCATAAACCTGTCTCTAAAATGAACTACTAGCACTATTTATTGTGTCCTCCATCAAATAGGATAACCTTTCTATTTTATAATGCCATTAGTATACATCTCCCCCAGCTGCACTGCCAAAACTACCTGGCAGCATGGTCTACAGTCCTTGCTCTCCCCATTTCCACGGAGCACAACCAAGAGCAGAGCCGTCAGCAGGTTGGTGGGGTGCCTCGCTTCTGCCTGTCCCAGGTCCCCTGGCTCATGCCTGAAAGAACTTAAGCATACATTAATGGCAACAAGTGCTACATCCTTTTAAAAGTCCCACTGAGCAACCTTCACATCCTTAGGTACCTAAAAACACATCCATAGCAGTTAAACTAGCTTTCAAAAACTGGGCCGTCCTAGATAACGAGGATATCTGTCATAAACCCATGAGCTTTGCAAGCAGGGAAGCGAACAAGAGCACTAAGGTATGTTCAATATCAGAACATGCATTTGCTTTCCTGATTGCATGCATTCTATGAGTATGTAACAGAAAAGCATTGTAGAATATTCCATGGGAATGGAGAGCTCCCTGGGAAGTCTATTAAGTAATTTGCTGTTCTGGACTGTCCTATGAGAGACAGCACTTGTGCTGACACTCATTTACACACTAGAGTCCTCTTAATGGTAATTTGCTGCCCTTACTGCTGTGGTCAGTGATCTGTTTAATTTCTGAAAACATTATGGTCCAGGCTGCTGGAAGGCAGAACATCCTCACTCCAACCCTCCTACCCCTGTGCGGAGCTCTACTGTGTCATCATTGTGAGTCCAGCTGGGGCTTCTGGCACGTGTCTGCACTGGCAGAGCCAGTTCTTCAGACTACAGAAAACGTAGATTACCAAGATTTTTCCAGTGATGTCAGTAGAGCACTTTCAATGTTGGAGTTTGGCAGGATAACATGCTGTATTGAAACATTTTTATTTTTTTTTACCTAGACTTTGGCCTAAACTTGATCTCTTTTCCAAACAAACCCAATCACTAAAAATTACATATAGAAATGACTTACACAGTGGATCTCTTTTGTGACCAAATAAACACGATCAAACAACATTTCCTATCTGAATTTCTTCTTCATGCTCTCTCTGTTCAGATTAATGTGAGATTTGCCATATAGTAGGGGATGCAACTTCTGAAAGTGCATATGCTCCAAGTAGTGTCTAGAGAGCATCCTATTCTCAGGAACATGCTCGTCACGTAAACAGCAAATCCATTTCCAATATTTTTTTTAAGGTAAGATTTAGGTTTGGCATAGTCTTTTGACCACAAGCTATAGAAAACAAGCATAGAAAACAAAAGACATAACTAACAGAAAAATGCAGCACAAGAGATAGTCCAGTTAACTTGACTGTACATTTACAAACCTTAGTAGAGTAGGAATGACTTTGTACATGCAAAAAATCTCACACTCTAGCCAAAAAGCAGACAAATTCAGCACTAAGCACTCAGCATTTAAGCATTTAATTCCTTTCTTCCAACATAGCAGCTATCACTAAAGGGTAAGAATGAGAGATCAGGCATCAGAATAACCAAGCATGTCAGTTCAGAATTTAATGATAAGCTCCTGACAGAAAAGGACAAAAATCAGATAAATTCATACTTCTGGATTTCCTTGAGGTAGAACTATATAGACTGCAGCAGCTTCTAGTTCTTGTTTTGTTTGTGTAAGGGACATCCATACCACTGCTTAAACTCAATTATTGGAGAGAGCAATTCAGAATATAAAATATCTTTCAGCATTAGCATTTATATGCAAATGCTTGATTTTTTTTTTTTTTTTTTTGTACATCAGTCTGTAATACAAAACTGATCTCTTAGAGAAAAAAAAAAAAAGAAAAAAAAAAAAGCAGCAGGAAAAAGATAGTTATTGCCTTTAAGAAAAAACACTTGGAATAGTATAAGCATAACGAATGTGTGATTTCTGGTATATCAGTATTTAATTGACGAATCTGGCTTATAGCAAGCCAAATTTGGAAGTGTAAAATCCTACTGCAAACAATGGTTTACAAGCAGTACTAGCCAACACAAATTTGGCCAGGCACAGTAAAATGTGGAAGTTGTTTAAAACTTTTTAGAAAAACATTAGTTGTCTGTGGATGAAATGTAGTTAAATAAATGTTTTTTATTTGTTAACTAGTCTCACATGCCCCAAACGTATGTACATTTGAAAATCCTGTTTAACCTGATTTTTTTTATAAGTATCTTGTTCTATTTCAATGTAATCTTTTAAATGTGTTGCAGCAACAAGAACTCATATGTCACATAAATTCAGCATCTTCAACTTGATGAGCTAACTAGCACAGTGGCCTAAATTGCATTTTCCTGCTTTAAGACTAAGCACATTATTTTTGTCTAATCCTCTATTTTACACCAAATCCTTCCCGAGGAGTCTTAAAATTTCAGAAAATAGAACAACATAATTTTATACCTCCAAATGGGGACATCTACAGCTGTACCATTCCCTGTGACTACCCGACAGAGGCACACAGCCTGCAGACTTACCTAATGTGCATAATAAAACAGACTTGATGCATCTCCAGCCCTAGTGGTGTATATTATGGGCAAGACAATGTGGCCAAAGAATACTTACGTATCTTACATCTAAAAATTAAAAACACAATAGGGATGAAATCTTAGTCCAGCTAAACATAAGGAATGCTTTGCGGCTCGCTTCAGCAGGGTAAGAAAGTGCATGTATCACTTAGTGTTAGGACATGCCAGAAGGCAATGCCTTTCTTACCATACATTTGCAAGCACATGATTGGCAGCTATAGAAATGTAGCACATGCTATGGTGACACCCCAGTAACACTCTCCTAGCTTGCATGCAAAGTCTAACGCTGTTTCCAGAGCGTTACTGCAAGATCGGATCCTAACCCACACAGACTCAACTTCCAGTGTGTCAGAAACAAGGCAGTCTGGGCTATGCTGCCAGCTGTATTTACCTATTCTGGTCGCTAAGCCGGTGACACTGAGATCCATACAAGTGTCCTCCCGGTAGCTGCCACTTGGTCAGTGCAGATACACCAGGGTAGGTCACCTCCTCCACGTCATGTTGCTGAAGTCTAGTAGCCAGCCACATTCTCTGGCAACAAGTTGCAAAACGGTATCTTTTAGTACTAACAAGTGACAAAATTAATCATCACTGTTAAAATCAGATGGAGCAATAAGGAAAAAAAACCACACTCTTTGGAGAATGAACACTGAAATAATTCTGGACAGTGCATGTGCACTCCTTATGTGGAACTGCAGGTTATTGATCAGCACCGGTGTCTGCGTACATGCTCTCAGTGACTGCCGGTGCCAATACCAAGCAGAGCTGGACCACTAGGTGGGGTGCAGCAATGCGTGGGGAGCTCTGGCTGGGGAGATGCCTTTGTTCTAAAGCCCCTCTGCATCTTCGTTTTCTCATAACGGCTTCTTGAAAGAGTCCTTTTCAATGCTTTCAGCAGAACTATTTTTACAAAACATATAATGTACAGTAAACATTAATAAAGTCATAAAGCCCTTCGCTAGTTTCATATATGTTCCTTTAGTGGACAATCATAATTTATTCTAGGTTGTAAAAAGAAGTACAGCCCCCCACATTTTTTAAGATGTGCTGCAGAATAAACCTGTGAAAGATGGAACAGAAATAGTTAAGTGATCTATAGGTATTGTTTTCATATGCAATTGTTCCACAGAGGGTCCACGGGGTTCACAAACGTAACTGAGAATGCAGGGTTTATTACAAGTGTGTTTTGTATAAGACTTGTCAAAAGTGCTATCATTATGCATGGATGGATAGAAGGTATAAATTAAATATTTCAAAAAAGGATCAGAGAGTTCTCTTCAACAGCTACAGAAGAAATTGAAGTCAGCCAGAAAATTAGTTCTGCTGTCCTTGGAATTTCTAAACCATTAGGTGAGATGGGCATTTTAAGGCAAATTGGCTCTAAGAAAGCAGCCTGTTTATATTTGAGAAATTCCATCTTGCCAAGATAAAAATGATGTTAATTACCTATATCCAAATGTGTTTGTTTAGTTTAGAACCACGGTTCTGTCTCCAAACCAAAACCAAATGTAGATGCCTCAAGATTGGCTTTGTTGAGTGCTATGCTCCTCAGACACAAAGAGAAAAACTCTAATTTTGGTCTGAAAGGTTTTTATTTAAGATTAAAGGCTATGATGTCTTCATTTGACAGGACGCGTTATGTCTTTTACTCTACATTTCTCCATCTTGAATGAATTTGCACACTCTCCATAGCCAACAAGCAAGGAAACTCCCAACAAAAGCTATAGCATACAAAACACAGGATTGTAACACTCCTGTGTCTGAATAACTAAGGAAGCTCTAACAATGCCATAAACTAAACCTAATCTAAAATAGTAGATCCCTAAATGGAATAGAAGGGACGAAAATATCTGTGGAACTTGCCAAGGCTTACTATGCATGAAGCTGTTTTTATTTTATTTTATTTTATTTTAAATACAGCATAGTGTATTCAACTTTTTTTTTTTTTTTTTTTTTTTTTTTTTTTTTTTTTTCCTCTCTCCCCGGAGCACTTGGTTTATAGCTAATGCAGAGTCTGTGGTCTTCTGAACTGCACCCAGTCATTTGGGGGAAAGAAAACAGTTCACTCATACTTACATCATTTCATCACAATGACCTAGACACTTGTGAAGTGCTTCAACTTTCTACAAATCAAGCCAGGAAAATGTAAGTACCCTCCACAAGGCGCATAATGATCTTCACCATGTTTGCTGCAAAGAACTATTCCGTGGAAAGTTAGGACTTTATTTTGCACATAATCTCTTTTAAACTCTATTTAACTCTATAATTTGTTAAAAGCTGTTCTGCCTTAATACCTGAAAAAAAAAAGAAAAAAAAGAAAAAAAAGAGGTGCTTCTGGCCTACATAATAATCCTGCTCTTAAAAGTATTGCAGCAGGACATACAAAGTTCTTTTAAGGACTCGGAATGAAAAGTAGAGTCATTGCCTGGTGGCAGTGGTATCTGCAAAACCTTTACAGAGTTCCGAATCATCTTTTCTACTGATGAGGACTGCTGGAGGCAAGGATGACTGAGACACACACTACACACTGGCCTCTTCATTGATGTACTAGTACAGGTTGATGTACTTTGGAGCAGCCTCTAATGGTGCAGGAAAGCTTCGCTGTTTTACAGAGGGCACACAGAGATTCTTACATGATGAGCATCCAAATTTATGTCCATCTGATACAAACTTGTCCTTTCTAGTCTCTCAAATTTAGCTACAACTCTCTAGTCTTTCAGATTCAGCGTGCATTGATATTTTCTATGCTATCACATCTAATATAGGTTTGTATGAAGCAGGCATGGATGAAATGTGAAATGGGACACTAAGGTTCAAATGTTCAGTTGGAAACAAGTATTGCAATGATTCCTTGGTAACACTTCCATTTTGTCTCCCGCCTGTTTAAATTCATTTAATACATGTCACTTCAACTTAATTTTTCAAACTTCTCTGCTAATCTAAGCCGATGGCTTTACAAAACAGATTAACACTATAATTTTATCGATACATTTTTGCAAGTAAAATAAATTGATCATATAAAAACTCAGAGCCTCTGCTAAAAATATTATTTACAGTAATATTGTTTCATCCTGTACTAAGGTAATGCCATAGAGGCCATGCTATTACTTCTCCCGTGTCTGAAGTCATGTTGACAAGACCTATAAACTATTTGACTTAGCCCTTTTAAATAACACGACAAAATATATATTTTTAATGTTGACAACTTTCAGTTTTCCAAGAATTATTAAAGATAAAAATTAACTGTCCAAAAAGCTCATGAGACATTTTCTGAAACTCCCAAAGGAAAATTCTATACTTGTTGATTTAGCCAATGCTGTTTAAAAATGCCCCTGAATAACTGCAGAAATGGAAAAGGTTTCACACAGACTATCATGTGAATATATCATCTACCTCTTTCCTAGCTGTAAAACAGAAATATTTATTGGACATGTCTGCTCACCCCTGGAGTAAGGACATTACCTTTTCATCTAGTAATGGAATATAATTGCTTCGTTCCTTTAATTTAATATATTGCCATTCTGTACTGACCACAGACCTTTATACTAGTTCTTTTGCTTCCCTTATAAACTTTCTACCGGTTCTACTTTTCCATTTGCCAAATTATCCCTTTTCTGCATTTAAATACTTCCCTCCCGCTCCATATGCTTCTTTTTAAACCAGTGTAACGTTTTCTTTCCTAACTTTGAGGTTTTAGGTTTAGGCATAGAAAAGTAAAATATTGCCATCTACTTCCAAAGTATGATCAATATTTATTTTTTTCCCTTATGACTTAGCTCATAATCAATTACAGATTTATGAGCATTAGCTAGGATTTTATTATACTCATATATACCTCAAGTAATCATTTCATAATCGGAACAACCACCAATATTTAGTTCCAAGATAAGTACCTACATAAGCATTAAGAAGAAGATTACTATGGATTTCCCATGGAAGACGCAATACTTACCAAGTAAGGAAATTAAAATTTATAATTTATATATATTTTTAAAGAATTTCCAACATTCTCCAGAACAGAGACTTGAAAGTCTGAAGGTCCATGATGGGCCAATGATAAACATTTCCCACTATGCTTATAAGCTCTGTTATTTATGTTGGTGTTTGCCACAAATCCCCAAATCATACAGATACTACCAGCAAGAGCACTCTGACAGCTAATCCATGCACACTCAGGAATGTATTTTCCAGCTTGTGAGGAACTTGGACCCCATTTTTAAATAGTGAATGAGTTTTAATCATATGGATTTTATTACTAGCAAAGTTGAACTTACGCTTACAAATGATGGTTTCCAATTCTGTTGTTATTACCCAAGCTCATGACAAAGAATCTCTTCTCATATATCACGGTGCCTTAAGCAGTTTTGTTCCTAATACTTTGATTTTGTACCAATACTTATTTTCTCTGCCTCTTCACATACATTTTGTTCTAATTAGTTTAATGTGCATCTGATTAGCCTAGAATGATGGTCCCTTAGAAAAGACGTTTTCAACATGCACATCACATAGCACTAATGGTATATGAATCACTTCAAAATGATCGTGGAGCACAGGGGAGCGGAGGAGCCAGGATGACTGCTGCCACCACCAGCACAGAAGTGACTCATCAGTGCAGGGCTAAGTCCAGGAGAGGCCTGCACCCAGCTCTGAGCTTAACAGGGATGGTGCTAGCCTTGTGTTAAAGCAGGAAAGGAAATACAGTGTGTATCTTGCAGATTCCACCCACTGCCATTGTTGGCCATCAACACTGAACTGTGACTTGAAACAATCCTCTTGTATAGCTTAGGCAAACTTCCTCCGAAAACTCTGCTGTATATTACTCACCTCTGTTTGTCACCCCTCACACAGCAGATATTTTTTTTTTTTTTTTTACAGAATCTATTTGAATGGGGATTACAAATATTTCACTGGTAGTTTCAATTGTCTAAAACTACTGCCTCCCTGCCTGTGGCAGTGGTGTTGGAATTAGATGATATTTAAAGTCCCTTCTAACCCAAGCCATTATATGTTTCTGTGACTCTGTAAAACCTTGAAAACCTAGGCCATTAAGTTTGCTAGGTTTCAGTTAACCCATCCACATAAAAATATTTTCCTGTCTTTGTGAAATTTGTTCATATCCATGAATCAAAAGCAATAGGCAAGAATAATTTATCATTGTTTTAGTTTCCTATTTCAACTAGAGCACAAAATTACTGCAGAATTCAGATGAAGTTATTCATTTGTTTCCATCCAGACCAAAGGCTAAGAACACTAGAAGTTTTTTATTTTGAGACATCCACCTTCCCTTTCTGAGCATGGAAGATTTGATAAGGACACCACCTTCCAAAGGGTTGTCTCAATAAAAGCTCTTCACATTTTGAATAATTCTCATCTGTAACTAAAACTGGAATGAAGTGGACCATTTCCAGTGACAGTCAACATTGTGTTACTCTTCCAGTGATACTTGCCGCTGAACTAGATATAATCTGTTGCTACTGTCCATGGCTTTGCAGTGACCCATATGACATCTGGGTCTGCTGCATGACATACAGCAATTCCAGATCTTATCAAATATGTAAATCTCCATTTTCACTCTGGAAACTCAGGTTCACATTTGAATATTTCACAGAGATATGCACTTTCAACCATGGCTTCAGGCTAGCGTTCCCTTGTGTAAGACATCCATTTTTAGAACTAAATATACAATTATGAAGCTCAAGTCATGCAGAAGATTCATGGGATCTGTGCATATTCCACATGCAAAGGCTTTTTTTTTTTTTTTTTTTTTTTGTTAAAGCAGTTATTTGTACATAAATAGATCTGAAACACAGATAAATGGCTGTGTTCAAATAATCAAAGACTGTAAAAGAGGACATGTCAAAGGACATTTTCCTTGGGTGGCTGAAAGTCAGTATGGTACATAAAACTAAATTACAGAAGGCTTTTATTAATCAGTAAATTGCAGCATTTCTTCACATACCAAGGCACTTGGCAAACATTTCTCACATTAGGCAATTAAAAAGGCAAAGCACCGTTGTCTGGCAACTTTGGAAGCACTTAACTTCAAAATTGCAAATTAAAACAAAGACTGAAAATAAAATAATTATCTTTTGTTGCTTTTGACTTCTGGACTAGCAATCAGAAATTAGGAACGTGTTGCATCAAGGCTGCCTGGGGGTCACCGGGGAAAGTGATTTCAATTAACAATTGCATGTGGAGAGCTTCTACACCCAAATGAAAAAGAATGCCAGAGAACTTATTTATGAAATTGGGTGGACTTAAACTGAGTAATAAGTATCAGTCTCAACAAGTCCTCTTTAACCATATTTGAAGAAATACAGCTGTGTTTTAGTCCCGTGTCTAGCAGAGAGTACCCTGATAGTATTTAAATAAAATGCAATGTTAAAATGTGATGGGGACTATTCTGAATAACAGTAAGAGGAGGAATTATTGATGCTAAGAATGCCATGATAAATAGAAACAGAAAAATGAGTGGAGGAAAATAACCATCTTGGATTTTGTACAAGCCCTAATCCAAGCAGGTTTTTGAAGTTCTGGTAAGTCCTGGTTCCCTAAAAATACTTCTGAAACCTCTGGCTTTAACAGCTTTGCTTACAGAGCCCCTCAGCAAATAACATATTAATTCCCTTTTGATGATACCCAAGAGTTTCTGAAATGCATTGGAATTCCCATAAATAATGACAATCTATTTTGGGATGATTTGCAAAATTGTTTGGGATTATTACCCTCCAGAAGTTAGACATTTAACTGAATCTCTTGAGCAGGCTTTCTTTCTCGATTTTATATGGAAGTTCTAATGTTACACCCAAACTCTGTCATTTGGATGATTTAATTTTCAAAACTGATCACAGTGGGAGTACCCCGTGCTCATGCATTTTGAAGTGGAGACAGTGATGAGAATGATTTAATTTAGATGACTGTCTTTGAAAATCTTGCACTTGAACCTAAAATTTGTGTCCAATATCTCTTGAGAATTAGCTCTCTCACAGCATTTCTACTAGTGTCTTCTCATTCTGGCATGAAAAATGAGAGGAACAGCTCCTCTCTGTGACTAGCAGTTGTTTCTCTTAATCAGGTTCAGGAGGGGTGTGTGTGGGGGGGGATGTCAACAAAAGGAAAAGACTTAAAACATTCTTGCCATCCTTCCTTTCCTCCTCCTGTCTTGCTCACAACTCGTAAAATCACTCTTGATCAAGTTTTGGGCCACAATTTCACTTGAGTCCTGTTTTAACACACCCCAGGTTCTCTTTGTAAAAACACAGCTCAAAGGCTGGCATGCTCAGTGGCCCAGGCTACCAGAAATTCCCAGAAAACATTATAAATTAACAGGTAGGAAGAGCCTGATGGCAGAATCTACCACGACTCTGATTCTTGTCTGCTGAACAGGTGACTGACTGAAGCTGTCACACAGAAAATCTCTCTCCCCCTGGAGCTGCTGCCCAGCTCAGGGAACTGGAGAATGGGCCGGTCCTGCAGCAAGTGGGCGGACATCAACCAAAGTGCACGATTGCTTCCATTAGGGGCAAAGATTTCCTTCATAGCCCCTGTATCTCTTCTGCAGCAGCGCTGCCTCTTTAAAGACAACACTTGAAAAATTTGCATTTTCACCCTTCGGTATTTTCCCCTGTTCTGCCATTGACAGCCCTTTTATTTTCTTCCTATTCAGCCTGAGCACCCAAATTCTCCTATTCCCACCTTTTTATCTTTTTTCCACCAGGGCACTACTGTGGATGTTTCTCCTTTCCAGGAGCTGCCTTCTTTGTTACTGGTTAACAGAAAGCCTTAGCCTCAAGGTGATTTTTCTCTGCCATTTGTTTTTAGGCCCGTGTAATCCCAACACAAGTCTAATACAGAAATGTAAAACTGGCGCTGAGCTGTTTTTAAAACAGTGTTGGGGGGTGGAGTTGGCTGGAGTTCAATTCTGTGCTCAACAGCTCACTGTAGCTCAATACTCATGTCTGTGTTTCTGTTTATATGGCTGGAATAGAGCGCAGAGTATACTTTTTCATTTAAAATCATACATGGACACATGACAAACTCTTTCTAGCTCATTAGAAAGACAGACCATAAAATGAAGTCTCAGGAGCTGTGGAAGCCTATTTTATCTGTCCTTTTTCTACTGAAAGTAATGCCCTCCAATGCATATGTTGCTTATGAAAATTATAGATTCACATCTTTGCAAATACTTGCTTCCTCTAAATGACCCAGGGCATATTCAGCAGCACATTCACTTAATACACCTAGTTTATGCAGTAATCACAGTGACATGACAAGAGGGAAGAAAAAAAAAAAAAAAAAAAAAAAGGAAAAGATAAAACATAAATCAAAACGGTCTACCTTACCCCAGAGCAGTGTTTTCTGCATGTATGCATGGGTAGAAACTGGCCTTATAAATCCAGGACAGTGTCTAGTTGAAAACCAGATTGTCATGCTTAATGCATAAGTCCCTACATACTGCCGTGTTCAACAAGCACAAAAGAACTTTCAACACATAGTTGATGTCAGGTTTTAACACTTAACACTGTATAGAGGACCAAGTATAACAGATGATGATGTTGCAGCCTCTTTTGCAACGGTCCAGTGCCAGCTGATGCTGTCCCGCCCCATGAAATCATCTGCCCCAGTCACACTCCCACTTTTGCAGTCAGGGCCATGCCTGCTCCTTGCAGCCAGGCTGGGACTTTCAGCTGATATCCTGGAATCAGTGACCTTAACAGAAGAGACACGTACATAATTTTGTGTGTGCACATATAGATACATATAAACACACACACAGACTTACGTATATTTATATATATTCTTTATGAATATATAAAGAATTGTAACCCAGGGACTACAATCCTTCTGATTAATAGGCATTTGCTTCAAATCCTGCTTAAATTTGGGACAGGAACACTGAAAAATGGCACAACTCCATGGCTTTTCCTAATCACGCTTTAGGACAGCCTCCCAAAGACATGCTGGCCTGGCAAGAAAAACTGCCACACCTACAGAGAATTATCCAGGTCATTGGAGGGATCAAGCCAACGCAACACTTCTCAATTTGTCTTCAGAGCAGGTTGTGTGGTGCAGCCCCCCTGCTCTCATCCATGGTAAACAGGGACTCCACTAAGAATTCCTGACACATGCATGTCTGTCCCCAAACTACCCACAATAGGGATTAAAGAGATGTACAATTTAACCTCAATTCATAATCCCGCTTAAATCAGGAGCAAAATAAATCACTAAGAGCAATGACAGTACTGTTCTCAGTGCTCTGCCTGTGACCCCGGCAGATCCCTTCGGAAGAGCGCTGCATTCACTGAAGGAGCACGTTGTGCATACTGTGAGTGCTGCACGCTTGCCACGCTTCCACGATGCAAACCACAGTGTGCTTAGCAATTGTATACATATTGAACTTCCTTTCTTAAAGAAATGGTTGACTTACTAGACTGAAGTTACTGACTTTCTAGACTGAATTTACTGAATCCCAGATATATTCCTATTTGCTAGACAAAGCATGTCTCTATGAAGATATTCTCAACAGCTTCAGCAACTGTTACTTACTCACAGAGCCTATTCCTCTCCCTGCTTTTTCATTACAAGTATCAATAGACATCTGATTCCCCAGTTCTGAGCGCCAAGTGTGTCGGGATGCTCTATAATCAGGATGCTCATTTTACCAGGCACATTTACAGAAAAGTGCAGCAGCCACTTAACAGCTGACATCACTGAAAACTTTGAGACTTCCGTCATTTTGGGGCATCCTAATGCTTAAAGTTCACTGAGCAGTTTCTATTCTTACTAAGGTCAGAGTTGGCAAAGCATAAAATTTGATTTTATTTTTCTTAACAGTGCATTCCTTCTCCTCTTTTTGTGAGGAGGCAGGATTTTTATAGCATTCATCCAGACGGCTACTGAGCCATAAAGTCTTTCCAGTATCGGCACGTGGATCTGAGCAAAATGGGGACGAACCTGTTGTGCAAAGCACACACTGTATACCACTCCCTGTCATGCTGAAAAGAGTTCACACTCTGGCTCAGTCTCCATAGGTGTCTCCCCTTTGCCATTAAAAAACTGCATCGTCTCTGGGGAATAACTGGGATGTTACTCCCTGCTGGAAACCTATGGCTCAGAAAAAAAATAAGAATTGCTTTTTAAGGAAGAGCCTAATCCCATTACAAGGTCTGATACAGCTGCAGGAGAGATAAACTGGAGAGCCATTTAAAAAATTTAGGTTGGTTATAACAGCCTAAGCTAATCTATTTCTTACCCACTGTATTTCCTAATTCCTTTCCTAACACACTGCCTACAGAATTTCATGGCAAATTATTATTTTTTAAACAACATTATATGTTAGCAATAACCTGCCTGTTCAGATCTGCACTTTCAGAACATTTGAAGGCATGTTCAGAGATGAGGTTTTTCACCAAGTGTGCTGGAAGGGGGATGGATGTGAAGTTTATATTGATCAGATTTACTCACAGAAATAATTCTCAGAAATTTGATACTTGAGCTGATTTTGATAGTCTTTAGGAATGATTAAAACAAAACAAAACAGACAAACAAAAACCATAAAATCTCTCTCATTCCCTAAATCCACACTCAGATGGTCTAGCCAGTAGTCTGATCCAGTCGTGCTCTATTTTTGCTCTGAGTGATAGTAAATGGAAAGGAGCATTTGCATCACATTGTGCTAGCTGCAGTCACACAGCTGTAACCACTTTGACTCGGATGGGTCGAGACAGAGGAAGTCTTGTGCCATGGTGACTGCAAAAGTGCTTTTCTAAGACAACAGAACCCTGTGTTATATAGGCACACAGTGCACATATACCGTGCATATAAATGCACACAGGGCACGAGGACGGTGTAAGATATTGCCTTCACATACAGTTAAGAATTCATGCCTGCCACGCTGAGATCAGAGTGGCTTGCTGCTCTGGGTCAAGAGCAGCAGTGGATCTGCTGTACATACACCATCTTGCTCTGTATACACGAGTAAAAAGATTAGGCAGTAAAAAGAGACTTTTTGAATTTATTTTGTAAAAGTAGAGAAAAAATATTTTTCTTCTTTAGTTCCTCAATATTTCCTTTCAGATTTGTAAAATATTTATAGGAAAAGTTTGCCAGAGAATGCAACTCCTTCCCCTGCTCAAAAATGGGAGCATTTGTTTAATTTATTTTTATTTTTTTCCCCAGGAAGTGTTTTGGTCATTTTGACTCAGCTGTTTGCTGCTTCATTTTCAATCAGAAACAGAACTAAAGTTACAATTAAAACCAATTTCCCATCTAAAGAAAATTAATTACTACTTTTACCAGACAAAACTTCTGGTTTTGATTTCAACTCCAGCTTTTGGTGGCAAAAAGTTTTCAGGGAAAATGTTCCAGACAGCTTGAAATTTGAAGATAATTTGAGAATTAGAAACATGACAGCCTACCACATCTTTAAAAGCTACTTGCTTTAAACTTCTAAAATGTGAATGCCCATCCATGCAAGAAAATGGACCTGCTTGTGGCAAGACCTCTTTTTTTTTTTTTTTTTTAATAATTTGTAAATTTCCAAAAGCTCCTTAACTGGGTCTTTCCAGGGCTCACAATAGCAGTTTGGCATTCCTCAGGATTCCTTGTACTATGTGGGAAGCTGCAGTCAGCCTCGCTGTGCACAGGTTTTGGGAGCTCTGCCGCCCATGAGCAGAGGCACGTGCTAAACAGCCTGGATGACCACAGACCCCATCCCCTGCCCCTTGGCTCCTTGGATTTCCTTAAATTCACGCTCAGCTTTTACTCCGAATGCAGTCCGCATACTAAGGAGGAGCAGATCAACCTTTGCAAATACTGCTTCTCCTATGCAACGTTCAGTGCTCTCTTTTAAATATAAATGCATATTTTCATAGATGTAAAATACAATATATTCAATGCCTAAAGTCTTCCATTTTACTAGACACATTGTAGTCTCAAAACCCATGGAAAATAATTGTCAGTGTCCACCTCAGTGCAGATGCACTGGGGTGGATTACAGTAAAATACATTTCATTTCTTTCCTTTCTTTGTTCTGCCCTAGTGCCATTTAACTGCCTCCCTCTTTACACATATACACACTTCTTTTCTATATCCTTCATCTTATAAAGTGCGCTTCACCAACAGGCTAAGTAAACATTTACAGTGATATATAACGCTTACTGACAACGTCAAGCCAAATAGACTGTGATCCAAAAGCAGGCTTGATTTCCCTCAGTCTCCTCTCCTCAGGCAAAAGCTTGAGTGAATAGATGAGTCCTGTTCTGCACCTTGAAGGTCAAAAGAAGAGCTCTGACAAACCAACAGGGAAAGAAACGCTGGGGCTGACAGACTTCCACCAGGAACCATCCGCCTCCAGCATCCCAATAGCTGAAATTCAAGATTGCTAAGAAAACAACTCGTTTATTATCTGTTATTGCCACACAGAATGAGAAAAAATCACCAACACCCAGATAGTCAGCAAGCACCTGCAGAGACCCATAGCTTCGAAGCAGCATTTCAGATTAGGCTGGTCCACAGCTTTAGTATTTAGGAGCAGGTTCTTGTTGCTGCTACTGGGTTTTCATGCAACTGTACAGGCTTGATTACTCTAGCCATTATGTTTTTTAACCCCTTCAATATTTTAAGGTAATTAAATATTATCCTGAATTGGCAAGTTGCAATAAGCCATCTTCTGCATACGATCCAGCTGCTTCACAGTTGGCTTAGTTTAACACCCACTTTTAACTCTTCCTTAGATGCCTCATTCCCTCCAAAAAAAGCACTAAATTCTCTCTTGGCCCACTCTCCCCCTGCCTCTGCTGTCAGATTTGTTTTAAAAAAAAAAACATCTCAAAATCTTTCAGAACTACATTCCCGTATTTACAGTACCCATCTCACTCTTCATTTGCATGGCAAGGTCACCATAGCCTCTTATGCCATTTCACAAGTCCAAGCAATGGTACCGGTGGTCATAACCTAAAATTTGAGATACCCTATGCTAACTTCCACTCCTGCAACTTTTTCAGAAGTCTTAATTAAATGCTCTTCTCTGTTGTCTTTTATGTTGGTTAATAAGGGAATATAATATAGTCCTGTGCATAGAATCACTGAAAATTCCTTATTTCAGGTGTTGTCATATCTTCATTCACTGCAAGAAGCAATGGGGTCTAACCTGAGCCTTTTTTGTAATATTAATATTAAATAGCTGCAGGTTCAAATTCATGCAATCCATGTCTAGTGTCTGATTTTCTTAATTTAGTTTATTCCTGTGCCCTCCATTTCAGTGATTTTCCCAAAGTCTTAGTAGATAGATAAATAATTTCAGTACAAAAGAAACTACCCATATTTCAATAATTTATTTCCACATTGCCAGCTAGCCAGCAAAGAAAGGGAATGAAAATGTCTGCTGGAAATTTAATGTAGCTGATTATTTTCAAGCAGATGGACAGAGCAACAAATGCTGTAGTAAACATCCACCTAACCTTTTAGCAAATGAAATTGCAAGGAAAGGTGACAGCCTGTAAAAAGTACTGCATTTCTACAACTCAGCTTTGTTTAAATACTAGCTAATTTTTGTGTTCTCAGTACAGGCCAGAATGCAATGCACTGATCACTCCAAGTAATCTAATTTTTGGTCAAAGAAAGAACATTGAAAGAACAGTTAGGAATCATGCTAGCATTACAGATAATAAGTCTGTAAAACGAGATGGAGCCATGTTTCTCTTTGTCAACAACTAATGCAGATTTATATTGATCATGTTCTTGAAGCCTGTATTCAGACACTTCTGTGAATCATCTGCCTAATTTCTCTTTCTTTTTTTTTTTTTTTTTCTTTTTTTCTTAATTAGGCAAAGAAAGTTTTATTTTCTCTGGTGACTTGTACATTCCCTTTTCCAGAAAATTCTGTTCAAGAAAATACCTCTTCAATGCACTTGGGACATCACATAAGAGATGCTTCCTAACCAACTGACCCAACTTCTTAATGGCTGTGCTTCTAAATGATATCGACATTTATTTATTTATCAAATTTTAGTTAGGAAAACTTTCAGAGAGGTTAAGAGGTAGTGTCTAAAACTGTCTGGGTTACACTGAAAGTCTAGTTGTGAGCTGTTTTTTTCAGCCTTGGGTTATCTAATTACCATGACAGACTGACAACTTTTGCACCATCTCAGCATTTTGCAAGGCTAAGACAAACTCACTTTGCACAACACAAGCAATTCTGGCTTGAATGCATAGAGGCATGGTTGACATTTCCTTCAACTTCACCCATGTGAGGCTCAGTAAGGTGGATTTGCTGTCATCACAGTGCTGACCAGAGTGGTCCCAACTTGCCAGAACAGGCAGGTATGGCATAACTCATCCTCCTCATAAGGCACAGGCAGGAAACTACCAATAAAAATTTCCTTTTAAGGGAAGTTCTACATGTGAGTCATTCAGGTTGTAAAAGACCTCTAAGGTCATCTAGTCCAACTAACCTCTGTAGAACCAACTAACGTCTATAGAACGGAATAAAGAGAACATATTTTAAAGCTCAGAGCAAGAAAAAATAATGTGGTATGAATATGAACCAGTTACACTGACAACTTGAAAGTGGCAAAAATGTGATTTATTTTTATAAGATCTTTGCAACTCAGTAATGTCATCTAAATAGAGCATGGAAACTTCCTGTATTAGTTCCTATATTTAGACCTGTTATGTCCTACCAGTATTTGCCAGGAATGTGTTCTAAAATATAATTACACTTTGCCCTGTTAGCACCTTTTTAATTACAGAACTGGTGTCATTTTAAAACTGCTATGAGTAACTGAACACATTTTAAAATTATCCTTGTTTTAATACAAAGAAAATATAGATAGATCAAGGTCACGGGTTCCTACTCTTAAATATAATTTTTAATTTTTCAGGATTGTAAGAATAATGTAAGAATTTCAACTATTTTTTTTTTTTTTTTTTTGCGCTTTTACACTCATTCTCCCTGTGTATGAAACACGAATACAAGTTCAATTAACAGTTGCAGTAATATCATTTTAGCAGTCCTTAGGGATCCCTGAGACTGGGGAGGATCCTTCTCCCACATCCCACAGGCTCCATGGGAGACCCAGCACTGGTCTTCCTGTGCAGGTTACACCTGTACTATGCGATACTACATTTATTTATGCAATTCAGACTCAAGCTGTGGTGCAGCCCCCATGGTGCTGCAGGCCCAGGAGAAGGAAGCCAACGTGTCCCACGCCTGTGCCACCCCCATGCATGAGCTCCATCGCTGCCTACCTCATTGCCACCCTCCCCAGCAGCCAGCTTGCTGGCAAGAGCTCAGGCAAGATCCGGAGCTCTTCTACTCCAGGTTTTAGCAATATGAGAAGTACAAGTACAAACAAAAAGCATGGTTCAGAAAAAAAAAAAAAAAAGAAAGAGTAGATACTTAAAATAACCACAGAATTAAAAAGAAGGGAGCAATGAGAAATATGTCAAAATAATAGTAATTTACAGCTCCTGAGTGTTCAGAATTGCCATGAATCAGAAAGACGTATTTTGACAGAAGAAAACTAAAAGTACTGTAACATAGGTAAAACTCTGCCATCAGCTATGAGACTTAACTTACATTAACTTGTTTTGTTCAATATTACTCATACCGATAGCAAACTCACATGATTTAAAATTATGTCATATCATAAAAGATTGTAGTAAAAAAAAGTTCACATATTAAATACACAACACTAGAAATTGCCGTTCTAATCAAGGTAAGAATTAATTTCAATAGGTGTGCCTTTTGAATAAGTACTGCAGATTTGGACTTGGAAACAATTCATATGGTGGCAAACTATATAGCCAGATGCTGGCAGCTGATGCAATATGCAGAAGCATTATTTTGTCTAAGAAGAAGAAAAAACTACACAACAAATAACAACAAAACCCACAAAATCTACCAAACAACAAAAAAGAAAACAAACAAACAAACAAAAACAAACAAAAAAGAATACTCCCAGTCTAGGAAGAGTTTCACCTCTTTTGACTTGCTAGGGTGAAACTACTAAGCATGAGTTGAGCTGCTGGAAAGCAGAAAAAATATTTAATCTGTGGCTTTTCCAGGACAGAGAAAGGCACAAGCAAAATACGCAGCATTACAGATGACAAGTGATTGTGAAGGTCTTCAAAAAGGCATCTTTGGCATCTGAGATCATGGAAATAGCTAAGTAGAAAAGAAAGTAGTCAGAGCAAGTGCTCTTTTTTTTTTTTTTTTTTTTTTTTTTTTAAGATAATGCTTTTCCTTCGAGGCTAAGGCAAATGTTCTTGTGAGAATAAGAAATATTTTTTATATTCAGTGGTCCTCTCAATGGCAGAGAAAGTCCTGTTTTTTGCAATTTGTTGATCTCTGATGCTTATCTGACTTTCATGAGGAGGGTGCTTGAATGCTACAGAAAGACTATTTACCTTCACAACATTTTAGTGAAATAGGGCATTCGTGCTCATTTTACAGATGGAAAAGACAGACAAAATCAGTTACAAAGCTAGTGTGAGACAACGAATTGCTCAAATCAATTAGGTAAAGCATGAAATCAAGCCTACATTGTAGAACTAACCTAACCACTGCTTCTTTTCAAGCTGAATTATGTCACCAATTAAATAACATCATAATGAGAACTAGGTTATACACGCAGCTTTGGAGGTTCTCTCTCTCTCTCTCTTTTTTTTTTTTTTTTTTTTAAATATACCAAACATGTCATTAGCATGCACGACAGTTTGGTGGGGGGTTGCAACTGTAAGAGAAAAGTACTGGCTTGCTGATGGACAGCTAAGGGTTACAGTATACATCTTTATGTCATGATTTTTTTTTACAGCATGGTCTAGAGAAGAGATGCACAGAATGCTTAATCCAACACTGACACCAAACTGAGCAGAACTAAACAGGGCCTCATATCTCTCAGTAAAGTATAAGGGAAACTGGGAGGCTAACTGAAGGACGTGTTTGCCCTACCGTTCCTTATAGATTAGAGTGGGTTATTTTTTAAAATTTGATACCCACATTTCTAAACTCGTAATTTAAAAATGTCTAGGCAGAAGCAATGCATTAGGACCTATCTGAAAAGACTAGAATTAAAAAAAATAAATCACTGTCACAAAGAAAGTGTATGATCTAGTCAACATAAAAATATACAAAACAAGTCAAAAACATGAACAGACAACTGTGCATACCGCCAACAAAAAAACCCTGACATACCATACATACATCTTCAGTATCTCGAGGACTCATATGACAAAGGCTCTGTAGCCAAATGAAAAAGAACAAATGTATAATTCATGAGGAATGTCTCTTTAACACACTGGAGATTTTGGATGTCTAAAAATAGAATTGTGACACATAAGAAGCAATAGTATTGTCTCTAAAACTACAATCATGTTTCATTTTTCTAATATCGTCCTTAGTAAAACCTATGATTTGGAGCTCAGCCCTGTATTTTGTAGACAGTTTTTCTTCTATTGATTTATATGTCTTTACTGGAAGGCATAGTCTGCTTCTTACCTTTACTGTGTTCCATGTAAATGAGTTAGAAAGAAGTATATTTACTACTAGGTTTAAAACATTCCTTTTTCTTTGTTTGTTGTTGTTTTATGTAGAACATTTATCGTGAGATAAACAAATGCAGGAAAATATATTTCACAATCATATCTTTCTCCCAGTGGTACATCATATATATTATATAAAGCAACAGTTGGGAATTAATGTAACATAAAGACTTTCCAATCTGACCTTCAGTTGCCCTTTGGTCCTCCTCCTCCCTCCCCCCCCCCTTCTCTTTTGTATTTGACATAAACATCTGCTAGGTAAGTGAATTGAAATGTTACTAAAAGAATTGAAATGTTATTAAAAGTTTGTGCAAAAATTAGAGCAATTAAGTGCTATCTAACCGGACAACATGAGCAGACAATATCAGGAAAAATGCGAAGTGTGCTAAAACAAAAGAGTTATGCTTGTAAGAACATTTATAATAATAATTATTATTTTTTTTTACTATAGTTGGCAGGTTTTAAAAAAGAAAATATATGTCTTCTATCTGACAAGGAATCACCTTTTACAGATTAGGCAAGTACAGAACTAAAGTTAAATACTAAAGATTTCCATCTTTATGTTAATTCAGAGACCCAAACTTGCTACAGCCCAATGGACATACAGTAGCTCAGCCCCACAACTGTCAGGCTATATTATTTTCAGTACAGTAATTATTTCAGTGACCTACTTATTCCATAACCAGTTTATTACTCTAGGCAAGAATCAAAGCATAAAGCAGGGAACTTTTTATTAATATTATCAAAGATTTCCTCTCTGTTGTAGAGACTACATTTGAATCAACAGGAAAATTTGATGTGGATATTTTTGGTGAAATTCTATTGAAAATCAAAGTACGTAACACAGTCCGTGTTTTCCCCTGTAAGACATGCATTTTTATGGCATTTTCTCATCTAGATTTTCTAGTGTTTAAATGATGAATGGAGAGGTCAGGGAGTGGAGCAGCGCACATCATTTTGCCTGCTGAGGATCTACACCATAGGAAACATTGTAGTGTGACTTAATGCTGCTCAGTACTTTTGTTTTAAGATGTACTTCCATTTTGAGAAGGACGACAATTAATAGCAGTCCCATCATTTAGATTTCATGTCCTTATTAACACGGGTTTACATTTCAGTGTCATTCTCTGGTTCCTCCTTGTCAGTCCCCTTATGCAGGACTGCTTCTTTTGGCTCTGTTTGGGCATGCCAGCAGAAAGGCTCTATTCTTTTGTGAGGGCTTGGATTCACTCCTAGGTCTAGACCTGCTTCCTACCGCCTGCTGGTGAGTGTGACCCGTTAACAGCATCAGCCGTAATAGCCTATCCTTCAGCATTTTTCAGGGTATGAAAACTAAGGACTAATCTTGTCCCAGATTACATCTTTTATATGAATCAATAGAAGTTTTGCTCATTATTCATCTTTATATGTAGAAAGAAGCCTCCTTCACAACTGCCTGCAACCATTTCTCCATCAAAACTGTCACTACTTTGAAACTTGCCAAGGGCTACTTCTCTGAGCTCTATTGTCACTGACTCATCAAATCTGAAATGATGTCTCTGACCTTTGAATCAGTTGTCTTAATTCTCTTTTGACACCAATGACAACTAGAGGAAAAATGTAGATGTAACAGTCAAAAAATAACAGTGAAAGCAAGCTGACAATGCCAAATCCATCCAGGAAAGCATCAGTTTCTAAAGCATTTCTAAAGCATTTTTAATGCTCCCTATGAAATAAGGATGCTCTAATCAGTTGCTGCTTCTTGTGAATTCAGTTATTAGGTTTTACATATTTTAAATAAAAAAGCTTAAAGGTACATAAATACCTACAGGCTTCTCCAGTGACTTCCAGTGAACACTGAGGAGTAAAAGCCCTTGCATAAGGCCCAGTTTTATGTAAGGCTCAAATCTTTCATCTTGCAGTGAGGCAGGGACCAGGAAAGGAAACCTCACTGTATGCATCTGGGAAGAGCCCTTTCAGTTCCCTCCCACTACCACTGCATTCATTATACCTAGCTTATTGCAGCTCTCATAAATCAGGCTCTGAGGATGCTTCCCCAGAGAAAATGATTTCACCTCTCCAAGTATGTAAGGAGGATATGTTTCCCCTTTTGTATCAGTTAAAATGTCACAAAAATCATGCAACACGTATAAAATAGAGCAGTATACAATTAGCTTCACACAAAGCCCAAAGTTTTAAACTTGAATACTAATAAATGCTAAGCTGTTAAATCCTTAATTTGGGGTCATGCAGCCTGAAATGCTGTGCTAAGCTTTAAACAGTCAAAATTCACACATACTATTGATCTCTATGATGAATCTCAACTACAAATCATGGCTCCCTTTGTAAATTCCTTTGAGTTCTCCCAGGCAAATGGATGACATGACTTTCCTACATTTAATGGCCAGTGCTGTCCATGAAGGCAGGCTGGTTTTGCATTTGCCCACAAGCCAGTTCTGAATAATTCTTACTCCAGAGTCTGTCCTTCTGATCTTTGGTCTCCTGGCAGTGTTTCTGAAATGAGGACACCACCCCTCCTTTTTTTGTTCTGTTCTCACTGGCAAAGATTATCAGCACAATGTAGTAAACATTTCAACAGAAAATAAAATGCAAAACTCAAGGGACAGTGCTACTGTGAACTGTCAATTACAATAAAACTTGAGTATGTAACAAGTCTCAGCAAGATGAATACATTTCAACATACTAGCAAACCTCAGGTGTTGGAAAAAAAATGCATTTTGGTAACATGAAATGCATGGAGGAAAAAGAGAGGAAAGGCCAGAAGAGGAAAGAATATCTGTTACTGCTGTGACTTCTTTATCAAATTACCTATTTCTAGTTTGAAGATGAATTCCCCCAGCGAAGTACCTTTCAGACTCTGTACCACAAACTTCAGGCTGCAGACTAATCATCTATTATTGGCAGTGTTACAGAGAGAATTTCCTTTAAAATAGAGAAATCAGAGACACTTAGTTTCATTGATGATTACTAAATTTAGAAAATAGATGTGAAGTTGCAAAACACAATATGTTAAAAACTGTCTCTGCATGGTATTGTCTCAGAATATTTAATTCATGTACAGAAACAGTTTAGTATGACAGGCTCATGCTCCAAGTTAAATTGGGTACCAGTGCATTCGTACAATTTGTGGTGGAATCCTAAAAGATAATTACTTGTTCCAAACAGAAACTTTCCTTGCTCTCTCTTCTCAAAGTTTTAAGTCTGTGCTTGCTTTGGGAATTACTTTAATTTCTGTTCCAGCCACAGGGTTAAGATTTCTAAATATAAATTTTCAATAAATATTTTGGAATAAAGGTGTTTTATGAGTCTCACCTACCTGCTTATAGACATTTAATCATATTTTAATTGATTTATTTTCTTGCAATGTCATTTGAGAAATATAAATACCTAGATGTTTCTAACAGGAGCTTTCAGATAGCCTTTGATGGAAACAGAAATCTAATTAAAACTCTCATTTTTCAGTGCAATAAACTATATAACGATAATGTTTTCACTCCATACAGTATAAGAAAAAAAGGGTGAGCATAGTTTTGTGCACATCCTAAACCAGTCTGTAGTTCAAAAAGAAAATCACAAAGCAGACTTGAATACTCCATTTAATTCTTCTCCACTTAAAACTTTTAAATCCTGAAATCACTTATTCTGCATATGTGCCATTTCCAAATTTGTGGAGCATATAGAAATTTTCAAGTAAAACTATGTAGTCACATAGAACAATATATTTTTCAAACTTCCAAAGAGTTCTGCACTTGAGCGTAATACTCTGAACCATGCAATTTGCTGCACCAATGTGTTAACACCAAAGACTTCGGGAAATGTCTGTCATGCTAAAGGTCAGCATGGTACCTTAAGCACTGTGTAACATCTTGTGTTACTGAACAAAATAAAAACCAGCATATGTTCTGTACTTAAAGTGGATGGCACAGATATTTATGTTGCATTTCTGAAGAGAGTTTACTCCTGCATGACTTCATTTTTTTTAATATATTTTTCAAATATTTATAACAGACAACTTCATGATTTCCATTAGCACCATGAACTCTTCCCTTGACCCTTTTCTGACTCATCTGATGATTAGGCATTAAATTTAAGCACTGGAAGTATGCAGAGTCTGTCTATTTAGTCACAAGAAACCCATGCCAGAATAAACTACCACAGATAACCAGCTCAATAAAAAGAAACAAAGATTGGGAGATGACTTTATAATAATGTGTTTCATCCAAGGCACAACTGTGTGTTGTTACTTTGGTAGGCTGGGATTATCAAATCTATATCAAGGACATGGATACCAGTTCCTTGAGAACAGGGCATTCATACCTCTAGAGCATGAAAAACGTTACTTGCTTTATGAAGAATTATGGCAAACATTGGTTGCCAGAGATGGTAGTTAACATTGCTAAAATTATTACAGTTCTGAATGTCAGGAGCATCCTGTTCTCCAGGTGGGAGAGGGAAAATTCCTATAAGAACACTAGATTTTGTTTGAACCATTTAAAGAATTCCAATTAAAAACATTCAATTTAATCTTACCGAATTATGCAAAAGAAATAATATCTACATGTACTTACCAAATCAGTTTGTTGGGATATGAATTGGACATTTCAGGTTCAAGTATTTTTGGTAAAACAGGTTTCCAAATGCATTTAGGCATTCAAAGGCTCTGTGGAGACAACACAGAAGGAACATCAATGATTTTGCAGGGTCTGTTATTTAGGGCTGTTATAATCTTTCACAGTGTATCCTAGATATTAGCCCTATAACAATTTTGAAAACCTCTTTTTATCTAAGAAATGGTAATTTTGGTATGTATTTTCTGTTTCATATAGAGTCAGTCTGTCACTTTTAGGAACGGGATGTCCTAGAAAATGTGAAATTTTTTTATTTTTATTTTTAAAAAACAAGAGAACAGGAATTATCTATTCAGTTACAATAATCGCTTTCCAGCTACCACATTCATCAAACAATGAGCAATTCACTAGGGTAACATATGCAGGAGCTTGCTTGTATATATTCGTATTGTCTCCTGCCTGAAAAAGAGTTAAATAGAGCATATAAATGACTAATACAGAGCATCTTGGGATACAAAGAAACTAAAATGGGTTAATTAGTGAAATACATGCATCGCAGTATAAGGCTCAACTGTAAATGCTATAATTTTAAACCTATCATATTTGCAGATAGTATTCAGGATTATGGATAATTTCAAAATAAGTATGTTAATTTTCAAACTGCATTGAGTAGAACGTATTAAGGAGTAAGAAATATTCATTCTTTGAATAATAGTTCAGATGCATTCACATTAAACATACATTAGTGAAAGCATTCCTTTGACGTGCTCATATACAAGCGTAATATGTAACTGACCTAGAAAATACAGACATCGCATAATCCATGACAAAAATATTGAGACAGATAAGCCCAGAGATCTTTGATCAAGTATATTCTTTGGCAAATAAATAAAACACGTGATCCTGACAACAATTTTTCTTTGGAGCATCGGCCGCGTGACTTCCCAGGCGATGCCCTGTGGCAGGCTTGCTGCCTCCATGGATGGGTGAGAAGGTGCTGGCCTGGCCAAGGGCACCCCCTCAGCCCCAGTGCCCCTCTGCAGGGGGATACTGTAATTCTTCTCTGCTGCCAGCTTTCTGAGTGAAGCCTGCACATCCCTTTGTGCTTTGTTGTGTAGCAGGGAGCTGACCTGCCTGCTGGCATTTTGACAAACAAGAAATACATTCCTGGGTTGGTAAAAAGATAAGTTTTATGCAAGAGTTAATGACCTGTTTCTTCTCTATTCAAGCACTTCAATGTGTTTTAGGATTTTAAGCACTTTTTTCTTTATCTGAAAGGGTCCACTCTGGTGCTGTTGCTGCTAAATTCGTCTACACTGTTCTTTCCACCAAATAAGTGAGATTCACAGGTTGGCTGAAACGAATACTAATATGCTATTGGTATTTAATTCAAAATGCTCCAAGTTTTCTCCTATGCCTCATACATGCTGTGTATGTGTCTGTGGGCTTCTGAAGAAAGAGACATCAGAATATTTCTTCAGAACAAATCAATCTCCTCAAAGGTTTGGAGTTGAATACAACAGATGCATGAGAGCCTGAGATACGTTAACTCAAGACGCTAGCAGTCAGATAAAACAATCTGAGGGTACTGAGAAAATTTGCAGACTTAATACTGTTTCATAAAGTCTTTGGAATATAATGCATTGTGACACAGTTGTGTGGCTATCTGTGACCTGAGGGGGATCACCAAATTATATGTATCTTTTGTACAATATAATCAAGCAGAACCCTAAACAGAAGATACGTACAATGCTGATAAAACATTAACTTGCCAACAGAGTAGTAAAGTTTGCTGCAGTTAAAATAAAAGAACTGGTGAAGTTTTCACTGTTTAAGAAATACTTGTGAATTTTAATACCAACACTAAAGTAACTGTTAAGTCCTCTTCTTCAATGTATGCATTTTAAAAGTAAAAAACAAATAACAATTCCAAACACGTAGATGAAGTCTTTTTTATATGTATGTTCTCAATTTGTGTTAGGCAATTGACATTTTAAATACGGATTGGAAGAGGATATACATCAGGGTATGCAGATAGAAATGTTAAAATACATATTTTATTTTGACAAGTAAAAGCTCTGTCAGAAGGTCTTTGATTCACAAAGCTGGAATACATTCATATTTTTGAAATACGATCTTCCACCATATTCACTTCTTGACAGGTTAATGTCTTAAATACAAACAAATGCACATCAGACAGAATCCTAGCCTGATATGCTTGAGGGGCTGTAAGAATAATAAGAAAGAAAAAAAAAAAAAAACTATTATTAAGTGGATTTAGCATTAAAGGGAGACATAAAAAATTGAAAAAAAAAATAAAAAGAAAAAAGAAAAAAAAGACCAATCTGGAAAACGAACTCTGTTGTTACTGTGTATAATACATGAGGTATCTAATGATAAATAGTCAAATTATTTTTTTTTCTTTATTATTTACAAGTGCTGTCTAAATATTGCCTACTATCCAAATACAGCTGAACAACTACATTCCAACCAAACACGGTCTAGAGCTAACTAAATAAATTCATCTGACAAAGAAAGTAATTATGGTTTATAATAATTCAATTGAAGAACCCAGACTGCAGCTGATACTCAATAAGACACTTTTTGAAGGGAAGTGTTAAATCACTGCATCTTCTGAGCACATCACCTTTCCAGTGCTAACTGTATTTCAAACTCTTGTTTAATACTATAATTGCAGGGGGGTTTAGTTTATTATTTTTAGTCATCTTGTGAATCATCTGGACAGGTCCAATATTTAACTAATAAGTAATACATACTAATGCAATACATATTAATATTCATGGTTAAAATACACAGAAACTAAGAATGTAATTTTTTTTTTTCTTTTCTTCTCCTCCTCTGCAAATAAATACCTTTTTTTCCAAAAGACTGTCTGTGTGCCATCCCCAGGCATGGTGTGCAGTTCCTTACCACACCCAGGAGAACCTGCATACTTTGAGTATCAGTGGTACAAGCTTTGTACCATTAGCGCAAGTTGGCAGGTCTTTGGCACCCTTTGATTTTATTTTATTCATTTTTTAGCACCTTTGTATACAGTTTGCTGCATTCACTAATGAGCAACAAAATCACAATCAGACAATTAAAAGTTTCTTGTAAAATTCTGCTGATGTATTTATAACAGACTCACAAAGCTATAAATTAGAGTAAAAACATGCTGAAACCAAAGGCCCAGCTGCTAAGTTGCTGTGGCTCTGGTGCCTGATCAATACCCAATAGTAAAGCATTTTGTGAAGACAGCACATAATAAGAAAAACGGGCACAACAGAGCAGAAGTCTACCCAAAGAATCTGTATCCCCAAAGCACTGACAAAGCCACTAGATACCATTCTGTGTTATTGTCAAATCCATCTCCATAAATACCAACATTCTCATTTGCCCACGATGAAGAAATTTTGAATCAAACAAAGATAAATAATGAGGAAATCTACCCAAGTAAAATTTCCAACACAAATTTCTATATTAGCTTTCAGAAATCTAACTATCTGCCAAATTCTTTGTAATTTCCAACCTTTATCTTAAACTGTCTTGAGGCAAGACTTGTTTTATTACAGTATAAGCAAACATGCACCCAAATCACAGCAGATAAACTAGTGAATGCTACCCCTTCTGTTCTGTGTCCTCAGCTAGTTGGCCGTGGACTGAAATACATGTAAAGCATGAAGACTCTCCAGAAACAGTCAGAGCAATGAAATGACTTTCTGACCTCACATCTAGAAGACAAAGGATCTTTGCCTCACTGATCCCTCTCTTTTTAAGTCAAAATTAAAGCCAGCTTTTTATGGGCCAGTATCTTTCTGAGTCACGAACTGAGTTAAAAGGTAACTTACAGCCCTGGTGCAAGAAAGAACTATCCAATCACTGTTAAAACATCTCCTTTATCCCTACAAGATCAGAGTCAACAGCCTATTCTTTATCCTTATAATTGCATAAAGACTGAAGCTTCCACTAACCTGAATATAAAGAATTCATTGGGTTGATTAAAAACAAACAAACAAACAAACAAACAAAAACCACAAAAACAAACAAACAAAACTAAAAAACAGCAGGTGTAGGAACAAAATCTATCCAAGCACTATCTGGTACATGGAGAGGTTCATCTGCTTTTATCTCACTTTAAGGGAGAGGGACAGCACATGGCTGGAGCCAGCTGGAGCCCTTGCCCTCACACCAGAGCAGCCGGGGTGTTGTCAGAGGTGGCACCTGAGGGTTGCCTGACATCCCCTGAGCTGCTGCTCAGCTGGAAACCCCAGATGTCACCTTGGTACGATGGCCATGCAGAAGTCAAAAACAGGCAGGCAAAGAAACAGAAGAATACATGTATGAGCTGTAGTGTGAACACACAGAGTCTTCACTTCTGGTAGATCAGGTGGTGACAACACATTCTTTCTACCACCACTGGAGGAGGGATAATTCTCAAGGGCTTTTAGGAGGATTGTAGGATGCAGAGCCCTGTTAAGACCCTGGAGCAAGGCTCTGTGTCTACACCTACACAGACAAGCCTCAGTATTATTTCTTGGGAAAATCCCACACCAAATACAGAGTAAATTGGAAAAATTACAGATGCATATGTGACAAATCAGTAATTTTAAAATTTAATTTATTTTTTTTTTTTGGCCATGCAGTTTTACAGTAGCCAAGATGTCCTACACCTGCAAAGTACAACTCCTCTGTGTGGTTATTGGCATGATCCGATTGCATGGCCTGGAAGTACTAGCATTACATTTCTCAGCAAATGGTCTGTTAAGCTCTTACAACATGAGGAGCACCTGGCTTTATGAGTGAGTAGTTCTTTTATTTTGATATTGCTCCATACACTCATCATGTCTATCTCTTAGGATGTTTTTTCCCACTTTCTTGCTCCAGTAAAACCAGCTCAGGTTGTTAACCTGATCCTCATCCAACAGCTACATTGCTGCAACAGAAACAGCCACCTGCCTTCTCCCTTTGACAACTGAATTGATGAATTGGCCACTGACATTGAAGAAGAAGAATAGGGACAACCCCCTATATGCTTGTGGACTGCATATAGTCAAGACAACAAGATTTTTTTTTAAATATTTCCTTGTATCTCAGTGAGGCCCCAAATATCATGAGAAGCATACCTATTCAAATAGGTCACTACTTCTTTGGGAGTGAGACATTCCAGGAAAACTTGGTTCAAAACTTCAGTACTTAATCATAGACCTAAATGGCATTACCCTTATCTTATGCTTGGCTTAATCTTATTCCTTCAGGAATCTGCTGTTATATTTCAATTCCAAATGGAGGAACAAAACAAAGCAGCCTACATAAATTGTCTAGTAGAAACACTAGAGTTAAAAATATGACCAGGAATAACACTGCTTTTGAAAAATAACTGTGAAGTTTGTCTTATTAAAATCAAGTGTGTTAGCCACAACCACAAAGGAAGAGTCTGGATTTTAATAATAAAATTTCTATTCCATTAAAAAAAATATATTTTTTCCATTTTAAAAACAATTGATTTGTCACTTATTAAAAGAAAATGCAAGAATCAATTAAGTGTTAAGGAAATTAAGATAAAATAAAACGAAAGAAAACAAGATGAAATGTTAACAGACACACTCTGCCATTTCAGAGTTTAGGCTTTTCTTGTAGATAATTAATATGCCTGCACTATTTAATTGAAACATCATGCATCCTGCCACATGTTGTTCCTTTGCCAGTCACCACATATGGACTACGCTTTTATGGGAGGACAAAAATGACAAATGCATTTTTAAGTGAGGACGGATATATAGTATTGAGGAATTAGTATGGTCACTTTAATTAAAAGCATGGGCATATGATGTGTTTATGTTGCACAAGAGGATTACGAAACAGACATTTAGATAAATGTTTGCATTCTCAGTTTTTATACTTTGTCAGACTGCATATAAACTCTAATTCCAATAAAATACATCATAAAGCCTTGCAACCATTATGACAAACAGTCTTTTAAGTGGCTTAGTAATTCCACCATTATCTCTCAAGTTTAACTTCCCCATTAGTGGTGCTGCAATCTGATAAATGAGGGTAGGAAACTGAGTCAAAAATTTCAGTTCTGCTTATTCTAAATAAAAATTGAGTCCTAATTAAAAAAAACAAACAACAAAAAAAAAAAAAAAAAACAAAAAAAAAACAAAAAAAAACCCTCCCAGGACTGCTTTCCAGTAATTACCATGTCTGAAGAATAAAAGTACTACATTTTTGTTTTTATCTCAGAACCCTTTTACCCTTTTGACTAATTACAGTGGTTTTTTCAACTGCAGATCAGAAGTATGGACCCTCGTCTTGGTGTACAGCTACCTCCCTGCCAACATATATTCAGTAGTGCAACTTGACCCCGTTTGCTCATGAGGGGGACTGATAGGACTGATAGAAAATGTGTTTCTGCTTTTGATATTCCACACAATACAACCCGTTTCCAAAATGTGGCTGGTTAATGATAAACCATCTTTCAGAAAGCTCTATGGCATTCACTGTATGAATACAGATTGTCTTAAAAAGGTACAAGCCGATGACCACGTTTGACTCAGGGAGGGAAGGCGTTAATAAATTTACTATAGAAAATCAGTGGTCTACTTTCTTCCTCTCTCCAGGAAATTTGGTTGTCTGGACTCGCTAAGGATTTCTCTCTCCAATTTCATCAAATACCACCTTCTGTACCTGTGGATGAACCTTTCCCACAAGAAATTACCTCTGAAACTATGTTTAAAACAACATTCCATTGGTAACTGACCAGTCTTCAAACTTGATATTGACCTGAAATATCTCA